>NW_024100895.1:0-600000 GCF_016161935.1 Mauremys reevesii | reverse complement strand
ACAGTTCCACTGTATCCTTTTGGAGATGGGGAGACCAGACCTGCATGCAGTATTCAAGGTGTGGGTGCTCCATGGATTTATATAGCGGCAATATGATGATTTTTGTCATATTTTCTGTCCCTTTCCTAATGGTTCCTAACATTCTGTTAGCCATGGGAAAGGCTGTTTCCACAAAACTAATTTTTCTGAGAAAATTTCAATTTGTCCAGAAAACATGGTTTTTCTGTTGGGGAAATTGAAAGGAAAGATCCTGGGGCTGCCTGGCTCCCTGCCTGGGATTCTCCTGAGATAGAATTTCTGAAGTTTCCTTCCCGCGGAAACCTCCCATTTCTGACTCTTCTTTCCGATTGGGAATGAAACCACTTCCAGGAATGTGAAATTTTCTGTGGGAAGAAAACTCCATTTTCCAGCCAGCTCTGGTTTGGGCAGCACCTGGCACAGTGAGGCCCCGATCCCCAGTGGGAGTGATTCTGAGCGGGCTGCTCTCGCGTGTCCATTAATAACAAGAACTCTCAGACACTCACCGCCCGTCTGGTTGTGCTGCTGCATCCACCTCCTGATATCTCCTTTGGAGCCCTTCTCGTGCTGCCAGAACTCCCGGGTCTTTTCCTGGAGATACTCAGCGCCCAGGGCCTGTTCTGCCCACTCCTGAGTGGATCTGACCTCTCGCGTGTCACTGCTGTAGTACGCGATCTGAACATCATCCAGCTTGGAGATCATGAAGTAGTGATGGGTCCCCTCTTTGTGGGTGACTCCTGTGACCAGCACGGACAGGCTGTGGTGCCCTAAAGAAACAGGAGTGAGGTTGAGTTAACAAGCGGCTTCCTCCCTTGTTCAGGGGACAGCAGGGTCACCCAGTGGGGACCAGCAGAGGCCTCCCACCCCCAGCCACGTCCCCCTGCCCTCAGCCCCATCCTGGGCGAGGGACAAGCTGGGATCTGTCACTGACTCACAGGAATCAGGAAGGACGATCTCTCAGCCTGCGCCTCTGAAAGTTGGCGGCTTGTTTAGGGAGGGTCAGACATTGATGGGGGTGGTGGTCAACTGCCCCCTAAAGGACTCCCCAGTTCGAATGTGCAAACTGCCTACAGCGGAACTGGGGCTTTCGTGGCCTGTGTGCCTGTCTCTGATGTATGGTGAGTATGTGGGGCGTGTGTGTGTGGTGTCTGCACAAGTGTGTGTATGTGTATGAGGTGTGCACAGTGTCAGAGAGAGGTCTGCATGTTTGTGGGGAGGGTGCGTATGGATGTTGGATGTGTAAGGCATTTTGTTTTCAGTTTTAACTGACTTTTTACTGAAAAATTTACCCCAATTTTGGTTCACTCAGGTACACGGAAATACTGATTTTGTAAAGAAAATCCAACCTGTGACAGTATGTAGCTGTGTTTAGGTTAATAATAAATTAGTCTAAGTGTAAATAGGAGGTTCCCTGTTAACGTAAGGCAATGAAGAGGAAGTTACAAACATGTGCAGATCATGATATAAACAACAGTATTAAACTCCCTTGATGTTCTAGACTCAGACCTTTTCCCTCTTTGTTGACTTTTTTTCTGTCCTCCCGTCCTCAAGTATTAACCCTGACGTTGACTCAAAACACTGGGCAGTTAATATCTGGCACTGGTTTTCACCCATTTATAAAAATGTTTGTAATTAACACCGATGGATTCCCAGGAAAATTTTAAATAAGATAAAATCTGAAAACAAAGGGTGTGTATGTGTGTCCTGCTGGGATTTGAGGTTCACAGGGGGGCAATCAAGCACCTCCCCCCGTTTCTGTGCCAGAGGCAGGGGACAACAAGCCTCCCACGCTGCAGGGAAAGCAGCCCCCAGAGTTTCCCTGACTAGGCTGTCTGCCACATTACACGGCCTGGGTGGCGAGATGGATGCTGTGCACAGGCTGGGGGAGCAGGCAGGAAGACATACATTTGCTCCTAGAAATATACATTGCCTTCTTTTGTTTCCACCTTACCTGAGCCCGGTGCCCCCTGCCCCCAGCTGGGCTGCTGCACAGCGGTGCCAGAGCCAGGGCACCAGGGGTAACCGGAGCTCACCTGACATGGAGTTTCGCTGAGGTTAGATGACCCCACTGCTGTATTTACCATGACACCACTGCCTGCGAGGGTCGCTGGGCCGGTCCCCCTCTGCTCCCGTAGCGCGGGCCGGCTCCTCTCCCTGTGTCAGTCACCCTGCTTTGACCTCACCCCTAGGGGTGGGGGGCGGTTCTTGGGCTGGTGTGTGGGGATTTCTGGCAGAGCCCCTAAAGCAGGATGGGGGGACGCGGCTCAGGCCCATGGAGGAGACGGAGCCCAGGGGCTGGAGGGTCGTAGATTTCAAGGCCAGAAGGGACGTTCACTACCTGGACTAGGGCAGCGCCTAGGAGCCTCCATCGTGGCCAGGACCCGGCTGCGCGGGTGCTGTACAAACGCAGAACAACGAGACGGTCCTAGCCCTGAGGGGCTCACACTACAGTCTGAGTTTGTGCATGGCTGCACCGTGGGAGCCACCGGCCATCTCTGGGTCCAGCTGGAGCAGGACTGTTCAGAGCCATAACTGGCCATTTTAGTTCCTGGGGTGAGCCAGAATATTTGCCCCTTGTATTGTTGGGGGGTTTTGGTCATTTTTCTTCCTCTCCCCCATTTTTCCCCCCTGCAGCTTTGTGCCCTGGGCAGCGGCTTGCCGCCCTGACCCCACCCTGGTTACAGCCGTTCAAGCCCTAGGTGCGTAAACTGCTCCAGTCACCCCCACTCCCATCATTCACGGAATATGTCGGCCTTCTCTCCCCTCTGCCCCGCCCCCCACCCGTTACTGGTAATTGCATTAATCCCGGCGCTGCTGCTGGCGGTGGTGCTGCCTTCAGACCTGGGTGGCTGGAGAGCGGCGGCTGCTGGACCGGGTGCTGGTGGAGGTGGCAGGGGCGGTGCTGGGGAGGACTAGTTATTTAATCCTGTCCTGCCCTGCAAGTCCCGCTGTTTTTATCCTGCGCCGCTATCACGGCAACGGGTCCTGCAGAACCCCCAGGATCCCAGTTTGTTCAGACCCCCCCAAAACCTCTTGTGCCCCCCAGTTTGCCCCCCAGTTTGCCCCCCCCCCTGTGTCCGAGGGGGCTGCCCGGCCTGTTACAGTGACACCCCCAGCTGGGGTCCCCCAGCCCCCCCAGCTCCCCCGTACTCACCGCCCGCCGCGGCTGGAGCCAGGAGCGCCCCGCAGAGCGCCAGGAGCAGCCCCCAGGCCATGGGGCCGGGGCGGGGGGGGCAATAGGCGCCGCTATGAGACAAAGCCCCGAATATCCGGACGTGGGATCCGTCCCCGCTGTGTCCCTGGCACTAACTCGCACTAGCGCTGTCCCGGCACTTTCACTTTCACGTTCCGAGGTGTCGCAGCTGCCCGGGCCCGTCCAATCAGGACGCAGCCCGAGGCTGCTCGTCATCGGTATCCGGGCAGACCGGGCTGTGCAGGTTACTGCGCACAAACATCCCGTGGCTGCGGCCCGTGGGGCTCCCCCAGCCTGGCCTGGGCCCGGGGGTGCGAAGGGCTGAGGGGGGCGGGGGCTGCAGGGCCTGGCGGAGCCCGGGGGGCTGGGCCCGCTCTGGGGCAGGGCACCGGGTACCGTGGGGCAGGGGCACAAAGGGGCCAGGAGCGACTCCCGGCTGGGAAGGAGAAGGAGGTTTCGGACCCTCCGAGGGGCGAGGCCGGAGCAGCCCCCATAGGAGCTGGGGGGGGGGGCACGAACCATCCCTCCATTGCCCGAACCAGGGGACACGGTGCAGCTGGGCCCTGGGTCCCCGGGCCTCAGCCCCTCCCCAGCCCCTCCCATACTCACCCCCAGCAGCCGCTGCCCCCAGAAGGCACCAACAGACCCCCAGGGCGACAGCCAGGCCCATGGTTCCTGCCCTGGGAAGGGGTCTCACCCCCTGGCCTCGGGGAAGCAGCGGGCGAGCCAGCCGGCAGCCCCTGCAAACAGCCTGTGCACTTTGCTCCCTGCACGCCCAGGCAGTGCCAGGACCGAGGCCTGACCGGAGCAGGTAGCAGCCGTGTGCCAGGTGCGGCTCCCTGCAGGGCGTGACGTGTGCTGTGTGCACAGCTAATCCTGGCACCTGACCGGCCAGCGTCCCCGTGTGCCCCCTGCACAGGGCTCAGTCACCAACCAGCAGCCACCTGCCTCCCTGCGTCAGGACAACGCAGGATCATGGCCCAGGTTCTTATACATTTCCAGCAGCCTCTTGGCCTGAGAAAACAATCGGCTTAACTCCTTCTCCCAAACATCCTGGCAATTAGCACAGGGGAATTTATCCATTAAACAGTTCAGATACAGGTTACCACAGCCTTCAAAGAGACACAGAGACAATAATACTATTTCACTCAAGTGTCTTCCTAAATGTTAATATTCCTTATTCGATCTTTGAATCAAAGCTCTAGCAATAGACAAGACTTGTTTGCTGACATCACAAGCCCTGAGCAAACATCTCCCCTTCTACCTCTAACAATGCCGGCTGCATTTCACAAGTCAATTCATTTCCAGATCTTCCTAACCAGGCTCTAAAGTTCGGCCCTGGGTCAGGTCAGTCTGGGAGGTAATTAACTCTTTCTGGTCCTGTCACTTGTCAATGAATATTACACTCATAACGTCACAGGGCCAGGTATGAAATCTTCATCACTATCATACCTAGAAACCGTTCATTGGAAACCCCAGATATGTAAGTAGATCAGAAAATGTCTAGGAAGACGCGATTAGGTTTATCCTTTTTATTTCTTTATGGCTTGTGGACTCCTCTGTCCTAACCTCTGCTTTGCTTGTAACTTTTAAGCTGGACCTCAAGAACGTTATTCTTGATGCTTAAACCTTCTAAGTGTTTTTTTTTAAATCTAGCAATAGCCTGAATTTCCAGATGTATTTGCTTTCTTTTTGCTTTAATAAAATTTACCTTTTTTAAGAACAGGATTGGATTTTTGTGTCCTAAGAGGTTTGTGCACACGTTGTTTAATTAGCTGGTGGCAACAGCTGATTTCCTTTGTTTTTCTTTCTCAGCTCTTCCCCGGAGGGGGGATGAAGGGGCTTGAGGGTACCCCACAGGGAGGAATTCCCAAATGCGCCTTCCTGGGTTCTCAAAGGGGTTTTGCACTTGGGTGGTGGCAGCATCCACCCATCCAAGGTCAGAGAGAAGCTGTAACTGTGGGAGTTTAATAACAGCCTGGAGTGGCCAGTATTAATTTTTAGAGTCCCTGTGGTCCCCACCGTCTGCACTCGATGTGCCAGAGTGGGGAATCAGCCTTGACAGCACGTTGTCTAGACAGACTTATGTGTAGTGCTGGGGAGGAGCCGGTGATCATGGTACATGTAGGTACCAATGACATAGGGAAGCGTAGGAGAGACGTCCTGGAGGCCAAATTTAGGCTGCTAGGGAAGAGACTGAAATCCAGGACCTCTATGGTGGTATTCTCAGAACTGCTCCCAGTTCCACGCGCAGGGCCAGGTAGGCAGGCAGAGCTTCAGAGTCTCAATGCGTGGATGAGACGATGGTGTAGAGAGGAGGGGTTCACGTTCATTAGGAACTGGGGAAACTTCTGGGATGGGAGGAGCCTATACAGGAGAGATGGGCTCCACCTAAACCAAAGTGGAACCAGACTGCTGGCACTAAACATTAAAAAGGTTGTAGAGCAGTTTTTAAACTAGGAGATGGGGGAAAGCCGACTGCTGCAGAGGAGCATGTGGATCGGACACAGACTTCTCTTAGGGGAGAGTCTGATGATAGAGAATCTCCAGGTTATAGTCAGGAGCAGAGGACGGAAGAGGATAATGTAAGGGCCGGATCAGATGATAAACAGTCACATAAAAAAGAATCTGGCACATCAGAAAAGGGCAGACAAATAAACAGGGACAAGTTTTTAAAGTGCTTGTACACAAATGCCAGAAGTCTAAATAATAAGATGGGTGAACTAGAGTGCCTTGTGATAAAGGAGGGTATTGATATAATAGGCATCACAGAAACCTGGTGGACTGAGAGCAATCAATGGGACACAATCATTCCGGGGTACAAAATATATCGGAAGGACAGAACAGGTCGTGCAGGGGGAGGGGTGGCACTATATGTGAAAGAAAATGTAGATTCAAATGAAGTAAATATCTTAAGTGAATCCACATGTTCCATAGAATCTCTATGGATAGAAATTTCATGCTCTAATAAAAATATAACATTAGAGATCTATTATCGACCACCTGACCAGGACAGTAATAGTGATGATGAAATGCTAAGGGAAATTAGAGAGGCTATCAAAATTAAGAACCCAATAAT
Source organism: Mauremys reevesii (assembly GCF_016161935.1). Taxonomy (NCBI): domain Eukaryota; kingdom Metazoa; phylum Chordata; order Testudines; family Geoemydidae; genus Mauremys; species Mauremys reevesii. Next base: position 593,710 of record NW_024100895.1, on the reverse strand, counting down.
AGTGGGGGATTTCAATTATCCCCATATTGACTGGGAACATTTCACCTCAGGACGAAATGCAGAGATAAAATTTCTCGATACTTTAAATGACTGCTTCATGGAGCAGCTGGTACGGGAACCCACAAGGGGAGAGGCAACTCTAGATTTAATCCTGAGTGGAGCGCAGGAGCTGGTCCAAGAGGTAACTATAGCAGGACCGCTTGGAAATAGTGACCATAATACAATAGCATTCAACATCCCTGTGGTGGGAAGAACATCTCAACTGCCCAACACTGTGGCCTTTAATTTCAAAAGGGGGAACTATGCAAAAATGAGGGGGTTAGTTAGACAAAAGTTAAAAGGTACAGTGACTAAAGTGAAATCCCTGCAAGCTGCATGGGCGCTTTTTAAAGACACCATAATAGAGGCCCAACTTCAATGTATACCCCAAATTAAGAAACACAGTAAAAGAACTAAAAAAGAGCCACCGTGGCTTAACACCCATGTAAAAGAAGCAGTGACAGATAAAAAGACTTCCTTTAAAAAGTGGAAGTCAAATCCTAGTGAGGCAAATAGAAAGGAGCACAAACACTGCCAACTTAAGTGCAAGAGTGTAATAAGAAAAACCAAAGAGGAGTTTGAAGAACGGCTAGCCTGAAACTCCAAAGGTAATAACAAAATGTGTTTTAAGTACATCAGAAGCAGGAAGCCTGCTAAACAACCAGTGGGGCCCCTGGATGATCAAGGTACAAAAGGAGCGCTTAAAGATGATAAAGTCATTGCAGAGAAACTAAATGGATTGAAGTGTCACTAGAGGAGGTTTTGGAATTAATTGATAAACTCAACATTAACAAGTCACCGGGACCAGATGGCATTCACCCAAGAGTTCTGAAAGAACTCAAATGTGAAGTTGCAGAACTATTAATTAGGGTTTGTAACCCGTCCTTTAAATCGGCTTCGGTACCCACAGACCAATGACTGGAAGTTAGCTAATGTAACACCGATATTTAAAAAGGGCTCTGGAGGTGATCCCGGCAATTACAGACCGGTAAGTCTAACATCAGTACCAGGCAAATTAGTCAAAACAATAGGAAAGAATAAAATTGTCAGACACTTAGAAGAACATAAATTGTTGGGCAAAAGTCAACATGGTTTCCCCGAAGTCCTGCCTGGCTTTGTGGGGAGCAGTTCCAGAGCATCACCCGGGGACTCCGTGACAACTGGTGGCAGAGGTGGGATCTACTGCACCCCGTGGACGGTGCTTCCTGCAGTAAGTGACTGGGGAGCAGTAAACAAAGGGGGATTGACGGGGACCAGGCGTGCTGAAGATTCAAAGAGAGATGGTTTCAGGGGGCGATTAACCCCTGAGGGGTGGTCACCTCAAGAAAGGCTGGCACACTAGGGGTCCCCCTGGAACCCGTGGGGAGCGGCGAGCACCCCGGCCTGTGAGCGGCCAGCAGGAAGATGTATGCCACGCAGCGCAAGTGTGACCTGGTGGGGCTGTGCCAGCGGAGAGGGCTGCGCAGTGGGAAGCTCACCAAGGACCAGCTGATTGCCCAGCTGGAGGAGGGAGATCGCGGGAATGAACCGATCCCTGTCTCTGAGGGAAGCAGCCCGGCAGATGCAGCACAGGCACCAGTGTCTGTCCCCGCTGGGAGTGGTCAGCCGGCCGCTGAGGGCTTCCCGAGACCCCCCCTTCCTATGCCTAGGAGAAAGGCGGGGAGGAGCCCAGCGGCTACCGAGGGCACCATGACCCCCTGGCCAGCAAGGGATCTTCCCAGCGAAGCTCACCCCCCAGCAGGGGATCCTCCCAGCGAAGCTCGCCGGCCAACAGGGGATCCTGCCAGCGAAGCTCGGCCTCCATGGAGTGGAAGCGGCTGAAATAGGAGAGCTAAAACCGAGAGAGCTGGAGGATCGTGAGAGACAGAGGCAGCATGAAGAGAGACAAAGGCAGCGGGAACTAGAGGAGAAAGAGAGAGCATGAACTGGAGCTGGCGAGGCTGGGGGACAGCAGGCCCCGGCTGCGGTGAGTGAGGGGGGGCCCAGGACTGCGCGGAGCTTTGATAAGTCCATCCTGGCCCCGCGCAAGGAGGGGGAGGACATGGGTGACTTCCTGGGTGCCTTTGAGACGGCCTGCGAGCTGCACCAGGTAGATCCTGCGGACAGGCTCTGGGTTCTCACCCCCTTACTGGACCCCAAGGCCATGGCATTGTATAGCCAGCTGGGAGAGGAGGAGAAAGGGAACTACGAACCATTCAAGCAGGCCCTGCTGCGCGAGTTTGGGCTGACCCCTGAGATGTACCGGGAGAGGTTCCGGAGTCAGGATAAAACCCCTGAGGTCTCATATCTGCAACTGGCCGTCCGCATGGAGGGGTACGCCAGCAAGTGGGCAGATGGGGCCCAGACCCCGGGGGACCTGGTTAAACTGCTGGTACTGGAGCAGCTGTATGAGCAGTGCCCATTCGACCTGAGGCTGTGGTTGAGGGACCAAAAGCCAGAGAACCCGCGACATGCAGGGCGGCTGGCCGATGAGTTTGTGAAGAGCCGGTTGGGGGGTGGCAGGGAGGCACCCCAAAGGAACAGGCTCGTCGCGACGCCGAGGGAGAGTCATCCTGAGACCACCCAAAAGGGGAATCGGGAGAACCCCCTCCCAAGGGGAACGGCCAGCGCCAGGGACAACCGACCGGTTCGAGGGGACCAATGGGACATGCGCTGCTATCACTGTGGCCAAAGAGGCCACATACAGACCTGGTGCCCCAGGCTCAGGTACAGACCAAGCAAACTGGACCCACAGAGGGTTAACTGGGTAGCGGCCCAGCTGGACGAGGGGCAGGGGTCCCAGGCAAGGCGGCTGGCAGCTTATCAACTGTTCAGGAGGGAGGAGGGCCCCAGGCCACCTCCTCCGCAGAGCTGGATGCTCCGGACACCAGGTTTTCCGTTTACAGGGTGGGCGCAGGGCTGCCCCTCCGGAGCGAGTGCCTTGTTCCCCTGGAGGTGAATTGGAGGGAAGTCTATGGATACTGGGACACGGGCGCTGAGGTGACGCTGGCCCAGCCCGAGGTGGTGGGCCCAGATCGGATGGTGCCCAACACCTACCTGACCCTGACGGGGGTGGGCGGGACCCCATTCAAGGTGCCTGTGGTGAGGGTGCACATGAAATGGGGGGACAAGGAGGGCCCCAAGAAAGTGGGGGTGCACCCACATTTACCCACTGAGGTGTTAATGGGGGGGACATGGAGAACTGGCCAAGCAACCCCCAGGGTGCCCTGCTCATGACCCGTAGCCCAAGCCTGCACGGGACACTGCGCCCTGACACCGGGGAAGGCACTCTGCCCGAGGCACCGGACCCTGACCCGGTGGGGAGGAAACGCCCAGGGACAGGGCTCAGAGAGGCTGTGGCCCCAGACCCAGCCGGTGAGAGAGAGCAGATCTCCGCCCCTGCCCCAGCGGCTGAGTACCAGGCCGCGGTGCGGGAAGACCCCTCCTTGCGGAGGATAGGGACCTGGCCAGCCTCGTGGGGGGGACAGACCATGGGACGAGGTGGCCGGAAAAGGTTCCTGTGGGAGAAGGGGTTCCTGTACCGAGAATGGGCTCCCCCAGGGAAGATGGAGTCAGGGGGGATCAGGAGGCAGCTGGTGGTACCCCAGGAGTATCGCCACCAGCTGCTGTGCCAGGCCCATGACATTCCCCCCTCAGGGCACCCGGGAGCCTGGCGTACCCAGCAGCGGCTGCTGCAGAGCTTTTACTGGCCTGGGGTCTTTGCCCATGTCCGGCAGCACTGCCGCTCCTGTGCCCCCTGCCAGAGGGGGAGGAAGGCCCGGGACAGGGGGAAAATGGATGTAGGACCCTTGCCCAGCACAGAGGAGCCTGTCCAGAGGGGGGCCAGGGTCAAAAGGGGGGCTCTGAACCGAGAGAGCCCGAATCCCAGCCCCCCAGCCTGGAACGCGGGGAGAAGCCCCCAGCCCAGCGTGCACCCCAGGGGTATTGGGGTGGGAAAAGGGCACAAGCTGCATCAGCCTTCCCACCTGCACCCTGCAAGTGCCCTCGAGTCCCCCCGACCTAAAGGGGGCAGGAAACTGGAAGGGCCTGGGGTAATTCTCACCAAGGAATGGGAGGGATGTTGGGGGCGTCCCTGGGAATGTAGGTGGGTTCGAACTTCCCCAGGTCACTGGCTGAAGTGACCCCGCTCAGTTCGGTCCTGAAGGGGGGAGAGGTGTGACGAAGTGGGGCTGTTCTGGCTGTGTTCTGTGAAGGCTGAGTGGGGAGTGTTGGCCTGAGAAGGTTGCAGGGGAGTTGGGATGGCCAGCACTGGGGAAGGGAGGATACCTGAGCATGTACCTGAGAACGCAGGAGGGGGGTTGAAGTCCAGGTGACACCTCTGCCCTGGACGCTGAATAGAGGACACACAGGCTGAGTGAGAGTCTGGAGGGAGTTTCAGTTTGGAGCTGGCTGGGAAATGGAGAGGGGCCCCAGCAGGGCTTGGGCTTCCCAATGGGGCTGTGGCCTCCCTGGGGGCCCCAGATGGACCTAACTAAAGGGGGTCCTGCTGTCTGTACTGGCAAGACCTGGTTTGGCCTGTGTTCCTCTCATCTACATAAACCCTCTGTGTCCCTGGCTGGCTGAGAGTCACGTCTGACTGCGCAGTGGGGGGGCAGGACCCTGTGGCCCCCCCAGGACCCCGCCTGGGCGGACTCGCTGTGGGAAGCACACGGAGGGGCAGAGGATGCTGAATGCTCCAAGGAGAGACCCAGGAGGTGAAGCCGTGGGAGCTTCTTGCCCTGCAGACAGGCTGCTCCGAGGGAGAGGAGGCTCCCCAGAGTCCTGCCTGGCTCGGTGGGGAGCAGCTCCAGAGCAGCACCTGGGGACTCCCTGACAGCAGCCCCCCTTGTCACTTTCACTAGTGTTGCCAATCACAAGCCCAGCCGGCCAATCAGAATGTGGGGCGGGATCTTGCTGGCAGTATCCCAGCAGAACAGGGTCTGGGAGGTTTCTCCCCAGAGCTGCAGGCGAAGACCATTCACCTGGCAGCACCCCAGGGAGGCTCTGCTAGCGGGTGCCAGGGGGGGACAGACTCCAGCACCTCGGGGGTCAGTCCCCACCCCCACAGCCTCCTGCACATGGGAGACCAGCTGTCAATTCTCACAATGTCCTAGCTCCCAAGGCCAGACGGGCCCATCTAATCTGAGCCCTGCCTGGCCCAGGCCAGAGCCCTGCCCGGCATTCACTGCTGGTTGAACTGGGGCAGATCTCTTAGCAAACCTCCAGTCTCGCACTGTTTGGGGTCTGTTCTGAAAGCCCCAGCTCCCGGAGTCCTGGGGTTCTGTGAGAAGGAGACTCTCCTCTTTGATTTTAACAAGCAGGTTCCTAGCCCTGGGGTTTGTGAAGAAAAGTTTGAAAACTTCAAGTGAAAGCGACTGAAAGGCCCAGAAACCAGGCAAAAAAAGAAATACTATGCACAGTCAACCTGTGGAACTCCTTGCCAGAGGATGTTGTGAAGGCCAGGACTATAACGGTTCAAAAAAGAACTAGATAAGTTCCTGGAGGACAGGTCCATCAATGGCTATTAGCCAGGCTGGACAGGGATGGTGGCCCTAGCCTCTGTTTGCCAGGAGCTGGGAATGAGCGACAGGGAATGGATCACTGGATGATTCCCTGCTCTGTTCATTCCCTCTGGGGCACCTGGCATTGGCCACTGTCAGGAGACAGGAGACTGGGCTGGATGGACCTTTGGTCTGACCCAGTCTGGCCGTTCCTATGCTCTTAAGATATATTGGAATTGGAAAAGGTACAGAAAAGGACTGACAACAACATGATTATTGGGTAAGGTCTGAGTTATATATTGACCTGGCTGTGTGGCTGATCCCTTGGGATTAGAATGGCCTTTTGTTTGATGAAATTGGTTTTAAATCACCACTCATTCTGAAGTCTGGTGTCCGGGCGCTGAAATGAGTGCTGCAATGCCTAAGGAAACTGCGTTCCTGACTTCTTGTTAACCAGTGAGGTGAGAGAGTTTACTTTTGTTACTGGCTTAGTATCTCTTATGGGAGAATAACCCCCCCTCTGGGCTGCATCTGCTCTATGTCCTGACTTTGACATCCTTAGCTATGAGCCACTGAGGCACAGCGACAGCATTAAGACACTTTTCCACAGGGCCCCCGCTGTGTAGCTGGATAGGAGAATGGGAAGCAGACGCAAACACGGCGAGTTCTGTACGTTTCTATCCCTTAACCCACTTCTAGCACATAATGAAACAAAGGGCAGCTCTGGCTCATGTAGCTGGGCAGCAGCAAATCAAAACAAGCACTCACCAGAGCTCCCCTCTCCGGCATCATGTGCACCAGAGACAGAGCGCTGGGACTGGCCTGAGCCCCCCGGGGTGCAGAAGAGGTCCCGGCTCGCCAAGCTACCAGACAACCGTCACCTGTCCCACCTCATCCTCCATCTCCACTTCCTCCTCCGGGGTGAGTCTGCTGGCTGCTCTCTCCAGCCCCCCGAAGCGTCCCCAGGGCTCTCGGTGGCGGAGGTGGGGTTGCCGCTGAGGATGGCATCTAGCTCCTTGCCGCACCGGAGTGACGGTTTGCCTCCCTTGCCTTCTGGTACGCCTGCCTCAGCTGCTTGATCTTCACACGGCCCTGCTACATGTCCCGTCCGTGGCCCTTATCCAACAGGCCACGAGAAATCTTCTCATAGGTATCAAAGTTCCTACAGCTGGAGCAGAGCTGGGTCTGCACAGCCTCCTCCCCCTACAGACTCAGCAGATCCAGTGACTCAGGTGTGCTCCAAGCAGGAGAGCACTCGCTGCGTGGAGCTGCCATCGTCAGTGGGGAGGATGCAATGTGAGCAAACAAGGAGCGGAATTTCAAAAATTCCCGGCCCTTTAAAAGGGGGAGGGCGGATGCCCGTGTACCTGGGTGCAGGGCAGCAGAGTTTGAACTGCTGACCAGAGCGGTCAGGGTGGGCATTGTGGGACACCTCCTGGAGGCCATTTACAGTGACATAGCCAAGCGCAGTGTCTACACTGACACTTTGTCAATATGTTGCCGCAAAAAGCTCTCTGCCTCGCGTCGAGGTGGTTTTATTTGGTTGGCGTAGCAGGAGAGTTCAATCGGCGGGAGGAGCAGTGGAGCGTGTACACCTCCGCTGTTTAGTAGACAAAATTCTGTACTGCAGACAAGGCCTCAGTTTCCCCCTCTGGAGATCATGGTGTTGACTGTGGCCCAGGGGAGCGGAGAGATTCCATTCGCCTTGTCAAGTTTTGTTGAGCTCAGAGACGGTCAATGTTCCCACAGCCGCCATCGTTAACAGCCTGTCTCACCCCCCTGCCCCCAGGCGCTCAGGCCTGTCTGACATTTCAGCGTCTGTGACCCAGTGACCCCCCTGCCGGCCTGCGGCCCCTCCCCAGGGTCAGCTCTGCTCCGCCAGCCTGGGATAGAAACCGGAGTGACCCCGGCCCCGGTGCTGACAGACCCACCTGCTCGGAGCCTGGAGCGCCTCCTGCTGGCTCTCCGCAGCCGTGCGCTGGCACTGCCCGGGCCGAGCCCCAGCCATGCGCTGACCCACAATTCCCAGCTCTCCGGGCGGGTCGCAGAGCTCCAGCCTGGCCGGGAGCCCACGTTCTTCGTTAAACACGACTGGTTCCGTGGGGCGTTACAGCCACGGACGGTTCCAGCGAGCGAACGCTGCAGCCCAGGGCTGGGGCATGGGACCAGCGACGGCGTTTCCAGCCAGAGACCGTCACAGACGCCGGTCGGATGTGTCGCCTCTTTAATGTATCTTACAAAACACTCTTCTGGCGCTCAGCCAGTCGAACACGCCTGCCCCCCGGGGACTCCCTGCGCAGAACCGACACCCCAACGCAGGCGATAAACCAGTGACCCGACATCACACACTAATCCGCCGCTGTCAGGATGGTCCATGTCACCCTGGGCCGGGGGGAGGAGGGGACGGGCCGTCAGGCTGGTGCTGGGCTCTTCCCCGGGGCGGGGGGAGGAGGGGACGGGCCGTCAGGCTGGGCTGGGCTATTCCTGGGGCGGGGAGGGGCCGGGCCGTCAGGCTGGGCTGGGCTAGTCCCCGGGGCGGGGGGAGGAGGGGACAGGCCGTCAGGCTGGTGCTGGGCTATTCCCCGGGGCGGGGGGGGGGGGGGGTTACTCGGCCAGGTCTCTCTGCACCAGTCTGTAGTAGGGCCCCTTGTGCCCCATCAGCTCGGTGTGCGTCCCCTCCTCGGCCACGGCCCCACCCTCCAGCACCACGATCCGGTCGGCGTTCTCCACCGTCTGCATGCGGTGGGCGATCACCAGCACCGTCCGGGGCCCCGGGCTCAGCACCGACTGGCGGATCTGGGGGGAGGAGCAGAGCTGCGTTAGGATCCGTCCGCACACGACGCAGACCAGAGACACTCAGTCCGGCCGGGCTCAGAGTTCGGATCCCACCGCCCCCACCACTCACCGCGCATTCGCTCTCCGCGTCCAGCGCGCTGGTGGCTTCGTCCAGGATCAGCACGGCCGGCTGGCGGATCAGCGCCCGGGCGATGGCGATCCGCTGCTTCTGCCCTGCCGAGAGCTGCCCGCCCTTCTCCCCCACGTCTGCAGGGGGTCAGAGAGAGAGAGAGGGAGGGAGGGGTCAGGACTCCTGGGTTCTCTCCCCGACTCTGGGAGGGGAGTGGGATCTGGTGTGTTATGGGGGGGGGGACATTTCCCAGAAGCCCTTGCAGCGCAGGCAGTGGTGACTCACCTGTCTCAAAGCCCCTGTCCAGCTCCGCGATGAAGCCAGAGGCCTGGGCCGCTCTGGCCGCCCTGGTGACCTGCTCCTCCCCGCAGCCCCCCAGCCCGTAGGCGATGTTCTCCCGGATGGAGCCGGAGAAGAGGACGGGCTCCTGCCCCACCAGGGCCACCTGCCGGCGAGAGGGGGCGGCGTTAGGGGCTGAGACCTGCCCAGCTCGTCACACCCAGTGAGCAGCAGCCCAGCCCCTGCCCCCGCTGCCCTCACCTGGCGGTGCAGGTACCGGTGCTCGTACTCCCGGAGCGGGGCCCCGTCCAGCAGGATCTCCCCGGCCTGGGGCTCGTAGAACCGCTCCAGCAGCCCCACACACGTGCTCTTCCCGCTGCCGTTCAGCCCCACCAGCGCCGTCACCTCCCCAGGGCGCAGCTCGAAGGACACGGCCTGGGACAGCGGGGAGAGTGTCAAAGTGCCTGTCGCGCGGGGGGATCACAGGGGCTGGGAGCCAGGGGGATCCTCTCCCCGGGGGCTGTGAGCCAGGGAATCCCCCCCCCGGGGAAAGGCCTGGGGCTGTGAGCTGGGGGTGGGGTGTAGCCGCCCCGCTGCAGGTACCTGTAGGACCTGGCGGTCTGGGCGGGAGGGGTAGGAGAAGGAGACGTCGCGGAAAGAGACGTGTCCCTGCAGCGACTCCGGCGCCCGCGTCCCGTCGGTGCGCACGGCCGGCTCCCGGTCCAGGTACTCGAACACCTTCTCCGCCGCCCCCACGTTGCTCAGCAGGTCCCCGTAGGTGCACGCCAGGGTCTGGGGAGGGCAGGGGTGGGAAAAGAAGAGGAACAACGGAGAAATCTACTAGCTAGATACAGCACTTTCCATCTCCCATTGTAAAGACGTGAAGGGCAGAACTGCCACCGGCTCATCCAGTCTGATCTCCCGTATAAAAGGCCGGTGAGCCGCACCCTGTTATCTCGTAACTCAGGCGTCTTTCAGAAAGGCTTCCAGTCTGGAGAACACCAAATAACGGAGAATCCATCACTTCCCCGGGGAGTTTGTTCCAATGGTTAGTTACTGTCACTGGGAAAAATGTGTGTTTTATTTCTGATTGAAATTTGTCTGGCTGCAGCTTCCAGCCACTGGTTCCTGTTCTGCATTTCTCCGCTAGATTACAGAGCCCGTTAGTACCTGGTATTTTCTCCTGATGAAGCTCCCTCACGCACAATAATCAAGTCACCTCTCAACCTTCTTGCTGATACATAGATTGAGCTCTGTCCATCTCACTGTCTGACACTTTCTCCACTCTCACATCCTGTGTGTGGCTCTTTTCTGCATCCTCTCCAACTTCCCCAACACCCTTTGTACAGGATGTGACCACAGTGCTCCAGCGTTGGCTTCTCCAGTGCCGTACAGAAAGGGAAAGTCACCCTTCCCCTACTCATTCCTCCCCTCTTTGTACACTCCAGAGCCACATTAGCCCTTTGCCGCAGCATCGCACCGGGCGCTCGTGTTCCAAGGTCCCTCTAAGCTGTGTGGCTGCGTGACCGTGCAGCAGGCTATCAAGGGCCGTGCAGGTGCGAGAGGCACCTCCCCGCCAGCCCAGCCCCACCTGAGCCCCTGGCTGCTTCAGCCTCTCTCCCCGCTGCAGCCCCGGGGAAGCCTGTGCCCCAAACCCCTCATTCCCGGCCCCACCCCAGAGGCCACACCACTAGCTGGAGCCCTCAGCCCCACGCCCCAACCCTCTGCCCCAGACCTGATCCCCCTCCTGCACACTCCTCATCCCTGGCCCCATCCCAGAGCCCACACCCCCTGCACCCCAAACCCCTGCCCTAGCTCGGAGCCTGCTCCTGCACCCTAACCCCCTCATCCCTGGCCCCACCCCAGTGCCGGCACCCCCTGCACCCCAACTCCCTGCCCCAGCCCAGAGCCCCCTCCCACACTTCAAACTCCTCAGCTCCACCCCTGCCACCACCACCTCCATATTGGCGCTTCTCCCACCAACACAGCTACTGCCTCTCGGGAAGGTGGAGCACCTGATGGCAGACGCCCCCTCGCTGCTGTAGGCAGCGTCTTCACTAAGCGCGCTTTAAGTGTAGACCTGCCCTTACCTGTCCACTGTGACCCTAATGCCTGTAGAGTCCCTGCTTTCCAGGATCCTGGCCCCCAGTCTGTGGTTATGCCCTGCATTCCTTAATCTTAGCTGTCTGACTTTGCACGTGGCTGTATTAAAACACATTCTGTCTGAACAGGTGCAGATTACTTCCACAGTCTAGATCACTCTGCATGACTGCCCCATCCTCAGCATTATTCACCACTCCCCGATCTAGGGGTCAGCCACAAATGGTAGCAGCAGTGATTTTATATTTACTTCCAGATGACTGATTAAAATGCTGAGTAGTGCCAGGCCCAGTACTCATCCCTGCGGAGCCCCACTAGAAAACCCCGCATTTGATAGTGTACCTATCGGGTTTCCGGGACGCATTTGATAGTGTACCTATTGGGTTTCTGGGAACTGGGCGGGGGGAAGCTCGCCCACTGCTAAGGGATCCCCCCGCAGCCTAAGGGGAGGATCTACTGGACCTCAAAAACCCAGCTGATTTCGGGGGACAACTAATAAAAGAACAGGGACAGGAGTGCGGTCAAAGGGTCAAAAGGAGGGAGCCCGACGGGGATACCGAGCAGAGAACCCCGGACAGCGCCCACTGCTCCTCGAAGGCGTCAAGGGAGCCAGAGGAGGCTGTCATGAATGGACAGAGGATCGGAACCAAGCCCCACAGTCACAGGAGTCTCCATTGTCCAAACTCCTCTCCCTGGTCGCGTAGATGGCCATTTTAGCCAGGGCGAGGAGGAGATTGACCAGGAGGTCCCGCGACTTTTGTGGGCCACGGATAGGGAGTGCGTATATTTCATGTTATAGCAGTCTTGGATGATGACCCAGCACATGAAAAGTGCAACACTCCGATTTGGAAACTACAGAACCTGAACCACCAAAAAAGAAAATCAACCTTCTGCAGATGACGTGCGTCCATGCTGACGATGGGTTCTGCTCAATAGCAATCCAAAGCAGAGTGGACCAATGCATGTTCATTTTCATTATCTGAGTCAGATGCCACCTGCAGAAGGTTGACTTTCTTTTTGGTGGTTCAGGTTCTGTAGTTTCCAAATCAGAGTGTTGCACTTTTAAGACTTCTGAAAGCTCCACACCTCGTCCCTCTCAGATTTTGGAAGGTACTTCAGATTCTTAAGCCTTGGGTCAAGTGCTGTAGCTATCTTTAGAAATCTCACATTGGGACCTTCTTTGTGTTTTTGTTAAATCTGCAGTGAAAGTGCTCTTAAAAAGAACCACATGTGCTGGGTCATCATCCAAGACTGCTCTAACATGAACTATAGGGCAGAATGCGGGTAAAACAGAGCAGGAGAAATAAAATTCTCCCCCCAAGGAGTTCAGTCACAAATTTAATTAGCGCATTATTTTTTTAACGAGTGTCATCAGCATGAATGCATGTCCTCTGGAATGGTGGCTGAAGCATGAAGGGGCATACAAATATTTAGCATATCTGGCATGTAAATACCTTGCACTGCTGGCTACAAAAGTGCCATGCGAACGCCTGTTCTCACTTTCAGGTGACATTGTAAATAAGAAGAGGGCAGAATTATCTTGTTTGTCTGAGCGATTGACTGAACAAGAAGTAGGACTGAGTGGACTTGTAGGCTCTAAAGTTTGACAATGTTTTGTTTTTTAGTGCAGTTCTGTAACAAAAAAACTACATTTGTAAGCTACACTTTCATGATAAAGAGATTGCACCACAGTACTTGTATGAGGTGAACTGAAAAATACTATTTCTTTTGTTTAGCATTTTTACAGTGCAAATATTTATAATAAAAATAATATAAAGTGATCACTGTACACTTTGTATTCTGTGTAACTGAAATCAATATATTTGAAAACGTAGAAAACATCCAAAAATATTCAATACATTTCAATTGGTATTTGATTGTTTAATAGTGCAATTAAAATTGCGATTAATTGCGATTAAATTGTTTTAATTAATGGCATGAGTTAGCTGCGATTAATCAATAGCCCTGCTTTTCAGGCATGTTTAGAGCAATTGTATAAGTGCCATTCGGTCTCTGGATTTAATAAAGGAATTGATGGTTAAATTAGCGTTGTGATAATACTCTCCATCAATAATTATAATTGCAACACACTCCCTCCTTCCCCAGGGACTGCTTTGGGTCTACAGGATCCCCAAGCCAGCCCAGGAGGGATTTGAACCCAGCTCCCATCAGCATGTCAGACAAACACCTGCATGAGGACAGTGGCAGGAAATTGGAACCTGGAGCTCTGGAGTAAAAGGCTGGTGTGTCAGCAAACCCTCCTTCCTCCCAGCCTATTGGGTCTGCTTCCTGCAGTAATTGTGTAGGGAGATCAGGCCATATGGGCCCATTAGGATCCAGCCCCTTACCTTAATGCAGCCCCCTACATCCCACTGGTAGAGGATGAAGGAGACCAGGCCGCCCTTGGTCAGGAGCCCGGCGCGGATCTGCTGGTACCCGCAGTACAGCATCAGCGCCTGCACGGCCAGATGCAGCAGCTGGGGGAAAGAGAGTATTATAAATGGTGTTGGGACAGGGTGCCCAGATGTACAGTGTGGTTCTAATGGTGCATCCCCTGGACACCTAGTTCCCCACATGCTGGCTAACCCATCCAACCACGAACTGTCCCCGGATGCCTGGGTCCCCCCGGCCCTGTTCACCTGGCAGAAGAGCAGGTAGAGATCTCTTTCCAGGTCGCGGCGGTTTTTCAGCCGGTGGGTCTCGGCCAGCGCCGCCTCGTAGCGCCGCGACTCCTCCTCCTCGGTGGCGAAGCTGCGCACGGTCTCGATGGACGAGACCGACTCGCGCACGACCTCGCCGGAGCGCGCCAGGGAGTCCTGGATCGCCCTCAGCACGGCCTGGGGAGAGAGGGGTCAGAGATGTGACAGTCCCTGCTGCCCCCTCGCATGGAGGGAATCTCCCCGGCCCCGTACCTGGCGTCGGGCGTCGTAGAGGCTCTGGGCGGCCATGGTGAGGGGGGTCTCGAGCAGCGTGAGCAGCGTGAGGCGCCAGGACAGCCCCAGCATGAAGCCGTACAGCCCCAGCGCCTTCACCAGGCCGCACAGGAAGATGTTGGCGTTGGCCGGCACCGAGCGGCTCATCATGGTGGTGTCCCTGGAGAGGCGCGAGGTCAGCTCCCCTGGGGGGCAGGGGGGGGATACGGTGAGACACGGATCCGTGCCAGAGGAGGGGCCTGGTGCTGGGCTGGGGATGTCTCTGTGGGAGGGGTTTATAGCACAAAGAAGCCTCTGTCCGATATTGTGCAGAGTGGGTGCAAACTCCACAATGTAGCTTGACCTCCCAAGGCAGGAGACGGGACGCCTGGGACAAACTGGATGGGCCTGATTCCCAGTTACCTGAGCCCAGCAAGGGGGATGGGAGCTGGCTGGTGAAGGTGGCTTCAAACCCCGTATTCTGGCCCCTGTCTGCCCTCTGGGATAAGCCAGAGCAGCGTCAGGGCGACCACATTTAAAAACCCTGGTGTAGACAGGGCTGCTCATCAGCTCATCACGGTGAACTCCACTGGAAGAGAGCTTAGGCCGTGACTCCACCGGACCCAAGGCCCCCGAGGTGCCGCCCTTATGGATAGAGAGACTGTGGGGAAGAGATGCCGGGGCCAGGAACCACCTGTTTTGACCTGCTGGAAGAAGGCCAGGTCCTGGCGCACCAGGGAGGAGAAGAGGAGCTGGCAGATGCGGATGTTGAGCCGGGACAGCGTGAGCATGAAGAGTCCCTCGCGGCAGCTGGCGGCCAGGGAGCTGGGAGGAGAAGGGGAGACCAAGACAGAACAAAACAGGAAAGACACACGGAGATTAATTCTACTTCTGGAATCAGCTGTGCATCCCCATACAAAGCTTGTGCTGGCTAAACTGGGCAGGGCTGGCTCCAACCTCGCCTTTCAGAAACCCCACCCCACCCCAGAGCGTCCCTCGGTGGGGAGCGGTGTGTGCGGTGAACAGTGGGGGCAGTCCATGAGCGTGACACTCTGTACCTCAAAGCAGCACCCTGGCACCACAGAGTCACCGTGGGGATGTGATGATGAGATGTTTTGTACAAAGTACGCCCTGAGTCTTGATCTGCTGAACATGAATACCTTGCTGGAGTGTATGTGCTCTCATTGTGTGGGAAGTTATGAAGTATTGCTGTGTGTGTCACTGAAATATCTTGTGAGGTTGGGAACACTCACAACCAGCCTTTCAGGTACATCAATGCAGTAGCCATCACTAGCCCGACGGGCGATTAATGGCTCATTAACACCCAATCCGCTATCTCAGAGGCTCCTCAGAGAAGGCACATTTACGCCACGGGGGTGGACTAACACACGTCACAGCAAGGACCTTTCTAGCAGCTGGAAGAAAGTATAAAAGAGGGCCAGTGACATCCCCACTTGGCCTTTCTCCTCCCCCATCGCAACCTCTGGAAGCACAGCTGGAAGACAAAGACTTTGACTGGGGAAGACTGGTCCCAGTCTGGAATGGGGTCTAGTCTGTGTATTGAGGCACTGTAATCTGCTTGTACCATCTTGTACTTCATTCAAATCTCACTTAGTCTATTTAAGTTAGAATTTAGACTGTGAATTTATTTTTGTTTCTTAGGTAACCAACTCTGATCTCTGTGCCTGCTACTTATAATCACTTCAAATCTCTCTCTTGGCAGTTAATAAACCTGTTTGATATTCTACTTCCACACACCTAAACCAGAGCGTTTGGGTTGAAGTACTTGGGGAACTCTCAGCTCAGTTTATAAAGGCTGGTGTGTGCCCTCCCCGCTCCACAGTCCAGGCTGCACCCCGGGGACCCCGTCACAATGGGGGAACCAGCTGAAGAGGCAAGAAGGCTCTCCCCCAGGGCAGGGTTGGAGTCTTGTGGGGCAGCAGTGCTGGTGGGGGAAGTGGGATCTCACCTGCCAAAGGAGGTCAGGCACATGAGGCCGATGGCGGTGGTGAAGGTGTGGCTGTAGCTGCTGCTCAAGATGTCGATGACACGTCCCGTGTAGTAGGGGATGAACATCTCACCTGCCACAGAGACACAGGGGTGAGCCAGCCCTGGGGCAAGCAGGGGGCTATCCCCCAAAGCAAAGCCCCCCTAACCCTTCCTGCCCTACCAGTCTGTGGACTTGTGTTTCTCTTGACCCTCAGTCAGTATTTTCTGTCCCAGCAGGGAACTGTCAAACTCACCATTTCTCTTCACTGGAAAGATTTTAATAAACTTGAGGGACGTTCCCACATGCTGAGCCCTCTGCAAATTCTGCTCCTGCCGGCAGGCTCAGAGAACACACTGGTCATGGCTGGGGGGGGCGGGTGGCCCCCTTTAAGGGGAGTCAGGGCCCAATGGCTTCTTTAAGGGGAAGGAGCCAATCTCAGCCAGCTGTGAGTAATTAACTAACTAGCTGCTGTTTGGCAGCCTCATTGGTTAACGAGCCCTGGCCCTGAGAACAGGCTCCCAGAGGGGAGCAGGAGCGAACGGGCCGAGGGAACAGAGCAGGAGAGCTCCAGGGGAGGGAGCTGGGGGTGTCTCCCAAGCAGCCCGGAGCTCTGTGCTGTGCTGCTGGGAGAGGTGCTGCAGTTGGTAGCAAGGGCCTGGCTGCAGGGAGGCAATGGAGGGTGGCCATGCCCTGGGGGTGAAGGGTCTGGCCATGGGGCTGAGACAGTCACCTGGAGTCTGCCCCACGCCAAGGGCTGGGTGAGGAGCTGCCTTGGGGCTGTTGCATTAAAGGGGCAGGGGGCTATTCAATGCATAAAGCCTTGGTCACCTTACTGATGACCCCGCTGGGGAAACTAAGGCAGGGGGCACATGCAGAGCTGCACCCGGCTGCCGGGGGTCTGTGGAGCTGGCAGGCACCTGGGACACTGCCCCACAGAGCACTTGCTTTGTGTCTGCGACTTTACAGTCTGGTGGGCTGGCTGCTTCGGGAAAGCCCCAGCCCCACTCACACAGCCTGAGACTCAACTAGCTCTTCACAGTAAAAGCAGAAACAAGAGCTGGCTCCGAAAATGGAGGGGGCAGAAACGAGGGTGGGGCGACCAGGCAGCAAGTGTGAAAAATCGGGGCAGGGGTGGGGGGGTAATAGGAGCCTGTATAAGGAAAAGCTGCAAAAATCGGGACATCCGGTCACCCTAGGCGAGGGGGAAACAAAAACTTGGTTCTGCTTTGGAGGGTCCTACGGGTTTTTTTAAATCTTTCAGAAACATTTGATTGTATGTGGGTTTTCCCCCCATTTTGCCTTGGGCTGCTCTGCAGTTTTTCTAAGCGTCTCAACCACTGGAAGAGTGACGGGGCAGCAGCATGACACTCGTTTCTCCTTTCTGCCGCTCGGTCACGTTTCCCAAAGCTGATGACGTTTGGACACTGAGTTGCCAACAGTAAATGGGAGGAGGGGGTATGAGGAGGAGCAAGAGTGGGGTGAAAATCACCTCCCCCCGCCTGCTCCCCAGGGCGACTGGTGAACCCGGGACAGGTTTCCTTTGCCTACAGGGGCCAGGCCGGAGGTGTGCTCAGAGGCATCCCGCTGGCTTGAGCCCCATTCCGAATCCCAGAGAAGGTGGCAACTCCCTTACGGCTTTTAGCCCAACCCCTGGGATGCTGAGAGACCCTGGCTCAAGTCCCCGAGAAGGGATTTGAAGAGGGGTCTCCCACCTCTCATGAGAGGGCCCTGAGCTGTGGGATACTGGTCTGCCTCAGTCTCTCCCGGTGAAGTTGTGCCACGGTGGACAGACACTTACAAGAGCCCTTGGGCCAGAGAGCAGGTGGGAATGACTGTGTTGCCCAGCGGTTAGGGCTCCCACCCTATTCAAATCCCTTTTCCTCATCATGGGGACGGGCCCACGCCCCAGGCAAGGCCGCTATCCGCTGGGCACCTCCTCCAGCACTTTCTCGCAAGACACAGCGCCTGCCTCACCAGGTGAGGGGCTCCCATGGGTGGGTCACAGGCAGTGGCTGGCACCTCCCTGAGCCCTGGACTTAGGCAGCTGTCTCCGAAGGGGGCACGAGGGGGCTTAGCACACAAGCCTCTTGTCAGCATCTCCCGTTCGCTAGCTTAGGCGGCTCCCCCCTTTGTGCATCCACCCCCACCCCCCGTCTGCTGGACAGGGAGCTTGGTGCTGGACTCCGGCTGTGTCGATCAGTGCTCCTGGGATTTCAGGGTAGGTGTTGCAATCCCAGCATCTCTTGTGGGCCGAGGCCTGCGTGACCTGTCAGAGCAGCCTGGGCACAGCACGGAACCGAACCGGGTCTCTGACTCTCTGACCGAGCTCTGGAGTTGTTCTGTCAGTAACTCCTCTGAGCCTGGTACCTGCGATTAGCACCTGCCCAGCAGCCTTCCCCCCCCTCCGCCCCACTCACCGATCACACCCAGGGCGAGGAAGACGAAGGCCCCAGACAGGAAGGGCACGTCGGGCCGGGACAGCCCCACCAGCCGGCGCAGGGTGGCCCTGGACTCCCGCTCCGTGTCCTCAGCGCCGGGCCCCCCAGCCCTGTCCCCCTGCCCCAGGGCCCCCCAGGTGAGCTGGGCCAGCCCCACTGCCCCATAGCGCAGCAGCAGCCAGGCCCAGGGGGCGCCGGCCAGCAGGGCGGGGGGCACGTCGGGCAGGGGCAGGCAGCTCCGCAGGGTGAGGTACAGGGGGGGCAGCAGGCACAGGGCAGCCAGGGCCCTGGGGTGGGGCAGGCGGGGCCGATCCGGGGCCAGCAGCCCCCAGGCCCCCCAGAGCCCCAGGAAACGCACAGCAGCCTCCAGCCAGGTGGCCGGCAACCCCAGGGGGGCCAGCGAGGGGGCGCCCCAGCCCAGCAGGGCCAGCAGGGCCAGGTCGCAGAGCAGCAGGGGGCCGCCCAGACGCAGGGTGAGGGGCAGCGGCATGGCAGCGGCAGGGCCTGTGGAGAGAGAGCAGAGGGGAGCTGTTAATCGAGGGGTTCGTGCACTAACTGACCCCCCATGTCCCTCAGCCCCTCAATTTCCAGTTTGCCCCCAATTCATCCCCATCCTTATCTGCCCTACTCTCTGCATCCGATCCACCCCCCCGATCAGTGATTTCCCTACACCCCCCCGAATTTCCCCAACACCCCCCACAGTTTTGTGAACTAGTTACATGCCAAACCTGGGGGCTGAACTTTGCGACTTTGTCCTCACCCACAACGATTTCACATTTGGGGACAATATAGACCTTCAGGTCAGCAGCACTGCTCTGGGTACCCGCATGGCCCCACAGGATGCCAACATCTTTATGGCTGATTTAGAACAACGCTTCCTTAGCTCTCAGCCCCTAACGCCCCTACTCTACTTGCGCTACATTGATGACATCTTCAGCATCTGAACCCATGGAAAGGAAGCCCTTGAGGAATTCCACCATGATTTCAATAATTTCCATCACACCATCAACCTCAGCCTAGACCAGTCCACACAAGAGATCCACTTCCTGGATGCTACTGTGCTAATAAGTGATGGTCACATAAACACCACCCTATACCGGAAACCTACTGACCGCTATACTTACCTACATGCCTCCAGCTTTCATCCCGGACACACCACACGATCCATTGTCTACAGCCAAGCTTTAAGATACAACTGCATTTGCTCCAACCCCTCAGACAGAGACAAACACCTACAAGATCTCTATCAAGCGTTCTTAAAACTCCAATACCCACCTGGTGAAGTGAAAAAACAGATTGACAGAGCCAGAAGAGTACCCAGAAGTCACCTACTACAGGACAGACCCAACAAAGAAAGTAACAGAACCCCACTAGCCATCACCTTCAGCCCCCTGCTAAAACCTCTCCAGCGCATCATCAAAGATCTACAACCTATCCTGAAGGACGATCCCTCACCCTCACAGACCTTGGGAGACAGACCTGTCCTTGCTTACAGACAGCCCCCCAACCTGAAGCACATACTCCCCCGCAACCACACACCACAGAACAAAAACACTAACCCAGGAACCTTGCAACAAAGCCCGATGCCAACTCTGTCCACATATCTATTCAAGTAACACCATAATAGGACCCAATCACATTAGCTATGCCATCAGGGGCTCGTACACCTGCACATCTACCAATGTGATATATGCCATCATGTGCCAGCAATGCCCCTCTGCCATGTACATTGGCCAAACCGGACAGTCTCTACGCAAAAGAATTAATGGACACAAATCTGACATCAGGAATCATAACACTCAGAAACCAATTGGCAAACACTTCAGCCTCCCTGGCCATTCAGTAACAGATTTAAAGGTGGCAAATTTGCAACAGAAAAGCTTCAAAAACAGACTCCAACGAGAAACTGCTGAACTTGAATTAATATGCAAACTAGATACAATCAATTTAGGCTTGAATAGAGACCGGGAATGGCTGAGCCATTACACACATTGAATCTATTTCTCCATGTTAAGTATCCTCACACCTTCTTGTCAAACTGTCTGATGGGCCATCCTGATTATCGCTACAGAAGTTTTTTTTCTCCTGCTGACAATAGCTCATCTTAGTTATTAGCCTCTTAGAGTTGGTTGGGCAACTCCCACCTTTTCATGCTCTCTGTATGTGTCTACATCTCCTCACTGTATGTGCCATTCTATGCATCCAATGAAGTGGGCCCACGAAAGCTTATGCTCAAATACATTTGTTAGTCTCTAAGTTGCCACAAGTGCTCCTGTTCTTTTGGCGGATACAGACTAACACGGCTGCTGCTCTGAAACATGCCAATTTAGTGACTGTTTGGAAATTTGAATTGAAATTGAAACATTAATACACACTTTAAAAGCAGATACAGTGTATGATAAAATACGTGTATCTGAAAGTAGAATAGATTTGAAAAGTATGAACATAGACTAGCTTCCTTATACAGCTGTTGTTTTTTATGACAGTGTCAGTGCATTCATTTCGGTGATGTTGGCCAACCTAATCATTTCCAATGATGCTTTGTAAGCAAAGTCTAAATGAGCTCTCCCTGACAGCCAGTGAGGAGCTGGGGCTGGGGCGAAAGGCTTCAGGGCCAGATTGTAGTTACATTCACACCTAATCTACCCAGGGATCCAGCACACAGAGCTGTGTAGCCCCCCAAGTGATAGATTTTGGCTGGGGTTGGGTTACACATCACTTGAATGCGGGGCGGCGGAATGAAATGTTGTTCTTATTGTATGAGTAAAGGGCAGTAGAACTGTACTTAGCCTGTGCTGACTGAGGGCATCAAGAGAGAGGGGGGGACCTGTCCCTCTCCACTGGTTAAAGACAGAGCTGATTAGGCTCCATAGAGAGTCTTTTGTTCTGCTAAGTGACCACTGCAGCCGAAATCACTGACAATCAGGTCTAAGTGCTTAGTCCTGTTGTGGGGACAGTGTTTCTGTGGGGACAGTGTTCCTGTGGAAGAGACAGCCCAGACAGCACTAGCAGTGAGGTCCCTCCACTGAGAGCTCAGCTGAAACCACTGAGAGCTGGTGGAACCTCAAGAGACCAACTCGCAGAGGTCACAGGGGCAGGTGGCAGCAGAAGGTGACAGCGCAGGGCCATTGGCAACAGAGCGATGGAGTGAACAGTGGTACAACGAACAGCCCTGGCCAGAGCGAACAGTGAGCAGCTGGAGGAATGAGCAAGGTGCCTTCTTGCCCCCAACCTGGGAGATGAACTCACGTGAAAGCACCTCTGAACTCTGAGTCTCCACTGACCCAGGACAACACTGGTGAGTGGAGTGCGGTGGAGGGAAAAGTGAGGGGCATGTTAAATAAACATTTGTTTGTTGGACTATATTTTAGTGACTTTGCTCCAGGATGCTCGATTTGAGACTGGGAATGGAAACTTATATAAATATGTTTCCTAGTAGGCCAAGATTTTTAAAATGCAGTATTTGCCAAGGTTGGTATCTCACATTGTTGCTGTCTCGAGAGGTCATTATGTTGGGGAGTTTCTGTGCTAAACATTTTTATTATTATAATTATTTTTTACATAAGAATGGTCAGACTGGGTCAGACCCATGGTCCATATAGCCCAGTGCCCTGTCTTACAACAGTGGTCAAGGCCAGGTGCTTCAGAGGGAATGAACAGAACAGGGAATCATCAAGTGATCCATCCCCTGCTGCCCATTCCCAGCTTCTGGCAAACAGGCTAGGGACACTCAGAGCATGGTGTTACATCCCTCCCCATCCTGGCTAACAGCCACTGATGGACCTATTCTACAGGAATTTATCTAGTTCTTTTTTTAATCCTGTTATAGTTTTGGTCTTCACAGCATCCCCTGGCAAAGAGTTCCACAGGTTGACTGAGTTGTGTGAAAAAATACTTTCTTTTGTTTGTTTTAAACCTGCTGCCTATTAATTTCATTGGGTGACTGCTAGTTCTTGTGTTATATGAACGATTATATAACATTTCCTTATTCACTTTCTTCACATCAGTCAAGATTTTATAGACTTCTATCATATCCCCCCTTAGTCGTCTCTTTTCTAAGCTGAAAATTCCCAGTCATTTTAAGTTCTCCTCTTGTTTCATACCCCTCATCATTTTAGTTGCCCATCTCTGTACCTTTTCCATTTCCGGTATATCTTTTTGGGGATGGGATGACCAGATCTGCACACAGTATTCAAGGTGTGCACGTACCATGGATTTATATAGAGGCAATATGATATTTTCTGTCTTATTATCTATCCCTTTCTTAAAAAAGCAAAGGTTTCGGAGTAGCAGCCGTGTTAGTCTGTATCCGCAAAAAGAACAGGAGGACTTGTAGCATCTTAGTGACTAACAAATTTATTTGAGCATAAGCTTTCCTGGGCTACATCCGATGAAGTGGGCTGGAGCCCCCAAAGCTTATGCTCAAATAAATTTGTTAGTCTCTAAGGTGCCACAAGTGCTCCTGTTCTTTTTAAAAAAGCAAACAGAATTTTGGGAATCACTGGCTGTCGCTGCACACTGAGTGGATGTTTTCAGAGAACTATCCACAATGACTGCAAGATCTTTCTTGAGTGTTAACAGCTAATTCAGACCCCATCATTTTGTATGTATAGTTGAGATTGTTTTCCAATGTACATTACTTTGCATTTATCAACATTGAATTTCATCTGCCATTTTTGTTGCCCAGTCACCCAGTTTTGAGAGATCCCTTTGTAACTCTTCACAGTCTGCCTGGGACTTAACTATCTTGAGTAGTTTTGTATCATCTGCAAATTTTGCCACCTCACTGTTTACCCCTTTTCCCAGATCGTTTATGAATATGTTGAATGGGGCTGGGCCCAGTACAGATCCCTGGGGGACACCACTATTTACCTCTCTCCAGTCTGAAAACTGATAATTTATTCCTACCCTTTGTTTCCCATCTTTTAACCAGTTATTGATCCATGAGAGGACCTTCCCTCTTATCTCATGATGGCTTACTTTTCAAAAGTCAATTTCAATTAAATACATTTTTACTTTATTCATATCTCTTTTATATATCTCATCGGTCCTGACCCCCCTCCCCCGTAAATTCGAACACCCCCCCTAATTTCAATTCCTGCGGAAACCACTGCCCCTGATCCACCTCAATCCCACACCCCGATCCACCCCAGGGCTCCCCACACTCCAGCCCCTAACCTGCACCCCCCAAATGCTGAGTGACACCCAGCCCTCACCCCTGCCCCCATCCCAACCTGCCCCCTGATCTCCAACCCTGGTCCAGCCCCCCCCGCGCCCCGCCCAGCACACACCAGTCAGGCTGGGGCCCGTCCCCGCCTGCACCAGTAACAAAGGGGGGCGCTGGGTGGGGACGCGCCGCCTGGGCAGGGAATCCAGGGGAACTTGGAATGAAACCCAGTAAACGGCCCCCCAAAATCAACCCCCAAACCCCGCCGCTGCTTCCGGCCCTACCCTGCCCCCCAGTGTCCTCCCAGTGCTCCCCGGCCAGTGCGCCAGCCCCCCACCGGCTGCTCCCCGCCCCCTGCCCGGCACCTGCAGCTCCGGCTCCTGCTCCGGCTCCTTCTCGCCGGGCGGCAGCGCCCGGACCCCGCCGAGCCCGCCCGGTTTCGCTTTCGGGGGATTCCCGGGCCGGGCCCCGCCCGCTGCTGCTGCCGGCTGCGGCCGCTAGGGGGAGCCCGGGCTGCACCGACCGCCGCCTCTGGGCTGCTCCGGGGGCCGGAGCCCCGAGATACAGCAGCGCCCGGCCCTCACCCAGCCCAGCTCCCTGCACCCAGACACCGCCCCCCCCGACCAGCCCGAGCCCGAGCCCAGCCCCCTGCACCCAACCCTGCCCCGGGTACCAGATACCGCAGCGCCCGGCCCCAGCCCCATCCCCGGCCCAGCCCCCTGCACCCAGACACCCCCCGACCCAGCTCAGCCCCAGGTACCAGATACAGCAGCGCCCGGCCTGTGCACCTGTCCCGGCCCCCTGCACCCAGACCCCACCCCCCAGCTCAGCCCAGCCCCAGGCTCCAGCTCCCTGCCTTAGTTTCCCCGAGCCTGGTGCACCCAGCCCCATTCCCCGTCCCCAGCCCCTGCAGCTCAGCTCCCAGCACAGACCCAACCAGCTGGGATCCCATCCCCTGCCCCCCCCCCCCCCCGGGCCCAGGGGCTCAGTCCCCACTCTGGGTTCAGGGCCAGGGGTTGCAGGGCAGGGGCACGGGGTCTGGGCTCTGGGCAAACAGGCCTCCGGGGGACTTTTCCCAGCTCTGAGCTATGGGGTGTGAAGGTGGCTGGGGCCTCCCAGGTGACTGTGGGGCTGGGAACAGGCCAGGGGCTCCTCGCACAGGGAGGGGGTTGGAGAGGTGGAAATCCCTCCAGCCCAGAGGTGACTCCCCCACAGCGCCGCCCTGGGGCCGGGAACCGGGGTCTCCACGGGAATAGGGGCACGGCAGAGATTATCCAGCCACCCCGTCCACCCCTCCCCAGGCCTCCTGACCTGCCTCGGGCATTGAGTACAACATCAAACAGGACAAGGGCAAAGCTGAGGCTATACTGAATTCTCCTCCTCCCCTAAAACAGGGACCCCATCCCCCCACCAGGAATCTCTCCCTACCCCACCCCATCCTACCGGGGGGGTACAGGGACCAGGCAGCTGCAGCCCCAGCGTTCAGGGAGATGGGGCTCCTGGGGAGACCCCAAATGATGGGTGACCTGACAGAGTGTGGAAGGGGGACGGTTCATGCTCCGTCCCGCGGTGCCCAGCGGGGCAGGGCCTGGGGGTTCGGTGCCTGGCTAGAGGGAAGGAACTGCCCGGGGGGGGGGGGGGGTGGGTGCCCAGTGCGGGGGAGGGGGTCCTGGAGCCTCACTGGGAGGCAGGAACTGGGCAGTTTTGGAGGGTTCCTTGCGCCCAGATGGGGGTCCCAGCACTCAGATAGGGGGAGTAGGACTCCGCCAAGCGGTGGAAAGAACCCCCAGAAAATATGCATAAAAAACAGATTTTATTACAAGCAACAAATAATAGAAACGATTTGATTTCCCCCTTCCAGGTCTCCCTTCCCCCACCACAACCCCCTCAATGCGGGGGGGGGTCCCCCTTTGCTCTTTGCAAGGATGTCTCTGGCCCTTGCACACCTATCACAGCAGGGGTGTGTGTGTGTGTGTGTGTGTGTATGGCCCTGGTGCACACCTATCACAGCAGGGGTGTGTGTGTGTGTGTGTGTGGCCCTGGTGCACACCTATCACAGCAGGGGTGTGTGTGTGTGTGTGTGTGTGTATGGCCCTGGTGCACACCTATCACAGCAGGGGTGTGTGTGTGTGTGTATGGCCCTGGTGCACACCTATCACAGCAGGGGGGGGGTGTGTATGCCCCTGGTGCACACCTATCACAGCAGGGGTGTGTGTGTGTGTGTATGGCCCTGGTGCACACCTATCACAGCAGGGGTGTATGTGTATGGCCCTGGTGCACACCTATCACAGCAGGGGTGTGTGTGTGTGTGTGTGTGTATGGCCCTGGTGCACACCTATCACAGCAGGGGGGTGTGTGTGTGTGTGTGTGTATGGCCCTGGTGCACACCTATCACAGCAGGGGTGTGTGTGTGTGTGTGTGTGTGTGTGTATGGCCCTGGTGCACACCTATCACAGCAGCTCTGTGTGTGTGTGTGTGTGTGTGTGTGTGTGTGTGTGTGTGTCCCACCCCCGGTCTAGCAGGGTGCGAGTGACCTTGTACCCAGGAGCAGGAGGCTGCAGAGAGGTGGGGTCCCAGCTGAGGCCTGGTCTCCTGTAACCCATGCTCAGCACCAGCTCTGCGTCCCCTACTCAGAGCCATCAGCTAAATCAGGAACTAACTCAGCAGAGTTTAAACTCCCCCTGGGGGACGGAGCAGCCACGTGCCAGGGGCAGGGGGTCTGAGAACCCCCCACCCCGCAGAGGAGGCGTCACACACCAGGGATCCCCGAACTACTCCCACCCCAGGGATGCTCCATGGCAGCATCAGAGCCCCCCAACCTCCACGCTATCCCTGGAGCCCCCTGGTCCCCGTTGAGCTGTTTCTGCACCAGGCACCAGTAGCTGCCCCGGCGCGCCAGCAGCTCCCGGTGGGTGCCCTGCTCCCGGATCTCCCCGTCCTCCAGCACCAGGATGCGGTTGGCTCGCTCCACGGTGCTCAGGCGATGGGCAATGAGCAGCACCGAGCGCCCGGCCCGGGCGCCCTCGTAAATCTCCTTCTCCACCTGCAACGGCAGACGCCCGGGTTACGAACCATCGCACGTATGGGAGCTGGCCGAGGTGGGCTGGGTGGTACAGGGCAGGGTGTGTGCGGTGCCCCGTTAGAGAACCTCCATAATCCAGCCCAGTGCATCAGTTACTGTCACACCCGACAGATTAAATCCAGGGAGGGAAACTTTCCCCAAGTGGAAACAGGTCGTTGTTGGATCCCTGTATCTCCCAGATGCCTCGTCCGGGTCACCCCAAACTTTGCAGAGAAATTCCACCCTGGGCTGAGATTTGGCCCATGAAATGTCAGGGGGATCGGCTGGGTCCGGGCAGTTAGGAGAGTGTCCAAGTGGAAATGGGAATCCAGCCTAGCACTGGCTTCTCAAACAGCTGCATGGATAGTTCTGAGCTGAGATGAAGAGGGGAGGGAGACACCGGGGGTGGGGACGTATCACTCACCCCCAGCTGACTCGCCGTGTCCAGGGCGCTGGTGGCGTCATCCAGGATCAGCACTCGGGGGTCTCGGAGCAGGGCTCGGGCGATGGCCACCCCCTGCCTCTGCCCCCCCGAGATCTGCCCCCCCATCTCCCCGACATCTGGGGCGGAGAGCTGAGGTTAGGACACTATGCAGCAGAAACACGGGTTCTCTGCCACCCCCGACACAGGAGAGCAGGGTCCCAGAGGGGTGGGGAAGGGAATCATGGAGTCCCCAGGGCAGGGGGGTTATGAAGTCGCAGGGGGAGGGTCCCAGGGGGAGGGATCAGGGGGTGTCTTGTGGTCTCAGGGGCACGGGGGGGTGTCCCAGATGGAGGGGGAGTCCCAGGGCAGGGTGGGATCAGAGCTGATACCTGTCTTAGCCGCTGGGGCAGGGCCTTGGGGATAGCGCCAGGCTCAACAGGGGGAGCCTGGGGGGAGGGGTATAGGGTTCCCAGGGAGGTGTTGGGGGGAGGGGTAGAGGAGTCCCAGAGGGGCAGGGCATCCCAAGGGGGGACTGGGGTGTTGGGGTCCCAGAGGTGTTGGGGTCCCGGGGGGTACTGGGGTGCAGGGTAGAGGGGTCTCAGGGGGGCACTGGTACCTGTGTCGTAGCCGTGGCTGAGCCGGGCGATGAAGCCGCGGGCGTTGGCGCGCTGGGCAGCCCCCGTCACCTCCTGGCGGCTGCGCCCCCCCAGCCCGTAGGCGATGTTCTCGTGCAGCGAGCGGGCGAACAGCACCGGCCCCTGGCTCACCAGCGCCACCTGGGGGCGAGGGGAGATGGAGTGGGACCGGGAGGGGACAGCAGGGTGGGGTGGGGAATGAGGGACCCTGGATGTCGAGCGGGAGGCTGAAAACGGCCAGACTCACTGTGATGTTGCACTCCATATGCTTTATGAAAATATGTTTGTGAATATGTAACTGGAATATGCTTCATACAATAGGTCTCTCGTAAGGAATCATTACAAATCTTATAACCTACAGCGTGTGGTCATCCTGTTAGTACGAATGTACCACTCTTGGATCTGAAACCAGGAATATGAACTATACCTCTGAGGCCGATTGTAACTATGCAAAGTGGGGGCCAGTAATGGTGGTTTTGGAATCTTGATGGCTCCCAGTAACCAGGACATTGGCTGTAGATGGTTTATTTACCTGCAAGCCTTCCTGTGGGTAATGAAGAATGAGGTCTCACAGGACATGTGACCATGTCACATGATACTGGAATCCATCTTAAACCTGGCGCTTTTCCATGGAGACGGAGGGGTGGGGACCCAGAGAGGGACAAAGGATTCCCGCCGGGTGCCAAAGCTATAAAAGGGGGTGGAGCAGGACAAAGGGGGGCTGCCAGTCATGAGAAATCCCCCAGTTACCACCTGAGCTGGAACAAGGGCTGTACCGGGGAAAGGACGGGCCCAGACTAGGAAGGAGGCTAGTCTGTGAAAGAAGCTTATTGGAACCTCTCTGAGGGTGAGATTTACCTGTAT
This sequence comes from Mauremys reevesii, assembly GCF_016161935.1. Classification (NCBI taxonomy): domain Eukaryota; kingdom Metazoa; phylum Chordata; order Testudines; family Geoemydidae; genus Mauremys; species Mauremys reevesii. The sequence continues at coordinate 565,416 of NW_024100895.1, read as the reverse complement.
TCGGTTTCTTAATGTATTAGGCTTAGACCTGCGTGTTTTATTTTATTTTGCTTGGTAACTTACTTTGTTCTGTCTGTTATTACTTGGAACCACTTAAATCCGACTTTTTATACTTAATAAAATCACTTCTGTTCATTAATAAACTCAGAGTAAATGATTAATACCTGGGGAGGGGGCAAACCGCTGTGCCTATCTCTCTATCAGTGTTATAGAGGGCAGACAATTTATGAGTTTACTCTGTGTAAACTTTATACAGAGTAAAAGGGATTGATTTGGGGGGTTGGATCCCATTGGGAGCTGGAGACAGGTAACCTGCTGAGTGGTTTTCAGTTCAAGCCTGCAGCTTGGGGACATGGTTCACATCCTGGGTCTGTGTTGCAGCAGGCTAGTGTGTCTGGCTCAACAAGGCAGGGTCCCGGAGTCCCAAGCTGGCAGGGAAAACAGGGTCCGAGGTAGTTTCAGCACATCAGGTGAGAGTCCCAAGGGGGTCTCTATGACTGATCCCGTCACACTCACCGCGCCCACAGGGGCTGTTGGTGACGTCCGTTCCCCTGCAACGGGCAGACGCTCTCAGCCCCCAGTAGGTACCTGTGCTGGGGGGTGGAGGGGGGGAAAGGGGGATGGGGCTATTGGGGATGGAGAGTGATGCTGGGGTGGGTGGGTCATGTCCATGCCTGTGCCTCACCTTGCTGTGCAAGTATCGCTGTGGGGGAGGGGTGTAGCCTATAGGGAAATGTTTGCTAATGTTCAGTGAAAATGTGCTGGGTTCAAAAAAGAACTAGATAAGTTCCTGGAGGACAGGTCTATCCATGGCTATTAGCCAGGCTGGGCAGGGATGGTGTCCCTGGCCTCTGTTTGCCAGAAGCTGGGGATGGGCAATGGTAGCGAGGGGGGGAACAGTGTGGGGTTCAGAGGGTACCTTGTGGTGCAGGTAGCGATGGGGATGGGGAGGATGCCGGGGAAGGTGGGGTGGCAGGGGTACCTTGCAGTGCAGGTAGCGATGGAGGGAGCAGTGGGGTGGCAGGGGTACCTTGCTGTGCAGGTAGCGATGGGGAGCAGTGGGGTGGCAGGGGTACCTTGCTGTGCAGGTAGCGATGGGGAGCAGTGGGGTGGCAGGGGTACCTTGCAGTGCAGGTAGCGATGGAGGAGCAATGGGGCGGCAGGGGTACCTTGCTGTGCAGGTAGCGATGGGGAGCAGTGGGGGCGGCAGGGGTACCTTGCTGTGCAGGTAGCGATGGGGAGCAGTGGGGCGGCAGGGGTACCTTGCTGTGCAGGTAGCGATGGGGAAGGGGATGTCGGGGAGCAATGGGGTGGCAGGGGGTACCTTGCTGTGCAGGTAGCGATGGGGAGAGGATGTCGGGGAGCAATGGGGTGGCAGGGGTACCTTGCTGTGCAGGTAGCGATGGGGAAGAGGATGTCGGGGAGCAATGGGGTGGCAGGGGTACCTTGCTGTGCAGGTAGCAATGGAGGAGCAGTGGGGCGGCAGGGGTACCTTGCTGTGCAGGTAGCGATGGGGAAGGGGATGTCGGGGAGCAATGGGCGGGTGGCAGCGGGGTACCTTGCTGTGCAGGAAGCGATGGAGGAGCAGTGGGGTGGCAGGGGGTACCTTGCTGTGCAGGTAGCGATGGGGAGCAGTGGGGTGGCAGGGGGTACCTTGCTGTGCAGGTAGCGATGGAGGGAGCAGTGGGGCGGCAGGGGTACCCTGCTGTGCAGGTAGCGATGGGGAAGCAATGGGGGCGGCAGGGGTACCTTGCTGTGCAGGTAGCGATGGGGAAGCAGTGGGGGCAGCAGGGGTACCTTGCTGTGCAGGTAGCGATGGGGAGCGGTGGGGTGGCAGGGGTACCTTGCTGTGCAGGTAATGGTGCTCGTACTCCCGCAGGTCCCGCCCGTCCAGCAGCAGGCGTCCGCGCTGGGGCTCATAGAAACGCTCCAGCAGGGCCACCAGCGCCGTCTTCCCCGCGCCCGACGGGCCCACCAGCGCCGTCACCTCCCCGGGGCGCAGCTCCAGAGACACCCCCTGGGGAGGGAGCAGGTGGGGATTAAACCGGGGCCACCGGGGCCACCCACCCACACTCGCCCGGAGTCTGGGGGTTCTCTCTGAGCTTCCCGCTCTCGGTTCTGATCCATCCAAACCACACCCCCCCATCCTGCATTACCCCCCCTTCTCTGGGCATCAGGGCTGTGAATCCCCCCATGTCTCACCCAATCCCAGCCACGACCTGCCCCCACGTCCTTCCCCCGGGTACCTTGAGCACGGGGGCGTCGTCCCGGCCGGGGTAGGAGAACCAGACGTCCTGCACCTGGAGGAGCCCGCGCAGGGCAGGGGGGGCCAGCGTCCCGGGGGGGCTGATCTGGGGCGTCCGCTCCATGTACTCAAAGATCTTCTCTGAGGAGCCCACGGCCTTCTGCACGCTGGGGTAGGTGGAGAGCAGCCCCTGGGAATGGGGGCAGGGGGGTATCAGGGCTGGGTGAGCTCCCCCCACCCCACAATATTCCCAGCCGCCCGCCCTCAGGAGATGGTGAATCCACCGCTTCACACGGGAGTTGGTTTCTGTGGCTAATCACCCTTCACGTGAACCAGGAGAGGCTAATGAGCTTTAACTGCTACACGTGAACGTCGCCCCTTTGGTGAGCTCCTGGCACCTCTCCTGAGCATCCCCACCCAGGCAACCCCCAGCTCGCTCACTGCCCGGCGTTTTCTCCAGCCCCCAAGTCATTTTTGTGGCTCTTCTCTGCACCCTACAACCTGCCAGCCCCCAAAGGTCCTTTGGAACATCCTCGTTAAAGGACGTGCCCATGAGAACTGTGGGTGTTATTCCAGTGTCTCACCAGAGCCGCCTACACAGGGAAAATCCTCACCCTGCTCCTACCGGCTACCCCCGATTTTGCACACCAGGGTCACATTAGCCCGTTTGGTCGCAGCGTGGCCCTGGGCGCTCGTGGTCCGTTGCTTGCCCACTATGGCCCCTGAATCCTCTTTAGAGTCGCTGCTGTCCCAGACAGTCCCCCACCCTGCCGGTGTGGGCTGCAGTCCTTGTTCCCAGACGGGCGACCTTCCCTTCACTACCACACATTTCCTCTGAACAGGCTTCGTCTCCCAAGCGGTCCATATTGCTCTGTACGTCTGCCCTGTCCTCACCAGTACTCACCACTCCCCAGTCTGGGTGTGTCTGTTATCAGCCGGGATTGGAATGACAGAGGTAACTCACCTGACTGGAGCACTGTCATGGATGGGTATAAACGGTTCAGGAAGGACAGGCAGGGCAGGAAAGGTGGGGGAGGAGTTGCACTGTATGTCAGAGAGCAGTATGACTGCTCAGAGCTCTGGTATGAAACTGGAGAAAAACCTGAGAGTCTCTGGGTTAAGTTAAGAGGCGAGAGCAACAAGGCTGATGTCGTGGTGGGCGTCTGCTATAGACCACCCGACCAGGAGGAGGAGGTGGACGAGGCTTTCTTCAGACAATTAACTGAAGTTTCCAGATCACAGGTCCTGGTTCTCATGGGGGAATTCAGTCACCCTGACATCGGCTGGGAGAGCAATACAGCAGTGCACAGACAATCCAGGAAGTTTTTGGAGAGCGTTGGGGACAACGTCCTCGAGGAAGTGCTGGAGGAACCGACTAGGGGCCGTGCTCCTCTTGACCTGCTGCTCACAGACAGGGAAGAATTGGTAGGGGAAGTAGAAGTGGATGGGAACCTGGGAGGCAGTGACCATGAGATGGTTGAGTTCAGGATCCTGACACAAGGAAGGAAGGAGAGCAGCAGAATACGGATCCTGGACTTCAGAAAAGCAGCCTTTGACTCCCTCAGGGAACTGGGGGGTAGGATCCCCGGGGAAGCTAATATGAGGGAGAAAGGAGTCCAGGAGAGCTGGTGTATTTTAAAGAAGCCTTATTGAGGGCACAGGAACAAACCATCCCGATGTGCAGAAAGAACAGCAAATATGGCAGGCGACCAGCTTGGCTTAACAGAAAAATCTTCGGGGAGCTTAAACACAAAAAGGAAGCTTAGAAGAAGTGGAAACTTGGACAGATGACTAGGGAGGAGTATAAACATATTGCTCGAGCACGCAGGGCTGTAATCAGGAAGGCCAAGGCACAGTTGGAGTTGCAGCTATCAAGGGATGTGAAGGGTAACAACAAGGGTTTCTACAGGTATGTTAGCAACAAGAAGAAGGTCAGGGAAAGTGTGGGCCCCTCACTGAATTGGGGAGGCAACCTAGTGACAGAGGATGTGGAAAAAGCTGAAGTACTCAATGCATTTTTTGCCTCGGTCTTCGCAGACAAGGTCAGCTCCCAGACTGCTGCACTGGGCAGCACAGCATGGGGAGGATATGAGCAGCTGTCAGTGGTGAAAGAACAGGTTAAGGACTGTTTAGAAAAGCTGGACGTGCACAAGTCCATGGGTCCAGATCTAACGCATCCAAGGGCGCTGAGGGACTTGGCTGATGTGATTGCAGAGCCATTGGCCATCATCTTTGAAAACTCATGGCGAACAGGGGAGGTCCCAGATGATTGGAAAAAGGCTAATGTAGTGCCCATCTTTTAAAAAGGGAAGAAGGAGAATCCGGGAAACTACAGGCCAGTCAGCCTCACCTCAATCCTTGGAAAAATCATGGAGCAGGTCCTCAAGGAATCCATTTTGAAGCACTTGGAGGAGAGGAAAGTGATCAGGAACAGTCAGCATGGATTCACCAAGGGCAAGTCATGCCTGACTAACCTAATTGCCTTCTATGAGGAGATAACCGGCTCTGTGGATGAGGGGAAAGCGGTGGACATGATATATCTTGACTTTAGCAAAGCTTTTGATACCGTCTCCCACAGTATTCTTGACAGCAAGTTAAAGGAGTATGGGCTGGATGAATGGACTATAAGGTGGATAGAAAGCTGGATAGATCGTCGGGCTCAACAGGTAGTGATCAACGGCTCCATGTCTAGTTGGCAGCCAGTTTCAAGTGGAGTGCCGCAGGGGTCGGTCCTGGGGCCGGTTTTGTTCAACATCTTCATTAATGATCTGGAGGATGGTGTGGACTGCACCCTTAGCAAGTTTGCAGATGACACTAAACTGGGAGGAGCGGTTGATACGCTGGAGGGTAGGGATAGGATACAGAGGGACCTAGACAAATTAGAGGATTGGGCCAAAAGAAACCTGATGAGGTTCAACAAGGACAAGTGCAGAGTCCTGCACTGAGGACGGAAGAATCCCATGCACTGCTACAGACTAGGGACCGAATGGCTGGGCAGCAGTTCTGCAGAAAAGGACCTAGGGGTTACAGTGGACGAGAAGCTGGATATGAGTCAACAGTGTGCCCTTGTTGCCAAGAAGGCTAATGGCATTTTGGGCTGTATAAGTAGGGGCATTGCCAGCAGATCGAGGGATGTGATCATTCCCCTCTATTCAGCACTGGTGAGGCCTCATCTGGAGTACTGTGTCCAGTTTTGGGCCCCACACTACAAGAAGGATGTGGAAAAATTGGAAAGAGTCCAGCGGAGGGCAAAAAAAATGATTAGGGGGCTGGAACACATGACTTATGAGGAGAGGCTGAGGGAACTGGGATTGTTTAGTCTGCAGAAGAGAAGAATGAGGGGGGATTTGATAGCTGCTTTCACCTACCTGAAAGGGGGTTCCACAGAGGATGGATCTAGACTGTTCTCAGTGGTACCCGATGACAGAACAAGGAGCAATGGTCTCAAGTTGCAGTGGGGGACGTCTAGGTTGGATATTAGGAAAAACTTTTTCACTAGGAGGGTGGTGAAGCACTGGAATGGGTTCCCTAGGGAGGTGGTGGAATCTCCTTCCTTAGAGGTTTTTAAGGTCAGGCTTGACAAAGCCCTGGCTGGGATGATTTAGTTGGGTTGGTCCTGCTCTGAGCAGGGGGTTGGACTAGATACCTACTGAGGTCCCTTCCCACCCTGAGATTCTATGATACGTCCAGATCACTGACAAAAATGTTGAGGGGTGTGTGTGTGTGTGTGTCTGTGTGTGTGAGGGCTGCGTGTGTGTCCCCCACCCCCAGCTGACCTCTCCCCACTTCCATCTGCCCCATCCGGCTCCCAGCACTGGGACACACCAACAGCAAGGCCTGGCATGGGGAGGAAAAGGGGGTCAGATGGAGGGTGTCTATGCTCCCCTCCCCACACCCCATCCAACCCATCTCCACCCACCATGGGGCACACTCAGAGCAGGGCCTGGGGGGTAGAGACAGGAAGGCCTGGGCCTCACCAGCACCCCATGTCCCTCTGTGACTGCTCCCCGCTCTGGGGTGCGTCGGGGCAGGAGCTGGGGGGCACAGAGGGAGGGGTCAGTCTGTGTCTGAGCATCACCTTCCTCCCCCCATCCCCCAGTACCTGTTCAGTCTCTGCAGCCCCCCACTCACCTCCAGGGCTGTGCTGAAATTTGTCGCATAGAGGACGAAGGTGACCAGGTCTCCGGTGCTGATGCCCCCCGCGGCGACCAGCCGCCCCCCGTAGTACAGGATCCCCACCTTCAGGGCCAGCTGTGGCAGCTGGGGGGGACAGGGGGTTAATGGGTTAGTCCTGGGGTGCTGGCCGTTGGGTCACACTCCCTTCCCTGCCCTTAGGGGCCGCCTTGGGGCGGGGGGGCCTGGCTCACCTTCAGCCAGTGCTGAGAAATGGGGGGATGAGCCGGGAGGGGACAGCAGACAGACACTGGCAGGCTGGGGGGAGCCCAAAGGGGTCTTCTGCATTCCCCTCCCCCAGGCCCCTAATGCCAGCCTCTCTGCCCCCCACAGCTGCCCCCTCCCCAGGATACTGCATCTCTCTGACTCCTGCTGCCAGGTCCCCATCCCCCAACCCCCTGATGCTGCCCCCAGGATCCAGCCTCCCTCTGACATACCCCCCACCCCACCGCCTCTCTGCCCCCAGGGTGCTGCTCCGCACTGCTCCTCCCCTGTGAATCCCGGGCCCCTCCCTCGGCCCACCCCCAAGGCCCCCTTACGCTGTTGGTCCACATGGAGGCGGCGTAGGCGGCTGCCTCCTGCTGGTTGAGCCGGTAGGTCTCCTGCAGCCGCTGCCCGTAGCGCCGGGCGGCCCCCTCCTCGTTGGCGAAGCTGCGCACCGTGGCCATGGCCTGGAAGGTCTCCACCGCCACCTCGTTGGCCTTGGCCAGGGACTCCTGCACCCGCTTAGCTAGATTCTTGGGGAGGGGTGGGGGAGACGGGAGCCAGGTCACATCAGGCACTCGGGGGTGAAATGCTAAAGGGACAATACACGGGATACCCACACTCAGCCAGGCCGGGCGGGCTCCATGCCTGGCACAGACCCACAGTGCTGAGAGGGGCGCGGGGACCCGGCTAACACAGGGTAAATCTGCCCACAGTGCTTAGAAAGTGGCCAGCACAGTTCTCTGGGGTGGGGAATGGGGCACATCCCCTCTGGGGGGCGCCGGCTCTGACCTGGCCCCAGGGCGGGACTGGCTGGCTCGGGAGGGGGGTGGGGAATGGGGCGGGGGCCTGTCCCCTCTAGGGGGCACCGGCTCCCCTCCGGCCCCAGGGCGGGACTGGCTGGCTCAGGGGGGCAGAGAATGGGGCCTGGGTTGTGGTACCTGGTGGAACTTCCCCAAGAGCCAGAGCACCAGCAGGATGACGGGCAGTGCCAGGTGCAGGTCGGGGGCTGAGCAGGGTGGGGCCAGGCTGTGGGGCGGAGGGGCGGTACCTGGTGGGATTTCCCGGAGAGCTTGGGCACCAGCAGGACGAGGGGCAGCGTGGGGTGCAGGCGGGGGGCTAAGCGGGGCAGGGAGCTGGAGGCAGGTTGCAGGGTGGGGCACTGGGGGCAGGTTGGGGGCAGGGGGCTGAGCAGGTTGGGGTCTGGGGGCAGGTTGCAGGGTGGGGGCTGGGGACAGGCTGTGGGGCGGGGCTGGGGAAGGTTGGGGGCTGGGGACAGGCTGTGGGGAGGCGGTACCTGGTGGAATTTCCCAGAGAGCTTGGGCACCAGCAGGACGAGGCAGCGCGGGGGTGCGGGTGGGGCTGAGCGGGGCAGGGAGCTGGAGGCAGGTTGTGGGGTGGGGCACTGGGGGCAGGTTGGGGCAGGGGCTGAGCAGGGCGGGGGCTGGTGGCAGGTTGCAGGGGCGGGGGCTGGGGACAGGCTGTGGGAGGGGCGGTACCTGGTGGAATTTCCCAGAGAGCTTGGGCACCAGCAGGATGAGGGGCAGCACGGGTGCGGGCAGGGGCTGAGCAGGGGCGGGGCTGGGGGCAGGATGGGGGCTGGGGGCAGGTTGCAGGGTGGGGGGCTGGGGGCAGGCTGTGGGCGGAGGGGGGGGTCCTGGTGGCGTTTCCCGGCGAGGGTGGGCACCAGCAGGATGAGGGGCAGCACGGGGTGCGGGCAGGGGCTGAGCAGGGGCGGGGCTGGGGCAGGTTGCAGGGCCGGGGGCTGGGGCCAGGCTGTGGGGCGGAGGGGCGGTACCTGGTGGAATTTCCCAGAGAGCTTGGGCACCAGCAGGATGAGGGGCAGCACGGGTGCGGGCAGGGGCTGAGCAGGGCGGGGCTGGTGGCAGGTTGCAGGGTGGGGGCTGGGGACAGGCTGTGGGCGGAGGCGGTACCTGGTGGAATTTCCCAGAGAGCTTGGGCACCAGCAGGATGAGGGCCGCGCGGGGTGCGGGCCGGGGGCTGAGCAGGGCGGGGGGCTGGGGGCCGGTGGGCGGGGGGGGGGCTGGGGACAGGCTGTGGGGGGAGGGGCGGTACCTGGTGGAATTTCCCAGAGAGCTTGGGCACCAGCAGGATGATGGGCAGCCCTACGGTGGTGAAAAGCACCAGGCGCAGCGACACCTGCACCATCAGGGCATAGAGGAAGACTCCCTGCATCCCGCACCACATCAGCACGTTCAGCTTCTCACTCAGCACCTCGCTGACAGTGTCAGTGTCCACAGTCACTCGGGAGGTGATGTCCCCTGGGGACAGAGGTGAGGATGAGGTCACATCAGTGCTAAGAGAAGGGGGAGGATCAATCCCATGGGGAGGATCCATCCATCAATAATCCAGATCAGCTCATTAGTAACCCCAATCAATCCATTAATAACCCAACCAAGGCCCTTAATCCATCCAATCCACCACTAACTCCAACCAACAACCTCAATCTAATTAATCCATCAATAACACCCGACCAATAATTCCAGTGAATCCCTTAGCAACCCCAACCAACAACCTCAGTGTAACCAACCTATCAATAACCCCAATCAGTAATTCCAGTTCACCATCAACAGCTCCCAGGAAACAACCTCAATCACTCCATTCATCACCCCAATCCATCCAACAGAGGATTGATTCGTACAAAGGCTGGGGGAAGGCTGGGGTCTGTGAGTTGTGGGTACCAGCGGGGAGGGGTTGAGCTGGGGAGGTTGAGGGAAATGTGGTGTTAAGGGAGTGGAGAGGGCAGAGGGGGGGCAGGTGAAATTGGGTCAGGAGAACATGTGGGAAGATGTGCACAAAACAAAGGGGCGATACAAGGGGATCCGAGGGTGATGTGGGGAGACTGGGGGCAGTACGGGGGAGACCCTGGGGGTGCAGAAGGAGATCTGGGTTAGTATTGTTACCGGTTCGGTTGGCGTGGAAGAAGGCGATCTCTTGATGCAGGACAGAGCTGAACACCTGGCTCTGGATACGCATGTGGATCCGGTTCATGGTCTCCTTATAGACAGTGTCACAGATGAATTTGGTCACAGCACTGGGGGAGGTGGGGGGAGACCAGGAGGTGACACGTCAGTATGAATTTTCCCAACATCTGTTAGAGATCTGAGCCACATATACACTCCCAACTCTCCTGGGCACTTTGATTCTCAAGGCCACATGGTCCCCCTGGGGCTAAGAGGATGGGACACTTACATGGATACCAGGAATAGCCACAGTTACATTACAGAGGATGAAACATTTTATAAGGGATCCAAACCCCCATGCCTCAGGGCACGAGCCAACCTCCGAGTCCTGGGGGCCAGGAGGAAATTTTCCCTGGAGGCAGGTTACATTTGTATCAATAATACAAAAGGGGTGTCAGAAACACAATATTGAATTGCTTCAAGTTCAGCATTTTTATAACAAGGTTACAGTTGCACGTCAAACACTTTTCTTGTAATCCAACTACAAGAAATACAACATTAAAACAGAACCGAATATTGTCAAGCTAACATTAAGAAGGGTCAAAGCTACCTTTACACTTTTCTTTTAAAGACGCAAGGTGAAACTATTTCAATTCTTCATCAAAAAAGCAAAAATGCCTGAAAACGGAAATATTTTGATTTGGAAATGCTGCCGTGGTGCCCCATGGGAGTTGTAGTTTGGTTGTCTCGAGTCCCCATTGTCTGTGTAACAGGCTTCCTGGCTGCCCTACATCTCCCACAATGAAAGGTGGCCAGGGACTCCCATGATGCATCATTTCCCCTCTCCAAGAAGGAACACTGTGGTGCATCATGGGAGATATAGTTCAACTGATCTATAGAGGAGAATGGAAGCATCAGGCACCTGAACTACAACTCCCATGAGGCACTGCAGCAGCATTTCCAAATGGAAATATTTCAGTTTTTTACCACTATTTGAATTTCAGCAAAAAACAAAACATTCCACGGGGAGGGGGGGAACTCTAAACATTTTTCACCCAGCTCTACTGTGCTTAGAAAGTGAGTCGTCTCTCTGTCCATCAGAATTTAGGAGTGGGAGCTTTACATTTCAGTATGTGATCTTGGGCTACAGCACATTACAACCTTGTAACACGTGAATGTGACAGGCATGTAAAAGCAACTCAGTTAAAATATATATATTTTTAAATGTGATCACTGTCATACAGGGGCCTTATGAATTCCTAGCAGCAAAAATCCATTATTATTCCTTTATTCAGCTCATAAAATGTGCAAATCAAAACCCTCTTTATGCGTGACATTAAACCCTACAGAAGGCCCATGCGCCACTTAAATCCCATTTCAGCCCTGTTTTGATGACTTAATTTTTGTATAAGCCAAATACTGGGTGAATTTCCCCGTAAGCACAATATCAAAACTAACACAAGGTAAATAAGAAGCCTGACGAGTTGGCTTGATGACAGTTAAGAGATTCCAGTTCCCCCCACATGAAACTCAAATTCTCCCTTTCACCCCTCACATAAAAGCCTGCAGAAATCCCGCACTACTGGCATCCCAGTGTGCCAGGAAGGCCATTCACAGACTTGGGATCTGGCTGCTGAAGGGGAAGGGAAGGTCCAGAGTTGAGGGCCTACCACCACGATGTCCTAGTGTAGGGTCAGCTGACCTCCACTGGTGGGTAACATGAGGAGAGAGGAGTCCGCCAGGTAGCCAGGTCCCAAACCATTTAGGGCCAAAATCAACACCTTGAATTGGTTGCAGCCACAAAGGGGAAGCCAGTGCAGTCTACAGGACACAGGCCAAGTGTGCTCCTCCAAAGGAGGTGGGTAGCTGCATTCTGCATCGGCTGAAGTGGCCAAGTGTCCGAGACTGGGCCATGCCGCAGGCAACAGGCTGACTGACTGTAGGGACAATCCGGCCCTGGACAATAGACTGTCGGGGTCAGCCCAGCCCCAGGGGGCTTGGACTAGGGAAGATGACCAGGCTTCCCCCTGGCTAACACCTCTCGTGCCATGACTGGCGTGGTCTGGGCAGGGCTTCTCTCCCTCTCCTGTGAGTTCAGTCCTGGTCCAGGCACCATCGCTCCACCCCACCCCCAGCTGACGAAGACCCCGTCCCCTACCTGCCGACGGCGATGAGGAACATGTCCCAGACGGCCTGGATGAAGACTGAGGGGTCGTCCTCGTTTATGATCCAGTCGGTCATGCGCCCCAAGTAGTAGGGGAACGCCATCTCCCCTGCAACAGAACAGCCCAGGCTGAGACCAGGGGGCCAGGGCAGACAAGGGGAATCCCAGGTACAGCCTCTGACACCATGGAGTCCCCCCCCATCATACACACACACACACCCACCTCCGTTAAGAGCATTTTCTTAGTTAAAGACACTCCTGCTACATATAGGTACCGCGACAGGCCCCTGAACCTGGCCCCCTCCTTGCTTCACCCTAGGGAAGTAACTTGATACCTTGGGGGGTTGAGCCCTGCAGGGACTCTGCACCTATCAGCACAGCATCTGACAGCCCCAAGTGAGGAATCACAGAATCCTAGGACTGGAAAGAACCTCGAGAGATCATCTAGTTCGGTCCCCTGAACTCCTAGGAGGACTGAGTGGTCTCTAGTTGTATCATCATCTCAAAACCCTGGTGTACACTATGAGCTTAGGTCGAATTTAGCAGCGTTAGATCGATTTAACCCTGCACCCTTCCACACGACGAAGCCATTTTTGTCGACTTAAAGGGCTCTTAAAATCGATTTCTGTACTCCTCCCCGACGAGGGGATCAGCGCTGAAATGGACCCTGCTGGGTTGAATTTGGGGTAGTGTGGACGCAATTCGATGGTATTGGCCTCCGGGTGCTATCCCAGGGTGCTCCATTGTGTCCGCTCTGGACAGTGCTCTCAACTCAGATGCACTGGCCAGGTGGACAGGAAAAGCCCTGCGAACTTTTGAATTTCATTTTCTGTTTGGCCAGCGTGGCGAGCTCAGAGGTGACCGTGCAGAGCTCATCAGCACAGGTCACCATGGAGTGCCAGAATTTGAAACAACACTGACTTTATTGCTTCTGCAAGTGGAGATCAAAGGGGGGGAGGGGAGGGCGGTTGGCTTACAGGGAAGTAGAGTGAACCAAGGGGGCGGGTTTTCATCAAGGAGAAACAAACAGAACTTTCACACCGTAGCCTGGCCAGTCATGAAACTGGTTTTCAAAGCTTCTCTGATGCGCAGCACACCCTGCTGTGCTCTTCTAACCGCCCTGGTGTCTGGCTGCGCGTACTCAGCGGCCAGGCCATTTGCCTCAACTTCCCACCCCGCCATAAACGTCTCCCCGTTACTCGCACAGATATTGCGGTGCACACAGCAAGCAGCAGTAACAACGGGAATATTGGTTTCGCTGAGGTCTAACCAAGTCAGTACACTGCGCCAGAGCTCTTTCAAACGTCCAAAGGCACATTCTACCACCATTCTGCACTTGTTCAGCCTCTAGTTGAACTGCTCCTTACTACTGTCCAGGCTTCATGAGCCATGGGACCAGGGGGTAGACTGGGGTAGGAGCGACCGCACAGTGCTGCCGGCTGGGAGAGCAGCCTGAGGCAGAAGCCTTCAGCTGGCATGATATTCCAAGCAGGACTGAATCTCCATGAGACAAAACTTAAAGAAGAGAATGACCTGGAGTCATTCCCATTTTTGTCCAGGCGCCCCAACCGACCTCACCGAGCTCGGCCAGGAGCACCCGTGGAACGACGACGACAGTTAGCAGTCGTATTGCACCGTCTTCCGTCCGCAAGGCAAGGCAAGGCAAGGCAAGGGGATGCTGCTGTGTAGCAATGCAGTACTGTGTCTGCCAGCAGCACCCAGGAGATGTACGGTAACGGTGAGCTGAGCGGGCTTCATGCTTGCCGTGGTATGTCGTCTGCACGGGTAACCCAGGAAAAAAGGCAAGAAACGATTGTTTGCCGTTGCTTTCACGGAGAGAGAGAGGTAGGGGGGCCTGACGACATGTACCCACAACCACCCACGACAATGTTCTTACCCTGTCAGGCATTGAGAGCTTAACCCAGAATTCCAATGGGCGGCGGAGACTGCGGGCACTGTGGGCTAGCTACCCACACTGCACCGCTCCGAAAGTCGACGCTAGCCTCGCTACTGTGGACGCACGCTGCCGATCTAATGCACTTAGTGGGGACACACAATCGACTGTATCAAATCAATTTCTAAAAAATCGACTTCTATTAAATCGACCTAATTTCATAGTGTAGACATACCCTCAGTTCTACGTCTCAGGGGGTCGGTCGTTCCCGTCACTTCTGTTGTATGTAGGAAGAAACTGAGGCACAGAGAGAGAATGGGACTTACCCAAGGTCAGACAGTGAGTCAGTGGCACAAGCTGGGGAGATAACCCAGGACTCCTGGCTCCCAGCCCCACAGCTCTAACCCACCAGACCCCACTCCCCTCCCAGAACTGGGGAGAGAACCCAGGAGTCCTGGCTCCCAGCTCCAACCTACCACACCCCACACCCCTCCCAGAGCTAAGATAGAACCCAGGAGTCCTGGCTCCCTGTTCTCTGCTATGAGCACTACACCACACTGCTACCTTTAACAAAACGTCCCGTCCAAGCAGATCCCACCATGGGGTGTTATAGCTCAGGAAAGCGTCTCAGCAGAGAGAGAAGTGGTGTCACTCTGGGCTGACGATCAGGAGCCCGAGAAGGCAGTTACAGGAGTGCAGGTCTGCGCTACGTCCTTACGGCTCTTTGTGGCAGCTGTGCCCTCATGTATCTCACAGACCTAGAGCCCATCATCCCGGTGTGTCATTGTGATCCTCTGTCTGACTCCGTCCTCAGATCCTAATGCGTCTGTCCGTCCTTCTAGCCTTCCCACCACAGTCTGTATCTCCAGCCCTTAATCCTAGCCTATCCACCCACCGTCCCCAGCGTCTGTCCATTGCCCGCATACACCCGCTCTGGCCATCCGGCCCCCGCCATCTAGCACAGTTATAGGACGTCAGCTCCCCCCGTATCTACGCCGCTGCTCCTTTGCTGCCACGGCCCCGTCCCCCGACTCACCGAGCGAGGACAGCACCAGGAACCCCGCCATGGCCACGAAGCGCAGCAGGTCGGGCCTCAGACAGGCCAGCAGCCGGCCCAGCGAGGCCGAGGGCCCCGGCTCCCCCCTGCCGGCGGGGAACAGCTGGTGCCAGAGCGCGGCCGCCAGCCCCGCCGCCATGTAGGTCAGGCCGAAGACGTCCCCTCGCCCCCAGCCGTGCAGCAGCTCCGAGGGGGGCGCCCGGGGCTGGGCCAGCGCCTGCAGGGTCACGTGGCCGGGCAGCAGCAGGCTGAGCAGGGCGGCCAGGGGCAGCAGCGCCTCCGCAGCCCCGGGCAGCCCCTGCCCCCTGCCGCGGGCAGCCTGGGCGCTCAGGCTCAGCAGTGCCCCCCGCGCCAGCGCCACCCCCCAGGCCAGCGCCAGGGGGTCCCAGGCCTGCAGCAGGGGGCAGAGCCGCAGGGCCAGGCGCAGGGTGAGGAAATCCAGCAGCACCGCCAGGGGCAGGGAGAGCCAGGCCATGGCCGGCTTCATGCCCGGGCCGGGCCCTGCAGCGCTCAGCAGCGAGTGTCCAAATCTCCTAGGCCTGGCTGTGGCCGGTCCCTGCCGCGCTCAGCAGCGAGTGTCTAAGTCCCCTAGGCCCAGCAGCGGCCGGTCCCCGCCGGGGGCGCCCTCTGGCGGCCGCTCGGGTCACTGCGCTCAGAGCCGCGCCGGAGTGACCGCAGAACCTGTCCTGCCGATCCAGTTCCACTCCGCTTCGGGTCTCCCGCTTTCCCCGGTGCGGGCCGGGGTCTGGATGCGGCTGCTCCGGGGCTAGCGGATCCCAGGCGCCGGGGGCAATTCCTGGCCCCGCGCCGCCCGCAACTCCCGGCCCGGGCGAGGGGCCGCGAACTGGGGGGCGGAGGCGGAGAGAGGCGGGTCCGGCACCGGGTTCGCCGGCCGCCCTGGGAAGCCCCCGGCTGCCCCGATCCGCTTCTGGGAAAGGAGGCGGCTTCCCGAAAGTGAAAGTGAAACCGGATTAGCGCAGAGCCCGCTACGACCCGTTCTCGCGGCCCGCCAAGGTCATAAGCGGAATTGGGCTATTCCGGGGGGCGCTTCTTCCGCTGCCTTTTTTTCCAGTTTCCCTCCTGCGCTGCTGGTTCGTTGACTCCGGGGGGGGATTCCCACGCCGGGGCGGAGGCTGGGTGTCAATTTCTGTTGCATGAATTAATGACACCCCGCCCCAGCAGTCCCCTGCCCTCCCCTGTGCATCAGGACATCACGCAGAAAGTCCCCCCCCCCCCTTTCTCATTCTGCGCAGCTCTTCCGCCGGCCAGAAAGAGGGAGGCTGGGTCCCAAGGGCATCTCTGTGAAGCCGAAATGCAACGTTTGACAGAAGCGGGATTGCAACAGACAACACTGATTCAGGGCTTTAAAACCCAGCCAGTCACTAAACACCTGTCACGGCCTGGCTGGCCCCAGGCAGGCGCCACTGCTGTGGAGAGGAGCTGGGCTCCAGGGTAGCGCAGTTCCTGCTGTTCTTCCATTACTCGGATCTGGAGTCCTGCAACTCTGGTCTCAGCTTGCAGCAGTTCCAATCACCTCCTGGGAGGTTCTCTGGTCTCTCCTCAGCTGGGCCCAGGCTTGTGTCTCTTGCATCCGAAGTGCTGCCATTTCTCTCTCTCGCAGGGCTTGCCATTTTGATTCTGCATCACTCATAGTGACTAACTTTAACCTTTAACACTCTCAGGTTTAAATTTCAGATTTGGACTAGTGGGGGGGTCTGATCCAAAACCCAAAGGATCTGGTTCTGGGGATCCTGCCGGCTAAGCCAGTGTGAGCCGTGGTGCTCGGGGCAGCCCGCGCTGGAAATGCCAAGGGCAGGGCGGGCTGCGAAAGGGAGCTCAGACACTCCCAAGACTGGTGGGTAACACTGAAGTTACACTCCCCAACCAGTCACAAACTGCTTCTGATCCCCTCCCCCTCCACCAGGGCCGGTGCAACCACCAGGCGAACTAGGCCCCATTTGCCCTTACCCACGCTGTGGGGGCCGGCTGCCTGTGCCACCGCTGAGAGCCCCGGGGGCGGCGGGGAGCCCGGCTCAGCCCGGCTCTGCTCTTTGAACGGAGAAGCTGGGTGTCTACTCCGCCTGCAAGGCACCTAGCCAGGCCGCGGGGAGCCGCACGGGCCACGGAGCGCCTGGGGGTGGGCAGGGTGCAGTCCCTGGACTGGGGAATGGTGTATGTGGGAGCAACCCGGGCACCCCTCCCCCAGCCAGCACCACCCCCTCCAACACCCACCGACCAGCTACCTTCTCCCTGCGCAGCCCCCGCCCCAACCCCCCCCCCTGGCCGGCCACTTCGGCCTCTGGGCAACCACCACCCCCCACCCCCCCCCCCCCCGACCGCCCCAGTCACCTTCACCCCTGCAGCACCCTCGGGACACACTCCCCAGCCATCTCCCTCCTGCCCATTCCTCCTGTGCAAACTCCTCAGTGCCACCGTCACCCCTGCAACAACCCCGGGCACAGACACCCCCCCCGCCTGCCAGCCCCTTGCAACAACCCCCTCCCACCCACTTCTCCCTTCTGCCACTCCCGCCCTGCCACTGCACCCCCTGCAACGAGCCCCTTTTGCCTCTGTGCAATCTCATCCCTGCCACTGCACCCCTGCCCCCTCCACCTCTTGGCCACCTCCACCCCCTGCAACAATCTCATGCACCCCCCTCTCTGCCACCTTCACTCCCTGGAAGAGCCCCCATACGACCCCCCTCTTTGCAACCCCCCTGTGCCCCCTGCACTTTGTGAACATCTGGGTCCCTGGGGGGCACTTGGCCATAGGAAGGTGGGGGCTGGACATCGGAGAGGGGGTGCAAGGTGGAAGTTACGCCTAGGGCGCAAAATATCCTTGCACCGGCCCTGCCCTCCACGCTGGTTATCAAGAAGCAAAATAAGAAATCACACAGCCTCCTTTACTGCATTCCAGTTCTCTGGCTTCCAATCAGCACCTAGGTCCAGTACAGTCAGAAGTTATATATGCTCACATATACAAAGTGTTCTTCTGAGCCCAAAGGGTCAGCCACATCACCAGGGCAGTATGGGATTGGATCTTACCCAAAATCCCACACTAGAAAAGAAAAGAACTCTTAAATGAAAAAGCAGATACATACAGAGACGTAGGAGTCTATATATGGGATGCATCAACAGGTGTGTTGTGAGCAAGACACGAGAAGTCATTCCTCCGCTCTACTCTGCACTGGTCAGGCCTCAGCTGGAGTATTGTGTCCAGTTCTGGGCACCGCATTTCAAGAAAGATGTGAAGAAACTGGAGAGGGTCCAGAGAAGAGCAACAAGAATGATGAAAGATCTAGAGAACATGACCTATGAAGGAGGCTGAAAGAATTGGGTTTGTTTAGTCTGGAAAAGAGAAGCCTGAGAGGGGACATGATAGCAGTTTTCAGGTATCTAAAAGGGTGTCATCAGGAGGTGGGAGAAAACTTGTTCACCTTCGCCTCTAAGGATAGAACAAGAAGCAATGGGCTTAAACTGCAGCAAGGGAGGTTTAGTTTGGACATTAGGAAAAAGTTCCTAACTGTCAGGGTGATTAAACACTGGAATAAATTGCCTGGGGAGGTTGTGGAATCTCCATCTCTGGAGATATTTAAGAGTAGGTTAGATAAATGTCTATCCGGGATGGTCTAGGCAGTATTTGGTCCTGCCATGAGGGCAGGGGACTGGACTCGATGACCTCTCGAGGTCCCTTCCAGTCCTAGAGTCTATTAATCTATATCAGGTTCCTAGCAGTGTTGGTGAGTTTGCTGGCTTGAAAGTCCCTCTGGAACATCCCCCGCTGGGATGGGTCATTCAGTCCTTTGTTCAGAGCTTCAGTTTGTAGCAAAGTCCCTCCAGAGTCAAGAAGCAGGATTGAAGACAAGATGGAGAAGATGCAGCAGCCTTTTATAGTCTCTTGTCATGTGGCCTGGCCTCTGCTTCCTTTGTCTCCAACACAAGCTGCCCAGCACATGGCCTGGAAGCCTCAGAGTTCTGCCCATAGGCCTGTCCCTGCCTTGCTGAGTCACCAGGTGAATCTGCTTCTCTCAATGGGTCAGTTGTAGCTGATGGTCCTTAATGGGCCATCAAGCAGGCTAGGCAGGGCTGATGCCACATTCTCTGGGGGTGTCACCCAGAAGCAGAGCCCAAGTTTAAAATACAGACATACATACATATCTGTAACTCATAATACAAAGGTGATACAAACACATAAATGAGATTATCATATCTGGCAAATTATAACATTTTTGCAGATATCTTACATGGTGTATCTGGCACAACTCATTGCAATTTTATAATATCAATATTCATAATATACTCAAGTGTACCCCAGATTCCATATAGCGTCATACCTACCTCTATAGACACGTAGTGTAACGAAGGGGGGATTTTCTTAGTGTTTTGCATGAATACTGCGTGTGTCTCAGTTTCCCTGTGTGCTGCGTGTGTAATAAGAGGGTGGGAGAGGGTTTGTGGCCAGGTGTGACCTCGCCTAGCAGCCGGGACCCCAGACACCAACCTGGAGACTGGGGACCCAGCCACTGGTGACCCTCAGCCCAGCTTGGGAGCCAGCCGGTTCTGGCCAGTGGGAGGACAATGGGCTGAGGAGAGAGTGGCCCGGTGACCTGACCAGCTGGCTCCAGCCAGAGGGTGAACAAAAGATGGAAGAGCGAGGGCCCAGGTGATTTTTTTTTGTCTGGGACCGAAGACAAAGGACGAAGGAGGGGCTGTTGGGGGAGGGGATATAGGGGGCTCGGCTGGAAGGAGGGGGTGACTGGGCTGGGGACAAGGAGCAGCCTGAGCCCATGGGGACGGGGACAGACCCAGCTGGCCGGGGCTGAGACTGGCCAGGCCTGAGGGGCCTGAGAACTGCCTGGGCTGGGTCCAGATGGTCAATAAACCTCGTGTTTGACGCTGGCTGAGAGTCACTGCAGGCTAGAGATCG
This sequence comes from Mauremys reevesii, assembly GCF_016161935.1. Classification (NCBI taxonomy): domain Eukaryota; kingdom Metazoa; phylum Chordata; order Testudines; family Geoemydidae; genus Mauremys; species Mauremys reevesii. The sequence continues at coordinate 545,829 of NW_024100895.1, read as the reverse complement.
GGGGCCATCTCGGGGGGTGGGGAAGGGCCATCGCACTGAAGGGGTTTCCTCCCGGGGGCCGTATGGAGCCCAGAGCACAGGGCCTGTGAGTCCGTGACAACATGGCCGCAGAGGATGGTTGGCGGATGCCCCCTGTAGAGGTTTGGCTGCGGGCGCAGGCGCTTGGCGGTGAGTGGCTGCCAGCGATAGAACGAGGGGATTGAGCGGAACCAGCGAGGAACTCACCTAGAACCGGCTCCGTAAGAGGCACCTGGCACGTCAGTGCAGGGACGGGGGAAGCTCACCCAGGGGCTGCTGCTTGCCTGGCTAGTAGACAATGACCAGTGAGGGGAGCCAGTTCTAGATCCCCATGGGACTTCTGGGAATCCCGAAGAACCTGGGAGTAGCTGGCGGGGGGCAGTCAGTGTAGCAACAGGGGATCCACTAGGCCTGTGTGACGAACTGGGCCTGTTCTTACTGGGGGCTGTGAGTGCTGAGTGGGGGGTGTTGGCCTAGGAGGACGATCTGCACTGGGGGATGGGAGACTGGCTGGAGGGAGGAGACCTGAGCAGGTAACGTGAGACCCCAGGAAGGGGGGAGAGGCCAGGTGACACCTCTGCCCGGGAAGCTGGACAAAGGCTGGGGAGGGAGGGGAGTTTCAGGAGCCGGCTGGGGAATGGAGGGGAGCCCAGACAGGGCTCTGACCCCCCAAGGGGGCTGTGGGGCTCCTGGGACCCCAAGATGGACCTAATTGGGGAGGATCCTGTTGTCTGTGCCTGCAAGACCTGTCTGGGACTGTGTCCTGTCGGCTAATAAACCTTCTGCTTTGCTGGCTGGCTGAGAGTCCTGGTGAGTCGCAGGGAGCCCGGGGGTGCAGGGCCCGGACTCCACCACAGTCCGTGACACTTGAAGAACCTGGGAGTAGCTGGCGGGGGGCAGTCGGTGTAGCAACAGGGGATCCACTAGGCCTGGTTTACCAGGCAGCAGGGAAGCTCATGGAGAGAGAGGCGTGCTGAGAGCTCAGAGGTGCGGTCCCGGGCAGTGGCAGGGCTAAAGGCCTAACCCCAAAGAGCAAATGCAACCCTCCCGGAGGGCTGCTGCACTGAAGGGCTTATGCCCAGGGACGGGACGGAGCCGAGAGAGCACTGGCCTGTGTGTCTGTGACCACTTGGCTTCCCTCCCGCAGTGGATTGCAATTGGAGCAGAGAGTGAAGAAGCTGGAACCCACAGAGGCATCCCAGGAGTGGGGCCAGGTAAACCCGGAGGTGGAGGAGAAGCCGAAGGGGGGACTTCAGAGACCAGAGATGTGATTGCTGCAGGCAGACAGAGCGTAAGTGGGTGCGATGCCCAAAGATAAAGGGAATCTTGGCCCCGGAGAACCCTCGAAGGGCTAGCGTGGCAAAGGAAGACAGCCTGTAACACAGGCTCAGAGAGTGAGCTGCATGTCTGTCCCTTCGGGGACCGGAGGGAGCATTCACCCCACCAGCGCCTGGGGCAGAGTGGCCGGGGGGGGGAGTGACAGACGGGCTTCCACTCCAAACCCAGTGGGAGCAAAAGGTGGTGGTCAGTGGGGAGGCATCCACAGGGTGTCGGTGTGGGGCAACCCCACCGTAACTTGGGGGAAGGCTCCCTGTGCAGACACAGGAGGGATCGGGCTGCAGGGCTGGTAGCTGGGGCTCTTCAGCACATCAGCTTTGCTGTACGCTTGCGAAGTGACTGTGTCTCTCTAAGATCCAGACCCTGAGCCAGTAACAGCCCAAGAGCTGGACCCAGAGATCGGAAGGTGGAGGGGGCAGGAGCATGTGAATGGCCGTCCGGCAGGGAGGGGGGTACTTTCCCCGCCAAGGGAAGAGCTGTGACGCTCCGGTTACCTGCCTGCCCCTGGAGCTGAGTGGGAGGGGGATGCTCCCCACCCTGCACACGCTGGCTCTGAGGCTGTGACCAGAGCAGAGCTCGGTGCCTGCCCCCACGGGGACAGCAAGGGCAGAGCTGAGCCCGGTGGGAGCTGAGCCCCCGACTGAGCGTGGGCAGAACCAGCAGGGTGGGACGGCTGCTAACCAGGTTGCCTTGTCCAGAGGTGCGAGCGGCCCAGGGAGGGGGAAGCAGCTGGAAGGGCGCAGCTGGAGACAGAGCCGTTTGGTCAGAGGGTGGCCATGGCCAGAATGGGTTCCCTTAACCAAGACAGCCCAAAGCTCAGTCCTCCAGACAGGGGGGCCAGGAGACAACTCAATCTGCAGGGGGCACAGGGCAGAGCCTGGGGGGCAATCACCACATCCTCCCCATCGAAGGGTCCGGGGCAGTGGGACATGGGTGCGGAGGTGACACTGGCACGGCCGAGGTGATGTGAGGATACATCTCAAATGGGGGCCCCAAGGGGGACCCCAGGAGGTTGGGGTGCATGATCAGCTACTTGTGGAGGTGCTGGTGGGGGATGGTTTGGAGAACTGGCCAGCCGGTGCCCTGGACCCTGCCCATGGCTGGAGCTAGGGAGGGTCCAACCAAGGCTTTGTCCCAAGGTGGGGAAACCGAGGGCTGGGGCCCCAAAGCCAGCAGCTGAATTCCAGACTGAGCAGCAGAAGGATCCCTCCTTGGAGAAGCTGAGGGCCCTTGCCAGCCACGGTGCTGCGATACCCTGGGGGAGGACTGCAGGGAAAGATCCCTGTGAGAGAAGGATCCAACACCAGGAAAGGGCTCCCTGAGGGAAAAATGAATCTTGGGGGATCAGGGAGTGGCTGGTGGTCCCCAGATGTACCACGGCCAGTGGTTGTATCTGGCCTGTGATCTCCCTCTCTCCAGACGTCAGGGTCCCAGCGCACCTGGCAAAGGCTGGTGCAGAACTTCTACTGCCCCAGGAATTCACAGGGGTCCCCCCTTCTGAGGTGTTGTCTGGGAGGAGAGTGAGGGGACCCCTGGACTGGATGAGGGACGAGTGGGATGGGAAGATCAATGGGAAATGGGTGGTGGAGTATGAACTATGGGGAGAGCTCATGGGCTTGGCCAGGGAGAACCCAGCCAGGGCCCAAGAGACGCAGAAGGGCTGATACGGCCGCCTGGCAGCTCCTAAGGCACCGGGGACCAGGAGAGGGGGCTCAGCTCAGTGCTGAGGGCGTCTGGGACAGGCTCTGTCAGGACATCCAGCGGCTGAATGAGGAGAACAATGTGCTGGAGCTGCCCAGCCGGGCTCACAGCCACCGAGGGGACCAGGTGAACATTGTGGAGCCGAACTGTGACAGGGAGAGGCTGGTCCTGGCTGTGTGTGTCCCGTGGGAGAAGGGGGACGATCCCCTGGTGGGTCTCTTCCCTGAGACTGGAGCCGGCCCCTTGCTGGAATCAGCTCCCCCTCTCTGACCAGCTAACCCCAGCCCAGCAGGCAGAGATCAGAGCAGTGCTGCGGTGTCACCAGCGGCCAGTGGTGAGCTGGAGCTGGTTCGCACCGGTTCGCAGGAACCGGTTGCTAAATTTAGAAGCCGGTTTAGAACCGTTTGTTAGGGTCACCATACAGCCAGCGGCCACGGCTGCTGCTGGGGGACAAAACACCTCCCTCTGTGCAACTAGAGCATCCTTTGCCCGAGCGTTACCTTCCCTCGGTTTGCCCCGCAGCCCCCCGAGCCTCGTCACCCCCAATTCCTCTCCCCCCCCGAGCCTCATCACCCCCAATTCCTCTCCCCCCCCGAGCCTCCTCACCCCCGGATTCCTCCCTTCCCCGCAGGGGTGGCTCCAGGCCCCAGCACTCCAAGCGTGTGCTTGGGGCGGCATGCCGTGGGGGGAGCTCTGCCTGTCGCCAGGAGGGCGGCCGGTGGCTCCGTGGACCTCCGCAGGCGTGCCTGCAGAGGGTCCGCTGGTCCCACGGCCGGTGGAGCATCCGACGGCGGAGCACCCCGCGGCGTGCCACCGTGCTTGGGGCGGCGAAATGGCTAGAGCTGCCCCTGCTTCGATTCCTCCTCAAGTCCCCTCTTACCTTGGGCTCCCGCAGGCAGTTTTAATCTATGTGCAGCTCTCCGGCTGTTGCTGATTCAATCTTTCTGCGGTAGCCCAAGTTATGAGGAGACTCGGAGGAGGAATCGAGAAGGAGAATCTGGGGTGACGAGGCTCGGGGGGCGGAGAGGAATTGGGGGTGACAAGGCTCGGGGGGCTGCGGCGCAAACCGGGGGAAGGTAGCGCTCGGGCAAAGGATGCTCTAGCTGCACAGAGCCGAGGTGTCCTGTGCAGGGGAATCAGACTGCAGCTGGCAGCCTGCGGAGCCCAAGGTAAGAAGGGGAGGGGAGGAATCAGAGAGTGCCTGGGCTGGGGGGGGAGGGGAATCGGGGTATGACGAGGCACGTGGGGGGAGGAATTGGGGGGTGACGAGGCTGGGGGCGAGAGGGATGGGATCCCAGGGTGGCAGTGAGTTGCCTGTCTGTATGTTCTAAATAATAGCAGCTGTTCCCCAAGCAAAATCCTCTCCTCTACATTCCCTTTCTATTTTTGCCTCATTTTCTCCAGTCTGTAGTTCTGTTTTTAAAGCCGATATTATCTATTCATGTTAATCTGTCTCTGTTTCAGACAGGGTTAAATATGTAACTTGTTTTACATAGAAAAATAGCTAGAGAGATAATGGTAAGACTAGATCGCCCAGCATGCTAAAGAGGCTCTGTCCGTTGTGACTAGGGCCTGGTCTACACTAGGACTTTAATTCGAATTTAGCAGCGTTAATTCGAACTAACCGCTCAACCGTCCACACCAGGAAGCCATTTAATTCGAACTAGAGGGCTCTTTAGTTCGAATTTGGTACTCCACCCCGGCAGGTGGAGTAACGCTAAATTCGACATGGCTAGCTCGAATTAGGCTAGGTGTGGATGCTAATCGAACTTAGTAGCTCCGGGAGCTATCCCACAGTGCACCACTCTGTTGGCGCTCTGGACAGCAGTCCGAGCTTTGATTCTCTGACCAGCCACACAGGAAATGACCCGGGAAAATTTGAATTCATTTTCCTGTCTGGGCACTTTGAATCTGACGTCCTGGCTGGACATCGGGGCGAGCTCAGCAGCACCTGCAACGCTGCAGAGCTCTCCAGCAGAGGAGTTCATGTAATCTCTGAATAGAAAGAGGGACCCAGCATGGACTGACTGGGAACTCTTGGATCTGATCGGTGTGTGGGGCGAGGAGTCTGTGCTTTCGGAGCTGCGCTCCAAAGCAGGGAATGCGAAGACCTATGAGAAGGTCTCCAAAGCCATGAGAGACAGAGGATACAGCCGGGATGCAACGCAGCGCCGCGTGAAAATCAAGGACCCCAGACAAGGCTACCAAAAAATCAAAGTGGCAAACGGACGCTACGGAGCCTGCAACCACTGCCCCACCAGTGACCGTGGACTCTGACGATGGGACAGTGTCGACGGACAGTTCCTCGGCGATGTTCACGGACGGGGAAGATGAGGAAGGGTTTGTGGAGGACGAGGCAGGCGACAGCGCTTACAACGCTGGTTTCCCTGACAGCCAGGATCTCTTCATCACCGTCACGGAGATCCCCTACCAACCCTCCCTGGCCGTTAACCCAGACCCTGAATCAGGGGAAGGAGCAGTCGGTAAGTGCTTTAAACATGTAAACTTTTATTCTTAATATAACAGGAATCTGAAGTATGTGAAAAGGAGGTCTCTATATATATGGGGATAGAACAGAAATCCTCCTGGGAGATCTCCACGAAGCTCTCCTGGAGGTAATCGAAAAGTCTCCGCAGGAGGTTCCTGGGGAGAGCTGCCTTATTGGGTGCTCCGTGGTAGCACAGTTTTCTGCGCCAGGCTTTCATGAGGTACTCAGGGAGCACTGCCTCCCCGAGCACGGCTGCATCGGGCCCTGGTTCGTGCGAGCTTTCACGCAGCGTGCGCTCTCTATCTCCTTCAGTGACCCTCCTCAGGGTGATCTCGCTCGGAGACTCCTGCATCTAATTAGGGTAATTACTGTAATGTTACGCCTGGTCCAAAGTATTTTTAAAAAACCTACGGACACACGGCATAGCACAGACTCAGCACGCAGCTGCGTGACGAGCGTAACGGAAAGCCAAAGAATATAATGGACGCTCATGGAGGGAGGGGGGAATGAGGACGCAAGGTATCCCACAGTTCCTGCTGTCTCCGAAAAGTATTTGCATTCTTGGATGAGCTCCAAATGCTTCTAGGGTCAAACACAGTGTCTGCGGTGGGTCAGGGCATAGTTCGGCAATTTGTGCACACACCACACCCACCACCAGAAGTGAAAACAATCCTCTGTTGAGTCTTTTACATGTCACCCTATCTTTACTGAATGCTGCAGATAGACGCGATGGTGCAGCACTCAACACCAACATCCTTGCTCCCCCCACGCTATGGATGGCTGATGGTACAAAATGATGGAAATCCGTCCTCATCATCAGCCTCTTGGCACATGGGGCAGTGCAAAAGGGCTGGTAACCATGCCGACTAGTATCAGTAAGGTCAATCAAGGGTGCCTGTTCCTAATTTTTGATGGCTGATGGTACAATATGGCTGGTAACCGTCCTCATCATTGCAACAGGGGGCTGAGCTCCATCAGCCCCCACCCTTCATTGTAAATAAAAGATTCAATTGCCCCTGGACTAGCAGAGGGATGATGGGCTCCTTCATCCACACTCCTTAATGTCCTGCCTGGACTATCATTGCAGCTGGAGGCTTCCTTCCAGTCATTTCTCACAAACAAGTCACTGTGTCTTATTCCTGCATTATTTATTACTTCATCACAGAAGTGGGGGGACAATGCTATGGTAGCCCAGGAAGGCCGGGGTAAGAACGGAATGAACAGGTGTTGTTGTTGCAGGAGCACCCCCTGTGAATAGCATACAGCTCATAAGTTATGCAGGATCGGACACAGAGCAGCTGTGCTCTCTCGTTCTATGATACAGTGGTTCTCTAGTACACTTGCCCATAATCTAGGCAGGACTGATTCTATTTTTAGATACCAAAAAGGAGGGATTGACTCAGGGAGTCATTCCCAGTTTTGCTTTGCGCCCCTGGCTGCTCGGCCAGGGGCACTTATGACAGCAGCAAATGGTGCAGTGCAAAAGGACAGGTAACCATGCCCATCTTATTACCATCTTATTACCAATTTATGGTATGGTTGATGGTACAATATGGCTGGTAACCATCTGTGCTGTCATGCAAAAGCAAACTCATGCTGCTGTGTAGCGCTGCTGGCCCGCCTCTGTCAGCGGCATCTAGTACACATACGGGGACATACACAAAAGGCAAAACAGTGTCCATGGTTGCCACGCTATGGCGTATGCCAGGGCAATTCTGGGAAAACCGGCTTGAAATGATTGTCTGCCGTTGCTTTCCCGGAGGAAGGAATGACTGGCGACATTTACCCAGAATCCACCGCGAAAATGATTTGTGCTCCAGCAGGCACAGGGGTCTCAACCCAGAATTCACAGAGACAGCCTAGACTCAGTTAATTGTTCGCCAAAATGTATCTTTGCAAGGAATTCACTCCCTGTTTCCCATCTCACAGCTTCCACTGTCTCCAGACCTGCCACAGCATCCCCCTCGCAGAGGCTGGCAAAGATTAGGCGGCGAAAGAAAAAGTCAAGGGACAAGATGTTCGAGGAACGTATGGGCTGCTACCTAGCAGAGGCGGACCAGCAGAGCCAGTGGAGGGAGACCGTCTCTCTGTGCCAGCGCTCACACAGCGAACGGGAGGAGAGGTGGCGTGAGGAAGACAAGCAGGCGACTGAAACGCTGCTTGGACTAGTGAGGGAGCAAACGGACACGCTCAGGCGCCTTGTGGATGTTCTGCAGGACCGCAGGAGGACAGAGACACCCTGCAGTGTATCTGCAACCGCACTCCTGCCACAAAGTCCCATACCCCCTCAACGAAAGTAATCAGGAGGAGGGGCGGCCGGGGACGTGAATACTGTCACTGCACCACAGCACAGTGCTCAAGTACCCAAAAGCTCTCATACCCTACCTTTGCCGAAGTCCTTCACTTCCACACTCACAGTAGTCCCAATCCCAGTCCCATCCCCTAACTGTGTACTTAATTAATAAAAATGCTTTGCTGTTAATTACTGTTTCCGTTATGTTTTTTCAAAGAAGACTGTGTTTGAATGGGGGGCGTGGGGAAGGGGTTGGTTAATTGCATAGGACAGTCACCTTTCCCAGGGTACAGACACGGGGGCAGGATCAGCAGCGGGTCACACACACGGTGCAGTCAGTAGGCACCCTGGTCGGTTTTTGGAGGTGGTTTCCAGGATCTGTGTGGGCGGGGGAGATGTGACTTTGCAGCGGGGGAGGGCGGTTACAGATCTTATACAGCGGTCCTTGTCCTGGACCGCTGAGTCACGCAGCTGAGGAATCTGTATCCGTCCTCCTCCACCACAAGGTCACATATCCGCCCGCACACAGAATTCCTTAAAGAGGAATGGCAGGCTCCATTGAAAGAAGCATTCCGGCACTGCGGACCGCTCTAGGAGCAGGAGCCTGTCATTCCTTGAGTTTAGAGGCGGTCTTTACATCACCGCACACCCTACCCAGCACAGCCTGCGTCCCAGTTTCAACCCTTTCACGAAAAGTCATGAATAAAGAAACCTTTGTTAAGTAATAATGGGACATGTATTTTATTTTTACACGTGTGCTGGAAGTGGGGGTAACGGGGTGAACGGGGTATGTAACCGAAGAGGAGAGTCAACAGTAACTGGGTAAAGAAACAGGGGCAGGTTCAGCTTCTCTGTAAAGAAACTGAACAGTCACAGGTCACGCTGCTTGCTGCTCGCTGGTATTTGAAGAGTTCCTTGTCGCTGTCCCAGGCGCCTGTATAGGGCTTCATGAGCAAGTGCATTAGCGGGCAGGCTAGGTCCCCGAGGATGACTATAGGCATCTGCACATCCACAACAGTTATTTCGTGGTCCGGGAAGAAACTACCTTCCTGCAGGCGTCTGAGCAGCACACAGTTCCTGAAAACACACGCATCATGAACCTTGCCCGGCCACCCGACGTTGATGTTTGTAAAACGTCCCCTATGGTCCCCCAGTGCTTGCAGCACCATTGAAAAGTGGCCCAATTTCTCAGCAGCTGACTGTGGAAGAGGTGGACGATAAAGTGCGAGGAGGAGAAAACGGCGATGATCGCAGCGGGCTCCATGCTTGCAGTGCTGTGGCGTCCGCGCTGTCACTGACCAGAAAAGTGCACGAACAGATTGCCCGCAGGCGCTTTCAAGGAGGGAGGGAGGGAGGTTGTGATTGACGGTTCAATGACGACACTTACCCAAAACCACCCTCGACACATTTCTCCCCCCAGCAGGCATTGGGGGCTCTACCCAGCATTCCAATGGGCAGCGGGGACTGCGGGAACTGTGGGATAGCTTCCCACAGTGCACCGCTTCCAAAGTCGACGCTGGCCCCGTGAATGTGGACTCCGAAATTCGAATTAGTGTATTTAGTATGGATACACAAATTCGACTTCATAAGGTCGAATCCACAAATTCGAACTAAGTTGATTCGAAATAGTCTTGTAGTGTAGACAAGGCCTAGGAAAACAAAACTTGTCTCTGAATGTTATTAACCAATGTAATTGCTGTTAGCACATCAGGAAGAAAGGCAGTGACTTTAAGACCTGTTTGTATAATAATGGAAATACTCTAGTTTCTCACTGGCTAACTGTTAAAACATCATTTCTTTGGTTTACAGCCACTGGCAGTAGCTATACAATCCCCTCCCCCACGATGGTGTTCTGTAACATTTGCCATGGCTACTGTCTCAATTCTTGCCAAGCTTTTCAACATATGCACAGAACAGAGATTAAATGAATGTAACTGCTAGCTTCAATTCATACTAGTGCTTGTAAAAACTGCTTCATCAAAGCACTTAGTTCAATTTTGCAATAAATATCAGAATCCAATAAAGACTATTAAATCTGGCTTATTGGCTACATACGTATTATATTTGGAGATGCAGTCAGCGATTATTCAACAGTGAGTTTTGGGGGGCGGCGGGCTGGTAGCAGGGGTGTGGAGGGGGTTGGGGCAGTAAGGGGACAGGGAGTGGGGCGAGTTGGGTAGGGGGTGGGGACTTGGGGGGTAGTTAGGGTGGGGGGGTCTTGGGAGTCGGTGGTCAGGGGACAAGGAGCAGGGGTGGGGTTGATGGATTGCAGGTTCTGAGGGGGGCAGTTGGGGGCAGGACGTGGGGGGGGTGTTGGATGGGGAAGACAGCTGTTTTGGGAGGCACCGCCTTCCCTACCTGGCCCCTGATACAATTTTGCACCCTGATGTGCGGGACCAGCTTTAGGAAGTGTGGGCCCGATTTGAACAGTTTTGACAGGGCCCCGGCAGGGATGACTTAAAAAAAAAACCACGTAAAAAACACGTGGGGTTTACTCACTGGGCAACGCTCCAAGTCTTCGGCGGCACTTTGGCGGCGGGTCCTTCACTCGCTCTGAGTCTTCAGCGGCTTTAGGGGTGATCCAGCCGTCCGCCAGCCCCTGGGCCTCGCCAGTGGTGCTGGTCCCTCCCCAGAAAGACGGGTTGATCCAATTCTGTGGGGACTATTGGAAGCTTAAGGCCATCACCGTGTCCAATGCCTACCCCATGCCTAGGACCGATGAGATCCTAGACAAGTTGGCGGGGGGGGCTGTTACCTCCCTTCTGTGGGTCTCACCAAGAGCTACTGGCTGGTGCCCTTGGACCCAGATGCCAGGTTGGAATCTGCCTTCATCATCCCTATAGAGCTCTTTGGGTTCCTGGTTCTCCTTTCGGCCTCAAGGAGGTGCCGGTCACCTGTCAGCGCCTGGGGGATCAGTTGCTCAGAGGGATGGAGGACTTTGCTCTGGCATATATTGACGATATCGGTGTCTTTAGCCAGACCTGGGAGGACCATGTGTCCCAGGTGAAGAGGGGGCTGGGTCGCCTCCAGGGTGCAGGACTGACCATAAAAGCAGAAAAGTGCAAGGTGGGGATGGTGGAAGTTTCATACCTGGGCCACAAGGTGGGGGGTGGCCACCTGAAGCCAGAGCCAGCCGAGGTGGAGGCGATCCAGGACTGGCCGCTCCCCAGACTAAGAAGCAGGGCCAGGCTTTCATTGGGATGGCCGGGTACTACCGGAGGTTTGTGCCCCACTTTAGCTCCCTGGCGGCTCCCCTCACGGCAAGCCAGACAAGGTGGTCTGGACTGGGCAGTGGTTGCAGGGGCCTCCGGGCTGGGCTCCCGTCCGCGCCAGTGACCGGCGCCGGCCGGGGCAGAGCCAGGAGCCTCCGGGTGATGTTGAGGAAACTGGTTGATGCTGATGGATGCAATTGGGATTCCCTCATGCCTCTGACTCTCATGTCATTAAGGGCAACTCCTGCTGCATCCACTGATAAAACACTCTTTGAGGTTATGATGGGCAGAAATATGAGATTGCCGGAACACTTGATCTGGCACACGAGTGGCACTCAATGGGAGGGAATCAAAATGGACACCTACCTGCAAAATCTGCAAGAACATTTAAATCAGGTCCATCTGCAGGTAGCCGCTAAATTGGGGAACTCCCGGCGTATTGGGGTACACATTTAGTTTATCCTTCGATGACGATGATTTTTAAAGGATTCCATGCAGTTTGCAGGCGTTTCACTCTTGTGACTGTTCCTTTTCATTTCCATTTAACTAGCTTCCTCGTGTTTGTGTCGTTCCCCTTTTTGAAGTTGTTGAGGGGGGGTTGGAGAAACACCACAGCCCCCTGCTTTAACCCACTAAGCCCCACATCCCCTGGAGTGGGGTTAGAACCCTGGAATCCTGATGTCCCCAAAGGGCAGTTCCCAAACAGGGCCAGAGGTATCCTTGTCCTGCTGAGAACTGGTCCCAGGTGCACACAGCTTTATCCCCACCCTGCTGTCTATGGGCACAATTTATCCCTGGTGTAAATTCAGGTGGCTGGTGTAGAGCAGCAGGGAATACCAGGCCAGACGGGTGTATGGGTCTGATACAGGGAGGCCAGGGACACCGGGTTAGACAGGCCAATGGGTCTGCTCCACTGTGGCGGGGATGGGACCCAGGTCACACGGGGCAGCTGGGGCAGGGCTGGAAATGGATCCAGGGCTCCGGGGTCACAATTGCCATAATGACAATTCAACTTTCCTCTTGGGCTCTGCAGGAGCCATGGGATGAAATTAACAAAGGGAGCCTCAGGTTGGGGGTCTGTGAGCTGGGATTCCCCTACCCAAGGGAAGGGCCAGGAGCCCCCAGAACCAGGGCTGACCCCCCAACACCCACCAGTCATTTAACCCACCCCCCTAGAATCCCCCCAAGGCGTGGGCACATGGTGGTTGTGAGGCAGATACACACAGACACTTGCACAGCATTCCCGCACCGCAGCTCTTTTACTGACCAGCCAAAGCCCAGGGAGGACAGAGCAGATAGAAACCACAGTCGATTGTGACCCCCGTGGGCAGGGCCCCTCTCCTCGATCTGTGATTTGGCAGCACCAGCACAACGCCAGCCTGGACCAGCACCAATATTTAAATCTCTGAAGAAATGCAGAGTTGACGCAGAAACCAGGGGAGAGCCCCAGTCGGCCATTCCCTCAGCCGCGCCAGAGGGGGACAGGTCCACGTCCGTCAGCCGCTCCTGCTGCAGACACGGGCTCAGAGCCGGCTCTGACATTGGGAGACTCAGCGGCTCAACTCTGAGCAGCTTGGGGGTGGGGGGGAGGGAGTTTGACCCACATAATCCGGGCGAAAGCCCCGACCTGAACTCAGAGCACAGAGATGCGTCCTCCTGCCAGTCACAAGCTGGGGTTCAGTTTGCCAGGCCGGCCCATCTGCCCCACAGGGGGGAGTGGGATCCCATAATCCCCCACTTGCCCCAGCCTCGGCCTGCTCGTCTGACTCTGCCGGCTCCTGCGACTGGAAAAGGGGAACTGCCCCGTGACTGGCACTGGCAGAGACGGGAGACAGGATTGTGTCAGACCCTTGGGAGGGCAGCTGAGGTGAAGCCCTGGCCAGGGGCAGCTCTAGGCATTTACGCCTGCGGGAGGTCCACCGAAGCCGCGGGACCAGCAGACCCTCCGCAGGCGTGCCGCCAAAGGCAGCCTGCCTCCTGCCCTCACGGCGACCGGCAGAGCGCCCCCAGTGGCTTGCCACCTCAAGCATGCGCTTGGCATGCTGGGGCCTGGAGCCGCCCCTGGCCCTGGCCGGAGAAGGGCCCAGTGACCGGTGACTTGGAATGAACAAGCTGCAGGAGAGACGCAAACCCTGCAATACAACAACCTAAGACCCAACACCACAGGAGAAAACTGCTCTAACAGCCACGCCAGCATCTCCCCCAGAGCAGAAGGGAGTCAGTGGACAGAGATCATGGAGACAGCAGGGTCAATGGCTCCCCCGATGCCGGGGCTCCCCGGCAGGGCTCCCCCGACGCCGGGATCCCGTCCCACGCTCTGGGTGTCTGCCCCCATGAAGAGCTGGAGGCAGAATCTTCTCTGATCTATGCTGTGGAGAGAGAAGAAAATCAGTCAGAGGTGGTTTTAGCTGTGGGGGTCCCAGCTAGGGTAGGGGGATGGGAATTCAGCTCTGGGCTCCCCCCGCAGTGTCACCTATGGACCCCAAACTGCGCTCTGCACAGAAATCCCCCAGTCCTGACAGTGGGACAATGGAGAGAGCGTTACACCCCTACGCAGCTCCAGGTACCGGCCTACATCCCGGCCCCAGAGCCAGGCTAAGGGGCCCCAGTGCATGCTGGGACACTGGCTGAGCTCTGCTCTCGGGGTGACCCGTGGATGCTGTTCCGGCTCTTTGGGGTTCCCTGGGTTTGGGTGCAGGCAGCGCGTCTGTCAGAGAATCCCGGGGAGCCGGGGAAGGGTGACGGCTGGGGACGGCCTCGCAGATTCCCACAGGCCGAGGAATTGTCAGACCCAGAGTAACCAGTGATTGGGACCCATCTCCAGTCACTGCTGGGCTCCCTTCTCCCCTGACGGGGACCCCCCCCCACGCACCCATAATGCACTGGGGCATCTGGGCCCCGTACCCAAGATTTACTCACTGGCTGCCAGAGCGTAGGGGCCTGAAACACAAGCAGAGAATGAGGGTCAGTGCAGGGGAGCAGGGTAACCCCTCCCCCGCAGAGACCCCGACCCCCCGCCCCCGGACCCAGGGCTCCCTGTGACCCCAACTACACCTAGCCCAGGCCAGCCCCACCCCAGTGCTCCCCACAGCAATGACAGAGCCCACTCTGCCCCCAGCAGGGCCAGGTTACAGTCATCAGCCCTGCCCCATGGCCCTGCCCCACCTCTCCTTGGGGGGCAGAGCTAGGAGCCATTCCCCCGTGGGCTGGCTGGGCTGCCCCACTCCCCAGACCTCCCCACATCCCGGCTCCGCGGGGACCGGCTCTCACCTGATTTTCTCCTCCACAGGATGACGCCGGCCCCTACGGCTCCAGCCAGAACCAGCACGGCCAGGACGATGGCGGCCAGGACCCCGGGGGGCAGGGGGCCCTTCTTCCCAGGGGCTGTGGGATGGAGAAGGGCCCAGGTCACCGAGGGGAGCAGCCGCTGGGGCAGCCACAGGCCTTTGCCTTGAACGTCTCCCCGAGGGCGTCTGCAGAGACCTGGCCCCAGGGGAGGGGAAAGGCTGAGCCGGGAGGGGGACGGGGATGGGGCCAGAGGGCGGGTGCTCTGCCGGGCACTGCCAGCCACACACACCACACAGCAACCAGGCCCTTCCCTCGTAACGACGTCAGCCTGTGGAACTCACTGTCACTGGATGCCACCACGGCCAGAAACTTAATGAGATTCTCTGAGGGATCGGCCATTTCTGTGGGTCACACGAATACCCAGAGCTAGACGAGTTCACACTAATGATGGGCAGGGATATTGACCTCCCTGTGGCAGGGCCGCACTCCATCTCTGTAACTCCCATGGGGCCGTGCCCCCAACCCCTGGGTCCTGCTATTCACCCCCACCCTTACCCCAGACGAGCACTGGCTCCCCCAGGCTGCTGTGCTCCACTCGACAGGCGTAGCGGTGCCCGTCCTCCTGCTGCGGGGAGATCTCCAGGGACGACTGCGTGTAGTATGAGTGAATGTCGTTGGGCAGAATCCCGCTGGAGTACTTCTCCGCCAGGATGTCTTCTCCATCCCGCACCCAGGAGACGTGGATGGGACGCGGGTAAAAGCCCCTGGCGCGGCAGGAGAGGGTGACAGAGCCGTCTGGGTCGTCTCTGCGGGAAACTGAGACCGTGGGGGGTGCTGGGGGGGAGACACAGCGTGTGAGCCACATGCCAGGGGCTGGGACCATGTAACAGACAGAAGACAAAGGCTCCACATTGTGTGGATTACTCACGTGTGTGTGTGAAACCTGATCTGCACCTGTTTACACTGATTTGTAAATGGAGCTAATTAATGTGGTGTAAATCCTCTGATCACATTGGTGGTAGCTGAACTGGGTAGTAACCAGAACAGGCCTGGGCCCGGCTCTCCTTCGCTGCGTGCGATATAACACGGCTACGTCCCGGCAGGCTTCACTGGGCCACCCAAACACGCGTGTGCGATTCAGGGGCTCAGGGCCAGATTTCCAAACACCCCTTGTGATGGAGCAGGGACTGTCTCTATGTGGGGGAGGGGAGAGCCAGGAATTTTAGGTAGGAAGCTCCTAAGGAAGCAGGTATTCAAACTGTAAGCTGAGCTAGGCTGGGGGAGGGGAGATGACACCTCTGGCCAGTGGGGAGACAAAGGAAAGGAGCTGAGGAAAGAGGAGGGGCCGGAGGTGGGTTGGCAGTTGGGAGTTGGCTGGAGAACAGAGGGGAGGCAGGGAGACTGGACTCTGATCCCCGAGGGGGCCTGGGAGGCCCCCCAAGATGGACCTATCCGGGGAGATCCGGTTATCTGTGCCTGCAAGACCTGTGGTGGACTGTGTTCCTGTCGTCTAAATAAACCTTCTGCTTTACTGGCTGGCTGAGAGTCCTGGTGAATCGGCAGGGAGACAGGGGTGCAGGGCCTGACTCCCCCACACTCCGTGACACCCCTCGGTGCCTAACCCCGGTGATTGCATGGGGAGCCGGGCGCCTCCGTTCAGAAATCCCAGCTGGCCCCTGTCTGAATCGTCAGGCGCTTAAATCCTTTTGTCACGCGGCCCCGAGTCCCTGTCCATGTCTCTGCTCTCGGCTGCTGGGGTGACAGCGCTGGCAAAAAACCCCACAAAACTAATTTTTCTTTGTATAGAGACAACATGCATCCCCCTCCCCGACCCACCTCCTTCACACTCACAAGGGGCTGGGCCTTTTCTGGACCAAACATGCCAAAAAAACCCAACTCCCAAACCAGATAGGGAAGTGTGAAAAGTCAGGACAGGGGATTGGGGGTAATAGGAGCCTATATAAGAAAAAGCCCCAAATATCGGAACTGTCCCTATAAAATCAGGACATCTGGATCTGGTCACCCTAAGCCCAGAGCTGGGATGTTTCAGCCCGAAAAGGGAAGTCTGAGGCAGCTGGAAGCTAACGGGAAAGGCCCTGCAGAACGGAGATGCCCAGGCAGCCAGAATAATCTAACAACCCGTCTGCTCTAATAACAACCCACAGCTCTCATCTAGCACTTGTCATCGGTCATTCTCAAGTGCTTTACAAAGGAGGTCATTGTCATTATCCCCATTTCACAGATGGGGAAACTGAGGCACAGAGTGTGGGAGTGACTGGCCCGAGGTCACCTTGCAGGCCAGTGACAGAGCTGGGACTAAAACTGAGGTGTCCCGAGTCCCAGCCCAGTGCACTATCCATAGGCCAGTGTTTCCTCAGTGACCGGTTGTCACGGAGTCTCCGGGCGATGCCCTGGAACTGCTCCCCACCAAGCCAGGCAGGACTCTGGGGAGCCTCCTCTCCCTCGGAGCAGCCTGTCTGCAGGGCAAGAAGCTCCCACGGCTTCACCTCCTGGGTCTCTCCTGGGAGCATTCAGCTTCCCCTGCCCCTCCGTGCGCTTCCCACAGCGAGTCCACCCCAGCGGGGTCCTGGGGAAGTCAGAGGGTCCTGCACCCCCACTTTGCAGTCAGATGTGGCTCTTAGCCAGCCAGTAACACAGAGGTTTATTCGACGACAGGAACAGGGTCTAACACAGAGCTTGTAGGTACAGAGAACCGGACCCCTCGGCCGGGTGTATTCTGGGGGGCAGTGAGCCAGACCCCCACGTCTGCACTCACTCCTCGTCCCCAGCCAGCTCCAGACTGACACCCCCCAGCCCCTCCTCTCTGGCCTTTGTCTCTTTCCCGGGCCAGGAGGTCACCTGACCTCTTTGTTCACCTTTAGCTATTCCCTTGCAGGGGGGAAGGGCCCCAGCCATTTGTTGCCAGGAGACATAGAGTGTTGGCCATCTATGCACATTGGAGACTTAAGAACTGCCATGGGGAAACTGAGGCACCCACACAGTATTCAGAGGAAACATTAAGAACATTCCCAGTTCGTCACATCTCTCCCCCCTTCGAGATCGAACTGAGCGAGGTCACTTCAGCCAGTGACCTGGGGAAGTTCGAACCCACCAACGTTCCCAGGGATGCCCCAGCATCTCTCCCATTCCTTGGTGGGGGTTACACCAGGACAGTCCAGTCTCACGCCCTCCTGTGGGTCTGTTGTGCTTGATGGCACTTGCAGGCCGCATGTGGGAAGGTTTATGCGGCCCGAACCCTTTTTCCACCCCAACACCCCTAGGGTTTAAACTGGGATTGGGTCTTTTCCCAGCGCTCCAGTTTGGAGGGCTGCAATTCGGGCTCTCTTGGTTAAGAGCCCCCATCTTGACCTTGGCCACCCTCTGACCAGGTGTCTGTCCCCAGCAGCTCAGCATCAGCCCCTTGCATGTGACACCGCCACGTTGGAGGAGAGTGGTCAGTATACACAGTAAAGCGCCGCCCAAACAGACCCAGCTGCAGCTTTCTAAGGGACGGCACCATGGCCAGGCCTTTCTTCTCTGAGGCCGCAGAGTTCTGCTCCCGGGGCAGCAGTTTCTTGCTCAGGTACCCGATGGGGTGTCTCCCCACCTCAGCATTGGCTGGCATCAGCACCGTGCCCAGCCCTGCGTCTGAGGCATCAGTGAACACTGCAAAGGGCTTGGCAAAGTCTGGGTTTACCGGATTTACCAGGCCCTGGATTAGAGCTTCCTTCAGTGAACAGAGACCCTCTGGCCCTGCTCGGTCTAGCCCACCTCTTTTGGCTTCCCCCCCTCACACAGCTCAGGGATGGGGCAGCTAGGGGGCTAACATGAGGTACAAATGCATAGGGGACACTGAGGCCCCCACACAGTATTCAGAGGAAACATTAAGAACAGTCCCACGCCTGGTCCCTGGCAGCCTCGTTGCCTGGATTTCCCTGACACAGAATATTAATATGTAAAATGTAAAGGGCTTTTTCTGTACTTGCATTTGCTATCACTGCATCCATTCAGTTATTGCTGAATGAGAAATACCCAGGACCCATTGTTCCGTTTGCTCTCTCACGCGGTCCCTGGCGGTCCAGGAAGGCAGCAAGCCGGTCCCTGGTATCAGAGAGGTTGAGAACCGCTGCACTAGGCCACACCGCCCCTCTGGACATGCCCACGTCCCATTGGAGTCACTGTGCCCCGTCGCCCCAACCCATGACAGATCCCTGCTGCTCACTCACCCTGCCGCTCCAGCACCGCTCTCCCCTGCTGCACCAGGCGCCGCAGGATCTCCAGGCACTCGGACTGCAAGAGCCACTGAACATACTGAGTCCAGGTCTTGCCCGTCTCCCAGCTCTGCTTCACGGGGACAGCCGGCTGCACGGCCGCAACCCACGTCCCCGTCTGGGCATCAAATCTCATTAAGTCCCCCCCGTCGTAGGCGTACTGGAACCTCGGGTCCACGGGGGTCTGGCCACTCAGCGCACAGCCCACGTGAGCCTGTACAGTGTGAACCCCTGTGGAGGAGGGAGAGAGCTCAGACCATGCATTGAAATCAGGGAACGGTGGGGTCAGAGGGGGCTCGGCCGGACGGTGACACCAGGGCACTGAGAGCTGGGAAATGTGTCTGTGGGGGCGTGGGGGTTAGACAGGGCTTGGCCAGACGGTGACACTAGGGCACTGAGATCCAGGAAATGTGTCTGTAGGTGGCTGGGGTTAGAGGGTTTTAACCCTTCCCAGTTCTACTCTGCCCTTTTGGAGAAGGGGTGACCAGACCTGCACGCAGTATTCAAGGTGTGGGTGCACCATGGATTTATATAGAGGGTTTATGATATTTTCTCTCTTATTTTCTGTCCCTTTCCTAATGGTTCCTGACGTTCTGTTAGCCTGAGGACAGGCTGTTTCTGCAGAATTATTTTTTGTGAAAAATTTTTTGGTTTTGCCAGAAAACACTGATTTTCTGTTGGGGAAATTGAAAGGGAAGATCCTGGGGCTGCCCGGTTCCCTGCCTGGGATTCTCCTGAGAGGGAATTTCTGAAAAGTTTCCTTCCCATGGAAACCTCCCATTTCCGACTTCCCTTCCAATCGGGAATGAAACCACTTCCGGGAATAACACATTTTCTGAGGGAAGAAAACTCCATGTTCCAGCCAGCTCTGGTTTGGGCAGCACCTGGCACAGCGAGGCCCCGATCCCCAGGGGGAGTGATTCTGAGCAGGCAGCTCTCCCGTGTCCATTAATAACGATAACTCTGACACTCACCGCCCGTCTGGTTGTGCAGCTGCATCCACCTCCTGATACCTCCTTTAGAATCCTCATCATACCCCAAGAACTCCTGGGTCTTTTTCTGGAAAAACTCAGCGCCCAGGGCCTGTTCTGCCCACGGCTGGGTGGGTCTGACCTTTCGCGTGTCACTGCTGTAGTACAGGACCTGAACGTCATCCAGCCGGGTGATCATGAAGTAGTGATGGGTCCTGTCTTCTTCGTGTGTGATGATTGTGACTAGCACGGACAGGCTGTGGTGTCCTAAAACAACAGGAGCGAGGTTGAGTTAACCAGCAGCTTCCTCCCTTGCTCAGGGGACACCAGGGTCACTCAGTGGGGACCAGCAGAGACCTCCCAGCCCCAGCCACGTCCCCCTGCCCTCAGCCCCATCCTGGGCAAGGGACAAGCTGGGATCTGTCAGTGACTCACACTGCGCGGAGCCGAGGGGGACTCAGGAAGGACGATCTCTCAGCCTGAGCCTCTGAAAGCCGGCGGCTTGTTTGGTGGAAGGGGCAGACATTGGTGGGGAGGGTAGCTCCCCCCAAACAACTGCCCCCCCCCCGTCAAATGCCCTCAGGCTGGGAGGGGTGGATGTGCCAAGTGCTTACAGCGGAATCTGGGGTGTTTGTGGCATGTGTGCATTTCTGGAGTGTTTGGCATGGGCGCCAACTTATATGGGCTCTTGGAGCTAAAGCCCCAGGAATATTCATAATCAGGGGCTCTGCTCCACCAATATTTGGAGCTAGATTTTTCCCCCTCCCCGGAGCTTCCCTGCCTGAATGTAAAGAGAGCGCACAATCTCTCTCCTTTGCTGCTGCTGCCGTAGCCTAAGGGCTGCAACATTAGCATAAGAGGAATGTGCTAACTGCTGCTGAAGCACTCAGGAGGGGGAGGGGAGTGGAGGGGGCCTCCCCTCTCCTGCCCCTACCTGGAGGAGACACAAACGGGCCAGGAGACAGACATCATTTACCTTAGCAGCTGCTGGGGCTTCCGTGAGTGTTTGACCCTATGATTTTTTATTATGTTTGAGAGTTTGACCCTATGATTCCCCCCCTGCCCCAGCCCCAGTCCCAGCCCCTACTCCTACCCACAGTGAGGCACAGCAGGCTGCACAGGGGAGGCAGGAAGCCACATGTGAAGGCAATGCCCCCTCCCCCAGCACCCACCAACCCACCCGCCACAGGAGGGATGGGAGAGGGAGGCTTCCTAGACCTGAGCAGCTGGGGCTTGGGTGAATTGTATGATACCCTGCTCCCCCACCCCATAGCCAGCCACCACCCTGCCTACCCCACTTCTGCCCCATGCTGGGCAAGGGGCAGCCCCATCCCCCATCCACAGTGAAGTTATGGTGAGGGGCAGCAACATGGAAGGCCACCTGTGCCCCCCCCCCAGTACCCATCATAGGGGAGGGGAGTGAGCTTTCTGGACCTGAGAGGGGTTCTAGGAGCATGTGCAGAGTGTGTGTGCCGTGGGGGGCAGGAGGGGTCCCTCCCCTGGAGCTTGCTGCTGCCAGTGGTGGTGATGGGGTGTCCTCTCTGGCCCTAGCCCTGGGGCAGCCTGTCTGCATCCCAAGTTCCTCATCCTCAGCCCTGCCTCACCCCAAAGCCTGCACCCCCAGCACCGAGCACGCTCCTGCACTGTGAACCCCTCATCCCCAGCCTCACCCCAGAACCCTCACCTGAGGGGAAAAACATGCAACTTAAATTTGGTGGTCAGTTTGGAGTATCATTGTATTTAGCACAATATTTGATTATTTTACACCCTTCAAAGTATGTAACTGGTCGTATACAGGTGTTTTCTCTGAATACTGTCTGTGTGCCTCAGTTTCCCCAATGCATTTCTTAAGGCTCTAGATGGTGGGATAAGGGGGTGTGATTGTTGTAAAGCCCTAGAGGGCCAGTGTGATGCTGTCTGCACAGAGAATGGCTGCAACCCTGCCTCCAGGCAACTGATGGTCTGGGCCACTCTCCTGCAAGGTGCCAACTGAAGGTGTTGGAGAACAAGGAGATCAGGTGGCCTCCTAATGCTTGGAAAAGAGACAAAGGCCAGAGGAGGGAGTGTCAGTGCCTGTGCAGACTTCCGGGAAGCACATGGTGTGGAAGGGGATGCTGGGATGCTTTGGAACAACTCCATACAAAGCCAGTCAGGACTCTGGGGGAGCCTCCTCTCTGAGCATACTGTCTCCAGGGCAAGAAGCTTACACCTTCCTGGGTCTGACCTCGGAGCATTCAGCATGCCCTTCCACACTGTGCACTTTCCGCAGCGAGTCTGCCCAGGCAGGTCCTGGGGCAACCAGAGGTCCCTGCACCCCAACTCCGCAGTCAGATGTGACTCTCAGCCAGACAGTAAAACAGAAGGTTTATTAGATGACAGGGATACAGTCTAAAACAGAGCTTGTAGGTACAGAAAACAGGACCCCTCAGTCAGGTCCATCTTGGGGGGTGGGGAGCCCAGACCCAAGTTCTGGGCCTCTCCCGATTTCCCCAGCCAGCTCCAAACTGACACTCCCTCATCTGGCCTTTGTGTCTCTTCCGGACAAGGAGGCCACCTGATCTCTTTGTCCCCAACACCGTCAGTTGGCACTTTGCAGGGGAAACTGAGGCACCCACACAGTATTCAGAGAAAACATTAAGAACATTCCCACTTTGTCACAACAGGTGCAACAAAATTTAATACCGTATATTAGGTATTAATAGGCAAGTGCTGCTTCTGACTTTCCACTTTTAATTGACCCTTGTAATCTTGTGGTGCTGACGCATTGTAGCTTCATTTTATATCAGTTTACAGGGTGAGAGCGCGGGGGGGGGCACCATTTTGGGCCCCATCAAAAATTATACGAACCTGCCGCCTATGGTGTTTGGTCAGAATGTGGAGTGTGTGCGTGTGATGTATGTGTGTGGTCTGCGTGTGTATACACGCAGCAAAGAGTCCTGTGGCACCTTATAGACTAACAGACGTTTTGCAGCATGAGCTTTCGTGGGTGAATACCCACTTCTTCGGATGCATCCGACGAAGTGAGCATTCACCCATGAGTGGGTATTCACCCACGAAAGCTCATGCTCCAAAATGTCTGTTAGTCTATAAGGTGCCACAGATCCAGACTAACACGGCTACCCCTCTGATACAGCCCTTCAAGCCGTGGGTGTAAACTGCTCCAGTCACCTGCCCCCCGTCCATCATTCATGGAATGTGTCCCTTCCCCTCCCCCTCCCCCCGTTACTGGTAATCGGCATTAACCCGGCTATCGGTGCTGCTGGCGGCAGTGCTGCCTTCAGAGCTGGGCAGCCGGAGAGCGGCTGGCTGGGGCGTTGGTGTTCAAGGCGGATCCCAGTTTGTTCAGCGCCCCCGACCCCCCGAGAACCTCTTACGCCCCCAGAAGGCCGCACCCCCCAGTTTGCCCCCCCACGCGTGTCCGAGGGGGCTGCCCGGCCTGTTCCGGGGACACCCCCCGCTGGGGTCCCCCAGCCCCCCCAGCCCCCCGTACTCACCGCCCGCCGCGGCTGGAGCCAGGAGCGCCCCGCAGAGCGCCAGGAGCAGCCCCCAGGCCATGGGGTCTAGGCGGGGGGGGCAATAGGCGCCGCTATGAGACAAAGCCCCGAATATCCGGACGTGGGGTCACACCCCCCCCCCCCCCGCGGTGTACCTGGCCCGAACTCGCACCAGCGCTGTCACCAGCGCGGTCCCCGCACATTCACGTTCCGCAGAGTCACTGCTGCCCGGGCCCGTCCAATCAGGACGCAGCCCGAGGCTGCTCGTCATCGGTATCCGGACAGACTGGCCTGGGCCCGGGGGTGCGAAGGGCTGAGGGGGGCGGGGGCTGCAGGGCCTGGCGGAGCCCGGGGGGCTGGGCCCGCTCTGGGGCAGGGCATCGGGTACCATGGGGCAGGGGCACAGAGGGGCCGGGAGCGACTCCCGGCTGGGAAGGAGAAGGAGGTTTCGGACCCTCCGAGGGGCGAGGCCGGAGCAGCCCCATAGGAGCTGGGGGGGGGGGGCACGAACCATCCCTCCATTGCCCGAGCGACTGGACCGCGGGACTGGCTGGCGGGCGATGGGGGTGGTGGGTCCAGGCTCTGGGGCTCGTGTCCCGGTTACAGCTCATGTTTCCAACGCTCATGCTTCAGGGCCTCAGCCAGCCACGGGCAGGGGTCAGGAAGGAATCCCCCCCGCAACACAATAATGTGTTGGGGGGGTTGTGTTTTATCTCCTCCCTCTGCAGTGTCAGGGCCGGCCCGGCTGGAGATGGGACGGGGGAGGGGTCGGGCGCTGAGGGGGCACCCAGCATTATCTCACCCGCGCTGTAATTAAAAAAATAAAAACATTAAAAAACCCAGTGACCCTCTGGAGCAACACAAGGAGTGAGGTGAACAAAGAACCAATGTTAAAAGCACCGAGCCTTAAGACGGCTCTGTGTAATCAAACTGTCACTTTAATACGGGTACATAAAACCTCTGTAGGCACAAAATAACCCAGTTACACCTTATGTAAAAATTAATATGGCTAAAATAATGTTATAAAAGTTAAACTATGGAAGGAAGGTGCATTTTCCCAGGACATGTGCAGTGTATATTTGAGAGGGGGTAAAAGAAATGCAAACACAACAGCTACTTAATTAAAATCCTATTAGGGCTCCAGAAGGAGCTGCACTAGGCTGGGTTTTCTTTTTCAGATCTCGCTGTGTTTTAAAAGCAGGAGTTGAAAGTGAAAAGGGATCAGAACTCGGGTGGAAGTTGATTGTGGCCCTTTTAAGACAGAGTCTCTGAGCTGCTGATGGCTTTGGATCCAAAAGCGTCTGTGTCAATGCAAATTACCTGATAAAAAACAAAACAAAACTGCCCATAAATGGCAGCACAAAGGAGCCGCACATAAAGGACAGACCTGGTCAGCAAACAAACTACCTGAAACCAAAAGGCTCAAATTCTGACCCTCCACAAAAAGGTAAAGCTAAAAAGATCCAGTAGAAGTTTTGTTAAATCCACTATTAGCACAAATAAAAATTGGTATAAATTAAACTCAGCAAAATGTGTCTAAATTGGAACCTAAATGTTCATCCAACTCCCTTCCTATTATAACCGCCTAAATAAAAACACATCAACACCCCAATGGCCGAGCAAAACAAACTGTAGTAAACACCATATTAAAAAATGGTTTTAAAACAAAAATGATAAATACTATAAACCTAAAGGTAAATAAAAATAAGTGAAGTTCCTTGTCACAACTGCAAAATAGTCTCATTCACAAGCAGGCAGATACTACTATAAACTGGGTACAAATCAGTCTAAAAACCTAAAAACAACATAAAATATGTGGTGGTAGCTCAACACCACCTGTATAAACCACAAATAAAGTTAAAAAATAAAACTGCCTTAGCCACAGGCTGTACTGAGCTGCAAATTCTTAGTTTAGCATCACTGGAACACAAAATGTTTTGGGTGATATCTGGGAATGTTCAGGTATTAACGCATCGTTTAAAACAACAAAAAAGGTCCTTGTTCAATACCTACAAACATAAACGAATGCAATATATTTCCATCATGATTAAGCCTAATTTGTTATTAGGTAAAATTATTGTTAAAATTGCTCACCCACAGTATAAAAACAAAACCATTAAAATTGAGCCCACTCCCAAAATTGACCATGGGATCTTTTTGGCTACCCCAGGTTATGGGCCAGTGGGCTGGAAAAGAGGAGAAATTATTGGACACCCGAGGGTGTACGGCGTGGAGCCCTCAGAAATGGGTGTGCTTGTCCCTACCCAAAACCATGGAGCAAGAATACCTCATTGGGAACATATGTGTGGGACACATTAGAAAATGCAACGCGTGTTTTGTACAACGGACAATGTGTGTATGTGTTACATCCTGGGATAATGCCAGTATCAGCACCCCCCAGTGGATGAATGTAGATGCAATGCCAATGTGTTATATACTAGCAATCACACGTACTATTTACCAAAAATTTAAAAAAGCACAGAGCATTGTAACCGCTACTCTGGTTAATTTCTCTGTTACTCTTGGCCTGGATTGGCACAATCTAACTAATCACTTATTGTCAAAACCCAAGGTGACTCCGTTTTTACAACAAACACCAAAAAATATAAAAAAGCCTCATTCAAACATGACGTGCAAATGGAGACGTGCTAAAAATTGCTAGGTTTAAAACACAACGGACAGCCTATCACGGGTACGACCTTTTCACAGGCTGGTCCCCGACCTCTAAGAGCAGATTGCCTGTTAGGTTTCACCCATTACTAGTTGTGTTAATAGGGTCCTGTGTTTGCTTGCTAGGAATATGTCGTATGTGGTGTTGGACAAAAGGAACGTTTGTTAAATTACAACCACAAGCTCAAATAGCCTCTCAGTATATTGCTATGAAACAGTTGTATAAAATATGACCCACTCGAGAATTGTTCTTGAGGGATTAAAATGGGGACATGTAGTCTTAGGATTTTATGTTTGTATAATTTACAATAAAAAATAATAATGCAGCATGTATTAAATGTATTGGTGTAGGATTTAACCATATCCTGCCAGCCACCCTTTTTCAATAGCAGATAGGAATGGGCTGAATGGGCCATTGGTAGAAACGCATCAGCCGGAATCTGTGTCTGGGCTGATTGTTTTTCTCTTGCGTTGCAACTTGATGTTCCTGTTCAAAATGCCCTGTGTAAATTAATCCTGTGTTGTGTGTAAATAAAATATGTATTAAAAAATAAGCGTAAAGGCCATCACCAAACCACACGTTCTAAACAAACCCCAAACAAACGCAAAGGCACCAAAAAATTACAACACGCCGCTATCACAATGTCAAAAAAAAGCAAATTCACAACTCTAAAAATAAAACAGGCACCTATCACTGGGGACAAACAGCTATAACCAAAGCCAGCCTGGGGTAACGCCCGAAAAAAACTTAATAACAAAATAAAAAATTTAAAAAAAACCATTTAAGAAAACAAGCACTCGTCAAAGGACAGTTACTTACAGCATGATGGTGCAGAACTCGCTGGTCCCAGTGAAGGAAAATCATTGTATAACCAGGGGGCCTTGCCATGAAACGTTGGGTTCGTCCTGCCAAGACTTCCCCGGAGCATCGTGTCTCGACCGACGGGTCCCGGCTCCTCCCTACCCACAATCCCAGCTGGGCACTAGATTGGTCCGGCCTCTGGCCTGGTCACTGTAACATCGACTGGCGGAACAGTGCGTGTGCGTGCGCGCTGCCTCCAGCCCGGAGCTGCCAGCTGAGCTGCAGGGTCTCTCACAAATACACCCCACCTCGTTGTGAGCTGCCCCCGCACAGCCGAGCCAATGCACCAGCAGCTCTTTGGGAGTTTTGCAGAAACCAGACCAGGCCCTGCCCCAGACACATCCCGGGGGTTCTAGGGAGCGATGTCCAGAGGCCAGGGAGACAGACAGAGCAGGGTCCCACCTAACACAACACTCAGCACTCGTGTGATTGTTCAGCCACCGCCCCCGGCCTGTCGCCTGCTTGGAGGTTTTCTCGTAGTGCAGCAAATCCCGGGTCTTTTCCTGGCAATACGCCCGGCCCCAGCCTCTGCCATCCAGGCCCCGACGGGTGGGTTCTCAGAGCTGGCGGGAAAGGGCCACTAACCGTCCACGGCAGGGGGAAGCACAGGTGTAATGAGGGTGTTGTCAATGGCAGGTGTCATGCCAGAAACTGCTCAAGTGAGGGCAGGGAGAAGGGCAGTGGCTTCAGCAGATGTTACTGAGCATGCTCAGTGCACCCTGCACAGCACATTCCCACAGGGAGCAGTTTCCCACACTACCCTGGCAGGTCCCAGGAGGTCCCCCAACCCCCGGGTCACTCCCTGCCCCCCCCAGCCGATTGCACCCAGGCTGGTCGCTAGCCGGGGCCACTGCTGGCCAGGCCCGGTGCCCCTGGCTGGAACCCGAGCTGCTGGAGTCAGGGTGCAGCCACTGCTGGGGGGGCAGAAGGGACCAGCCCAGGGAGAGGAGGGATGGGCGGATTCAGGGCTGGGCTCCCCCAGTGCACAACCCCAGCCCCACACTGCTCTGCTCAGGGGAACCCCAACACCCCCCATGGCACACAGGACGCGTCTCCCTGGGGTGCAGGGCTCTGGCTCAGCATGGGGGGGTCCCTCAGATTCCAGGGAAGGATGGGGGCTCACAGGGGGCTGGGGTGGAAGGAGAGTCATTCAGGCTCAGGGACCCCACCATGACAGGCTGCCCCTTGCATCTCCCCCACACCCTGTCACTCACCCCAGGCACCTCCTGTCCCCAGCAGCCCTGTGCCCCCTGCGCTGTGGCTGAGCCTTGGCGGGGGTGGGGGGTATTGGAGAACGCAGGGAACCGACGTGAGCTGACAGCAGAGCAGAGATGCTGCCCCCATCACCCACTATGTGCCAGCAGGGGATGGGGGCAGCTGGGGGGCTCAGGGCAGGGGGGGCTGGGGGGCCACCAGGACCCAGCATGTACCCAGGGCTCTGAACCAGGCCATAGACCCCACCCTGTGCCCGGGCCGAGATTCGCCCATGGCAGGTGCAGGGTTAAACACCCAGGAGATCGGCGCCCTCACCCGCCCAGCACCCGCGACTGGGCACCACGGGAGTGGAGATCGCTGCTGGGCCGGAGGGCTGAGAGCAATTCGTAACCGGGGTGAGAGGGGTCAGGATGGGGCCCCCGTGCCTGCGAGGCAGCCAGGGCCAGGGGCCATCGCAGGCAGATCCCAAGGGGTCCAGCCGGCCCAGTATTCCCCCGCCCTCATCAGCCCCATCCCGCCTGCATCAGACCCACAGCCTCATCCAGACCAGCAGACCCCTGCCCCCAGCTCTGGGGGAGGGGAGTGGGGGCTGGTGGTTAGAGCAGGGGGGGGCTGGGAGCCAGGACTCCTGGGTTCTCTCCCAGACTGGGAGGGGAGCAGGGGCTGGTGGGTTAGAGCAGGGGGGGCTGGGAGTCAGGACTCCTAGGTTCTCTCCCTGGCTCTGGGAGGGGAGTGGGGTGCAGGGGGTTAGCTCTGGGGCAGCAGGGATGGAGGGGGCAGGGTGCCCCGGTGGCCAGCTAAGCCCCTTGGTCAGAACTCCCGCAGCATCCTCCTTCCCCATGGGGGTGGGCAGCACTGGGGCAGGGGTAACTACCTATTTCCCACACTGCTTCTGGGCGTTAACTGCAGCTTTACCGTGACTCCCAGAGCCCCGCAGGCTGGGACAGCAGAGCAGAGACCTGCTGTAATGACCGAGGCTGCTCAGTACCGGAGCCCCCCGAGCCCTGGGGTGGTGGCACCGTGACCAGCCCCAGGGGTCCCAGTAACACTCAGACACACGGCTCGGGGGAGGGGTATTTACTGGGGCCGGCGGCAAAGGGTGGGGGGCAGATCCACCCAGCCCAGAGGCAGCTGCAGCTCCAGGGGACCAATAGCGGCTCCGGTTCGGGGCCCTGGGGTGGCCCAGTGGAGACTCCGGGCCCGTCAGCCACTCCAGTCCAGCCAATCGGTGTCTGTGGGTTTCTGGGCCCGGCTCGGGGAGTCTCTCTCCTGGGGCCCCCGGCTCCGGGTCTCTGCTGCTCCCTGAGTCCCCCGCAGACCTGCCCCGGCTGGGACCCCCGGCAGCCTGTTCCCCGCGCGGCCCTGGCACCGTCCCTGGGCTTCGCTCCAGCTGCCCCGCGGCTCCCGGCTGCTGCGTCTGGGGAGGAGCCGTGCACACGGTGCCACGCATGGGGTCTCTGCTGCGGGTGACTCCTGGCAGTCAGGGGCTGTGGGTGGTGGGTCATAGAGTCACAGATCCCAAGGCCAAAAGGGACCACTGCGATCAGCGGGTCTGATCCCCTGCACAGCAGGGGCCGGAGACCTGCCCCGATAATCCCAGAGCAGATCCTGGAGAAAACCAGCCAATTGTGAGTTAAACACGCGAGGCTGGAGAATCCACCAGGACCTTGGGAAATAGCTCCCGGGGTTCATTCCCCTCACTGGTAAAACCTGGTGCCTCATCTCCAGCCCGGCTGAGCAGCACCCGGCGTCTCACACCGGCGGGGTGCGACATGGGCCAGCAGGGGCTGTGGGTGGGGGGTCACCGGGCGCCCGGCCCATCACACAGGCGTGATCTGACGCTGGCTGGCGGGGTCCAGGCTGGCAGGGGTTGTGGGTGGTGGGTCACCGGGTGCCCGGCCCATCACACCGGTGGGGTCTGACGCAGGCCAGAGGGTCCAGGCTGGCAGGGGCTGTGGGTGGGGGGTCACCAGGCGCCCGGCCCGTCACACAGGCGGGGTCTGACACGGGCCAGTGGGGTCCAGGCCGGGATCCTCTCCTGGGGAGGCAGAGGAAGGTTTATTCCGTGTTCCCGATTTCACGGTGTGACCCCCCCCTTCTCCTCCCCCCACCCTTGGGGTTTCCCAGGTCCCAGAGCCCCAGACCGACTCTCTGGGGGCCCTGCCCAATGGACGGCAGCTGACCCTGAACCCAGCCCGAGGACTGTCGTCGGGTGGGCACAGAACGACGTGCCCCCCCGCCGGGCACTATGGAGGCGGCTGCCTGGGGTGGGTGACCTGGATCAGCAGCCCAGGGGCAGGGCCCAGCCAGCGAACCCCCACACCCCCCGTATACCCACAATGCACTGGGGCGGGCAGTCCTGGGGTGGGAGGGTCTGGCCCTGTGTCCCCAGGGTCACTCACCGGCAGTCGGGGCGAAGCTGCTTCTGCCAGAGTCTGATACGAAGCAGAGAGCGTGAGCATGTCACTACCAGGCACTGGGGGGGGGGGGTGCTGAACTGGTTGGGGGGCCCCCATCCCTCCAGCAATCCCTGCCCTACCTGAACCCCCTTCCTAGTGACCCCATCTGCACCCCCCAGCCAGCTAAGGACATCCCACCCCACAGCAATCCTGACCCCACCTACCCCAGCCCAGCTCCTCACCCACCTCTGCCAAGGCAGGAACCCGCCCCACCCCACCCCATTGCCCCCTGCCATGGGGCTACCTACCCCACCCCACCCCACGGCCCCGCGCCCCGGCACCGCCCCACCCTCCCAGAGGAGACTGTCGCCCTCTCCGTGCCCCTCCCCAGCCCCTGCCCCCAGCCCCGCCTGACGGGGATCCCCCCCCAGTCGCTCCCTTTACCCGAGCGCTTTCTCCTCCACACCACGACTCCAGCCAGCGCGGCGCCGGCCCCAGTCAGTGCAGCGAGGCCG
Organism: Mauremys reevesii; assembly: GCF_016161935.1. Classification (NCBI taxonomy): domain Eukaryota; kingdom Metazoa; phylum Chordata; order Testudines; family Geoemydidae; genus Mauremys; species Mauremys reevesii. Next base: position 515,094 of record NW_024100895.1, on the reverse strand, counting down.
AGGGCAGCCAGGATCCCGGGGGCCAGGCCCCCCATCTCCCCGGGCGCTGCGGGGATGAGGAGAGAGGGTCACTGGGGTGAATGGGGGATTTACCGGGCGTCTGACTCAGGGCCCTCCCCGCTCGGTGTCGCTGCCCATGGGGGCCAAGTTACCCCCTGCCCCGGCCAGGGAACGGGTGACGCTGGGACCAGCCGGCTTGGCCTGGGATCCCCACCCGGGGCTGGCAGGGCCCTGAGCTGGCACCGCGAGAGCCAGGATGGGCCGTTAGCCCGGGGCAGCCCCGGCTTGTCCCTAAAGCAGGGAACCTCCCTGCAGAGTCTGATTCCAGCCGCCCCCCCGCACACAGCGACCACAGGAGCTGGGGGCTGAACTCACAGGCCCCGTCGGGGCGAGCTGGGCCGTGGGGCTGCCCCAGAGGGCTTGGGGGTCAGCCCAGCATCGGGGTCACTGGGGACAGGCCGGGGAGAGCCCAGCTGGGAACCCAGGACAGTTCCTGAGGGCTGGATTGGACCCAGTCCCTGCTGCTCCTGTCGTGTGTGTTACAGGGACACCGGGAGAGCCCCTCGGCCGTGGGACGGGTTCCTGCTCCCGCTGCTGAAGGGCGCCGACGGGAACCGCTCAGACCGTTTCATCCTACAGTGTCACGTCTGTGAAACGGGGCCGGGCAACGGGTCGGTTTTAACCAACATCCCCTTTGGGAAAAGCTGTGAAATGGTGAGAACGTCCTGTGTCAGCGTGTTCGACGTGAAATCCCTTCTCAGTGCAAAGCGACTTTTCAGTGAGAAAAGTCAGTTAATTTACAGGAAATAAAGGTCGAACTGAAACCAAACATTTCCCATGTCTCAAGTCAGTGTTTTCATTGACGCGAAGAGAAACAGCCTTCGGATTTTCAGTTTGTGGAAGTTTGAGATTCCAGCTTTTCACCCTGCGGCGGGATGGGAGCGTGTTTGGAAATCTCAGAGCTTTTCCCAGGCTGGGAGAAGTTTCTCGCTCGGCTCTCGTCCGACCCCAGAGAGGAGCAGCCGTGGGGACAGAGGAGAGATTGAGACAGACCCTTTCTACGCCACGTGTGGAATACGAGAGAGATTCCCTCAAAGCACCGGGAACCTTAAACATGCCTCATCAAACAGCGACAGAAAACCGGCCCCTGATCGATGGAGATGGACAGAGCCGGCCCCGCGCTGCAGAGCCCTGCCCCAGCTCAGGAATGGACACGGGGATCGGGCCCCAAACACAGCATGGGCGGAGAAGGGGGGTCGTACGTGCCCCTGACAGACACCGTGGGGCTCCGGCTCCTCCTCACACCTGGCAGCTCCCGGCCGGTGGGTCCAGGCAGCGAAGTGTCCGTGGGGTGAAGGGGCCGAGCCCGGACTGGTAACGGTATCGAACCCAATGGGAGTTGGGCCCCTAAATCCTACAGCACCGAGCCCCGGAGCCCCAGCTGTGCTGGCCATGGGCAGCGGGACCCAGCCAGCGCCCGGCAGAGCCTCCTGCAGCTTCCCTCCCGCCTGGCTAACCACGTAACGCCAAGCTCCAGTGTCGACCAGGCCAGAGGCAAAATCCTCCCCCCGGGGGTAACGTGGGACAGGTACCCACCAAGCCCTGCCAGTGGGGCTGAGCTCGGAGAGCTCGGGGTGAAAGGCTCCTGTTCATTGGGAACGAGCCGTCCCAGCCCCCGCAGCCCGCGGCGCCAAGCCGGAGAGCGCTGGACCCTGCTTGCTGCAGGCTGGTCGCGGGGTACAGACCGGTGCGGTCTGGGGCAGGCCCCTTTCGGGTGTGGGGGGACGTGTCTCATTCCCTTAGCTGGGAGCAAACCCGGCTGGTGTCCGAGACCCCAAGAGGCCCAGCTGTCAGACGCCTCCAATGGGGTTATGGGGGTGGGCACAGTGTGGGGGCCGTGGGGTCACCTGGCTCCTGCTGCCACGTCCGTGGGCATCAATCCGGTCCCCGCCCCAGGCAGGGGATGCAGCCGGACGTGCTCAGCAATGGCTCACGCTGGAGATCCACTCAGGGACGGTGCCAGAGGGGGCCCCGAGAGAGCCATTACCCGGAGTCGCCAGCGCCTCCTGCAGGCCGCAGTGCTGCACGCGGCAGGAGTAGCTGTGCCCGGCCCCGGCCTGCTGCGGGATCCCCACGGATGTCTGGAGCTGGGACGCATCACCGATGGGGGGCGCCGGGGTCTCCTTCCCGTCCCGCACCCAGGAGACGTGGACGGGCCGTGGGTCAAAGCCCCTGGCGCGGCAGGAGAGGGTGGCGGAGCCATCGGGGGCGTCTCTGCGGGAAACCGAGACCTCGGGCAGGGCTGCGGGGGAGAGAAAAGGAGACACCCGACGTTTGTTCTGCTCTGAACGTTAAGTTCTCGCTGTTGGGTCTGGATCGAGGGGGAAGCGCAGCCTCCAGCCCCCCGTTTCCGTGGTTACAGGACAGGGACGTATTTACGCTGATGTCTGGCTGCCTCCTCGTTGAGTCGACCAGCCTGCAAAGGGGGCAACGGACGCAGCTCCGCTCCCAGACCCCGAGCGAGATTCAGCCCTGCAGCCCCGGGCTGCCCCACTCCCCCGGGGCCCTCGCGGCCCGGCTGCCCCCAAAACCGGCGCTCGGGCCGTGACCGCCCCATGGTTGTAGCACCATGAGCTGCGCTGCCAGCCCTGCGGAGCGGAAGCAGAGAAAGGGAACCTCACAGCTGCTCACACCGCCCCGGGCGCTGCCCGGACAGGAGCGTTACTGCGAGTTACACGTGGTACAAGCATCGACTCCATCAGCGCGTCGGTCAGGGATCTTCACCGTGTTACTCCCCCAGGGGACCGATCGCCCGAGGAGAAGAGGCACCTTCGGCCTGGCCTGGCTCTGAGACGCCCCGCGGGAGCGAGGGGCTTCCCGGACGGCTTAGCCCTCGGTTATCCCCCCAAGGGGGGGCGGCGGTGGGAGCCCCGTCTCAGGACATCCACGCTAGGGGCTCCCGGGGCTGCTTTTCGAAGGGCACAACTCACACGGTGCACGGCGCTGCCGGGTGCAGACCGGGACACACAGACAGCGCTGCCGAGCGCCCGCTCCTGGGGGGCACTGCCCCACAGGGGACATCCTGCCCTCCCCGGGTTCCACCATTCGCCCCCCTTACCCGTGGTGGGTGCCGGCTCCCCCAGGCTGCTGTGCGCCACCCGGCAGGCGTAGCTGTGGCCCCACCGCGGGGGGATCTCCAGGGACTGCCGGATCTGGTAGGTGCCGTCGGCGTGGGGCAGGATCCCGCTGGCGTTCGTGGGCGGCAGGATCTCCGCCCCATCCCGCACCCAGGAGACGCGGATGGGACGCGGGTAAAAGCCCCTGGCGTGGCAGGAGAGGGTGGCAGAGCCGTGGGGGGCGTCTCTGTAGGTCACCGAGATCCCTGGGGGGACTGGAGGGGAGGGGAACACGTCAGCGGGGTGCAGTCAGCCCTGAGCCAGTGCGGGGCGGTTGGCAAAGCCCTGAGGACTAGTGGTCACAGAACGAGAGAGGGGAGCTCTGAGACCCGCTACCAGCCGAAGGCTCCCTCCGGACACGAGAGAGGGGTGCTCTGTGGCTCCCTCCGGACCTTGCCACCGGCTGCTCGGACTCACCCTGCCGTCCCAGAGCCTCCCTCCCACCCCGCAGCAGGCTCCTCAGGGTGTCCACGCACTCCTCCTGCAGGAACTCCCTTGCAAACAGGGTCCAGGTGTGACCAGCGTCCCAGAAGCGCGTCTCGTTGGAGGCTCCCGGCGCCAGCGGCACCCACGCGGATTGGTTTCTCTCCAGGATGAGGAAATCCTGCCCGTCGAAAGCAAAGTGAAACTGCCCTCGCACGGGGGTGTCCCCGTCCAGCACACAGTTCACGTGCAGCTGCAGGGTGTGGATCCCTGGGGGAGAGACAGGGAGGAAAAACGGTGCAGGATATTGTCTGCCCGTCCCAATCACTACAGTGCCCGAGCCCCTCTCCAGCCCTAACGCACGTATCCCATCACCCTTTGCCACAGGGCTGGGCCACGGTCCCTGGGACACAGATGGGGAAACTGAGGCCCAGAGCTCCAGAGTGACTGGGCCCAGCTGACACAGGGCGTCGGGTGCACCCCGGCATTCCCGCAGAGAGCCCATCGCTCCTGATCTAACTCCAGAACGGGGCATCCGGCCTGCACGGAGAACCCCCCCCCACCCCGGCTGAGCTGACCCCAGCGGGAGTTACTCCCGGGTAAAATTAGCCCCTTTGAGTTTGTCTCACTGCAGCCGCCAGCCCTTGGCTCTCACTTGGCAGCGACTGGGATTACAGCGCCGTCTGCGCTCAGAAATCCCCACCCACGCGGGTACTTACTGAGCGGGATAAGTCACCGCACAGACCCCGCCTGGGGCCTGGTTCCCAGCCAGCCTCTGGCCACCGAGACCTGTCTCTAGGGAGCAAGAACTCAGCCACGCTCCTGCAGCTGCCCTGATTGGCTGCTCTTCCCCTGGGGGCGGGGCAGTGGGGAAGAGCAGCCAATCAGGGCTGGAAATCTCAGGCAGGTTCCCGCGCCCTGAGGCTGCCGGCGGTGAGGTTGCGGATGCTGGGAGCTCGCCGTGGGGGTTGGGAGCTCGGCGCGGGGGCAGCACTCACCGCCGGTCTGGTTGTGCTGCGCCATCCACCGGTGGGTCACCACTCGGGAGATGGCCTCGTACAGCCTGAACTCCTGGGTCTTCTTCCTTAAATAGCTCGTGCCAACGGCCTGCGCTGCCCACGCCCGGAGGGGTTGCACCTCGCGGCTGGCGCTGCTGTAGGAGGCGAGCTCCAGCCCGTCCAGCTTGGCCAGCATGAAGAACCCGTGAGTCCCGCCCGGCTCGTTCAGCCCCGTGATCAGGATGTCCAGGCTGTGGGGCTCTGGGCCAGCGGGAAAGACAAGATAAACACCCTCTTATCCCTGTACTCCGGGGAGGAGGGTTTGTCCCCGTGGGTCGGGCTGAGCCCTCACCCCCAGTCACACTCCTATTCTTAACCCCCCTCTGCTAGCCCTAGCGATAGCCCTTGCAGAGAGTCAGTGGAAAAGGGGATGCAGCAGCCACGGGGGTCAGAGCAGGGGGGCAGGGCTGTCCCCAAGCCTCACCCACAATGCCAGAGAAACAAGAGGCTTCTGCTAAAATGTTCAGCGGTGACATACTGAGCAAGGTCAACAAGTACCATCACCATCATTAGGGTTCAGAGTTAACACGCCCATTGAGATGAATGGGGCAGCTCAGCCCTCGCAGGGCTGTTGTCTCAGGCAGGCTGTAGCCAGTGAGAACCCTCCTGTCAGGGTCACAGCTGGGAGGTTTTCATGGCCAGTGGAAGGGCCAGGAGTTGTATTGTAGTTTGAAATGGGAGCGGAGATTGTGCAGAATCTGGGGAGCTGCCAGGGAAGGGCTGTCACTGCCAGTGCCCCATGGGCCCACTCAGTCCAGACCCCCAGGGCAGGGGAACATTGGAGGCAGAGGAGCCGAGCCCCCGGGAGAGAGAAAGCCCCTGGGCTGAGGGGGAGTTGGGCGACCACAGGTGCCCTACAGCACGTGGGGGGTCGAAGACGCCCTCTGCGGAGTGGCACAAACCCACCTCCGGTGGGCCAGAGAACACAGCCGGGGCGGCCAACAGGGGCTGAAGTGGATGAGGGACAGTTTGGCGGTTAGGGGGCCAGGCTGGTGCCAACGCCCTTAACTCTGCCCCCTCTGTGGATGCCGGGTGCTACAGGCTCCAATTGCGGGGGCACCGGGTGATTTTCTCTATGTGCGAAAGATGTTGGGAGTCCGAGGCAGGGGGTCGGGGCAGGAGTTCCTGTCTGAAGGTGGAAGGATTAACCTTTGTCCCGACTCTGTGACACGAGCGGCGTTATCCTGCGGTTCACAGATCGGCCACCTCTTCCCGGGGCGTCACCAGGCCAGCACACGGCACCTCCCTGGCCCCAGGGCCACCCCCAAACCACACATCGGGGTCCTTCTCCGAGCGTCTCTGGCGCTAGGGCTTGTCACAGTCCCTCCATCCCCAGGTCCATCCTCCCTCTGCCAGTCCTGGGCCCCCATGCCAGGGCCCCGTCCTGCCTGCCCGGCTCCACAGCGTCTCACGGCTGCGCCCCCAGCACAACCCGCACCCCAGGGCTGCCCCGAGCGGCCCCTGCAGCCCGTCACCCCCAGCCCCCTTCGCCCACCAGCCCCGCCCCTGCCGAGCGCCCCAGACCCACCCCCTGCCCTGGGTGCAGCCTGCCCCGGCTCCGCTGGACGCCCCCTTAGCTAGGGGCTGCTGGAGGGTCCCAGCCAGTCCTGTCCCCCCAGCTCCTCCCACCCCAGTCACGCACACGCCGGCTCCCCCCACACCAGCCACGCACCCCCCCCGGCTCGCCAGCCCCGCTGCGGCTCTCGGCTGCTCCCTGCAGAGCCCGGACCCCCAGCCCCCGCCATGGGCCAGCACCCGGGCCGCGCCCGCCGGGAGGACCCCAGCGTCCCGGGCCAGCCGCGCTGCTCCCCAGCGCAGCATCCCCGCTCCGAGCCCCGGCCTGACCCGCCTCCGGCCCGGCCCCGCTGGGTGTTTCTCTCCCGGTTTCCAGCGGATCGTCCCGGGTCTGCTCGTTCCCCAGCGCCCTTCGCTCCAGCGCCCCCGAGCCCCACTCACCCCCGCCTCACTCCTGCCCCCGCTGCCCCCAGCCCCACTCACCCCGCCTCACTCCTGCCCCTCCCCGCTTCCCCAGCCCCACTCACCCCCGCCTCACTCCTGCCCCCGCTGCCCCCAGCCCCACTCACCCCCCGCCTCACTCCTGCCCCCCCCCCCGCTTCCGCCCGCCCCACGCCCCCCCCCCGGCTGCCGCCAGCGCCCCCCCCCACAGCCCCACGGCGAGGGGCAGCGCCATGGCTCCGGGCCGGGTCTCCACACGCCGGCGGGGCAGAGCACGAGCCCAGTGGGGCGCCCCCGCCCCGGTCACAGGTGGGGCCGGCCCCGGCCAATGGAGCCGCCGGGCGGGATCTCTGGGCGGAGCCGCGGACCTGGGGGTGGCCGGCGGAACCGCCTGCTGCAGGGCTGGACCGAGCACCGGGGTGGGAGGCTGATCCCCCCGCCCCCCAACAGCCAACTCGGGGGCATAAGGCTTCCCTCCCCCACCTCCCCAGGGGCTCCCGGTATCCCCCCCTCAGTTCTCATTCCCTTGGGCCAGGGTCCCCCCTTCCCCACCAGGGTCCCCCCTTTCTCCCCACCAGGGGTTCTGTGTGCCCCATTCCCCCCCAACACACAGGTAGATGGGCCCGTTGGTTCAATCCGGGGCAGCGGGGATGGGGCGGGATACCGGGGTAGATGGGCCCATGGGTTCGATCCAGGGCAGTGGGGATGGGGTGGGATGCCAGGGTAGATGGGCCCATGGGTTCAATCCGGGGCAGCGGGGATGGGGTGGGATGCCAGGGTAGATGGGCCCGTGGGTTCGATCCGGGTCAGTGGGGACAGGGCGGGATACCGGGGTAGATGGGCCCGTGGGTTCGATCCAGGACAGCGGGGACGGGGCGGGATACCGGGATAGATGGGCCCGTGGGTTCGATCCAGGGCAGCGGGGATGGGGCGGGATACCGGGGTAGATGGGCCCATGGGTTAGATCCAGGGCAGTGGGGACGGGGCGGGATACCAGGGTAGATGGGCCCATGGGTTCAATCCGGGGCAGTGGGGATGGGGTGGGATGCCAGGGTAGATGGGCCCGTGGGTTCGATCCGGGGTAGTGGGGACAGGGCGGGATACCGGGGTAGATGGGCCCGTGGGTTCGATCCAGGGCAGCGGGGACGGGGCGGGATACCGGGGTAGATGGGCGATGGGTTCAATCCGGGCAGCAGGGATGGGGGGGGTTACCTGGGTAGATGGGCCCATGGGTTTGATCCGGGGCAGCGGGGACGGGGCGGGATACCAGGGTAGATGGGCCCGTGGGTTCGATCTGGCGCATCGGGGACAGGGCGGGATACTGGGGTAGATGGGCCCGTGGGTTCGATCCGGGGCAGCGGGGACGGGGCGGGATACCAGGATAGATGGGCCCATGGGTTGGGGATGGGGCAGGATACCAGGGTAGATGGGCCCGTGGGTTGGGGACGGGGTGGGATACCGGGGGAGATGGGCCCGTGGGTTCGATCCAGGGCAGCGGGGACGGGGTGGGATACCGGGGTAGATGGGCCCGTGGGTTCGATCCAGGGCAGCGGGGATGGGGTGGGATGCCCATGGGTTCAATCCAGGGCAGTGGGGACGGAGCGGGATACCGGGGTAGATGGGCCCGTGGGTTCGATCCGGGGCAGTGGGGACGGGGCGGGATACTGGGATAGATGGGCCCATGGGTTCGATCTGGGACAGTGGGAGGGGGCGGGATACCGGGGTAGATGGGCCCGTGGGTTCGATCCAGGTGTGATGGAATAGGGACTGTCTGTGTGGTTGATAGGTGAGAGCAGGGACTGTCTCTGTGCTTGGTAGGCAGAGACAGGTATGCAGCTGTAACATGAGCCTGGCCTGGGGGAGGGGAGGTCTCACCTCTGGCTGTAGCTAGACAAAGGGAGGGGGGAAGTGGAGTCAGTCTTCGGTTGGGAGCTGGGAGGTGGGTTTCAGGGGATCCTAGGCTGGGATCCAAGCACCCTGAACCCCCCAGAAAGGCCAGATTGAGGGGTCCTGGCTCTGAACCCAAGCTGGGCTGTATCCTGTGTTCCTGTTGTTCAATAAACCTTCTGTTTTACTCGCTGGCTGAGAGTCACTGTGAGACCAGGAAGAGGGGTGCAGGGCCGGACTCCCCCACACTCCGTGACACCAGGGTAGTGGAGACGGGGCAGGATACCAGGGTAGATGGGCCCGTGGGTTCGATCCGGGACAGTGGGGACGGGGCAGGATACCGGGGTAGATGGGCCCGTGGGTTCAATCCAGGGCAGTGGGAACGGGGCAGGATACCGGGGTAGATGGGCCCGTGGGATACATTCCCATACACTGAAGCTCTCGCTCCTAGCAGCAGCAGCAGCAGCCCTGCCCCCCCGCCGCCCCCAGCTTCCTGCCTCGCTGAGGGGTCCAACACCTGCTTGTCTCCTGATCGCAATCAGGCCTCCAGCCAATTCGTGGCCTCCATCCCCCTCGGGTGCCAGAGCCCCTGGTCTCTGATTGGCTGGGCTCCCTGTGTGGGGCAGAGGCTGCTGTTGGAACAGAGGGGCTGAGAAAACCACCAGGGTTCCCCCCACGCCAGCCACACGGGCACCCACAGGGCCTCTGCCCTGCACCTGGCCGGGGGCTCCGAGCAGGGCCCGGGGTCACGGAGCCGCCTCTGAGCTGCCTGCCCCCAGCACCCCCTGTGCCGCGGGGGGGGGGGGGGAGGCAGTAGCTGTGACTCATGGACCCCGGGGACATCGCAGCACCAAACCTGGCGCCAAGCTGCAGGGAGCCTGGGAGCGCGCCAGTCAAAGCTACTAGGCCCAGGGTGTCGCCCGGCTCCTGAGCCCTGCGGCTGGTGGCACCCGCCATCAATGCCCCCTCAGCGCAGGGAGGGCCTGGTGGGTGGCTGGTCGTGCCCGGCCCTGGCAGCAGCGGGCGCCCACCCGGGTGTGTGTGTGAGCCGTGCACAGAGCGAAGGGAAGGGTGAGGCATGAGGGACCGTGCGCAAGGCATGTGTGACACCCCCAGCAAGCCGCTCCTCGCAGGCAGGGCAGGGCCAGAGACAGTGACTCCTAGTCATCTAATGCACCATCCACAGCAGGAGGGTCGGGAGCCTTCAGGTACCTCCAGGGGGCTCCCCGCACTGCCCCACATGGGGGAAGGGTGAGGGTGGCGGCATAGTGTGCGGGATGCTACCCACACCCTCGGCCCGTCGGCGTCTGCCTGTGCCGGGCTCACGGCCCCAGTGGGGGAGGCAGCGGGGGGTGGGTTGAAAGCAGAGGGCGAGTGACAATGCCCCTTGGCGGTGTGGGGGTGGCAGGTAGGGGGAATCAGTCTGGGCGGGGCTGGGAGGACTCTGGTAGCGCTCTGGTGTGCATGTTGCCGAGTCTCCAGGAATTACAAATTAATCTTTCATTAAAGATTATGTCATGTGGTGGCACCTCCAGGAACACAGCCAACCGCAACGGGCCACCCCACAGGCTGTGTGGGGGCTGGGCTGCCGAGGGCAGAGTGCGTGTCTAACCAGCCTGGTAAGAAACCCGTTTGAGTTACCGCCAGGCTCCCTTCCTGTTCGCAGCCTGAACCAAGCCGGTACCCCGAGCTGGGCCGCTCACACCTTCCCCGAGGCTGGACCCCTCCGCCACGTTGGGATCATTCATGGGCCTTCCTCCGGCTCTGGGGCTCTGCTGGTGCCTCCTGGGGGCCGCAGCCACTGGTAAGTGTGTGGTGGGACAGGAGGGGGCGAGGCAGGGCTGAGGCCCGGCACCCAAAGGCAGAGCTGTCCGATCCACCTCCTTATCCCCCCCATCTGCTGGGAGCCAGGCAAAGCCAGGGATTGATTGAGGTGTCGCCTTCCTTCCCTTTCCCGTGCTCCGGCCCAGGGGGTGCTCAGCGGTTCTGCAGACCCAGGCCAGGCTGGCCACCAGCCCAGAGACTGCCTGGGGGAACGTGGGGCTGGGTAAATAACAAAGCCAGCACCGTGGCTCCCCGACAAACCTTGGACCTGGGACCTAAGGGGAGAATTTTACAACCCTGAATGTTTGCAGCATTTGGCTCAGACACGAGCGGGTGGGGGTGGGGTTTGCAGGTGTTCTGACCTGCACCAAGTGACTTTCCCATTGGGATGAAACTTTGAGGTGGCCGTTGAGTTGCAAAGGCTGGGGCTGCCCCCGACTTCCCACTGTGTCCCTCCGCCTCTTGGTGCCTTCTACCCAGAGCGGGGCAAGAATTTGTCATCCAACATTTTTTCAGCAAAAATGCAGCTTTGCTACACAAACATTTGGTGAATTTGCGTCGATTTGGCCAAATGCTCCCTCCATACATGCAACATTTTTTTGCTGGTGGGGGGGGATGTTTCAAAAGTACTTTTTGTTTGGAAATGTCCCAAAAAACATGAAAAACATTTTAAAAAGCTCAGAATCCAAACAAAATGTTCATTTGGGACTGAATAAAACCTTTGTGTCACTTGGAATTAATTTTTTTCCTCGTCTTTGACTCACTGAAAAATGTCAGTTTTGGTTCAACCCTAGACACATTTTTTTTGAAAGTGCCAGAGAACCAGGAACTCCTGTATTCACACAGCTGAACTGATGACCCGGGCAAGCTGTCACCTTCCAGACCACCACTTCCCGGCTCGGTTTCTGTCTCAGTTTGACAGTTGACTTGGGAGTGTGAGAAAACTCCATCAAGAGCAATCCCGCTGCTCCAGAGAACAGAGTTCATGTCAAGCACACCCAGCTCCAAACACGTGACATGGCTGGTGACCTGTTTTTGAAGAGTTGCCAGAGGTGACTGGCCTGTTGAAGAGGGAACAGGGGCAGCTCCTCTGTGACTCTCAGTAATTAGCTGCCTCCCACTGGAGCTTGGCAGCAGGCACTGGGGTCTCTGAAGAGCCAGGCAGGAGTTGAGAAGAGGGAGGCGCAGAGAGCCACAGCTGGAGTTGATGGACCTGCAGGTGCAGTGCTGGGGTTGGGGGAGCTGGTTTAGAGACGGAGCCAGCGAGAGCTGGGGGGTCGGGACTGGCTGGGACCCACCAGCAGCCCCTAGCTAAGGGGGCGTCCAGCAGAGCCGGGGCAGGCTGCACCCAGGGCAGAGGGTGGGTCTGGGGCGCTCGGTAGGGGCAGGGCTGGCAGGCGAAGGGGGCTGGGGGTGATGGGCTGCAGAGACCCCGCTCGGGGCAGCCCTGGGGTGCAGGATGTGATGGAGCAGTCATGAGGAGGTGCAGAGACTGGCTGGTGAGGGCCCAGGGACTGGGAGCTCTCGGGCAGGGGACCGGCAGGGGGAGGACGGACCTGGGGAGCTGCTGCCTCGAACTCATGTCCCGTTGGGGTGCGTGACCCGTGTCACTGCGAGGAACATGCCGGGGACCTGGGTCCATTCCTGAGCAGGCAGGAGGGATGAGGTCTGGCCTTGGGGCAGGGCAGGAGGGATGGGGGCTGGCCTGGGGCAGGAGGGATGGGGTCTGGGTTGGGGGCAGGGCAGGAGGGATGGGGGCTGGCCTGGGGCAGGAGGGGTGGGGGCGGGCCTGGGGCGGGGCAGGAGGGACGGGGGCTGGACTGGGGCAGGAGGGATGGGCGGCCTGGCTGGCTCCGGGGACTGAAGGAGGCCCCACCTGTCACGCTGTGGCTGGCTCCTGGAGGGCATGGGGCAGGGGGGGCTGTGACAAGCCCTAGCGCCAGAGATGCTCGGAGAAGGACCCTGACATGTGGTTTGGCGGTGGCCCTGGGGTCAGGGAGGTGCCGTGTGCTGGCCTCGCAACGCCCCGGGAAGAGGTGGCTGAGCTGTGAACCACAGGATAATGCTGCATTCTCCATGACATCAACACAATAGTTAATCCTGCTTCTTAACCCAGCAAAGAATCCTGTGGCACCTTATAGACTAACAGACGTTTTGCAGCATGAGCTTTCGTGGGTGAATCCCCACTTCGTCGGATGCAAGTCACAGAACACAGAACACAGAACCTTCTGCTCCTGTTCTCCCCGCCCAAGGCCTTGTGCCCCCCCAGGGATCTCTTAGGCCTGGTCTGCACCGGTATCGGCGAGTCGGTTCTGTGTGCCAACGCACCGACAGGAAAGGCAGGATGTGTCCACACCACAGGGCGTAGCAACTCGCAGCCATGAAGGCTCTGGCATGGGGGAGGCAGCGAGACACAGTTCTGCTAAACACAGCAGTGTAGACGTGGGAGGTCGCACTCAGGCCTGTAGAGAGCTGTGTCGGGCATGTACCCTAAAGGTCTGGCTTGTCCTTACTCGCCTATGCTGGGCCTCCCCCCTGCACTGCTGGTGTACCCGTGCTAGCAGGGCGGGCAGGGTCTGTACCCCACACGCTGCCCACCTATAGCCGCAGCCTCTGTTTTTTCATTAAAAAAAAGAAAGAAAAAAATAGCCGGTGCCCCTGTAGTTAGTGCCTATAGCACCTGGCATCTGCAGAGAGGGCAGAGTTAAGGGCATTGGCACCCATCGGGGTCTCAGCCTAGCCCCCTAACCACCAAACTGTCCCTCATCCTCGTCAGCCCCTGTTGGCTGCCCCGGCTGTGTTCTTTGGCCCACCGAAGGCAGCTTTGTGCCATTCTGAAGAGGGCGAATTCGACCTCCATGTGCCGTAGGGCACCTGTGGTCGCCCAACTCCCCCTCAGCCCAGGGGCTTTCTCTCTCCCGGGGTCTCTGCTCCTCTGCCTCCAATGTTCCCCTGCCCTGGGGGGTCTGGACTGAGTGGGCACATGGGGCACTGGCAGTGACAGCCCTTCCTGGCAGCTCCCCAGGTTCTGCACAATCTCCGCTCCCATTTCAAACTACAATACAACTCCTGGCCCTTCCAGTGGCCATGAAAACCTCCCAGCTGTGACCCTGACAGGAGGGTTCTCACTGGCTACAGCCAGCCTAAGACGACAACCCTGCAAGGGCTGAGCTGCCCCATTAATCTCAATGGGTGTGTTAACTCTGGACCCTAATGATGGTGATAGTACACGTTGACCTTGCTCAGTATGTCACTGCTGAACATTTTAGCAGAAGCCTCTGGTTTCTCTGGCATTGTGGGTGAGGCTTGGGGACAGCCCTGCCCCCCTGCTCTGACCCCCATGGCTGCTGCATCCCCTTTTCCACTGACTCTCTGCAAGGGCTATCGCTAGGGGTAGCAGAGGGGGGTTAAGAATAGGGGTGTGATTGGGGATGAGGGCTCAGCCCAACCCACGTGGACAGATCCTCCTCCCCGGAGTACAGGGATAAGAGGGTGTTTATCTTGTCTTTCCCGCTGGCCCAGAGCCCCACAGCCTGGACATCCTGATCACGGGGCTGAACGAGCCGGGCGGGACTCACGGGTTCTTCATGCTGGCCAAGCTGGACGGGCTGGAGCTCGCCTCCTACAGCAGCGCCAGCCGCGAGGTGAAACCCCTCCAGGAGTGGACAGCGCAGGCCGTTGGCGCGAGCTATTTAAGGAAGAAGACCCAGGAGTTCAGGCTGTACGAGGCCATCTCCCCAGTGGTGACCCACCGCTGGATGGCGCAGCACAACCAGACCGGCGGTGAGTGCTGCCCCCGCGCCGAGCTCCAGTGCCTGCAACCTCACCGCCGGCAGCCTCAGGGCGCGGGAACCTGCGTGAGATTTCCAGCCCTGATTGGCTGCCCTTCCCCACTGCCCCGCCCCCAGGGGAAGAGCAGCCAATCAGGGCAGCTGCAGGACCGTGGCCGACTTCTTGCTCCCCAGACTCAGGTCTCGGTGGCCAGAGGCTGGCTGGGAACCAGGCCCCAGGCGGGGTCTGTGCGGTGACTTATCCCGCTCAGTAAGTACCTCTGTGGGCGGCGATTTCTGAGCGCAGACGGCACTTTCATCCCAGACGTCGCCGAGCGAGAGCCAAGGGCTGATGACTGCAGAGAGATACATTCAAAGGGGCTAATTTTAACCGGGAGTAACTCCCGCTGGGATCGGGTCACAGGGGATTCTCCATGGAGGCTGGACGCCCGATTCTGGAGTTAGATCAGGAGCGATGGGCTCTCTGCGGGAATGCCAGGGTGTGCCTGACGCCCCGTGTGAGCTGGGCCCAGTCATTCTGGAGCTCTGGGCCTCAGTTTCCCTATCTGTGACCCAGAGACAATGGCCCAGCCATGTTGCATGGGGTAATGGGGATACTTGCATTGGAGATGGGGAGGGGCAGGATCTGTAGATGTACCAGCAATTAGACAATATCCTGCACCATTTTTTCTCCCTGTCTCTCCCCCAGGGATCCACACCCTGCAGCTGCACGTGAACTGTGTGCTGGACGGGGACACCCCCGTGCGAGGGCAGTTTCACTTTGCTTTCGACGGGCAGGATTTCCTCATCCTGGAGAGAAACCAATCCGAGTGGGTGCCGCTGGTGCCGGGAGCCTCCAACGAGGCGCACTTCTGGGATGCTGGTCACACCTGGACCCTGTTTGCCAGGGAGTTCCTGCAGGAGGAGTGCGTGGACACCCTGAGGAGCCTGCTGCGGGGCGGGAGGGAGGCTCTGGGACGGCAGGGTGAGTCCGAGCAGCCGGTGGCAAGGTCCGGAGGGAACCACAGAGCACCCCTCTCTCGTGTCCGGAGGGAGCCTTCGGCTGGTAGCGGGTCTCAGAGCTCCCCTCTCTCGTTCTGTGACCGCTAGTCCTCAGGGCTTTGCCAACCGCCCCGCACTGGCTCAGGGCTGACTGCACCCCGCTGACGTGTTCCCCTCCCCTCCAGTCCCCCCAGGGATCTCGGTGACCTACAGAGACGCCCCCCACGGCTCCGCCACCCTCTCCTGCCACGCCAGGGGCTTTTACCCGCGTCCCATCCGCGTCTCCTGGGTGCGGGACGGGGCGGAGATCCTGCCGCCCACGAACGCCAGCGGGATCCTGCCCCACGCCGACGGCACCTACCAGATCCGGCAGTCCCTGGAGATCCCCCCGCGGTGGGGCCACAGCTACACCTGCCGGGTGGCGCACAGCAGCCTGGGGGAGCCGGCACCCACCACGGGTAAGGGGGGCGAATGGTGGAACCCAGAGGGAAGGGATGTCCCCAGTGAGCCAGTGCCCCCAGGAGCAGGCGCTCGTCAGTGCTGTCTGTGTGTCCTGGTCTGCACCCGGCAGCGCCGTGCACCGTGTGAGTTGTGCCCTTCGAAAAGCAGCCCCGGGAGCCCCTAGCGTGGATGTCCTGAGAGGGCTCCCACCGCCGCCCCCCTTTGGGGGATAGCCGAGGGCTAAGCCGGCCGGGAAGCCTGTCGCTCCCGCGGGGCGTCTCAGAGCCAGGCCAGGCCGAAGGTGCCTCTTCTCCTGGGGCGATCGGTCCCCTGGGGCAGTAACACGGTGAAGATCCCTGACCGACGCGCTGATGGAGTCGATACTTGTACCACGTGTAACTCGCAGTAACGCTCCTGTCCGGGCAGCGCCTGGGGCAGTGTGAGCAGCTGTGAGGTTCCCTTTCTCTGCTTCCGCTCCACAGGGCTCACAGTGCAGCTCATGGTGCTACAACCGTGGGGCGGTCACGGCCCAAGCGCCGGTTCTGGGGGCAGCGGGGTCGCGAGGGCCCCGGGGGAGTGGGGCAGCCCGGGGCTGCAGGGCTGAATCTCGCTCGGGGTCTGGGAGCGGAGCTGCGTCCGTTCCCCCCTTTGCAGGCTGGTCGGCTCAACGAGGAGGCTGCCAGACATCAGCGTAAATACGTCCCTGTCCTGTAACCACTGAAACGGGGGGTTGGAGGCTGCGCTTCCCCCTCGATCCAGACCCAACAGGGAGAACTTAACGTTCAGAGCAGAACAAACGTTGGGTGTCTCCTTTTCTCTCCCCCGCAGCCCTGCCCGAGGTCTCGGTTTCCCGCAGAGATGCCCCCGACGGCTCCGCCACCCTCTCCTGCCGCGCCAGGGGCTTTGACCCGCGGCCCGTCCGCGTCTCCTGGGTGCGGGACGGGAAGGAGACCCTGGCGCCCCCCATCGGTGACGCGTCCCAGCTCCAGTCATCCGTGGGGATCCCGCAGCAGGCCGGGGACGGGCACAGCTACTCCTGCCGCGTGCAGCACCGCAGCCTGCAGGAGGCGCTGGCGACTCCGGGTAATGGCTCTCTCGGGGCAGGGGGAGGGATGGGACCCCCGCTGGCACCGTCCCTGAGCGGGTCTCCAGCGTGAGCCATTGCTGAGCACGTCCGGCTTCATCCCCTGCCCGGGGCGGGGACCGGATTGATGCCCACGGACGTGGCAGCAGGAGGCAGGTGACCTCGTCGCCCACGGCCCCCACACTGTGCCCACCCCCATAACCCCATTGGAGGCGTCTGACAGCTGGGCCTCTCGGGGTCTCGGACACCGGCCGGGTTTGCTCCCAGCTGGGGGAATGAGACATGTCTCTCCCGACCCCCAACAGGGGCCTGCCTCAGACCGCACCAGGGCGTAGGGTAACTCGGCCCCCATGGGCAGCGACACAGAGCGGGGAGGTCCCTGAGTCAGATGCCCGGTAAATCCCCCATTCACCCCAGTGACCCTCTCTCCTCACCCCTGCAGCGCCCGGGGAGATGGGGGGCCTGGCCCCCGGGATCCTGGCCGTCCTCTGCCTCGCTGTGCTGACTGTGGCCAGTGCCATGGTGGCTGGTGTCGTGGTGTGGAGGAGAAAGCGCCTGGGTAAAGAGAGCGACCGTGAGGGGGGGACAGGGGGGGATCCCCCTCAGGCTGGGCTGGGGGCAGAGCCTGGGGAGGGGCACAGAGAGGACAACAATCTCCTCTGGGAGGGTGGGGCGGTGCCAGGACATGGGACTGTGGGGTGGGTAGCTCCATGGCAAGGGGCTGTGGGGTGGGGCAGGTTCCTGCCTTGGCAAGATGGGCGATGAGCTGGGCTGGGGTAGATGGGGTCAGGATCACCATGGGGTGGGCTGTCCTTGGCTGGCTGAGGGAGGTGGAGATGGGGGTCACTAGGCAGTGGGGGTTCAGGTGGGTCAGGGATTGCTGGGGGTCCTTTGCTGGCTGGGGGTGGAGAAGGGGTCACTGAGGAGGGGGTTCAGGTGGGGCAGGGATTGCTGGGGTCCTTTGCTGGCTGGGGTGGAGATGGGGATCACTAGGCAGTGGGGTTCAGGTGGGGCAGGGATTGCTGGGGGTCCTTTGCTGGCTGGGGGTGGAGAAGGGGTCACTGAGGAGGGGGTTCAGGTGGGGCAGGGATTGCTGGGGGTCCTTTGCTGGCTGGGGGTGGAGAAGGGGTCACTGAGGAGGGGTTCAGGTGGGGCGGGATTGCTGGAGCGGGTGTGACAGGTTGGATCACAGAAACCCCTGGGAGCTGCCACCTGATGTGCCAAGACTACTTCTGCCCCTGCTTTCCTGCCCGGTCATCTTAGGACCTCAGTGCCCTGCCTGGTTTGAGCCAGACCCGCTAGCCGGCTGCAAACCCAGACCCAGGTCAGAACCACGGCCCCTAACACCCGTGAGGCTTAAACTGAAAGCAGCTTAAGAAGTGTTCTTATCTTTAGCACTCAGATGCCCAACTCCCAGTGGGGTCCAAACCCCAAATAAATCCATTTTACCCTCTATAAAGCTTATACAGGGTAAACTCATAAATTGTTCGCCCTCTATAACACTGATAGTGAGATATGCACAGCTGTCCCCGCCCCCCAGGTATTAACACAGACTCTGAGTTAATTAATAAGTAAAAAGTGATTTTACTAAATACAGAAAATCGGATTTAAGTGGTTTCAAGTAGTAACAGGCAGAACAAAGTGAATTACCAAGCAAAATAAAATAGAACACACAAGTCTATGTCTAATCAAACTGAATACAGATAAAACCTCACCCAGTAAGCTTCCTTTTACAGACTAGCCTCCTTCTAGTCTGGGTCCAGCAATCACTCACACCCCTGTCATTACTGGCCTTTGTTCCAGTTTCTTTCAGGCATTCTTGGGGGTGAAGAGGCTTTCTTGAGCCAGCTGAAGACTAAATGGAGGGGTCTCTCAGGGGGTTAAATAGACTTTCTCTTGTGGATGGAGACCCCCTCCTCTCTCCTATGCAAAGTCCAGCTCCAAGATGGAGTTCTGGAGTCACCTGGGCAAGTCACGTGTCCATGCATGACTCACAGTTTCTTACCAGGTAGCTGTGATGGAATAGGGACTGTCTGTGTGGTTGATAGGTGAGAGCAGGGACTGTCTCTGTGCTTGGTAGGCAGAGACAGGTATGCAGCTGTAACATGAGCCTGGCCTGGGGGAGGGGAGGTCTCACCTCTGGCTGTAGCTAGACAAAGGGAGGGGGGAAGTGGAATCAGTCTTCGGTTGGGAGCTGGGAGGTGGGTTTCAGGGGATCCTAGGCTGGGATCCAAGCACCCTGAACCCCCCAGAAAGGCCAGATTGAGGGGTCCTGGCTCTGAACCCAAGCTGGGCTGTATCCTGTGTTCCTGTTGTTTGTGGGGGGGAGGGATAGCTCAGTGGTTTGAGCATTGGCCTGCTAAACCCAGGGTTGTAAGTTCAATCCTTGAGGAGGCCACTTAGGGATCTGGGGCAAAAATTGGTCCTGCTAGTGAAGGCAGGGGCTGGACTAGATGACCTTTCAAGGTCCCTTCCAGTTCTAGGAGATTGGTATATCTCCAATTATAATAATAATAAAATAAACCTTCTGTTTTACTCGCTGGCTGAGAGTCACTGTGAGACCAGGAAGAGGGGTGCAGGGCCGGACTCCCCCACACTCCGTGACAACTGGTGGCATCGGTGGGATCGACTGCACCCCGCGGACGGCGCTTCCTGCAGTAAGTGACTGGGGAGCAGTAAAACGAAGGCGATTCAACCCTGGGGCAGTGTGGCCAGAGAGAAGGTTTTTGCAGTAACAGGGTCCCCCGGGGGATCACAGCGAGCGATCCCCGGGGCAGAGGAGTCTGCAGCTCGACCCTGGCAGAGAGGTGGTGACCTGAAGGACTGGCACACTAGGGGTCCCCCTGGAACCCGTGGGGAGCGGCGAGCACCCCGGCCTGCGAGCAACCAGCAGGAAGATGTATTCCCAGAAGCGCAAGTGCGAGCTGGTGGAGCTGTGCAAGCGGAGGGGGCTGCGCAGTGGGAGGCTCACCAAGGCCCAGCTGATTGCCCGGCTGGAGGAGAGAGATCGCAGGAATGAACCGGTCCCTGTCTCTGAGGGAAGCAGCCAGGCCGATGCAGCGCAGGCACCAGTGTCTGTCCCCGCTGGGAGTGGTCAGCTGGCCGCTGAGGGCTCCTCGAGACCCCCCCACCCCTAGGCCTAGGGGGAGGGGGAGGAGGAGCCCAGCTACGGAGGGCACCGTGACCCCCCCGGCCAGCAGGGGATCGGCCCGGCGACGCTCGGCCTCCGTGGAACTCAGGCGGCTGGACTTGGAGAGAGAGATCAAACTGATGGAGATGGAGATGGAGGACCGGCAGAAGCAGTGTGAATTCGAGGAGAGGGAGAAGCAACGTGAATACGAGGCGAGAGAGAAGGAGAAACAACGCGAACATGATCTGGCCATGGCCCAGCTGAAAAGCAGGGAGGCCCCGGCTGCGGTGAGTGACGGGGGGCCCAAGCCTACAAAGAGCTTTGATAAGAACTTCCTGGCCCGGCGTAAGGAGCGGGAGGACATAGATACCTTCCTGACGGCCTTTGAGAATGCCTGCGAGCTGCACGAGGTGGACCCCGCAGACAGGATCCGGTGCCTCACCCCCTTACTGGACCCCACCGCCGTGGAGGTGTACAGCCGAATGAGAGGGGCGGAGGCGGGGGACTACAACCTGTTCAAAGAGGCCCTGCTCCGCGAGTTTGGGCTGACCCCGGAGATGTACCGGAAGAGGTTCCGGAGTCAACGTAAGACCCGGGAGGTCACATACCTACAACTGGTCAACCGGGCGCAGGGATATGCCCGCAAGTGGACGGCTGGGGCCCAAACCAGAGAGGACCTGCTTGACCTATTCGTACTGGAGCACCTGTATGAGCAGTGCCCATCGGACCTGAAGCTGTGGTTGATGGACCAAAAGCCGGAGAACCCGCAGCATGCAGGCCAGCTGGCCGACCAATACATGGACAGTCGGGCAAGGGATAATAGGGAGGCGTCCCGAAGTAGCAGGTCGGCCTCGACGCAGAGGGAGACTCACCAGGGGACCTCCCAGAAGGGGCCGAGGGAGGACCCCCACCAAAGGGAAACATCTGGCATCAGGTCCAGCCGTCCCACTCGAGGGGACCCACGAGACATGGGCTGCTATCAATGTGGCCAACCAGGCCACATACGGGCCCAGTGCCCCAAGCTCCGGGACAAACTGAGCAGACCAACCCCACACCGGGTCAACTTGGTAGAGACCCAGCAGGATAAGGGGCAGTGTTCGCAGGGAAGGGGGGCTAGCCGCGTAACCCCTGCGAAGGAGGGAGGGGGGCCCCGGGTTGACCCCTCCGAGGGGCTGGATGCTCCCAGCCCTGAGTTTGGGGTTTACAGGGTGGGCACGGGACTACCCCTCCGGAGCGAGTGCCTTGTTCCCCTGGAGGTAGACGGGAGGGAGGTCACTGGGTACTGGGACACGGGCGCAGAGGTGACGCTGGCCCGGCCGGAGGTGGTGGGCTCAGATCGGATGGTGCCCAACACCTACCTTACCCTGAGGGGTGTGATCGGGACCCCATTCAGGGTGCCTGTGGCGAGGGTGCACCTAAAGTGGGGGGACAAGGAGGGCCCCAAGGACGTGGGGGTGCACCCGCATTTGCCCACGGAGGTGTTAAGGGGGGGGGGGACCTCGAGGACTGGCCCAGGAATACACGGGGTGCCCTGGCCGTGAACCGTAGTCAGAGTCGGCGCAGGGCTCTGCACCCTAAACCGGGGAAGGTACTCTTCCCGGGGCACCGGACCCTGACCCGGTAGGGAGGGAACGCCCAGAGACAGGGCTCAGAGAGGCTGTGGCCCCAGACCCAGCCGGGGAGAGAGAGCAGATCCCCGCCCCTGCCCCAGCGGCTGAGTACCAGGCCGCGGTGCGGGAAGACCCCTCCTTGCGGAGGATAGGGGACCTGGCCAGCCTCGGGGGGGGACAGACCATGGGACGAGGTGGCCGGAAAAGGTTCCTGTGGGAGAAGGGGCTCCTGTACCGAGAATGGGCTCCCCCAGGGAAGATGGAGTCGGGGGGGATCAGGAGGCAGCTGGTGGTACCCCAGGAGTATCGCCACCAGCTGCTGTGCCGGGCCCATGACATTCCCCCCTCAGGGCACCAGGGAGCCTGGCGTACCCAGCAGAGGCTGCTACAAAACTATTACTGGCCTGGGGTCTTTGCCCATGTCCGGCAGCACTGCCGCTCCTGGGGGAATGAGACATGTCTCTCCCGACCCCCAACAGGGGCCTGCCTCAGACCGCACCAGGGCGGAGGGTAACTCGGCCCCCATGGGCAGCGACACAGAGCGGGGAGGTCCCTGAGTCAGATGCCCGGTAAATCCCCCATTCACCCCAGTGACCCTCTCTCCTCACCCCTGCAGCGCCCGGGGAGATGGGGGGCCTGGCCCCCGGGATCCTGGCCGTCCTCTGCCTCGCTGTGCTGACTGTGGCCAGTGCCATGGTGGCTGGTGTCGTGGTGTGGAGGAGAAAGCGCCTGGGTAAAGAGAGCGACCGTGAGGGGGGGACAGGGGGGGATCCCCCTCAGGCTGGGCTGGGGGCAGAGCCTGGGGAGGGGCACAGAGAGGACAACAATCTCCTCTGGGTGGGTGGGGCGGTGCCCGGACTGGGGACCGTGGGGTGGGTAGCTCCATGGCAAGGGGCTGTGGGGTGGGGCAGGTTCCTGCCTTGGCAAGAGGGGCGTTGAGGGGGGCTGGGGTCGATGGGGTCAGGATCACCATGGGGTGGGCTGTCCTTGGCTGGCTGAGGGAGGTGGAGATGGGGGTCACTAGGCAGTGGGGGTTCAGGTGGGTCAGGGATTGCTGGGGGGGTCCTTTGCTGGCTGGGGGGGTGGAGAAGGGGTCACTGAGGAGGGGGGTTCAGGTGGGGCAGGGATTGCTGGGGGGTCCTTTGCTGGCTGGGGGGTGGAGATGGGGATCACTAGGCAGTGGGGGTTCAGGTGGGGCAGGGATTGCTGGGGGGTCCTTTGCTGGCTGGGGTGGAGAAGGGTCACTGAGGAGGGGGTTCAGGTGGGGCCGGGCTTGCTGGCGGGTCCTGTGCGGGCTGGGGGGGTGGAGAAGGGGTCACTGAGGAGGGGGGTTCAGGTGGGGCGGGGATTGCTGGAGCGGGGTGTGACAGGTTGGATCACAGAAACCCCCCTGGGAGCTGCCACCTGATGTGCCAAGACTACTTCTGCCCCTGCTTTCCTGCCCGGTCATCTTAGGACCTCAGTGCCCTGCCTGGTTTGAGCCAGACCCGCTAGCCGGCTGCAAACCCAGACCCAGGTCAGAACCACGGCCCCTAACACCCGTAGGCTTAAACTGAAAGCAGCTTAAGAAGTGTTCTTATCTTTAGCACTCAGATGCCCAACTCCCAGTGGGGTCCAAACCCCAAATAAATCCATTTTACCCTCTATAAAGCTTATACAGGGTAAACTCATAAATTGTTCGCCCTCTATAACACTGATAGTGAGATATGCACAGCTGTCCCCGCCCCCCAGGTATTAACACAGACTCTGAGTTAATTAATAAGTAAAAAGTGATTTTACTAAATACAGAAAATCGGATTTAAGTGGTTTCAAGTAGTAACAGGCAGAACAAAGTGAATTACCAAGCAAAATAAAATAGAACACACAAGTCTATGTCTAATCAAACTGAATACAGATAAAACCTCACCCAGTAAGCTTCCTTTTACAGACTAGCCTCCTTCTAGTCTGGGTCCAGCAATCACTCACACCCCTGTCATTACTGGCCTTTGTTCCAGTTTCTTTCAGGCATTCTTGGGGGTGAAGAGGCTTTCTTGAGCCAGCTGAAGACTAAATGGAGGGGTCTCTCAGGGGGTTAAATAGACTTTCTCTTGTGGATGGAGACCCCCTCCTCTCTCCTATGCAAAGTCCAGCTCCAAGATGGAGTTCTGGAGTCACCTGGGCAAGTCACGTGTCCATGCATGACTCACAGTTTCTTACCAGGTAGCTGTGATGGAATAGGGACTGTCTGTGTGGTTGATAGGTGAGAGCAGGGACTGTCTCTGTGCTTGGTAGGCAGAGACAGGTATGCAGCTGTAACATGAGCCTGGCCTGGGGGAGGGGAGGTCTCACCTCTGGCTGTAGCTAGACAAAGGGAGGGGGGAAGTGGAATCAGTCTTCGGTTGGGAGCTGGGAGGTGGGTTTCAGGGGATCCTAGGCTGGGATCCAAGCACCCTGAACCCCCCAGAAAGGCCAGATTGAGGGGTCCTGGCTCTGAACCCAAGCTGGGCTGTATCCTGTGTTCCTGTTGTTTGTGGGGGGGAGGGATAGCTCAGTGGTTTGAGCATTGGCCTGCTAAACCCAGGGTTGTAAGTTCAATCCTTGAGGAGGCCACTTAGGGATCTGGGGCAAAAATTGGTCCTGCTAGTGAAGGCAGGGGCTGGACTAGATGACCTTTCAAGGTCCCTTCCAGTTCTAGGAGATTGGTATATCTCCAATTATAATAATAATAAAATAAACCTTCTGTTTTACTCGCTGGCTGAGAGTCACTGTGAGACCAGGAAGAGGGGTGCAGGGCCGGACTCCCCCACACTCCGTGACAACTGGTGGCATCGGTGGGATCGACTGCACCCCGCGGACGGCGCTTCCTGCAGTAAGTGACTGGGGAGCAGTAAAACGAAGGGGCGATTCAACCCTGGGGCAGTGTGGCCAGAGAGAAGGTTTTTGCAGTAACAGGGTCCCCCGGGGGATCACAGCGAGCGATCCCCGGGGCAGAGGAGTCTGCAGCTCGACCCTGGCAGAGAGGTGGTGACCTGAAGGACTGGCACACTAGGGGTCCCCCTGGAACCCGTGGGGAGCGGCGAGCACCCCGGCCTGCGAGCAACCAGCAGGAAGATGTATTCCCAGAAGCGCAAGTGCGAGCTGGTGGAGCTGTGCAAGCGGAGGGGGCTGCGCAGTGGGAGGCTCACCAAGGCCCAGCTGATTGCCCGGCTGGAGGAGAGAGATCGCAGGAATGAACCGGTCCCTGTCTCTGAGGGAAGCAGCCAGGCCGATGCAGCGCAGGCACCAGTGTCTGTCCCCGCTGGGAGTGGTCAGCTGGCCGCTGAGGGCTCCTCGAGACCCCCCCACCCCTAGGCCTAGGGGGAGGGGGAGGAGGAGCCCAGCTACGGAGGGCACCGTGACCCCCCCGGCCAGCTCGGCCTCCGTGGAACTCAGGCGGCTGGACTTGGAGAGAGAGATCAAACTGATGGAGATGGAGATGGAGGACCGGCAGAAGCAGTGTGAATTCGAGGAGAGGGAGAAGCAACGTGAATACGAGGCGAGAGAGAAGGAGAAACAACGCGAACATGATCTGGCCATGGCCCAGCTGAAAAGCAGGGAGGCCCCGGCTGCGGTGAGTGACGGGGGGCCCAAGCCTACAAAGAGCTTTGATAAGAACTTCCTGGCCCGGCGTAAGGAGCGGGAGGACATAGATACCTTCCTGACGGCCTTTGAGAATGCCTGCGAGCTGCACGAGGTGGACCCCGCAGACAGGATCCGGTGCCTCACCCCCTTACTGGACCCCACCGCCGTGGAGGTGTACAGCCGAATGAGAGGGGCGGAGGCGGGGGACTACAACCTGTTCAAAGAGGCCCTGCTCCGCGAGTTTGGGCTGACCCCGGAGATGTACCGGAAGAGGTTCCGGAGTCAACGTAAGACCCGGGAGGTCACATACCTACAACTGGTCAACCGGGCGCAGGGATATGCCCGCAAGTGGACGGCTGGGGCCCAAACCAGAGAGGACCTGCTTGACCTATTCGTACTGGAGCACCTGTATGAGCAGTGCCCATCGGACCTGAAGCTGTGGTTGATGGACCAAAAGCCGGAGAACCCGCAGCATGCAGGCCAGCTGGCCGACCAATACATGGACAGTCGGGCAAGGGATAATAGGGAGGCGTCCCGAAGTAGCAGGTCGGCCTCGACGCAGAGGGAGACTCACCAGGGGACCTCCCAGAAGGGGCCGAGGGAGGACCCCCACCAAAGGGAAACATCTGGCATCAGGTCCAGCCGTCCCACTCGAGGGGACCCACGAGACATGGGCTGCTATCAATGTGGCCAACCAGGCCACATACGGGCCCAGTGCCCCAAGCTCCGGGACAAACTGAGCAGACCAACCCCACACCGGGTCAACTTGGTAGAGACCCAGCAGGATAAGGGGCAGTGTTCGCAGGGAAGGGGGGCTAGCCGCGTAACCCCTGCGAAGGAGGGAGGGGGGCCCCGGGTTGACCCCTCCGAGGGGCTGGATGCTCCCAGCCCTGAGTTTGGGGTTTACAGGGTGGGCACGGGACTACCCCTCCGGAGCGAGTGCCTTGTTCCCCTGGAGGTAGACGGGAGGGAGGTCACTGGGTACTGGGACACGGGCGCAGAGGTGACGCTGGCCCGGCCGGAGGTGGTGGGCTCAGATCGGATGGTGCCCAACACCTACCTTACCCTGAGGGGTGTGATCGGGACCCCATTCAGGGTGCCTGTGGCGAGGGTGCACCTAAAGTGGGGGGACAAGGAGGGCCCCAAGGACGTGGGGGTGCACCCGCATTTGCCCACGGAGGTGTTAATGGGGGGGGGGACCTCGAGGACTGGCCCAGGAATACACGGGGTGCCCTGGCCGTGAACCGTAGTCAGAGTCGGCGCAGGGCTCTGCACCCTAAACCGGGGAAGGTACTCTTCCCGGGGCACCGGACCCTGACCCGGTAGGGAGGGAACGCCCAGAGACAGGGCTCAGAGAGGCTGTGGCCCCAGACCCAGCCGGGGAGAGAGAGCAGATCCCCGCCCCTGCCCCAGCGGCTGAGTACCAGGCCGCGGTGCGGGAAGACCCCTCCTTGCGGAGGATAGGGGACCTGGCCAGCCTCGGGGGGGGACAGACCATGGGACGAGGTGGCCGGAAAAGGTTCCTGTGGGAGAAGGGGCTCCTGTACCGAGAATGGGCTCCCCCAGGGAAGATGGAGTCGGGGGGGATCAGGAGGCAGCTGGTGGTACCCCAGGAGTATCGCCGCCAGCTGCTGTGCCGGGCCCATGACATTCCCCCCTCAGGGCACCAGGGAGCCTGGCGTACCCAGCAGAGGCTGCTACAAAACTATTACTGGCCTGGGGTCTTTGCCCATGTCCGGCAGCACTGCCGCTCCTGTGCCCCCTGCCAGAGGGGGAGGAAGGCCCGGGACAGGGGGGAGATGGCTGTAAGGCCCTTGCCCCGCCCCGAGGAGCCTGTCCAGAGGGGGGCCAGGGTCAGAAGGGGGGCTCTGAACCGAGAGAGCCCGAATCACAGCCCCCCAGACTGGAACATGGGGAGAAGCCCCCAGCCCAGCTTGAACCCCAGGGGTACTGGGGTGGGGAAAGGGCGGGGGCGGCATAAGGCTTCCCCCCTGCAACCTGCCAGTGCCCACGAGTCCCCCCGACCTACAGGGGGGCAGGAAACTGGAATGACCTGGGGTGACTCTCCCCCCGGAGCGGGGGGGACCCTGGGGCAGCCATGGGAATGTAGGTGGGTTCGAACTTCCCCAGGTCACTGGCTGGAGTGACCCCGCTCAGTTCGGTCTCGAAGGGGGGAGAGGTGTGACGAAGTGGGACTGGTCTTACTGGGGGCTGGGTACAGATCCTAAGTATCTAGCAGCAAAAGTCCATGCAGCCAAATGCCTGACACTCTGTCTCCTAGCAACGGATGGCCCGGCCCCTCCCTGCAAAGGTGCATCTAAAGTTGTTGGAGACAAAGGGGTCAGGTGACCTCCTAGCCCGGGAAAGAGGCCGAGCAGAGAGGAGGCGCCGGAGGGGGGCTGGGCAGACTGGAGCTGGCTGGGGAACAGAGGGGCGGGAGGGAGACCGGGCTCTGATCCCCGAGGGGGCTGGGAGGCCCCCAAGATGGACCGAACCGGGGGGATCTGGTTATCTGGGCCTGCAAGACCTGTGTTGGACTGTGTTCCTGTCGTCTAAATAAACCTTCTGCTTTACTGGCTGGCTGAGAGTCCTGGTGAATCGTAGGGAGCACGGGGGTGCAGGGCCTGACTCCCCCACACTCCGTGACAACTAGTGGGGGGTTCTGATCCAAAACCCAAAGGATCTGGTTCTGGGGATCCTGCCGGCTAAGCCAGTGTGAGCCGTGGTGCTCGGGGCAGCCCGCGCTGGACATGCCAAGGGCAGGGCGGGCTGCGAAAGGGAGCTCAGACACTCCCAAGACTGGTGGGTAACACTGAAGTTACACTCCCCAACCAGTCACAAACTGCTTCCGATCCCCTCCCCCTCCACCAGGGCCGATGCAACCACCAGGCGAACTGGGCACCATTTGCCCTTACCCACGCTGTGGGGGCCGGCTACCTGTGCCACCGCTGAGAGCCCCGGGGGCGGCGGGGAGCCCGGCTCAGCCCGGCTCTGCTCTTTGGGAGGAGAAGCTGGGTGTCTACTCCGCCTGCAAGGCACCTAGCCGGGCCGCGGGGAGCCGCACGGGCCACGGAGCGCCTGGGGGTGGGCAGGGTGCAGTCCCTGGCCTGGGGAATGGTGTATGTGGGAGCAACCCGGGCACCCCTCCCCCAGCCAGCACCACCCCCTCCAACACCCACCGACCAGCTACCTTCTCCCTGTGCAGCCCCCGCCCCAACACCCCACCCTGTCCTGCCGCTTCTGCCTCTGGGCAACCTCCACCCAGCAACCCCCCCACCCCCGACAGCCACAGTCACCTTCACCCCTGCATCAACCTCGGGACACCCCCCCCCATCTCCCTCCTGCCCATTCCTCCCCTGTGCAAACTCCTCAGTGCCACCGTCATCCCTCTGCAACAACCCCGGGCACAGACACCTCCCCGCCTGCCAGCCCCTTGCAACAACCCCGCTGCCCACTTCTCCCTTGTGCCACTCCCTCCCTGCCACTGCACCCCCTGCAACGAGCCCCTTTTGCCTCTGTGCAATCTCATCCCTGCCACTGCACCCCCGCCCCCTCCACCTCTTGGTCACCTCCACCCCCTGCAACAATCCCATGCACCCCCCTCTCTGCCACCTTCACTCCCTGGAAGAGCCCCCATACGACCCCCCTTTTTGCAACCCCCCTGTGCCCCCTGCACTTTGTGAACAGCTGGGCCCCTGGTGGGAACTTGGCCATAGGAAGGTGGGGGCTGGACATCAGAGAGGGGGTGCAAGGTGGAAGTTACGCCTAGGGCGCAAAATATCCTTGCACCGACCCTGCCCTCCACACTGGTTATCAAGAAGCAAAATAAGAAATCACACAGCCCCCTTTACTGCATTCCAGTTCTCTGGCTCCCAATCAGCACCTAGGTCCAGTACAGTGAGAAGTTATGTATGCTCACATATACAAAGTGTTCTTCTGAGCCCAAAGGGTCAGCCACATCACCAGGGCAGTATGGGATTGGATCTTACCCAAAATCCCACACTAGAAAAGAAAAGAACTCTTAAATGAAAAAGCAGATACATACAGAGACTTAGGAGTCTATATATGGGATGCATCAACAGGTGTGTTGTGAGCAAGACACGAGAAGTCATTCTCCCGCTCTACTCTGCACTGGTCAGGCCTCAGCTGGAGTATTGTGTCCAGTTCTGGGCACCGCATTTCAGGAAAGCTGTGGAGAAATTGGAGAGGGTCCAGAGAAGAGCAACAAGAATGATGAAAGGTCTAGAGAACATGACCTGCGAAGGAAGGCTGAAAGAACTGGGTTTGTTTAGTTTGGAAAAGAGAAGACATGATAGCAGTTTTCAGGTATCTAAAAGGGTGTCATCAGGAGGAGGGAGAAAACTTGTTCACCTTCGCCTCTAAGGATAGAACAAGAAGCAATGGGCTTAAACTGCAGCAAGGGAGGTTTAGGTTGGACATTAGGAAAAAGTTCCTAACTGTCAGGGTGATTAAACACTGGAATAAATTGCCTGGGGAGGTTGTGGAATCTCCATCTCTGGCGATATTTAAGAGTAGGTTAGATAAATGTCTATCCGGGATGGTCTAGACAGTATTTGGTCCTGCCACGAGGGCAGGGGACTGGACTCGATGACCTCTCGAGGTCCCTTCCAGCCCTAGAATCTATTAATCTATATCAAGTTCCTAGCAGTATTGGTGAGTTTGCTGGCTTGAAAGTCCCTCTGGAACATCCACCGCTGGGATGGGTCATTCCGTGCTTTGTTCAGAGCTTCAGTTTGCAGCAAAGTCCCTCCAGAGTCAAGAAGCAGGATTGAAGACAAAATGGAGAAGATGCAGCTGTCTTTTATAGTCTCTTGTCATGTGGCCTCTGCTTCCTTTGTCTCCAACACAAACTGCCCAGCACATGGCCTGGAAG
The DNA here is from genome assembly GCF_016161935.1 of Mauremys reevesii. NCBI lineage: Eukaryota > Metazoa > Chordata > Testudines > Geoemydidae > Mauremys > Mauremys reevesii. The sequence continues at coordinate 485,239 of NW_024100895.1, read as the reverse complement.
CCTCAGAGTTCTGCCCATAGGCCTGTCCCTGCCTTGCTGAGTCACAAGGCGTATCTGCCTTCTCTCAATGGGTCAGTTGTAGCTGATGGTCCTTAATGGGCCATCAAGCAGGCTAGGCAGAGCTGATGCCACATTCTCTGGGGGTGTCACCCAGAAGCAGAGCCCAAGTTTAAAATACAAACATACATACATATCTGTAACTCATAATACAAAGGTGATACAAACACATATATGAGATTATCCTTTCTGGCAAATTATAACATTTTTGTAGATATCTTACATGGCGTATCTGGCACAACTCATTGCAATTTTATAATATCAATATTCATAATATACTCAAGTGTACCCCAGATTCCATATAGCGTCATACCTACCTTTATAGACACGTAGTGTGACGAAGGGGGGATTTTCTTAGTGTTTTGCATGAATACTGTGTGTGTCTCAGTTTCCCTGTGTGCTGCGTGTGTAATAAGAGGGTGGGAGAGGGTTTGTGGCCAGGTGTGACCTCGCCTAGCAGCCGGGACCCCAGACACCAACCTGGAGACTGGGGACCCAGCCACTGGTGACCCTCAGCCCAACTTGGGATCCAGCCGGTTCTGGCCAGTGGGAGGACAATGGGCTGAGGAGAGAGTGGCCTGACCAGCCGGCTCCAGCCAGTGGGTGAACAAAAGATGGAAGAGCGAGGGCCCAGGTGATTTTTTTTGTCTGGGACCGAAGACAAAGGACGAAGGAGGGGCTGTGGGGGGCGGGGATATAGGGGGCTCGGCTGGAAGGAGGGGGTGACTGGGCTGGAGACAAGGAGCAGCCTGAGCCCATGGGGACGGGGACAGACCCAGCTGGCCGGGGCTGAGACTGGCCAGGCCTGAGGGGCCTGAGAACTGCCTGGGCTGGGTCCAGATGGTCAATAAACCTCATGTTTGACGCTGGCTGAGAGTCACTGCAGGCTAGAGATCGGGGGCCATCTCGGGGGGTGGAGAAGAGCCATCACACTGAAGGGGTTTCCTCCCGGGGGCCGTATGGAGCCGAGAGCACAGGGCTGTGAGTCCGTGACAACGTGGCTGCAGAGGATGGTTGGCGGATGCCCCCTGTAGAGGTTTGGCTGCGGGCGCAGGCGCTTGGCGGTGAGTGGCTGCCAGCGATAGAACGAGGGGATTGAGCGGAACCAGCGAGGAACTCACCTAGAACCGGCTCCGTAGGAGCGACCTGGCACGTCAGTGCAGGGAGGGGGGAAGCTCACCCAGGGGCTGCTGCTTGCCTGGCTAGTAGACAATGACCAGTGAGGGGAGCCAGTTCGAGATCCCCATGGGACTTCTGGGAATCCCGAAGAACCTGGGAGTAGCTGGCGGGGGGCAGTCAGTGTAGCAACAGGGGATCCACTAGGCCTGTGTGATGAACTGGGACTGTTCTTACTGGGGGCTGTGAGTGCTGAGGGGGTGTTGGCCTGGGAGGACGATCAGCATTGGGGGATGGGAGACTGGCCAGAGGGAGGAGACCTGGGCAGGTAACCTGAGACCCCAGGAAGGGGGGAGAGGCCAGGTGACACCTCTGCCCAGGAAGCTGGACAAAGGCTGGGGAGGGAGGGGAGTTTCAGGAGCTGGCTGGGGAATGGAGGGAAGCCCAGACAGGGCTCTGACCCCCCAAGGGGGCTGTGGGGCTCCTGGGACCCCAAGATGGACCTAATTGGGGAGGATCCTGTTGTCTGTGCCTGCAAAACCTGTCTGGGACTGTGTTCCTGTCGGCTAATAAACCTTGTGCTTTATTGGCTGGCTGAGAGTCACGGTGAATCACAGGAAGCCGGGGGTGCAGGGCCCGGACTCTCCCACACTCCGTGACACCCGAAGAACCTGGGAGTAGCTGGCGGGGGGCAGTCGGTGTAGCAACAGGGGATCCACTAGGCCTGGTTTACCAGGCAGCAGGGAAGCTCATGGAGAGAGAGGCCTGCTGAGAGCTCAGAGGTGCGGTCCCGGGCAGTGGCAGGGCTAAAGGCCTAGCCCCAGAGAGCAAATGCAACCCTCCCGGAGGGCTGCTGCACTGAAGGGGGTTATGCCCAGGGACGGGACGGAGCCGAGAGAGCACTGGCCTGTGTGTTTGTGACCACTTGGTTTCCCTCCCGCAGTGGATTGCAATTGGAGCAGAGAGCGAAGAAGCTGGAACCCACAGAGGCATCCCAGGAGTGGGGCCAGGTAAACCCGCAGGTGGAGGAGAAGCCGAAGGGGGGACTTCAGAGACGGGAGATGTGATTGCTGCAGGCAGACAGAGCGTAAGTGGGTGCGATGCCCAAAGATAAAGGGAATCTTGGCCCCGGAGAACCCTCGAAGGGCTAGCGTGGCAAAGGAAGACAGCCTGTAACAGGCTCAGAGAGTGAGCTGCATGTCTGTCCCTTCGGGAACCGGAGGGAGCATTCACCCCACCAGCGCCTGGGGCAGAGTGGCCAGGGGAGGAGTGACAGACGGGCTTCCACTCCAAACCCAGTGGGAGCAAAAGGTGGTGGTCAGTGGGGAGGCATCCACAGGGTGTCGGTGTGGGGCAACCCCACCGTAACTTGGGGGACTGCTCCCTGTGCAGACACAGGAGGGATCGGGCTGCAGGGCTGGTAGCTGGGGCTCTTCAGCACATCAGCTTTGCTGTACGCTTGCGAAGTGACTGTGTCTCTCTAAGATCCAGACCCTGAGCCAGTAACAGCCCAAGAGCTGGACCCAGAGATTGGACGGTGGAGGGGGCAGGAGCATGTGAATGGCCGTCCGGCAGGGAGGGGGGTACTTTCCCCGCCAAGGGAAGAGCTGTGACGCTCCGGTTACCTGCCTGCCCCTGGAGCTGAGTGAGAGGGGGATGCTCCCCACCCTGCACACGCTAGCTCTGACGCTGTCACTAAAGCAGTGGGCTCGGTGCCTGCCCCCACGGGGACAGCCAGGGCAGCGCTGAGCACAGTGGGAGCTGAGACCCCGACTGAGCGTGGGCAGAACCGGCAGGGTGGGACGGCTGGTAACCAGGTTGCCTTGTCCAGAGGTGCGAGCGGCCCAGGGAGGGGGAAGCAGCTGGAAGGGCGCAGCTGGAGACAGAGCCGTTTGGCCAGAGGGTGGCCATGGCCAGAATGGGTTCCCTTAACCAAGACAGCCCAAAGCTCAGTCCTCCAGACAGGCGGTCCAGGAGACAACTCAATCTGCAGGGGGCGCAGGGCAGAGCCCGGGGGGCAATCACCACATCCTCCCCATCGAAGGGTCCGGGGCAGTGGGACATGGGTGCGGAGGTGACACTGGCACGGCCGAGGTGGTGTGAGGATACATCTCAAATGGGGGCCCCAAGGGGGACCCCAGGAGGTTGGGGGTGCATGATCAGCTACTTGTGGAGGTGCTGGTGGGGGATGGTTTGGAGAACTGGCCAGCCGGTGCCCTGGACCCTGCCCATGGCTGGAGCTAGGGAGGGCCGCTCAGCCCAGCACTAGGGATCTGCCCAACAGGGAGTGGGGAACCTCCAACCAAGGCTTTGTCCCGAGGTGGGGAAACCGAGGGCTGGGGCCCCAAAGCCAGCAGCTGGATTCCAGACTGAGCAGCAGAAGGATCCCTCCTTGGAGAAGCTGAGGGCCCTTGCCAGCCATGGTGCTGCGATACCCTGGGGGAGGACTGCAGGGAAAGATCCCTGTGAGAGAAGGATCCAACACCAGGAAAGGGCTCCCTGAGGGAAAAATGAATCTTGGGGGATCAGGGAGTGGCTGGTGGTCCCCAGATGTACCACGGCCAGTGGTTGTATCTGGCCTGTGATCTCCCTCTCTCCAGACGTCAGGGTCCCAGCGCACCTGGCAAAGGCTGGTGCAGAACTTCTACTGCTCCAGGAATTCACAGGGGTCCCCCATTCTGAGGTGTGGTCTGGGAGGAGAGTGAGGGGACCCCTGGACTGGATGAGGGACGAGTGGGATGGGAAGATCAATGGGAAATCGGTGGTGGAGTATGAACTATGGGGAGAGCTCATGGGCTTGGCCAGGGAGAACCCAGCCAGGGCCCAAGAGAAGCAGAAAGGCTGATACGGCCGCCTGGCAGCTCCTAAGGCACCGGGGACCAGGAGAGGGGGCTCAGCTCAATGCTGAGGGCATCTGGGACAGGCCCTGTCAGGACATCAAGCAGCTGAATGAGGAGAACAATGTGCTGGAGCTGCCCAGCCGGGCTCACAGCCACCGAGGGGACCAGGTGAACATTGTGGAGCCGAACTGTGACAGGGAGAGGCTGGTCCTGGCTGTGTGTGTCCAGTGGGAGAAGGGGGACGATCCCCTGGTGGGTCTCTTCCCTGAGACAGGAGCCGGCCCCTTGCTGGAATCAGCTCCCCTCTCTGACCAGCTAACCCCAGCCCAGCAGGTAGAGATCAGAGCAGTGCTGCGGTGTCACCAGCGGCCAGTGGTGAGCTGGAGACTGTTCGCACCGGTTCGCAGGAACCGGTTGCTAAATTTAGAAGCCGGTTTAGAACCGTTTGTTAGGGTTACCATACAGCCAGCGGCCGCGGCTGCTGCTGGGGGACAAAACACCTCCCTCTGTGCAACTAGAGCGTCCTTTGCCCGAGCGCTACCTTCCCCCGGTTTGCCTCACAGCCCCCCAAGCCTCGTCACCCCCAATTCCTCTCCCCCCCCGAGCCTCATCACCCCCAGATTCCTCCCTTCCCCCCAGGGGTGGCTCCAGGCCCCAGCACGCCAAGCATGTCCTTGGGGCAGCATGCCGTGGGGGGAGCTCTGCCTGTCGCCAGGAGGGCGGCAGGTGGCTCCGGTGGACCTCCCGCAGGTGTGCCTGCAGAGGGTCCGCTGGTCCCACGGCTTCGGTGGAGCATCCGACCGGCGGAGCACCCCCCGCGGCGTGCCGCCGTGCTTGGGGCGGCGAAATGGCTAGAGCTGCCCCTGCTTCCCCCGATTCCTCCCCTCCAAGTCCCCTCTTACCTTGGGCTCCCGCAGGCTGATTGAATCAAACTGCAGCTCTCCTGCTGGAGCTGATTCAATCATTCTGCGGGAGCCCAAGGTAAGAGGAGACTCGGAGGGGAGGAATTGGGGGAAGGGAAGAATCCGGGGGTGACGAGGCTCGGGGGGGAGAGGAATTGAGGGTGACAAGGCTCGGGGGGCTGCGGAGCAAACCAGGGGAAACCTGGCCCCTGATACAATTTTGCAACCCCGATGTGCGGGACCAGCTTTAGGAAGTGTGGGGCCCAATTTGAACAGTTTTGACAGGGCCCCGGCAGGGATGACTTAATAAAAACCACGTAAAAAACCACGTGGAGTTTACTCACTGGGCAACGCTCCAAGTCTTCGGCGGCACTTTGGCGGCGGGTCCTTCACTCGCTCTGAGTCTTCAGTGGCACTGAAGGACCCGCCGCCGAAGTGCTGCTGAAGACCTGGAGCGAATGAAGGACCTGCTGTCGAAGACCCGGTAGGGAACAGGCTGTTAAGATTTTGGCAGCTCATCACTGCCAGCAGCTGTTCTCCAGCCAGCCTGGGCTCACTAACCTGGTTGTGCACCAGGTGGGGACAGGAGCCCACCCTCCTGTCAGGTGTTCCCCGTTCAGGGTCACTGGGAACCCAGCCCAGGACCTGGAGAGAGAGGTCGGGGACATGCTGGCTTTAGGGGTGATCCAGCCATTTTACAGCCCATGGGCCTCACTGGTGGTGCTGGTCCCCAAGAAGGACGGGTCGATCCGGTTCTGTGTGGACTATTGGAAGCTTAAAGTCATCACCATGTCCAATGCCAACCCCATGCCTAGAACCGATGAGATCCTAGACAAGTTGGGGGGGGGGGGGCTGTTACCTGCCTTCTGTGGGTCTCACCAAGAGCTACTGGCTGGTGCCTTTGGACCCGGATGCCAGGTTGGAATCTGCCTTCATCATCCCTATAGAGCTCTTTGGGTTCCTGGTTCTCCTTTCGGCCTCAAGGAGGTGCCGGTCACCTGTCAGCACCCGGTGGATCAGTTGCTCAGGGGGCTGGAGGACTTTGCTCTGGCGTATATTGACGATATCGGTGTCTTTAGCCAGACCTGGGAGGAACATGTGTCCCAGGTGAAGAGGGGGCTGGGTCGCCTCCAGGATGCAGGACTGACATAAAAGCAGAAAAGTGCAAGGTGGGGATGGTGGAAGTTTCATACCTGGGCCACAAGGTGGGGGGTGGCCACCTGAAGCCGGAGCCGGCCGAGGTGGAGGCGATCCAGGACTGGCCGCTCCCCAGACTAAGAATCAGGTCCAGGCTTTCATTGGGATGGCCGGGTACTACCGGAGGTTTGTGCCCCACTTTAGCTCCCTGGCGGCTCCCCTCACGGCAAGCCAGACAAGGTGGTCTGGACTGGGCAGTGGTTGCAGGGGCCTCTGGGCTGGGCTCCCGTCCGCACCAGTGACCGGCGCCGGCCGGGGCAGAGCCAGGGGCCTCCGGGTGATGTTGAGGAAACTGGTTGATGCTGATGGATGCAATTGGGATTCCCTCATGCCTCTGACTCTCATGGCATTAAGGGCAACTCCTGCTGCATCCACTGATAAAACACTCTTTGAGGTTATGATGGGCAGAAATATGAGATTGCCGGAACACTTGATCTGGCACACGAGTGGCACTCAATTGGAGGGAATCAAAATGGACACCTACCTGCAAAATCTGCAAGAACATTTAAATCAGGTCCATCTGCAGGTAGCCGCTAAATTGGGGAACTCCCGGCGTATTGGGGTACACATTTAGTTAATCCTTCGATGACGATGATTTTTAAAGGATTCCATGCAGTTTGCAGGCGTTTCACTCTTGTGACTGTTCCTTTTCATTTCCGCTTAACTAGCTTCCTCGTGTTTGTGTCATTCTCCTTTTTGAAGTTGTTGAGGGGGGGTTGGAGAAACACCACAGCCCCCTGCTTTAACCCACTAAGCCCCACATCCCCCGGAGTGGGGCTAGAACCCTGGAATCCTGATGTCCCCAAAGGGCAGTTCCCAAACAGGGCCAGAGGTATCCTCGTCCTGCTGAGAACTGGTCCCAGGTGCACACAGCTTTATTCCCCCCCCCCCCCCGCTGTCTATGGGCACAATTTATCCCTGGTGTAAATTCAGGTGGCTGGTGTGGAGCAGCAGGGGATACCAGGCCAGACGGGTGTATGGGTCTGACACAGGGAGGCCAGGGACACCGGGTTAGACAGGCCAATGGGTCTGCTCCACTGTGGCGGGGACGGGACCCAGGTCAAACGGGGCAGCTGGGGCAGGGCTGGAAATGGATCCAGGGCTCCGGGGTCACAATTGCCATAATGACAATTCAACTTTCCTCTTGGGCTCTGCAGGAGCCATGGGATGAAATTAACAAAGGGAGCCTCAGGTTGGGGGTCTGTGAGCTGGGATTCCCCTACCCAAGGGAAGGGCCAGGAGCCCCCAGAACCAGGGCTGACCCCCCAACACTCACCAGTCATTTAACCCACCCCCTAGAATCCCCCCCAGGCGTGGGCACGTGGTGGTTGTGAGGCAGATACACACAGACACTTGCACAGCATTCCTGCACCGCGGCTCTTTTACTGACCAGCCAAAGCCCAGGGAGGACAAAGCAGATAGAAACCACAGTCGATTGTGACCCCCATGGGCAGGGCCCCTCTCCTCGGTCTGTGATTTGGCAGCACCAGCACAACGCCAGCCTGGACCAGCACCAATATTTAAATCACTGAAGAAATACAGAGTTGGAGCAGAAACCAGAGGAGAGACGCAGTCGGACATTCCCTCAGCCGTGCCGGAGGGGGACAGGTCCGCGTCCGTCAGCCGCTCCTGCTGCAGACACGGGCTCAGAGCCGGCTCTGACATTGGGAGACTCGGGCCTGGTCTACACTAGGACTTTAATTCGAATTTAGCAGCGTTAATTCGAATTAACCGTGTACCCGTCCACACCAGGAAGCCATTTAATTCGACCTAGAGGGCTCTTTAGTTCGAATTTGGTACTCCACCCCGACGAGGGGAGTAGCGCTAAATTCGACATGGCTATGTCGAATTAGGCTAGGTGTGGATGCAAATCGAACTTACTAGCTCCGGGAGCTATCCCACACTGCACCACTCTGTTGAGGCTCTGGACAGCAGTCCGAGCTTGGATGCTCTGACCAGCCACACAGGAAAAGTCCCGGGAAAATTTGAATTCCTTTTCCTGTCTGGACAGTTAGAATCTCATTTCGTGGTTGGACATCGGGGCGAGCTCAGCAGCACCGGCAGCGATGCAGAGCTCTCCAGCAGAGGAGTTCATGTAATCTCTGAATACAAAGAGGGACCCAGCATAGACTGACCGGGAACTCTTGGATCTGATCGGTGTGTGGGGCGAGGAGTTCAGTGCTGGAGCTGCGCTCCATAAAACGGAATGGAAAGACCTACGAGAAGGTCTCCAAAGCCATGATCCAGACAGAGGATACAGCTGGGATGCAATGCAGCACCGCGTGAAAATCAAGGACCCCAGACAAGGCTACCAAAAAATCAAAGCGGCAAACGGATGCTACGGAGCCTGCCACCACTGCCCCACCAGTGACCATGGACTCTGACGATGGGACAGTGTCGACGGCCAGTTCCTCGGCGATGTTCGCGGATGGGGAAGATGAGGAAGGGTTTGTGGAGGACGAGGCAGGCGAGAGCGCTTACAACGCTGGTTTCCCCGACAGCCAGGATCTCTTCATCACCGTCACGGAGATCCCCTACCAACCGTCCCCGGCCGTTAACCCGGACCCTGAATCAGGGGAAGGGGCAGTCGGTAAGTGCTTTAACCATGTAAACTTTTATTCTTAATATAACAGGAATCTGAAGTATGTGAAAAGGAGGTCTCTCTATATATGGGGATAGAACAGAAATCCTCCTGGGAGATCTCCACGAAGCTCTCCTGGAGGTAATCGAAAAGCCTCCGCAGGAGGTTCCTGGGGAGAGCTGCCTTATTGGGTGCTCCGTGGTAGCACACTTTTCCGCGCCAGGCTTTCATGAGGTACTCAGGGAGCATTGCCTCCCCGAGCACGGCTGCATAGGGCCCTGGTTTGTGCTGGCTTTCACGCAGCATGCGCTCTCTATCTCCTTCAGTGACCGTCCTCAGGGTGATCTCGCTCAGAGACTCCTGCATCTAATTAGGGGAATTACTATAATGTTACGCCTGGTCCAAAGTATTTTTAAAAAATCTCTGGACAGACAGCGTAGCAGAGACTCAGCACGCTGCTGCGTGACAAGCATAACGGAAAGCCAAAGAATCAAATGGACACTCATGGAGGGAGAGGGGACTGAGGACGCAAGGTATCCCACAGTTCCTGCTGTCTCCGAAAAGCATTTGCATTCTTGGCTGAGCTCCAAATGCTTCTAGGGTCAAAAACAGTGTCCGCAGTGGGTCAGGGCATAGCTCGGCAATTTACACAGCCCCCCACCCACCCCCAGAAGTGAAAGGGAAAACAATCCTCTCTTGACTCTTTTACATGTCACCCTATCTTTACTGAATGCTGCAGATAGACGCGATGGTGCAGCACTCAACACCAATATCCTTGCTCTCCCCACGCTATGGATGGCTGATGGTACAATATGGCTGGTATCTGTCCTCATCATCAGCCTATTGGCATATGGGGCAGTGCAAAAGGACTGGTAACCATGCCGACTACCATCTGTCAGGTCCCCCAGTGTCAGGTGAACCTAATTTTTCATGGTAGATGGTGCAGTATGGCTGGTAACCATCGTCATCATAGCAACAGGGGGCTGAGCTTCATCAGCCCCCACCCTTCATGTGTAAAGAAAAGATTCAATTGCCCCTGGACTAGCAGAGGGATGCTGGGCTCCTCTCCTCCACACTCCTTAATGTCCTATCTGGACTATCATAGCAACTGGAGGCTGCCTTCCACTCATTTCTCACTAACAAGTCACTGTGTCTTATTCCTGCATTCTTTATTACTTCATCACACAAGTGGGGGGACAATGCTATGGTAGCCCAGGAAGGCTGGGGAAGAATGGAATGAACAGGTGGGGTTGTTGCAGGAGCACCCCCTGTGAATAGCATACAGCTCATAATTTATGCAGGATCTGACACAGAGCAGCTGTGCTCTCTGGTTCTCTGATACAGTGGTTCTCTAGTACACTTGCCCATATTCTAGGCAGGACTGATTCTATTTTTAGATACCAAAAAGGAGGAATTGACTCAGGGAGTCATTCCCAATTTTGGCTTTTGCGCCCCTGGCTAAGAGCAGTCAGGGGCACTTATGACAGCAGCAAATGGTGCAGAGCAAAAGGACTGGTAACCATGCCCATCTTATTACCAATTTATGGATTGGTAGATGGTACAGTATGGCTGGTAACCATCTCTGCTGTCATGCAAAAGCAAGAGCATGCTGCTGTGTAGCGCTGCTGGACCGCCTCTGTCAGCGGCATCTAGTACACATACGGTGACAGTCACAAAAGGCGAAACAGGCTCCATGGTTGCCACGCTGTGGCGTCTGCCAGGGCAATCCAGGGAAAACGGGCTTGAAATGATTGTCTGCTGTAGCTTTCCCGGAGGAAGGGATGACTGACGACGTTTACCCAGAACCACCCGCGAAAATGGTTTTTGCCCCATCAGGCACTGGGATCTCAACCCAGAATTCACAGAGACAGACTAGACTGTGTTCAGTGTTCGCAAAAATTTATCTTTGCAAGGAATTCACTCCCTTTTTCCCATCACACAGCTTCGACTGTCTCCAGACCTGCCACAGCATCCCCCTCACAGAGGCTGGCAAAGATTAGGCGGCGAAAGAAAAAGACGGGGGACGAGATGTTCGCTGAACTTATGGGGTGCTCCCGAGATGAGGCGGCCCAGCAGAGCCAGTGGAGGGAGACCCTCTCTCTGTACCAGCGCTCACACAGCGAACGGGAGGAGAGGTGGCGTGAGGAAGACAAGCAGGCGACTCAAACGCTGCTTGGACTAATGAGGGAGCAAACGGACATGCTCCTGCGCCTTGTGCATGTTCTGCAGGACCTCAGGCAGGAGGACAGAGCCCCCCTGCCGTGTATCTGCAACCGCCCTCCCCTGCCACAAAGTCCCATACCCCCCTCACCCAAACTAACAAGAAGGAGGGGCGCCAGAGGCCGTGTAAACTGTCACTGCACCCCAGCAGAGTGCTCAAGTACCCAAAAGCTCTCATTCCCTAAATTTTGAGAAGTCCTTTCCTTCCCGCCTCACCCAAGCCCCCATCCCAGTTTCATCCCCTGTCTAGTTGATAATAAAAAATACTTTTCTGTTAATTACTGTTTCCGTCATGTTCTTTTAGAGGAGACTGTGTTTGAAGGGGGGGAAGGGGGTTGGTAATTTGACAGGACAATCACCTTTAACAGGGTACAGACACGGGGGCAGGATCAGCAGCAGGTCACACACACACTGCAGTCAGTACGCACCCTGGTCGGTATGGGAGGTGGTTTGCAGGTTCTGTGTGGGTGGGGGGGTACGTGACTTTGGAGCGGGGAAGGGGTGACAGATCTCATGCAACGGTCCCTGTCCTGGACCACAGAGCCACGCAGCAGAGGAATCTGTATCCGTCCTCCCCCACCAAAAGGCCACATAGCCCCCGCACACAGAGTCCCAAAAAGGAGGGATGGCAGGCTCTGTTGAAACATCCAGTCCGGTACTGCAGACCGCTCTGGGAGCAGGAGCCTGTCATTCCTCGAGTTTACAGGCGGTCTTTACATCACCGCACACCCTACCCAGCACAGTCCATGTCCCAGTTTCAACCCTGTAACGCAAAGTCATCAATAAAGAAACCTTTGTAAAGTTACACTGGAACATGTCTTTTATTTTTAAACGTGTGTTGGAAGTGGGGGAAGCGGGGTGGGCGGGGTATGTAACTGCAGATGCTAGTCAACAGTCACTTGGTAAAGAAACAGGGGCAGGTTCAGCTTCTCTGTAAAGAAACTGAACAGTCACAGGTCACGCTGCTCGCTGGTACTTGAAGAGTTCCTTGTCGCTGTGCAAGGCGCCTGCACAGAGCTTCACGAGCCAGGGCATTAGCGGGTAGGCTGGGTCCCCGACGATCACTATAGGCATCTGCACATCCCCAAGACTTATTTTGTGGTCCGGGAAGAAACTACCTTCCTGCAGGTGTCTAAACAGACCAGAGTTCCTGAAAACACGCGCGTCATGAACTTTGCCTGGCCACCCGACGTTGATGTTGGTAAAACGTCCCCCATGGTCCACCAGTGCTCGCAGCACCATTGAAAAGTAGCCCTATTTCTCAGCAGCTGACTGTGGAAGAGGTGGACGATAAGGTGCGAGGAGTTGACAACGGCCATAACTGCAGCGGGATCCCTGCTCAAAGTGCTGTGGCGCCCGCGCTGTCACTGAGCAGAAAAGTGCATGAACAGATTGCCCGCAGGCGCTTTCAGGGAGGGAGGGAAGGAGGGAGGGCGTGATTGACGGTTCAATGATGACAGTTACCCAAAGCCACCCTCGACACATTTTCCCCCCCAGCATGCATTGGGGGGAAATCCCAGAATTCCAATGGGCAGCGGGGAGTGCGGGAACTGTGGGATAGCTTCCCACAGTGCACTGCTTCCAAAGTCGACACTGGCCCCGTTACTGTGGACTCACACAGTCGAACTAGTGTATTTAGTGTGGATACACAACTTCGACTTCATAAGGTCGATTCCACAAATTTGAATTAAGTTGATTCGAAATAGTCTTGTAGTGTAGACGTACCCTCAGCGGCTCAGCTCTGAGCAGCTTGGGGTGGGTGAGTGAGGGAGTTTGACCCACATAATCCGGACGAAAGCCCCGAGCTGAACTCAGAGCACAGAGACGCGTCCTCCTGCCAGTCACAAGCTGGGGTTCAGTTTGCCAGGCCGGCCCATCTGCCCCACAGGGGGGAGTGGGATCCCATAATCCCCCACTTGCCCCAGCCTCGGCCTGCTCGTCTGACTCTGCCGGCTCCTGCGACTGGAAAAGGGGAGCTGCCCCGTGACTGGCACTGGCAGAGACGGGAGGCAGGATTGTGTCAGACCCTTGGGAGGGCAGCTGAGGTGAAGCCCTGGCCAGGGGCAGCTCTAGGCATTCACGCCTGCGGGAGGTCCACCGAAGCCGCGGGACCAGCGGACCCTCCGCAGGCGTGCCGCCAAAGGCAGCCTGCCTCCTGCCCTCACGGCGACCGGCAGAGCGCCCCCAGTGGCTTGCCACCTCAAGCATGCGCTTGGCATGCTGGGGCCTGGAGCCGCCCCTGGCCCTGGCCGGAGAAGGGCCCAGTGACCGGTGACTTGGAATGAACAAGCTGCAGGAGAGATGCAAACCCTGCAATACAACAGCCTAAGACCCAACACCACAGGAGAAAACTGCTCTAACAGCCACGCCAGAATCTCCCCCAGAGCAGAAGGGAGTCAGTGGACAGAGATCACGGAGACAGCAGGGTCAACGGCTGGGCAGGGCTCCCCCGACGCCGGGGTCCCGTCCCACGCTCCGGGTGTCTGCCCCCATGAAGAGCGGGAGGCAGAATCTTCTCTGATCTATGCTGTGGAGAGAGAAGAAAATCGTTCTGAGGCGGCTTTAGCTGTGGGGGTCCCAGCTAGGGTAGGGGGATGGGAATTCAGCCTGGGCTCCCCCCGCAGTGTCACCTATGGACCCCAAACTGCGCTCTGCACAGAAACCCCCAGTCCTGACAGTGGGACAACGGAGAGAGCGTAACACCCCTACGCAGCTCCAGGTACCGGCCTACATCCCGGCCCCAGAGCCAGGCTAAGGGGCCCCAGTGCATGCTGGGATGCTGGCTGAGATCTGCTCTCGGGGTGACCTGTGGCTGCTGTTCTGGCCCTTTGGGGTTCCCTGGGTTTGGGTGCAGGCAGCGCGTCTGTCACAGAATCCCGGGGAGCCGGGGAAGGGTGACGGCTGGGGACGGCCTCACAGATTCCCACAGGCCGAGGAATTGTCAGATCCAGAGTAACCAGTGATCGGGGTCTATCTCCAGTCACTGCTGGGCTCCCTCCTAATAATAAATTGAGATATACCTGTCTCCTAGAACTGGAAGGGACCCCAAAGGGTCATTGAGTCCAGCCCCCTGCCTTCACTAGCAGGACCAAATACTGATTTTGCCCCAGATCCCTAAATGGCCCCTCAAGGATTGAACTCACAACCCTGGGTTTAGCAGGCTAATGCTCAAACCACTGAGCTATCCCTCCCCTCATGGGGACCCCCCCACACCCATAATGCACTGGGGCATCTGGGCCCCATACCCAGGATTTACTCACTGGCTGCCAGAGCGTAGGGGCCTGAAACACAAGCAGAGAATGAGGGTCAGTGCAGGGGAGCAGGGCAACCCCAACCCCCCATACCCAGACTCAGGGCTCCCCGTGACCCCAGCTACACCTAGCCCAGGCCAGCCCCACCCCCGGGCCCCCCCCCCAGCAATGACAGAGCCCACTCTGCCCCCAGCAGGGCCGGGTTACAGTCATCAGCCCTGCCCCATGGCCCTGCCCCACCTCTCCTTGGGGGGCAGAGCTAGGAGCCATTCCCCCATGGGCTGGCTGGGCCGCCCCACTCCCCAGACCTCCCCACATCCCGGCTCCGCGGGGACCGGCTCTCACCTGCTGATTTTCTCCTCCACAGGACGACGCCGGCCCCTACGGCTCCAGCCAGAACCAGCACGGCCAGGACGATGGCGGCCAGGACCCCGGGGTGCAGGGGGTCCTTCTTCCCAGGGGCTGTGGGATGGAGAAGGGCCCAGGTCACCGAGGGGAGCAGCCGCTGGGGCATCCTCCTGGGGCAGCCACAGGCCTTTGCCTTGAACGCCTCCCCGAGGGCATCTGCAGAGACCTGGCCCCAGGGGAGGGGAAAGGCTGAGCCGGGAGGGGGACGGGGATGGGGCCAGAGGGCGGGTGCTCTGCCGGGCACTGCCAGCCACACACGCCACACAGCAGCCAGGCCCTTCCCTCATAACGTCGTCAGCCTGTGGAACTCACTGACACTGGATGGCACCACGGCCAGAAACTTAATGAGATTCACTGAGGGATCGGCCATTTCTGTGGGTGACACGAATACCCAGAGCTAGACGGGTCACACTGACAATGGGCAGGGATATTGACCTTCCTGTGGCAGGGCCGCACCCCATCTCTGTAACTCCCATGGGGCCGTGCCCCCAACCCCTGGGTCCTGCCATTCACCCCCCCACCCCTTACCCCAGACAAGCACGGGCTCCGGCAGGCTGCTGTGCTCCACCCGACAGGCGTAGCGGTGCCCGTCCTCCTGCTGCGGGGAGATCTCCAGGGACGACTGCGTGTAGTATGAGTGAATGTCGTTGGGCAGGATCCCGCTGGAGTACTTCTCCGCCAGGATGTCTTCTCCGTCCCGCACCCAGGAGACGTGGATGGGACGCGGGTAAAAGCCCCTGGCGCGGCAGGAGAGGATGACAGAACCGTCGGGAGAGTCTGTGCGGGAAATGGAGACCTTGGGGGACACTGGGGGGGAGACACAGCGCGTGAGTCTCATGCCAGGGGCTGGCATCATGTAACAGACACCACATAAAGGTCCTGCAGCATCTCATAGACTTTAAGCTCAGAAGGGACCATTGTGATCATCTAATCTGATCTCCCCTGCACATAGCAGGTCACAGCCCCTCACCCACCCACTCCTGTAACAGACCCCGAACCTCTGGCTGAGTCACTGACACCCTCACACCATGGGTTAAAGAGGTCAAGTGACAGAAAATTTCTCCATTCACTCTAGTTTAAACTTGCAAGTGACCCATGCAGCAAAATCATCTTCCTCCCCTGCCCCCAGCTCGCCTCCTTCACACTCACAAAGGGCTGGGCCTTTTCCAGACCAAACTTGGCAAAATTAATCAACTCACAGTTCAGAGCTGGGACGTTTCAGCCTGAAAAGGGAAGTCTGAGGCAGCTGGAAGCCAATGGGAAAGGCCCTGCAGAACGGAGACGCCCAGGCAGCCAGAACTGGCTAATAACCCGTCTGTGCTAAAAGCAGCCTGTAGCTCTCGTCTAGTGCTTGTCATCGGTTGATCTCAAAGCACTTTACAAAGGAGGTCATTGTCCTCATTGTGCAAATGGGGAAACTGAGGCACAGAGGGAGGGCATGATTGGACCCATGTCACCCAACAGGCCAGTGGCAGAGCTGGGATTAAAACCCAGGTATCCTGAGTCCCAGTCCGGTGCATTATCAAGTAGGCCACACCACCCCTTCTGGACATGCCCATGTCCCACTGGTGTCACTGCACCTCATCGCCCACACCCCATGACAGATCCCCGCTGCTCACTCACCCTGCTGCTCCAGCACCGCACTTCCCCGCTGCACCAGGCTCCGCAGGGTCCCCAGGCACTCGGACTGCAGGACATGCTGGACGTACTGAGTCCACAACTTTTCTGCCTCCCAGCGCTGCTTCTGGAGGAAGGCCGGCTGCACGGCCGCGACCCACGTCCCAGTCTGGTTGTCAAAGCTGATGAAGTCCCTCCCATCGTAGGCGAACTGGTACCTCGGGTCCATGGGGGCCTGGTGGCTCAGGGCACAGCCCACGTGAACCTGCTCGGTGTGAATCCCTGCAGGGGGGAGAAAGCTCAGACCCTGCACTGAGAGCTGGGAAATGGGTCTGGGGCAGTCAGAGGGGGCTCGGCCGGACGGTGACACCAGGGCGCTGAGAGCTGGGAAATGTGTCTGTAGGGTGGTGGGCCCAAAGGTTGCTCGGCCAGTTGGTGACACCGGCACTTTACCGTCTCTGACCGTGCGCCTGGCCTCATGCTGAGCTAGGAACAATCCCAGAGGACGCTGAGGGGCAGGAGGGGTCAGAGCAGACCCACGGGAAGGACTGAGGGGTTGGGATCCTGCCAGACAGTTACTGGGCTCCTGGAGTCTCTCCAGTGGTGAACATGAAAGTTGCCATACGGGGTGAGACCAAGGTCTGACAGTGACCAACACCAGGGATTCAGGGGGAGTGCACAGAACAGGGCAATTCTGGAGTGATCCACCCCCTGTCTTCCCCTCCCGGCTTCTGGCGGGTGGAAGTTTAGGGATACCCAGAGCATGGGGTTGTGTCCTGGACCATCCTGGCTAATAGGAACTGATGGACCTGTCCTCCAGGAACTTATCTAGTTCTTTTTTGAACCCAGTTATAGTCTTGGTCCTTTACAACATCCCCTGGCAACGAGTTCCACAGGGTGACTGCGTTGTGTGAAAAAGTATTTACAAACAAGAGAACAGACCTGCTGCCTATTCATTTCATCAGGTGACCCGTTTTTTTACTGTGGGAAAAGGTAAAGCTCACTTCTCTATTCACTTTCTCCGCACCAGTCATCATTTTATAGCCTCTGTCATATCCCCCTGTAGCAGGGTGGACCCTGCTCCTGCCCAGAGGGGTTTAAAAGTGGCCTGGCAGGGCTTGAGAGCTGTGGCTCTAAAAGCTGGGTTGATTGAGGGAGTGGCTGCAGGTGAGGCCACGCCCCAAACTGAGCCACAACTGGCCCCTATAAAAGGCCAGGGAGGCCAGAGACCCAGACAGTCTCTCTCTGCCTGAAGAGGAAGAAGGGCCTGGCTGCAGGGAGCTAGACAAGGTACCTAGGGTGAAGCAGGGCTGGGGAAAGGCAGAGGAGCTGGGGAGCTCCAGCCTAGAAAGCCCCAGACTGCGGCCTAGTGAAGGGCCAACAGGTACTGGGGGTTGCAGAGGGCAGCCCAGGGGTAGGCCAAGGCAGCAGGTCCAAACCCCTTTGCCTGTGATGAGTGGCTGATACTGCAGCCTGCCCCAGTGAACGGGGGCTAGACAATGACTGTCAGTAGCCAATACTGAGGGGAGGTGGGGATAGAGGGTGGGGGTTCCCTGAGGAGGGGAGACCCAGAGAGAAAGGGGTTACTGCCAGGGGGCAGCACCCCATGTAAAAGAGCACCGGGTCCAGGGAGGGACACGGGGGCCTGAGGACAGGCGGATCACCAGCCTGCAGAGGGCGCTCCGGCGCTGGACAGAGCTAATTCCCGGAGTCACCAGCAGGAGGCGCCGCAGGGGTGAGTCCGACCCCTCTACATGTGGTGGAGAATGCGGGCATAGCGGTCCGCCCCTGATACAAGGGGCCAGGGCAAGGACTGTGGACTATTGCCTGGACTTTGAAACGGTGGAGAAAACAAAGATGGACTACTACTGGAGCGCCTGTGTGGCCCGGCTCGCCAAGCAGCAAGCACGGCTGCTTCAGCTGCTGCGGGGGCGGGCACATGGACCTCCACAGGGGTCAGGCACCTTGGGCTGGAGGCCAGTGCCAGGGCCTAAAGACTGTTTCGCCTGTGGGCGGCGGGGACACCGGAGAAGGGTGTGCCCCTACTGGCTTGGGGCAGAGAGGCCTCACCCAGACAAGACTCGAGTGCCCCCTGTGAAGTTAACAGGGGGGCTCCAAACTTGTTGGGCTTATGGGGAGCAGGGACACCTAAAGAGGGAGTGCCCTCATAGAGCTCCCAAGGCCCGGGCCGGCCCAGAAGAAAGGGCTAGGGCCCACACAACCAGGACTAGGGCCGTGGCAGGGGGAAGGAGCCGAGGGTGCTTCCACTGCCACACCAAGGGCCACCTAAAGAGGCATTGCCCCCTGAGGCAGAGAGGGGGAGTGCCAGAAACTAAGGCTCGGTCTGGGACTAGCCACCAGGAAGGGGTAGTCCAGACTGAGGCCCCCAGAGAGAAAGGGGCTGGGGTAGAGAGGCCCCACCTTAAACAGGGAACCCACACAAGGGCCGGGAGGGCCGAGGTGGGAACCCAAACCGATGTGGGAACCCATGTAGGACTAGGGAGGTCTATGATGGGGACCCAGACAATGGAGGAAGGAGGCAGGCTGCTCCAAACGCTGGAGAGCCTGCGGCAGGAAAGGGATGTCCTGAGGGCCCAGTTGAGGAGAAAGCTGGGCCGGTAGAGCACCCCCACCCCACCCCCGGTGGAGGGGTTCTTGAGGTGGGGGGTGTGTAGCAGGGTGGACCCTGTTCCTGCCCTGAGGGGTTTAAAAGTGGCCTGGCAGGGCTTGAGAGCTGTGGCTCTAAAAGCTGGGTTGATTGAGGGAGTGGCTGCAGGGGAGGCCACGCCCCAAACTGAGCCACAACTGGCCCCTATAAAAGGCCAGGGAGGCCAGAGGCCCAGACAGTCTCTCTCTGCCTGAAGAGGAAGAAGGGCCTGGCTGCAGGGAGCTAGACAAGGTACCTAGGGTGAAGCAGGGCTGGGGAAGGCTGAGGAGCTGGGGAGCTCCAGCCTAGAAAGCCCCAGGCTGCCGCCTAGCAGAGGGCCAACTGGTACTGGGGGTTGCAGAGGGCAGCCCAGGGGTAGGCAAAGCAGCAGGTCCAAACCCCTTTGCCTGTGATGAGTAGGCTGATACTGCAGCCTGCCCCAGAGTGTGGGGCTAGACAATGACTGGCAGTAGCCATATACTGAGGCAAGGTGGGGATAGAGGGTGGGGGTTCCCTGAGGAGGGGAGACCCAGAGAGAAAGGGGTTACTGCCAGGGGGCAGCACCCCATGTAAGAGGGCACCGGGTCCAGGGAGGGACACGGGGGCCTGAGGACAGGTGGATCACCAGCCTGCAGAGGGCGCTCCAGTGCTGGAACAGAGCTACTTCCCAGAGTCACCAGCAGGAGGCGCCGCAGGGGTGAGTCCGACCCCTCTACACCCCCTTAGTCATCTCTTTTCTCAGATCAACACCCCTAATCTTTCTAGTCTCTCCCCATATGGCAGCCGTTCCATACCTGTGAACATCTTTGTTATCCTTTTCTCTGAACCTTTTCCAGTTCAAATTCTACCCCTTTTGAGATGGGGCAACCAGACCAGCACACAGTCTTCAAGGTGTGGGTGCACCATGGATGTATATAGTGGCATTATGATATTTTCTGTTCATCTGCCCCTTTCCTAATGGTTCCTGACTTGGGAAAGGCTGTTTCCACAAAATTGTTATTTTTCATGAGAAAATTTCAGTTTTGCCAGAAAACACGGATTTTCTGTTGGGGAAATTGAAAGGGAAGATCCCAGGGCTGCCCAGCTCCCTGCCTGGGATTCTCCTGAGATGGAATTTCTGAAAAGTTTCCTTCCCATGGAAACCTCCCATTTCCGACTTCCCTTCCGATCGGGACTGAAACCACTTCTGGGAATGTGAAATTTTCTGTGAGAAGTAAACTCCATTTTCCAGCCAGCTCTGGTTTGGGCAGCACCTGGCACAGCGAGGCCCCGATCCCCAGTGGGAGTGATTCTGAGCGGGCAGCTCCTGCATGTCCATTAATAACAAGAACTCTCAGGGTATCTACACTACAAAATTAGGTCAGTTTTATAGAAGTTGATTTTTTAGAAATTGATTTCATACAGTTGATTGTGTGTGTCCCCACTAAGCGCATTAAGTCGCATTAATTCGGCAGCGTGTGTCCACAGTACCGAGGTTAGTGTCGACTTTCGGAGCGGTGCAGTGTGGGTAGCTATCCCACAGTTCCCGCAGTCTCTGCCACCCATTGGAATTCTGGGTTGAGCTCCCAATGCCTGGTGGGGCAAAAACATTGTCATGGGTGGTTCTGGGTACATGTCGTCAGGCCCCCCACCTCTCTCCCTCCGTGAAAGCAACGGCAAACAATTGTTTCTCACCTTTTTTCCTGGGTTACCCGTGCAGAAGACATACCACGGCAAGCATGGAGCCCACTCAGCTCACTGTCACCATACGTCTACTGGCAGACGCTAGTGCTGTGTAGCACTGCAGTACCGCTCCTTTCCTTTGCAAGTTGGCAAAGACAGTTAGCAGCCATATATTGCACCGTCTGCTGCAGTTTCCTGGTTCCTCCTGGCCGGCCTCGGTGAGGTCGGTCGGGGGCTCCTGGACAAAAATGGGAATGACTCCAGGTCATTCCCTTCTTTAAGTTTTGTCTAATGGAGAGTCAGTCCTGCCTGGAATATCAGGCAAGCCTATTAAAGAACCAGAGAGGCAAACGGCCACTCCAGGTCAGAGCCCGAGACATCCTGCAGTAATGATGAGCTGCATGCCATTCTAGGGGGTGCCCCTACAACAACCCCACCCATTGCTTCCCTCCTCCCACACCCCTCCTGGGCTACCGTGGCAGTTATTCCCCCATTTGTGTGACAAATTAATAAAGAATCCATGAATTTGAAACAACACTGACTTTATTGCCTCTGCAAGCAGAGATCAAAGCGGGGAAGGGAGGGCGGTTGGCTTACAGGGAAGTAGAGTGAACCACCATTCTGCACTTGCTCAGACTATAGTTGAACTGCTCCTTACTACTGTCCAGGCTTCATGAGCCATGGGAGCAGGGGGTAGGCTGGGGTAGGAGTGAACGCACAGTGCTGCCGGCTGGGAGAGCAGCCTGAGGCAGAAGCCTCCAGCTGCCATGATATTCCAGGCAGGACTGAATCTCCATGAGACAAAACTTAAAGAAGAGAATGACCTGGAGCCATTCCCATGTCTGCACAGGCACCGCTGACTAACCTAACTGAGGTTGGCCAGGAGCACCCATGGGACGACGGCGACGGCTACCAGTCATACTGCACCCTCTGCCGCCGGCAAGGCAAGGCAAGGCAAGGCAAGGGGATGCTGCTGTGTAGCACTGCAGTACCGCGTCTGCCAGCAGCACTCAGGAGACGTACGGTGACAGTGAGCTGAGTGGGCTCCATGCTTACCATGGTATGTCGTCTGCACGGGTAACCCAGGAAAAAGGGTGAGAAATGATTTGTTTGCTGTTGGTTTTGCGGAAGGAGGAGGGGCTGAGGACATGTACCCAGAACCTCCCATGACAATGTTTTTGACCCATCAGGCACTGGGAGCACAACCTGGCAGTGCATCGGAGTTGAGAGCGTTGTCCAGAGTGGTCAAAATGGAGCACTCTGGGATAGCTCCCGGAGGCCAATACCGTCAAATTGTGTCCACACTACGCCAAATTCGACCCAGAAGGGTCGATTTCAGCGCTAATCCCCTTGTCGGGGAGGAATACAGAAATCAATGTTAAGAGTCCTTTAAGTTGACAAAAATGGCTTCGTCGTGTGGACGGGTGCAGGGTTAAATCAATCTAACGCTGCTAAATTCGACCTAAGCTCGTAATGTAGACCAGGGCTCAGATACTCACCGCCCGTCTGGTTGTGCAGCTGCATCCAACTCCTGATACCTTGTTTAGAGCCCCTCTCGTGCCCCCAGAATTCCCGGGTCTTTTCCTGGAGATACTCAGCGCCCACGGCTTGTTCTGCCCACTCCTGGGTGGGTCTGACCTCTCGCGTGTCGCTTCTGTAGTACGCGATCTGAACATCATCCAGCTTGGAGATCATGAAGTACTGATGGGTCCCGTCTTCGTGGGTGACTCCTGTGACTAGCACGGACAGGCTGTGGTGCCCTAAAGCAACAGGAGCGAGGTTGAGTTAACAAGCAGCTTCCTCCCTTGCTCAGGGGACACCAGGATCACCCACTGGGGACCAGCAGAGGCCTCCCACCCCCAGCCCTGTCCCCCTGCCCTCAGCCCCATCCTGGGTGAGGGACGAGCTGGGATCCATCAGTAACTCTCACTGCGCGGAGCCGAGGGGGAATCGGGACAGACGATCTCTCAGCCGGCACCTCTGAAAGCCAGCAGCTTGTTTGGTGGAAGAGGCAGCCATTGGTGGGGGGGTAGCTGCCCCCCACACAATTGCCCCCCATCAAACGCCCTCAGGCTGGGATGGGTTCATGTGCAAAGTGCCTACAGTAGAATCTGGGGTGTTTGGTGAGCATGTGGGGTGTGTGCGTGTGATGTCTGCATGTAGGTACGTGTGTGTGTGTGTGTGTGTGTGTGTGTGGTCTGTGTGTGTCTACATGTGTGCCGGGGGTATATACCTTACACACTCCACATGCACTTTGTTTTCAGTTTTAACTGACTTTTTACTGAATAATTCCCGGGTTTTACAGAAGCCGTTATTTGGTGTTTGCTCATTTATCACCCCAATTTTGGCTGACATGGAAATACTGATTGTGGTAAGAAAATCCAACCCATGACTGCAGGTCGGTGTGTTTGTGTGAATAATAAATGAGTCTAAGTGTCAATGCAAGGCTGCCTGTTAACGTAAGGCAATGGAGAGGAAGTTGCACGTGCGCGCGCACACACACACCCCGTTAAATGCAGTTCCGAAATAAACCACAACATTAAACTGCTTTCACTTTCAAAACTCAGAATTTTCCCTCTTTGTTGCTTTTTTTCCTGTCCTCCTGTCCCCCGGTATTAACCCTGACATTGACTCAAAACACTGGGCAGTTAATATCTGGCACTGGTTTTCACCCATTTACAAAAATGTTTGTAATTAACACCGATGGATTCCCAGGAAAATTTAAACAAAATAAAATCTGAAAACGGGCTGAGTGTGAGTGTGTGTGTGCACATGCGTGTGTGCAGGCCAGTCCTGCTGGGATGTGGGGCTCTCAGGGGGCCAATCAGGCACCTCCCCACCTTTCTGTGCCAGAGGCAGGGGACAACAAGCCTCCCACGCTGCAGGGAAAGCAGCCCCCAGAGTTTCCCTGACTAGGCTGTCTGCCACGCAGCATGGCCTGGGTGGCGAGATGGATGCTGTGCACAGGCTGGGGGAGCAGGCAGGAAGACATACATTTGCTCCTAGAAATATACGTTGCCTTCTTTTGTTTGCACCTTACCTGAGCCCGGTGCCCCCTGCCCCCAGCTGGGCTGCTGCACAGCGGTGCCAGAGCCAGGGCACCAGGGATAACCGGAGCTCACCCACGTCTCACTGGGAACATGGAGTTTGGCTGCGGTTAGGTGACCCACTGCTGTATTTACCACGACACCACTGCCTGCAAGGGTCGCTGGGCCGGTCCCCCTCTGCTCCGGTAGCGCCGGCCGGCTCCTCTCCCTGTGTCAGTCACCCGGGTTTGACATCACCCCTAGGGGTGGGGGGCGGTTCTTGGGCTGGTGTGTGGGGATTTCTGGCAGAGCCCCCAAAGCAGGATGGGGGGACGCGGCTCAGGCCCATGGAGGAGACAGGGCTGAGGGGCTGGACGGTTGTAGATTTCAAGGCCAGAAGGGACATTCACTATCTGGACTAGGGCAGCGCCTAGGAGCCTCCATCGTGGCCAGGACCTGGCTGCTGTACAAACGCAGAACAACCCAAGGAGCTCATGCCCCACTGTGCTGCTATATGGCCGCCCCATGGGGTGCCCCCCACCCAGGGACGGCTCTAGGTTTTTTGCCACCCCAAGCAAAAAAAATTTTGGCTGCCCCCCATCGCAGCCCTGGGCTCCCCCCGCCCCTGTATCCCCCTGCTGCCCCAGCCCTGGGCTCTTCCCCCCACACACACACACCCTGCCGCCCCAGCGCTGGGCTTCCCCCCCCATCAGTGCCCCCCCACACCTCCTGCCGCCCCAGCCCTGGGCTCTCCCACCCCCCCAAAGGTAGCCTCCTTCCGCCGCAGCCCTGGGTCACTGGTAACTCGCTCCCAGGGCGGGTCATTCAGCAGGAATTTTGGATGTGCACAAAGCACAAACAGGATTGGGTCCCATATGGTTACAGAGCTGCAGTAAAGTGGAACAGTTTTCAGCTGGTGTGATTGGGGGATATCTGGATGCATATTATATGACTGTCCTCCATAAATGAGGAAAAGTTGAGGTGCCTTTATTATTCCTTTGTTCCACTCCTTCTTTCTATGGGAAATATGCCAATGCAATATCACTGTCTTCCTTTTAAACAAACAAACAAACAAACAAACAAACGGCAGTGGCTGTTGAAAATAGCAATTCCAGTCCTAATAATCACTGGGAAGCATTTCTTGCTCAATTTTATCCTACTTTTTCTACAGTAAGTTACAGTGGATCAGTATATTTGATTTGAGAGAAATGAAGTAACAGCCGCCCAAACTGAGCCTGAGCACTCCTGAAATTTGAGGTGTTCAAATCTGGAAGGCAGGTACGGGGCTGTGGGCTCCGCAGGGGAGCACGGCAGCATGTATGCAGCAGTGTGGCTGGAGCTGCGCGGAGCCAGACACGCTGGTCCGAGTGGCACGGTACGGGGGCTGGGGAGTTGGAGAAGGGGTAGGAGGTTCCGGGAGGCAGTCAAGGGACAGGGAGCGGGGGCTGGATGGGGCGGAGGTCCGGGGGGTCAGTCAGGGCAGGGAGCAGGGGGCTGGATGGGGCGGAGGTTCGGGGTCAGTCAGGGACAGGGAGCAGGGGGTTAGATGGGTCAGGGGTTCAGGGGCAGTCAGGGGACAGGCAGCGGTTGGATAGGCATGGGAGTCCCAGGGGTTTGTCAGGGGACAGGTAGGGGTGGGGTCCTGGGGAAGTTGGGGGTCTCAGGAGGGGGCAGTTGGGGACAAGGAGAAGGGAGGCTTAGATAGGGGTGGGGTCCTGGGGGCAATTAGGGGCAGGGGTCCCGGGAGGGGGCAATCAGGGGACAAGGATCAGCGGCGCTTAGATAGGGGCTGGGATCCGGGGGGGGCAGTTAGGGGCAGGGGTTCCAGGAGGGAGTGATCAGGGGACAGGGAGCGGGCGGGGGTTGGATGAGTTGGGGTTTCTGTGGGGGGCAGTCGGAGGGAGTGGATGATGGCAGGGTGGGGCTTCCCTTCCTCCCTTTGAATGTTAAAATATGGTCTCCCTACCATTCACAGCACTCACAGCATGCTGCCGCATGAGGTCTCTCTCCTTCCTTTCCAGTTGGTAGTGGCCAAACGAATGCTGGGAAATGTAGTTCTTTCCCTGCTCCAGGGCTGGCTCTGTAGGCAGGGAGCTAACCAAGGAACTACAGCTCCCAGAGCCCCCTATTGGCTCTCAGCGCCCAGGCTCCACCCCTGCAAATGGGCTGCCCCAAGCAGGTGCTTGCTTTGCTGGTGCCTAGAGCCGCCCCTGCTCCTGCCAGCCCCGCGCCCAGCTGGTAACCAGCTGTTGTAGTGCCCGGGGCCAGCAAGCATCTTTGTGACCCCACCCGGGTTTTTGTCATAGTTCCACCCCTGCAGCTTTGCGCCCTGGGCGGCGGCTGCCCCCCCTCGCCCCGCCCTGGTTACAGCCCTTCAAGCCCTGGGTGTAAACTGCTCCAGTCACCCCATCATTCATGGAATGTGTCGCCCCCCCGCCCCTCACATTACTGGTTATCAGCATTAACCCGGCTATCGGCGCTGCTGGCGGGGGCGCTGGCTTCAGAGCTGGGCGGCTGCTGGCCGGAGGGGGGAGGACTAGTGATCTAATCCCTCTCCGCCCCGCAATCCCCCCCCGCCCGCTGTGTTTATCCGGCGCCGCTATCACGGCAGCGGGTCCTGCGGGACCCCGGGACCCCACTTTGCTCACGCCCCCAAGAACCTCTTGTGCCCCCCAGTTTGCCCCCCCCACGCGTGTCCGAGGGGGCTGCCCGGCCTGTTCCGGTGACACCCCCAGCTGGGGTCCCCCAGCCCCCCCCCCGTACTCACCGCCCGCCGCGGCGGGGGCCAGGAGCGCCCCGCAGAGCGCCAGGAGCAGCCCCCAGGCCATGGGGCCGGGCGGGGGGGGGGGGCCATAGGCGCCTCAATGAGACAAAGCCCCGAATATCCGGACGTGGGGTCACCCCCCCCCCCCGCCGCTGTGTCCCGCGCACGAACTCGCACGAGCGCTGTCACTAGCGCGGTCCCGGCACTTTCACTTTCACGCTCCGCAGTGTCGCAGCTGACTGTGCCCGTCCAATCAGGACGCAGCCCGAGGCTGCTCGTCATCGGTATCCGGGCAGACCGGGCTGTGCAGGTTACTGCACACAAACATCCCGTGGCTGCGGCCCGTGGGGCTCCCCCAGCCTGGCCTGGGCCCGGGGGTGCGAAGGGCTGAGGGGGGCGGGGGCTGCAGGGCCTGGCGGAGCCCGGGGGGCTGGGCCCGCTCTGGGGCAGGGCACCGGGTGCGGGTGGTACCGTGGGGCAGGGGCACAAAGGGGCCAGGAGCGACTCCCGGCTGGGAAGGAGAAGGAGGTTTTGGACGCTCCGAGGGGCGAGGCTGGAGCAGCCCCCATACGAGCTGGGGGGGCACGAACCATCCCTCCATTACCAGATCAAGCTGGCGACTGGACCGCGGGACTGGCTGGCGGGCGATGGGGATGGTGGGTCCAGGCTCTGGGGCTCGTGTCCCAGTTACAGCTCATGTTCCTAACGCTCATGCTTCAGGGCCTCAGCCAGCCACTGGCAGGGGTCAGGAAGGGATCCCCCCCTCAACAAAATACAACAGCCTAACACCCAACACCACAGGAGAAAACTGCTCTAACAGCCATGCCAGCATCTCCCCCAGAGCAGAAGGGAGTCAGTGGACAGAGATCACGGAGACAGCAAGGTCAATGGCTGGGCAGGGCTCCCCCGATGCCGGGGTCCCGTCCCACGCTCCGGGTGTCTGCCCCCATGAAGAGCGGGAGGCAGAATCTTCTCTGATCTATGCTGTGGAGAGAGAAGAAAATCATTCAGAGGTGGCTTTAGCTGTGGGGGTCCCAGCTAGGGTAGGGGGATGGGAATTCAGCTCTGGGCTCCCCCGACAGTGTCACCTATGGACCCCAAACTGCGCTCTGCACAGAAACCCCCAGTCCTGAGAGTGGGACAATGGAGAGAGCGTAACACCCCTACGCAGCTCCAGGTACCGGCCTACATCCCGGCCCCAGAGCCAGGCTAAGGGGCCCCAGTGCATGCTGGGATGCTGGCTGAGCTCTGCTCTCGGGGTGACCCGTGGATGCTGTTCCGGCCCTTTGGGGTTCCCTGGGTTTGGGTGCAGGCAGCGCGTCTGTCACAGAATCCCGGGGAGCCGGGGAAGGGTGACGGCTGGGGACGGCCTCGCAGATTCCCACACGCTGAGGAACTGTGAGACCCAGAGTAACCAGCGATTGGGGCCCATCTCCAGTCACTGCTGGGCTCCCTTCTACCCTGACGGGGACCCCCCCACGCACCCATAATGCACTGGGGCATCTGGGCCCCATACCCAGGATTTACTCACTGGCTGCCAGAGCGTAGGGGCCTGAAACACAAGCAGAGAATGAGGGTCAGTGCAGGGGAGCAGGGCAACCCCAACCCCCCATACCCAGACTCAGGGCTCCCCGTGACCCCAGCTACACCTAGCCCAGGCCAGCCCCACCCCAGTGCTCCCCACAGCAACAACAGGGCCCACTCTGCCCCCAGCAGGGCCGGGTTACGGTGATCAGCCCTGCCCCATGGCCCTGCCCCACCTCTCCTTGGGGGGCAGTGGGAGGAGCCATTCCCCTGTGGGCTGGCTGGGCTGCCCACTCCCCAGACCTCCCCACATCCCGGCTCCGCGGGGACCGGCTCTCACCTGCTGATTTTCCCCTCCACAGGACGACGACGCCCCTACGGCTCCAGCCAGAACCAGCACGGCCAGGACGATGGCGGCCAGGACCCCGGGGGGCAGGGGGCCCTTCTTCCCAGGGGCTGTGGGGTGGAGAAGGGCCCAGGTCACTGAGGGGAGCAGCCGCTGGGGCATCCTCCTGGGGCAGCCACAGGCCTTTGCCTTGAACGTCTCCCCGAGGGCATCTGCAGAGACCTGGCCCCAGGGGAGGGGAAAGGCTGAGCCGGGAGGGGGACGGGGATGGGGCCAGAGGGCGGGTGCTCTGCCGGGCACTGCCAGCCACACACACCACACAGCAACCAGGCCCTTCCCTCGTAACGACGTCAGCCTGTGGAACTCACTGTCACTGGATGCCACCACGGCCAGAAACTTAATGAGATTCACTGAGGGATCGGCCATTTCTGTGGGTCACACGAATACCCAGAGCTAGACGAGTTCACACTGACGATGGGCAGGGATATTGACCTCCCTGTGGCCCAGCCTCACCCCATCTCTGTAATTCCCATGGGGCTGTGCCCTGCCATTCACCCCCCCTTACCCCAGACGAGCGTGGGCTCCCCTAGGCTGCTGTGCTCCACCCGGCAGGCGTAGCGGTGCCCGTCCTGCTGCAGGGAGATCTCCAGGGACGACTGCGTGTAGTAGGTGCTGTCGGCGTTGGGCAGGATCCCGCTGGAGTCCATCTCTGCCAGGATGTCTTCTCTGTCCCGCACCCAGGAGACGTGGATGGGATGTGGGTAAAAGCCCCTGGCGCGGCAGGAGAGGATGATGGAGCTGTCGGGGGTGTCTCTGTAGGAAACCGAGATCTCGGGAGGCACTGGAAGGAAGACACCAGGCATGTGAGCCACATGCCAGGGGCTGGGACCATGTAACAGACAGAAGACAAAGGCTCCACATTGTGTGGATTACTCAAGTGTGTGTGTGAGACCTGATCTGCACCTGTTTACACTGATTTGTAAATGGAGCTAATTAATACGGTGTAAATCCTCTGCTCACATTGGTGGTAGCTGAACTGGGTAGTTACCAGCACAGGCCTGGGCCCGGCTCTCCTTCGCTGCGCGTGATCCCGCGCTATAACACGGCTACGTCCCGGCAGGCTGTCACTGGGCCACCCAAACACACGTGTGCAATTTAGGGGCTCAGGGCCAGATTTCCAAACGCCCTTTGGTGCCTCACCCCAATGATTTCATGGGGAGCCAGGTGCCTCCGTTCGGAAATCCCAGCTGGCCCCTGTCTGCATCGTCAGGCGCTTAAATCCCTTTGTCACGCGGCCCCGAGTCCCTGCCTATGTCTTTGCCCTCGGCAGCTGCGGTGCCAGAGCTGGCCAAAAAAAACCACAAAACAAATTTTTCTTTGTATAGAGACAACATGCATCCCCCTCCCCCACCCCCTCCTCTTTCATACTCACAAGGGGCTGGGCCTTTTCCACACCAAACATGCCAAAAAAAAAACCCAACTCCCAACCCAGATAGGGAAGTGTGAAAAGTCAGGACAGGGGATTGGGGGTAATAGGATCCTATATAAGAAAAAGCCCCAGATATTGGGACTGTTCCTATAAAATCAGGACATCTGGTCACCCTTAGCCCAGAGCTGGGATGTTTCAGCCCGAAAAGGGAAGTCTGAGGCAGCTGGAAGCTAACGGGACAGGCCCTGCAGAACGGAGATGCCCAGGGAGCCAGAATCATCTAACAACCCATCTGCACTAATAACAACCCACAGCTCTCATCTAGCACTTGTCCTCGGTCATTCTCAAGCGCTTTACAAAGGACGTCATTGTCATTATCCCCATTTCACAGATGGGGAAACTGAGGCACGGAGTGTGGGAGTGACTGGCCCGAGGTCACCTTGCAGGCCAGTGACAGAGCTGGGACTAGAACTGAGGTGTCCCGAGTCCCAGCCCAGTGCACTATCCATAGGCCAGTGTTTCTCAGTGACCGGTTGTCACGGAGTCCCCGGGCGATGCCCTGGAACTGCTCCCCATTGAGCCAGGCAGGACTCTGGGGAGCCTCCTCTCCCTCGGAGCAGACTGTCCTCAGGGCAAGAAGCTCCCACGGCTTCACCTCCTGGGTCTCTCCTTGGAGCATTCAGCATCCTCTGCCCCTCCGTGCGCTTCCCACAGCGAGTGCGCCCCGGCGGGGTCCTGGGGGGCCACAGGGTCCTGCCCCCCCACTGCGCAGTCAGACGTGACTCTCAGCCAGCCAGTAACACAGAGGTTTATTCGATGACAGGAACAGGGTCTAAAACAGAGCTTGTAGGTACAGAGAACGGGACCCCTCGGCCTGGTCCATTCTGGGGGGCAGTGAGCCAGACCCCCACATCTGCCCTCACTTCCCGTCCCCAGCCAGCTCCAGACTGACACCCCCCCAGCCCCTCCTCTCTGGGCTTTGTCTCTTTCCCGGGCCAGGAGGTCACCTGATCTCTTTGTTCACCTTTAGCTATTTCCTTGCAGCGGGGGAAGGGCCCTGACCATTTGTTGCCAGGATACAGAGTGTCGGCCATTTATACACACTGGAGACTTAAGAAATGCATAGGGGAAACTGAGGCACCCACACAGTATTCAGAGGAAACATTAAGAACAGTCCCACTTCGTCACATCGGTCCGTGGCCCACGCCTTGTCCCTGGCAGCCTCGTTGCCTGGATTTCCCTGACACAGAATATTAATATGTAAAATGTAAAGGGCTTTTTCTGTACTTGCATGTGCCATCACTGCATCCATTCAGTTATTGCTGAATGAGAAATACCCAGGACCCATCGTTCCGTTTGCTCTCTCACGCGGTCCCTGGCGGTCCAGGAAGGCAGCAAGCCGGTCCCTGGTATCAGAGAGGTTGAGAAGTGCTGCACTAGGCCACACCGCCCCTCTGGACATGTCCACGTCCCATTGGAGTCACTGTGCCCCGTCACTCCAACCCATGACAGATCCCTGCTGCTCACTCACCCTGCCGCTCCAGCACCGCTCTCCCCTGCTGCACCAGGCGCCGCAGGGTCTCCAGGCACTCGGACTGCAACAGCCACTGGACGTACTGAGTCCAGGTCTTGCCCGTCTCCCAGCGCTGCTTCACGGGGACAGCCGGCTGCACGGCCGCGACCCACGTCCCCGTCTGGGCATCAAATCGCATTAAGTCCCCCCCATCGTAGGCGTACTGGAACCTCGGGTCCACGGGGGTCTGGCCACTCAGTGCACAGCCCACGTGAACCTGCTCCGTGTGAATCCCTGTGGAGGAGGGAGAGAGCTCAGACCGTGCATTGAAATCAGGGAAAGGTGGGGTCAGAGGGGGCTCGGCCAGACGGTGACACCAGGGCACTGAGATCCGGGAAACGTGTCTGTAGGTGGCTGGGGTTAGAGGGTTTTAACCCTTCCCAGTTCTATTCTGCCCTTTTGGAGAAGGGGTGACCAGACCTGCACGCAGTATTCAAGGTGTGGGTGCACCATGGATTTATATAGAGGCTTTATTATATTTTCTCTCTTATTTTCTGTCCCTTTCCTAATGGTTCCTGACGTTCTGTTAGCCTGGGGACAGGCTGTTTCTGCAGAATTGTTATTTTTTGTGAAAAAAATTTTTGGTTTTGCCAGAAAACACTGATTTTCTGTTGGGGAAATTGAAAGGGAAGATCCTGGGGCTGCCCGGTTCCCTGCCTGGGATTCTCCTGAGATGGAATTTCTGAAAAGTTTCCTTCCCATGGAAA
The DNA here is from genome assembly GCF_016161935.1 of Mauremys reevesii. NCBI lineage: Eukaryota > Metazoa > Chordata > Testudines > Geoemydidae > Mauremys > Mauremys reevesii. The sequence continues at coordinate 453,372 of NW_024100895.1, read as the reverse complement.
CCTCCCATTTCCGACTTCCCTTCCAATCGGGAATGAAACCACTTCCGGGAATAACACATTTTCTGTGGGAAGAAAACTCCATTTTCCGGCCAGCTCTGGTTTGGGCAGCACGTGGCACAGCGAGGCCCCGATCCCCAGTGGGAGTGATTCTGAGCAGGCAGCTCTCACGTGTCCATTAATAACAACGACTCTCAGCACTCACCGTCGGTCTGATTGTGCAGCTGCATCCAACTCCTGATACCTCCTTTAGACTCCTCATCATATGTCCAGAACTCCTGGGTCTTTTCCTGGAGATACTCAGCGCCCAGGGTCCGTGCCACCCACTCCTGGGTGGGTCTGACCTCTCGCGTGTCACTGCTGTAGTTCGCGATCTGAACGTCATCCAGCCGGGCGACCATGATGAAGTGATGGGTCCTGTCTTCGTTGATGACGGCTGTGACTAGCACGGCCAGGCTGTGGCGCCCTAAAGCAACAAGACAGGAGTGAGGTTGAGTTAACAAGCGGCTTCATCCCCTGCTCAGGGAACACCAGGGTCACCCACTGGGGTCAAGCAGAGACCTCCCAGCCCCAGCCACGTCCCCCTGCCCTCAGCCCCATCCTGGGCGAGGGACGAGCTGGGATCTGTCAGTGACTCAGACTGCACAGAGCTGAGGGGGAATCAGGTAGGACGATCTCTCAGCCTGAGCCTCTGAAAGCCGGTGGCTTGTTTGGGGGGGGGGGGGTTTCAGACATTGACGGGGGGGGGGGGGTAACTGCCCGATAAAGAACTGCCCCCCATGGCGAAATGCCCTGAGGATGGGAGGGGTGGATATGCCAACTGCCTACAGCGGAACCTGGGGTGTTTGTGACCTGTGTGGCTGTCTGCGGTGTGCGTGTGGGGCGTGTGCGTGTGATGTCCGTACAGCTGGAGCAGTGCGGGTGTGGGTGTGCAAGGCCCTTCGGTGTCAGTTTTTACTGATTTTTACAAAAAAATTCTCAGAAGTGAGTTTACACTGACTTTTTACAGAAGTGAGTTTTTACTGATTTTCACCCCAGTTTTGGCTCACTCAGCTACAAGGAAATGCTGATTATGGTAAGAAAATCCAACCCGTGACAGCAGGTCAATTTGTTGGTGTAACCCCAACTTTTGTTTCCACCTTAGCTGAGCCGGTGCCCCTCCATTCCCCCCCCACACTGGGCTATCGCACAGCACTGCCAGAGCCGGGGTACCAGGGGTAACCGGAGTTCACCCATTTCCCATCGAGGAACATGGAGTTTCGCTGAGGTTAGGTGACCCACTGCTGTTTTTCCCACGACACCACTGCCCGCGAGGGTTGCTGGGCCAGTCCCCCTCTGCTCCAACTTACCCCTATGGGTCAAGGGGGGGATCTTGGGCTGGGGGTTGGGGATTTCTGGCAGGCCCCCAGAGAAGGATGGGGGGAGTGTGGGAGGCTCAGGCCCATGGAGGAGAACGGAGGCGGAGCCGAGAGGCTGGAGGGTTAAGGAGCAGAGCCCTTGGCAACAGGCCCTGCAGAAAGTTCTCGCTGGCAGGTCATTCCCCCCCACATCCTGTTTCCAGCTGATTTTCCCTTGTCTGCCTCCCCCCAGCCCCCCCAGGTGCTGCTAGTGCAGCTACTGCCTGACCCCCTTCACCCTGGCTCTACTCACCGTCTGCTGCTGCTGCCCCCAGCACCCCCCAGCACAGCCCCAGGGCGACACCCAGGGCCATGGCTCCTGTGCTGGGTCAGGGGTCTCCCCCACCCTGGAGATGAACAAACCCCCCAGCTCCAGCCCCTGGGAATCTGCAGGCCCCCCACCCCACCCCATCACTTTCACTTTCCCAAGTGTTGCCAATCACAAGCCCAGCCGGCCAATCAGAATGCGGGGCGGGATCTTGCTGGCAGTATCCCAGCAGAACCGGGTCTGGGAGGTTTCTCCCCAGAGCTGCAGGCGAAGAGCCGTTCACCCGGCAGCACCCCAGGGAGGCTCTGCTAGCTCCTGCCCGTGGGAGACCAGCCGTCAATTCTCACAATGTCCTAGTTCCTGAGGCCAGATGGGCCCATCTAATCTGAACCCTGCCTGGCCCAGGCCAGAGCCCTGCCCGGCATTCACTGCTGGTTGAACTGGGGCAGATCTCTTAGCAAACCTCCAGTCTCGCACTGTTTGGGGTCTGTTCTGAAAGCCCCAGCTCCCGGAGTCCTGGGGTTCTGTGAGAAGGAGACTCTCCTCTTTGATTTTAACAAGCAGGTTCCTAGCCCTGGGGTTTGTGAAGAAAAGTTTGAAAACTTCAAGTGAAAGCGACCAAAAGACCCAGAAACCAGGCAAAAAAGAAAGAAAGAAAGAAAGAGAAAGCCACAAATGTATTTTTCTTTAAAAATCTCTCAATTTTTAAGCTGCAGACCGTGGTGTGAGTGACGTCCTCGGCACCCGTAGGCGAGTCGTTCTCAAGCTTATATGCTCGCTCCCCACTTCTTTGTGTCTGTAGCAGTTTCACACACACTAGTACACACATCGATATATGCAGTGACGGTGCCTCACTTGAATCCATTTCAGCCTCTTTGTGCTTCACTTGAGATGGTTTTGCTGTTGTTGCACAAATGAGCCAATGAGCCAGTGTAATAAGAGCAATAGCAAACCTGCGGTTGTGGGCCATGCTTACAACTAACCGTGCACCCCGCCTCGGAGCAACCGGGTTAACGTACCGATAGTAACGACTGCGTAAGGCCCTGCTAGCTTAACAGAAACCCATCAAACTGCACCATGGCATCTCGAGTCTAATGCACAGCGCCACCTGCGGAGCGGCTCTGCCTGGCGGAATCAGCGGTGCTAGTTATTCAGCGGTGGGGGTACAATGTGCGCAGTGCGCTGGTTTTCCCTAAAAATTCTCAGCTTCTCCCCCCGCCCCCGACTACATTCCACACACCCCAGCTGACGAATCTCTGCCCAGCGTCACTGGGGCACAAACTGGGGGCCACAAAGAAACTGGATCCTGTGGGTCCCCCAGGACCTGCTGCCATAATAGTGGAAGTGGGACAAAAATAGAGCAGGTGTTGTGGGGCGGAAAAAGAAATTAAAAATTCTCCTGCGCAGCAACCAACACGAATGCCCCAGCCAGCAGCCGCTGCTCCCCAGCTGCCCAGCTCTCAGGGCAGCACCGCCGCCAGCAGCAGCGCCGATAGACGGGTTAATGCCGATTACCAGTAATGGGGGGGCGGGCGCGACACATTCCGTGAATGGTGGAGGGGGGGGAGGCACGACTGGAGCAGTTTGCACACCACTGCCTGAGGCAGCCGACGGCAGAGCCAGGGATGAACCCACATCTCCCCGAGGACGTTCCCTAGATCCCACGGCAGCAGAGCCCTGTGATCACCAGTCTGTCCCGTACGACGCCAGGCCAGAGAACTGCCCCTACGTAATTCCTGGAGCAGATCTTACAGACAAGCAGCCAGTCCTGGTTCACAAACTGCCAGCGATGGAGAATCCCCCACGGCCCTGGGGCAGATGTTCCAGCGGTTAATTCCCCTCACTGTAAAACTCTGCTGCTAGCGCCTACCCATGGGCTGTGCCCGCTCCCAGCAGCCCCGTGAATCTCGGCAGAGAAGTGCAGCTGCTATTGCTGGCGGGAAAATTCTCCAGCCCCTCTGAACCCCCAGCCCCAGGCTGGGCTGGGCAGGGCTGCGGGGGGGGGGAGGGGCAAGTGGGGCAATTTGCCCCAGGCCCCACTGGTGCCCCCATGAGAATACAGTGTTCTATAGAATTGCAACCTTTTTTTATGGAAGGGCCCCCCGAAATTGCTTTGCCCCGGGCCCCCTGAATCCTCTGGACGGCCCTGGGGCTGGGCCTGACACAGCAGGGGGGCTCGTACCCAGCCCACACTTCTCAAAAGGGCCCCTGGCTTTGGGTGACACCTTGACCCTCCTGGGGCGCGTGAACCAGAGCCAGCCCTAAGGCCCCTGGGGCTCTGCACGGCCGCCCTTCCACCTCACTGCCCCCTGCAGACACCAGGGGACACGGTGCAGCTGGGCCCTGGGTCCCCGGGCCTCAGCCCCTCCCCAGCCCCTCCCGTACTCACCCCCAGCAGCCGCTGCCCCCAGGAGGCACCAACAGACCCCCAGGGCGCCAGCCAGGCCCATGGTTCCTGCCCCGGGGAGGGGTCTCACCCCCTGGCCACGGGGAAGCAGCGGGCGAGCCAGCCGGCAGCCCCTGCAAACAGCCTGTGCACTCTGCTCACTGCACACCCAGGCAGTGCCAGGACCGAGGCCTGACCGGAGCAGGTAGCAGCCGTGTGCCAGGTACGGCTCCCTGCAGGGCGTGACGTGTGCTGTGTGCACAGCTAATCCTGGCACCTGACCGGCCAGCGTCCCCGTGTGCCCCCTGTACAGGGCTCAGTCACAAACCAGCAGCCACCTCCCTCCCTGCGGCAGGACAACACTGGGAGCAGACAGCATCCATGGGCGCTGACCCGGCGCTCTGCCAAAGGCCATAGACCCCCCGGTGCAGGGAGAGTCCCCGCGCCAGACACACTGTGGGAGAAAGTCCTGATTTCCTCATGCTGCAGCCCCAGCCAGACAGCCTCAGTCGGTCCCACGGAGTCACGGGGAATCCTCCAATCAGGGGCAGCGGCTGTGGCCATTAGAAGAGCGGAGATCACTGATTGGCTGGAGACCTGATCACCATCTGTGATGAGGTGAGTGGGTGCTGGAACGCCAGGCAGGGGAGGCCCCTTGTGCCCAGGCTGGGGGTGGCTTTGTTAGCAACACTGGACAGACCCCCACGGGCCCGTCCAGCCCAGGATCCAGATCAGACCAATGGGCGCATCTAGCCTGGTACCTTGGCACCTGCCCTTGCAGAAGAACACCAGGCTTTCCTGTCTAGAGAACTCTGCCGCCATAAAACGTGGTGCCCGGAGTTCTGCAACAATTCTACTTTGCCATTAAAGTCTATTGTAGGATTTTTAAAAATGATATAATGGGTTATCCTGTGGAACTCCCTGCCACATGATATAAAAGGCAAGAGCTAAGAAGGATACCGAACAAGTCAGAACATTTCTATCTAATGCTGCAACATCTGAGCACCTCACAATCCTTTTATCCTCATGCCCCCTTGGCAACAGGGAAAGGCTATTATCCTGATGGGGAAACTGAGGCCCAGAGAGGCTAGGGTCACCCAGGAAGCGTGTGGCAGCGCCAGGGCTCCCAGGCTAGCACCCTAACCACTGGAAGGCCACAGGCACACTCAGAACAACTAGCTGTACACCGGGATTCAAAGATATAACAGATATAAATCCCCTAGCTCAGGGCACAGGCCAGTGACTAACCGAGGGGCTGGAGGGGTGAGGGGCACAGACTGATTCGGGGGGGGCTGGTCGGCCTTTGGCTTGACCGGCTGGTATCCACCACCCCGGGCCCCCAACGCTCTGGATCCACGTTGCTGAGGGAAATAAATGATCATCGCACAGGTCAACTTTCCCTCGACAGGCGGCAGCTGCCAGGTCTGGTGCCCGTCACTGGGGGACGCGGGGGCAGTTCTAGGGACCAGCCCTCGGGGGGGACTCAGTCTCCTCCGGAGCCCTCACGTCTGGGGAACAAACAGCCGAGCCGCCCACGTTCCAGGGTCTGTGTTTTATTAGCTCAATAGCCCAGCAAAAGCTTCAGACAAGATATGTACAAATGGAAGAACATGAAATCGTCCAGTTACTTACTGTGCCCAGGCAGGTTCACTAAACCATCCCACGTGCATTAACAGCCCCCGCTAAGGGCTACGTAGCAACGGGAAGGCGGCGGATCTGGGTCGCTAGCAGCACCGCAGGCACAGCGCATCCCCAAGGCCAAGCTGGACGTTTTGGTTCCAGCCCAAGAGCTGACAGAGGGAGGGTCCGATCGCTCCCTGGGGACGTGAACATCGGCAGCAGAGCTGTCGGTGCCATTAAGGTGCCTGCCTGGATTATGGCTGATTCGGTACCAGCCGATCTCTTCCCCCCCACACACAGAGTCACATTCCAATACGCCCGGTTACGCTGAACGCCAGACGACGAACGTAGTGAAAACAGCAGGACTTCGCAGGGTTAAATGTGCAGGTGCTAACCCCCGAAATACCTGCGCATGTGATCTTTCCAGTAGCGAGGCTGCGTGGCCTAGGGCTGGTGTCGGGATCTGAGCAGCTATTCTATAGGCGCTGTGCTCATATAGATTCTGTGGGTCTCTCTCACACACACACACACACCAGAACGCTAAGCCAGAGGCGTCCACGCTCGCTAATGAGAACTAGAAAACACCCAGAGAGGCAGACGCTTTTGCTGGGTGTTTCAGCGCGACTCTCGGGGGTCCATTCAGCCGGCTGGGCTGTGATTAGACGGGGGCCTTGTCAGCTCACGTGTGTGAAGGTCGATGGCTTTGCAGGCCAGCTAGCGGTGACTCGCTTGTAGGTGTCAGATCTTGGACACCCCACGTTGCTGGATATTACCCCTCGGTGGCCAGTGGGGGGTGAATGAGGCACAGGGCACTTTGTCAGGTCTGGTGGCATGGCATGGCCAGAGACCAGCAGCCAGGGCAGGCCAGCTGGCCTAACAAGTGAAGGCAACCTCAGGCTCCCGTGGCCAATCAGAACGGGGCAGTCTCTTTCTGAGGTCACTGGCATCACCCAATGGGGTCTGATTAGGACCCCTTTATGCAAATAAAAGACCTCCTAATTCCCATAATTTTGGGCTCAGAAAGCCCTCGGATCCAAAAATAGATGCAGTCCATAGGTCTGTAGGTATCTGAGACAATGGAGGCTTTCAGGTGTAAGAATCTCTTTGTTCTTACTGTGGAAAATTACAGCAAAATGGAGTCTGGAGTCACATGGGCAAGTCCCTGCATACTTTGCTGAGTTACAAGGTGTGTCTGCCTTCTCTCCATGGGTTAATTGTGTAGCTGATGGTCCTTAATAGGCCATCAAGCAGGCTAGGCAGAGCTAACAGCAACTTGTCTGGGACATCACCCAGAAGCAGAGCATAAATTTGAAGTACAGACAGTATAGAGCCAATACTTATAACTTCAATTACAAAATGATACATGCACACAGACAGCATAATCCTAACCAGCAACCCATAGCCTGGTCTTAGACACCTTAGATGACCCCCTTTACCTAAGATTTGGTGCCACTACAGGACCTTGGTTGCAAACCATGTTCTATATGGTCCCAATTTATATCAATAACGTCACAGGGGGCTTATTCCTTCACTCGCTTACTTCCCTGGTCCTTCTCACATGAACAGAGAGCGACAATACGCGAAGTCCGAAGGTGCAAACAATTTGCTGTTTATTGGGGTGAACTGCCAGCAAGCACTGATTTCATTTTCCTTCCTTAGCGTCCCCTTCCCAGCTCTGACGCCACAGAGCCTCGCCTGCGTCAATGTTCCCACTCCCCCCCCTTAGTGAAACATGAGTCCAATTCTCCCACCCCCATTCCCCATTCCTGTTCCCCCCTTACTTCCTGATTCTCTATATAGTCTGCAGTCAAAGTTGAGTTTTGCTTAGCTAGACCTTAACCAATCGTTCTACTGAAATTTAACTAACCAATCCTAACACACTGCAACATGGGTATTTAACCAATTATATCCCATCACCTTAATGGGTTTACACCCAACAAAATTAGTTATACAGCGACAGAAACAATCACAGAACCAGACAGAGATTATACAGCCAAACAATAGGGAAATGGGGACTACAGTGACAGAACAACACTGAAATGAGGACTTCACAGCCCAGCTGTTGATAAGTGAGTTCTTGCCAGACAGGATGCCATCAAATGAAGTTTCCTTTTACATCTCCTAGGCTCTTCCCTTTCTCTGGAGGTGACAGGAATATCAGGGAAGGGTTGTATTCCTAACAGCCAATGGCGCCTTATTTCAAGGTGACTAGTTTGGGATGTGAGGATGTGACCAGACACTTCCCAGCTTATGGCTGCCTCTGCTGCTTAGCCCAAAGGTCTGAGCCTCAGAACAGGTCGTTACACTGTCACACTGAGAGAAGGCCCTATACAGGCTGACAGTGATTCTAATTCTTTCTTTTATACCTCTACAACTAGCTACGTGATAAGAATACACCTGAATTCTTAAAGTACAGGCCTTTGCAGACAGGCCTGAATATCTATATCCTAACAAGAACAGGAGCACTTGTGGCACCTTAGAGACGAACAAGTTTATTTGAGCATAAGCTTTCGTGGGCTACAGCCCACTTCATTGGACGCAATGGACCATTGCATCTGATGAAGTGGGCTGTAGCCCACGAAAGCTTATGCGCAAATAAATTTGTTAGTCTCTAAGGTGCCACAAGTACTCCTGTTCTTTTTGCAGACGCAGACAAACACGGCTGCTACTCTGAAACCTATATCCTAACAGTAGCAAAGAGTCCTGTGGCACATTATAGACTAACAGATGTATTGGAGCATGAGCTTTCGTGGGTGAATACAATGAATACTTCATCAGATGCACGAAGTGGGTATTCACCCACGAAAGCTCATGCTCCAAATTGTCTGTTTGTCTATAAGGTGCCACAGGACTCTGCTGCGTTTACAGATCCAGACTAACACGGCTCCCCTCTGATAGAAGCAGCAAAGAATCCTGTGGCACCTTATAGACTAACAGATGTTTTGCAGTATGAGCTTTCGTGGGTGAATACCCACTTCTTCGGATGCAAGCAGTGGAAATTTCCAGGGGCAGGTATATATAAGCAAGCAAGAAGCAAGCTAGAGATAACGAGGTTAGATCAATCAGGGAGGATGAGGCCCTGTTCCAGCAGCTGAGGTGTGAAAACCAAGGGAGGAGAAACTAGTTCTGTAATTGGCAAGCCATTCACAGTCTTTGTTTAGTCCTAAGCTGATACTATATCCTAACACGGAGACTGGAGCGAGTCGGCCCTTTGGGGATAAGTTGAGGCAAAGTCCCGGCTGCAGAAGGAGAGACGCAAACGCTGCAATAGGAGAGTCTGAGGCCCAACACCGAGAGACGAAACTGCTCTAATGACCAGGGCAGGAATCGTCAGAGGACAGAGCTCGCCCAGCCTGCGGGGTCAGCAGCTGGGCAGGGTCACTGCCCCTAGCACTGGGGTCCCACGCTCTGGGGGTCTGTTCCTGATGACGAGCAGGAGGCAGAATCTTCCCCGCTCTTTGCTGTGGAGAGAGAGGAAAATCGTTCAGAGGCGGCGTTAGCTGTGGGGATCCCAGCTAGGGATGGGGGAGGGGAATTCAGCTCTGGGCTTCCCCCACACTGCACCCCCCATGCACCCCACGCTAACACCTCTCTATGGAGCGACCTGCCCCAGGCTGGGAATGGACACGGGTTCGAATCCCAAACGCAGTGCGTGACCCCGGTCATACCCGCCCCTGACAGACACCGCTGGGCTCTGGCTTTTCCCTCACACTCAGAAGCTCCCGGACGGCTGCTCTGGCCTGCAATGGGCCGTTGGAGCGACGCCTGTGACTCATGCAGCCCAGCCCCATCAGTGCCCACATCCCTTCTCCCCTCATGGGGACCCCCCACCCATAATGCACTGGGGCGCTGAGCCCTGTACCCAGGATTTACTCACTGGTGGCCAGAGCGTAGCCGGGTTTCATGGGGCCTGAAACACAAGCAGAGAATGAGGGTCAATGCAGGGGAGCAGGGAAACCCCTCCCCCCGTGGAGACCCTGACGTTCCCCGCCCCCATCCCCCAGACACAGGGCTCCCCGTGACCTCGACTGCACCTCGCCCAGGCCAGCCCCACCCCAGTGCCCCCCACAGCAGGCACACGGCACCCAGCCAACGACAGAGCCCACTCTGCCCCCAGCAGGGCCGGGTTACAGTGATCAGCCCTGCCCCATGGCCCTGCCCCACCTCTCCTTGGGGGGCAGTGGGAGGAGCCATTCCCCCTCGGGCTGGCTGGGCTGCCCCATTCCCCAGACCTCCCCACATCCCGGCTCCGCGGGGACCGGCTCTCACCTGCTGATTTTCTCCTCCACAGGACGACGCCGGCCCCTACGGCTCCAGCCAGAACCAGCACGGCCAGGACGATGGTGGCCAGGACCCCGGGGGGCAGGGGGCCCTTCTTCCCAGGGGCTGTGGGGTGGAGAAGGGCCCAGGTCACCGAGGGGAGCAGCCGCTGGGGCATCCTCCTGGGGCAGCCACAGGCCTTTGCCTTGAACGTCTCCCCGAGGGCGTCTGCAGAGACCTGGCCCCAGGGGAGGGGAAAGGCTGAGCCGGGAGGGGGACGGGGATGGGGCCAGAGGGCGGGTGCTCTGCCGGGCACTGCCAGACATGCGGCAAATGTAGCAACCAGGCCCTTCCTTCATAATATCATCAGCCTGTGGAACTCACTGCCACAGGATATCACCATAGCCAGGAACTTAATGAGATAATCTGAAGCATTGGCCATTTTTGTGGGTCACACGAATATCCAGAGCTAGACGAGTTCACACTGACAGTGGGCAGGGATATTGACCTTCCTGTGGCCCAGCCTCACCCCATCTCTGTAACTCCCATGGGGCTGTGCCCTGCCATTCACCCCCCTTACCCCAGACGAGCGTGGGCTCCCCCAGGCTGCTGTGCTCCACCCGGCAGGCGTAGCGGTGCCCGTCCTGCTGCGGGGAGATCTCCAGGGACGACTGCGTGTAGTAGGTGCTGTCAGCGTTGGACAGGATGCCGCTGGAGTCCGTCTCCGCCAGGATGTCTTCTCCATCCCGCACCCAGGAGACGTGGATGGGACGCGGGTAAAAGCCCCTGGTGTGGCAGGAGAGGGTGACGGAGCTGTCGGGGGCGTCTCTGCGGGAAACTGAGACCACGGGGGGCACTGGGGAGAGACACAGTGTGTGAGCCACAGGCCAAGGGCTGGTACCAGTAACAGACTCACTCAAACTGCACACACTGGTGGTAGCTGAACTGAGTAGTTGCCAGAACAGGCCTGGGCCTGGGTCTCCTTCGCTGTGTGTGATGCCGCGCTGTAACACGGCTACGCCCAGGCAGGCTGTCACTGGGCCACCCAAACACGCCTGTGCAATTTAGGGGCTAAGGGCCAGATTTCCAAACGCCCCTCGGTGCCTCACCCCGGTGATCTCATGGGGAGCCAGGCACCTCCGTTCGGAAATCCCAGCTGGCCCCTGTCTGCATCGTTGGGCACTTAAATCCTTTTGTCACATGGCCCCGAGTCCCTGTCCATGTCTCTGCCCTCGGCTGTGGAGGTGCCAGCGCTGAGCAGAAGAACCTCACAAGAATTTTTTATTAGTATAATGACAGTGTGCATCCTCTGCCCCTGCCTCCTTCACACTCACAGGGGGCTGGGCCTTTTCCGGACCAAACTTGCCAAAATTAATCAACTCACAGCCCAAAGCTGGGACATTTCAGCCTGAAAAGGGAAGTCTGAGAGAGCTGCAAGCCAACGAGAAAGGCCCCGCAGAATCGAGACGCCCAGGCTGCTAGAACCGGCTAATAACCCGTCTGTGCTAATAATAACCCATAGCTCTCGTCTAGTGCTTGTCATTACTCCCATTTCACAGATGGGGAAACTGAGGTAGAGAACCCAGAGGTGGGGGGAGGGGAGAAGGGTGTGAATTTCTAAAGGTTACCCAGCAGGCCAGTGGCATAGCTGGGAATAGAACCCAGAACTACTAAATCCCAGGACATTGGGCTATCCACTAAGTAACATTGCCCCTTCTGGACAAGCCCCAGTCCCACTGCCCCGTTCTCACAACCCCGGGGTATCTCTCCGCTGTTCACTCACCCTGCTGCTCCAACACTGCCCTCCCCCACTGCACCAGCCTCCGCAGGACGTCCAAACATTCATCCTTCAGCCACCACTGGACGCTCTGAGTCCAGATGTTGTTCATTTCCCAGCGCTGCTTCTGGAGGAAGGCCGGCTGCACGGCTGCGACCCACGTCCCCATCTGGATATCAAAGCTCATGAAGTCCCTCCCGTCGTAGGCATACTGGTACCTCGAATCCACGGGGGTCCGGCCACGCACGGCACAGCTAGCATAAAGCTGCTCAGTGTGAATCCCTGTGGGGAAGAGAGAGAGCTCAGACTGAGATCCAGAATATGTGTCTGTAGGCAGATGGGGTCAGAGGGGGGCTCGGCTGGACGGTGACATCAGGGCACTGAGAGCTGGGAAATGTGCCTGTAATTGGGTGGGGTCAGAGGGGCACTAGGTCATCGGTGACACCGGGACTTTACCATGTCTGCGCATGTGGCGGCCTCTTACTGAGCTAGTGAACAATCCCAGAGGAAGCTGAGAAGCAGGAGGGGTCAGAGCAGACTCACAGGAAGGATGGAGGGGTTGGGGTCCTGCCGGACAATTGGTGAGCTCCTCCTGTCGTGTCTCCACAAGTGAGCATAGGAGTTGCTATATGTGGCGAGACTAAGGTGTGATGGAGTAGGGAGTGGAGAATATTAACCTCTAATGTTGCATGGTACGTTTACTGTCTGCATTCATACTAGATGGTGGTGGGATATAAGGGTGTGATTTCACTGAGGAATGATACTTGACAGCCAGCAGTAACCTGAGCCCAGGAGGGGGCGGGGGCCAGGTGACACCTATTGCCCAAAAAACTGGACAAAGGCTGGAGGAGGAGCAGGGGTGGGGGGAGGGGTGGTGAGTGGGGGAGACGGCTGGAGGGTAAGTCAGTTTGGAGCTGGCTGGGGAGATGGGGGGAGGCCCAGCACCGGGGTCTGGGCTCCCCACCCCCCAAGATGGACCCGGCTGAGGGGTCCTGTTGTCTGTACCTGAAAGCTCTGCTGGGGGCTGCGTCCTGTCGGCTAATAAACCTTCTGTGTCCCTGGCTGCCTGAGAGTCGCGGTGAATCGCAGGAATGCGGGGTGCAGGGCCCTGACCCCCCCACACTCTGTGACAGTGGCCAATACCAGGGATTCAGGGAGAGTGTACAGAACAGGGTAATTTTTGAGTGATCCACCCCTGTCTTCCCCTCTGGCAGGCAGAGGCTATGGACACCCAGAGCACGGGGTTGCATCCCTGACTATCTTGTCTAATAGCTATTGATGGACCTATTTTCAAGGAACTGACTTAGTTCTGTTTTGAACCCAGTTATACTTTTGGCTTCATAACATTCCTTGGCAAGGAGTTCCACAGGTTGACTGGGCATTGTGTGAAGAAGAACTTCCTTTTGTTTGTTTTAAACCTGCTGCCTATTCATTTCATTTGGTGACCCCTGGTTTTTTATTGTGGGAAAGGGTAAAGAACTCTTCTCTATTCACTTTCCGCACACCAGTCATGATTTTACAGGCCTCTATCATACCCCCCTTAGTCATCTCCTTTCTAAGCTCAACAACCCTCATCTTTCTAGTCTCTCCTCATATGGAAGGCATGATTATCTTTGCTACCCTTCTCTGAACCTTTCCCAGGTCTACTCTGCCCTTTTGGAGATGGGGCGACCAGACCTACACGCAGTATTCAAGATGTGGGTGCACCATGGATTTATATAGAGGCAATATGATATTTTCTGTCTTATTTTCTATGCCTTTCCTAATGGTTCCTGACATTCTGTTAGCCTTGGGAAAGGCCGTTTCTGCAAAATTGTGTGAGCAGGCAGCTCTCGCGTGTCCATTAATAACAACAATTCTCAGACACTCACCGTCCGTCTGGTTATGCAGCTGCATCCAACTCCTGATGTCAACTTTAGACACCTCCTCGTGCCTCCAGAACTGCTGGGTCTTTTTCTGGAGATACTCAGCGCCCACGGCCTGTGCTACCCACTTCTGGGTGGGTATGAACTCTCGCGTGTCACTGCTGTAGTTCGCGATCTGAACATCATCCAGCTGGGCGATCATGATGAGGTGATGGGTCCCCTGTTCGTTGATGACGGCTGTGACTAGCACGGCCAGGCTGTGGCGCCCTAAAGCAACAGGAGCGAGGTGGAGTTAACAAGCAGCTTCCTCCCTTGCTCAGGGGACACCAGGATCACCCAGTGGGGACCAGCAGAGACCTCCCAGCCCCAGCCCCGTCCCCCTGCCCTCAGCCCCATCCTGGGCGAGGGACGAGCTGGGATCTGTCAGTGACTCAGACCGCGCAGAGCCGAGAGGGAATCAGGTAGGACGAGCTGTCAGCCTGCACCTCTGAAAGCCGGCGGCTTGTTTGGGGGGGTGTCAGACATTGATGGGGGGGTTAACTGCCCCCTAAAGAACTGCCCCCCATGGTGAAATGCCCTGAGGATGGGAGGGGTGGATGGGCAAACTGCCTACAGGATAACTGGGGCATTTGTGGCCTGTGGGCCTGTCTGCAGTGTGTGTGTGCGGAGGGGGGAGCTTGTGCGTGTGGTGTCTATACATGTGTGAATGCGGGGGGCCCTTCGCTGTCAGTTTTTATTGAAAAATTCCTGGATTTCACAGAAGCCATTATATGGTGTTTACAGATTTTTACCTCAATTTTGGCTCACTCAGGTACAGGGAAATACTGATTGTGGTAACAGCATGACAGCAGGTCGATGTGTTTGTGTTAATAATAAATTAGTCTAAGTGTCAGTGCAAGGCTGCCTGTTAACGTAAGAGGATGGTGAAGATTTTACACACACGTGTACACCATTACTGTGAAGTTCATGAAATAAACCACAGCATTAAACTCCTTTGACTTTCACTACTCAGACTTTTCCCTCTTTGTTACTTTTTTCCTGCCCTCCCCTCCCCTCCCCCAGGTATAACCCCGACTTTGCTTCCACCTTAGCTGAGCCTGGTGCCCTCTTCCTAGGGTGACCAGACAGCAAGTGTGAAAAATCAGGATAGGGTGTGTGTGCGTGTGTGTAGGGGGGATAATAGGATCCCATATTAAAAGAAAATAACCCAAATATCAGGACTGTCTCTATAAAAGCAGGACATCTGGTCATGCTACCTCTTCCTGCCCCCCAGCTGGGTTACTGCAGAGCCCTGCCAGAGCCGGGGTACCAGGGGTAACCGGAGCTCACCCATTTCCCATCGAGGAACATGGAGTTTCGCTGTGGTTAGGTGACCCACTGCTGTTTTTCCCACGACACCACTGCCCGCGAGGGTTGCTGGGCCGGTCCCCCTCTGCTCCAGCTTACCCCTATGGGTCAGGGGGGGATCTTGGGCTGGGGGTTGGGGATTTCTGGCAGGCCCCCAGAGAAGGATGGGCGGTTGTGGGGGGCTCAGGCCCGTGGAGGAGAACGGAGCCGAGAGGCTGGAGGGTTAAGGACAGGGGCGGCTCCAGGCCCCAGCACGCCAAGCGCGTACCTGGGGCAGCAAGCCACGGGGGGCGCTCTGCCGGTCACTGCAAGGGCAGCAGGCAGGTTGCCTTTAGCAGCATGCCTGTGGAGGGTCTGCTGGTCCCGCAGCTTCGTCGGACCTCCCACAGGCTGCAGCTGAATCCGCGGGACTGGGGACCTCCTGCAGGCAAGCCGCCGAAGGCAGCCTGCCTGCCGTGCTTGGGGCGGCAAAATACCTAGAGCCGCCCCTGGTTAAGGAGCTGAGCCCTTGGCAACAGGCCCTGCAGAAAGTTCTCACTGGCAGGTCATCCCCCCCCACTCCGCCCCATGTTTCCAGCTGATTTTCCCTTGTCTGCCTCCCCCCAACCCCCCCAGGTGCTGCTAGTGCAGCTACTGCCTGACCCCCTTCGCCCCGGCTCTACTCACCGTCTGCTGCTGCTGCCCCCAGCACCCCCCAGCACAGCCCCAGGGCGACACCCAGGGACATGGCTCTTGTGCTGGGTCAGGGGTCTCCCCCAGTCTGGAGATGAACAAACCCCCCAGCTCCAGTCCCTGGGAATCTGCAGCACCCCCACGCGACCCCATCACTTTCCCTTTCCCTTTCCCTTTCCCAAGTGTTGCCAATCACAAGCCCAGCCGGCCAATCAGAATGTGGGGCGGGATCTTGCTGGCAGTATCCCAGCAGAACTGGTCTCAGCAGTTTCCATTCACACGGGCAGGGCCGGGCGAAGAGCCATTAACTGCGAGTCAGAGTAGATGTCAGGAGGGACGGACTCCAGCGCCTGGGGGGGAGGGGCACAAGAGGATCTAGGGGCCGCGGGGTGCAAAAAACCTGGTATCCTGTGGGTCCCCCAGGACTTGGTGCGTGATAGTGGAAGTGGGATAAAAACAAAGCGGGAATTGTGGGGTGGGATGGCTGGGGTTAAATAACTAGTCGCCGCCACCGCCATCAACACCCCAACCAGCCGCCGCTCCCCGCCTGCCCAGCCCTGAAGGCAGCGCCGCCGCCAGCAGCAGCACCGATAGACGGGTTAATGCCGATTACCAGTAATGGGGGGAGGGCGCGACACAGTCCATGCATGGAAAGCGGGGGCACGACTGGAGCAGTTTGCACACCACTGCCCGAGGCAGCCGATGGCAGAGCCAGGGATGAGCCCACATCTCCCCGAGGACGTTCCCTAGATCCCACGGCAGCAGAGCCCTGTGATCACCAGTCTGCCCTGTACGACACCAGGCCAGAGAACTGCCCCTACGTAATCCCTGGAGCAGATCTTACAGACAAGCAGCCAGTCCTGGTTCACAAACTGCCAGGGATGGAGAATCCCCCACGGCCCTGGGCAGATGTTCCAGCGGTTAATTCCCCTCACTGTAAAACTCTGCTGCTAGCGCCTGCCCATGGGCTGTGCCCACTCCCAACAGCCCGGTGAATCTCGGCAGAGAAGTGCAGCTGTTATTGCTGGCGGGAGAATTCTCCAGCCCCTCTGAACCCCCAGCCCCAGGCTGGGCTGGGCAGGGCTGCCCGGGCGGGAGAGGGGGGGGGGAGCAAGTGGGCCCCCACAAGAATACAGTATTCTATAGTATTGCAACTTTTTTTTATGGAAGGGGCCCCCGAAATTGCTTTGCCCCGGGCCCCCTGAATCCTCTGGACGGCCCTGGGGCTGGGCCCCACACAGCAGGGGGGCTCGTACCCAGGCCACACTTCTCAAAAGGGCCCCTGGCTTTGGGTGACACCTCGACCCTCCCGGGGCGCGTGAACCAGAGCCAGCCCTAAGGCCCCTGGGGCTCTGCATGGCCGCCCTTCTGCCTCACTGCCCGCTGCAGACACCAGGGGACACGGTGCAGCTGGGCCCTGGGTCCCCGGGCCTCAGCCCCTCCCCAGCCCCTCCCGTACTCACCCCCAGCAGCCGCTGCCCCCAGGAGGCACCAACAGACCCCCAGGGCGCCAGCCAGGCCCATGGTTCCTGCCCTGGGGAGGGGTCTCACCCCGTGGCCTTGGGGAAGGAGCGGGCGAGCCAGCCGGCAGCCCCTGCAAACAGCCTGTGCACTTTGCTCACTGCACGCCCAGGGAGTGCCAGGACCGAGGCCTGACCGGAGCAGGTAGCAGCCGTGTGCCAGGGGCGGCTCCCTGCAGGGCGTGACGTGTGCTGTGTGCACAGCTAATCCTGGCACCTGACCGGCCAGCGTGCCCGTGTGCCCTGCACAGGGCTCAGTCACCAACCAGCAGCCACCTGCCTCCCTGTGGCAGGACAATGCTGGGAGCAGACAGCATCCATGGGCGCTGACCCGGTGCTCTGCCAAAGGCCATAGACCCCCCGGTGCAGGGAGAGTCCCCGCGCCAGACACGCTGTGGGAGAAAGTCCTGATTTCCTCATGCTGCAGCCCCAGCCAGACAGCCTCAGTCGGTCCCACCAGGTCACGGGGAATCCTCCAATCAGGGGCAGCGGCTGTGGCAGCTGGAAGAGCGGAGGTCACTGATTGGCTGGAGACCTGATCACCATCTGTGATGAGGTGAGTGGGTGCTGTAACGCCGGGCAGAGGAGGCCCCTTGTGCCCAGGCTGGGGGTGGCTTTGTTAGCAACACTGGACAGACCCCCCATGGGCCCATCCAGACCAGACCAATGGGCGCATCTAGCCTGGTACCTTGGCACCTGGCCTTGCAGAAGAACACCAGGCTTTCCTGTCTAGAGAACTCTGCCACCATAAAACGTGGTGCCCGGAGTTCTGAAACAATTCTACTTTGTTACTACAGTCTATTGTAGGATTTTTAAAAATGATATAATGAGTTATCCTGTGGAACTCCCTGCCACATGATATAAAAGGCAAGAGCTAAGAAGGATACCGAACAAGTCAGAACATTTCTATCTAATGCTGCAGCATCTGAGCACCTCACAATCCTTTTATCTTCATGCCCCCTTGGCAACAGGGAAAGGCTATTATCCTGATGGGGAAACTGAGGCCTAGAGAGACCAGTCACCCAGGCAGTGTGTGGCAGCGCCAGGTCTCCCAGGCTAGCACCCTAACCACTGGAAGGCCACAGGCACACTCAGAACAATTAGCTGTACTCAGGGATTCAAAGATAATAGATATAAATCCCCTAGCTCAGGGCACAGGCCAGGGACTAACTGAGGGGATGGAGGTGTGAGGGGCATAGACTGATTCAGGGGGGCTGCTCGGCCTTTGGCTTGACCGGCTGGTATCCACCACCCCGGGCCCCCAACGCTCTGGATCCACGTTGCTGAGGGAAATAAATGATCATCGCACAGGTCAACTTTCCCTCGACAGGCGGCAGCTGCCAGGTCTGGTGCCCGTCACTGGGGGACGCTGGGACAGTTCTAGGGACCAGCCCTCGGGGGGGCTGAGTCTCCTCCGGAGCCCTGACGTCTGGGGAACAAACAGCCGAGACACCCACGTTCCAGGGTCTGTGTTTTATTAGCTCAATAACCCAGCAAAAGCATCAGACAAAATATGTGCAAATGGAAGAACATGAAATCGTCCAGTTACTCACTGTGCTCAGGAAAAGCAACAAAGAATCCTGTGGCACCTTATAGACTAACAGACGTTTTGCAGCATGAGCTTTCGTGGGTGAATCCCCACTTCTTCGGATGCAAGAGGAAGTTTCACTAAACCACCTGTGATAGAGTAGGAAGCACAGACTGTCTGTGCGGGGGAGGGGAAAGCCAGAGGTTTAGGTGAAGATGCAGGAATTCAACCTGTGAGCTGGGCTTGGCCTGGGGGAGGGGAGGTGACACCTCTGGCCAGGGCAGACAAAGGAAGGAGGCGGAGGAGAGAGGAGGGGCCGGAGAGGACTGGGAGACGAAAGTGGGCTGGAGAAGAGAGGGGAGCAGGGAGACCGAGCTCTGATCCCCGGGGGGGGGGCTGTGAGGCCCCCCAAGATGGACCTAACTGGGGGGATCTGGTTATCTGTGCCTGCAAGACCTGTGTTGGACTGTGTTCCTGTCGTCTAAATAAACCTTCTGCTTTACTGGCTGGCTGAGAGTCCTGGTGAATCGTAGGGAGCACGGGGGTGAAGGCCCTGGGTCCCCCACACTCCGTGACAACTGGTGGCAGCGGTGGGATCGGCGGCACCCCGTGGACGGCGCTTCCTGCAGTAAGTGACTGGGGAGCAGGAAAACGAAGGGGCGATTCACCCCTGGGCGAGTGTGGCCAGAGAGCAGGACTTTGCAGTAACAGGGTCCCCCGGGGGATCACAGCGAGCGATCCCCGGGGCGGAGGAGTCTGCAGCTCGACCCTGGCAGAGAGGGGGTGACCTCAAAGACTGGCACACTAGGGGTCCCCCTGGAACCCGTGGGGAGCGGCGAGCACCCCGGCCTGCGAGTGGCCAGCAGGAAGATGTATTCCCAGAAGCACAAGTGGGAGCTGGTGGAGCTGTGCAAGCAGGGGGGGCTGCGCCATGGGAAGCTCACCAAGACCCAGCTGATTGCCCGGCTGGAGGAGAGAGATCGCAGGAATGAACCGGTCCCTGTCTCTGAGGGAAGCAGCCGGGCAGATGCAGCGCAGGCACCAGTGTCTGTACCCGCTGGGAGTGGCCAGTCGGCGGATGAGAGCTCCTCGAGACCCCCCACCCCTAGGCCTAGGGGGAGGGGGAGGAGGAGCCCAACTACGGAGGGCACCGTGACCCCCCCGGCCAGCCGGGGATCATCCCGGCGACGCTCGGCCTCCGTGGAGCACAGGCGGCTGGACTTGGAGAGGGAGGTCAAACTGAGGGAGATGGAGATGGTGGACCGGCAGAAGCAGCGTGAATTCGAGGCGAGAGAGAAGGAGAAGCAACGTGAATTTGAGGACAGGGAGAAGCAGCGTGCACATGAGCTGGCCATGGCCCAGCTGAACCACAGTAAGACCCCGGCTGCGGTGAGTGAGGGGGGGCCCAAGCCTACAAAGAGCTTCGATATGAACTTCCTGGCCCCGCGTAAGGAGGGGGAGGACATAGACACCTTCCTGACGGCCTTTGAGAACGCCTGTGAGCTGCACCAGGTTGACCCTGCAGACAGGATCCGGCGCCTCACCCCCTTACTGGACTCCACCACCGTGGAGGTGTACAGCCGAATGAAGGGGGAGGAGGCGCGGGACTACAACCTGTTCAAAGAGGCCCTGCTCCGCGAGTTTGGGCTGACCCCGGAGATGTACCGGAAGAGGTTCCGGAGTCAACGTAAGACCCGGGAGGTCACATACCTGCAACTGGTCAACCGGGCGCAGGGATACGCCCGCAAGTGGACGGCTGGGGCCCAAACCAGAGAGGACCTGCTTGACCTAGTCGTACTGGACCACCTGTATGTGCAGTGCCCGTCTGACCTGAGGCTGTGGCTGATGGACCAGAAGCCGGAGAATCTGCAGCATGCAGGCCGGCTGGCCGACGAGTTTGTGGACAGTCGGGCAGGGGATGGCAGGGAGGCGTCTCGAAGGAGCAGGTCTGCCTCGACGCAGAGAGAGAGTCACCATGGGACCTCCCAGAAGGAGCTGAGGGAGGGCCCCCACCAAAGGGAAGCATCTGGCGTCAGGTCCAGCCGTCCCCCTCGAGGGGACCCACGAGACATGGGCTGCTATCAATGTGGCCAACCGGGCCACGTACGGGGCCAGTGCCCCAAGCTCCGGGACAAACTGAGCAGACCAACCCCACACCGGGTCAACTTGGTAGAGACCCAGCCGGATGAGGGGCAGCGGTCGCACGAAAGGGGGTGGGCCGCACTCCCTGCAAAGGAGGGAGGGGGGCCCCGGGTCGACCCCTCCGAGGGGCTGGATGCTCCCAGCCCTGAGTTTGGGGTTTACAGGGTGGGCACGGGACTACCCCTCCGGAGCGAGTGCCTTGTTCCCCTGGAGGTAGACGGGAAGGAGGTCACTGGGTACTGGGATACGGGCGCAGAGGTGACGCTGGCCCGGCCGCAGGTGGTGGGCTCAGATCGGATGGTGCCCAACACCTACCTGAACCTGAAGGGTGTGATCGGGACCCCATTCAAGGTGCCTGTCGCGAGAGTGCACCTAAAGTGGGGGGACAAGGAGGGCCCCAAGGACGTGGGGGTGCACCCACATTTGCCCACGGAGGTGTTAATGGGGGGGGACCTCGAGGACTGGCCAAGGAACACCCAGGGTACCCTGTCCGTGAACCGTAGTCAGGGTCGACGCAGGGCTCTGCACCCTGACCCCGGGGAAAGTACTTTGGCCGAGACACCGGACCCTGACCCGGTAGGGAGGGAACGCCCAGGGACACGGCTCAGAGAGGCTGTGGCCCCGGACCCAGCCGGTGAGAGAGGACAGATCCCCGCCCCTGCCCCAGCGGCTGAGTACCAGGCCGCGGTGCGGGGAGACCACTCGTGGGGGAGGATAAGGGACCTGGCCAGCCTCGGGGGGGGACAGACCATGGGACGAGGTGGCCGGAAAAGGTTCCTGTGGGAGAAGGGGCTCCTGTACCGAGAATGGGCTCCCCCAGGGAAGATGGAGTCAGGGGGGATCAGGAGGCAGCTGGTGGTACCCCAGGAGTATCGCCGCCAGCTGCTGTGCCAGGCCCATGACATTCCCCCCTCAGGGCACCAGGGAGCCTGGCGTACCCAGCAGCGGCTGCTGCAGAACTATTACTGGCCTGGGGTCTTTGCCCATGTCCGGCAGCACTGCCGCTCCTGTGCCCCCTGCCAGAGGGGGAGGAAGGCCCGGGACAGGGGGGAGATGGCTGTAAGGCCCCCGCCCCGCCCTGGGGAGCCTGTCCGGAGGGGGGCCAGGGTCAGAGGGGGGGCTCTGAACCGAGAGAGACCGAATCCCAGCCCCCCAGACTGGAACGTGGGGAGAAGGCCCCAGCCCAGGGTGCACCCCAGGGGTATTGGGGTGGGGAAAGGGCGCGGGCGGCATAAGGTTGTAGGTGGGTCCGAACTTCCCCGGGTCACTGGCTGGAGTGACCCCGCTCAGTTCAGTCTCGGAGGGGGGAGAGGTGTGATGGAGTAGGAAGCACAGACTGTCTGTGTGGGGGAGGGGAGAGCCAGAGGTTTAGGTGAAGATGCAGGAATTCAACCTGTGAGCTGGGCTTGGCCTGGGGGAGGGGAGGTGACACCTCTGGCCAGGGGAGACAAAGGAAGGAGGCGGAGGAGAGAGGAGGGGCCGGAGAGGACTGGGAGACGAAAGTGGGCTGGAGAAGAGAGGGGAGCAGGGAGACCGAGCTCTGATCCCCGGGGGGGGGCTGTGAGGCCCCCCAAGATGGACCTAACCGGGGGGATCTGGTTATCTGTGCCTGCAAGACCTGTGTTGGACTGTGTTCCTGTCGTCTAAATAAACCTTCTGCTTTACTGGCTGGCTGAGAGTCCTGGTGAATCGTAGGGAGCACGGGGGTGAAGGCCCTGGGTCCCCCACACTCCGTGACACCACCCCACGAGCATTAACAGCCCCCGCTAAGGGCTACGTAACACTCTGGGAGGCGGCGGATCTGGGTCGCTAGCAGCACCGCAGGCACAGCACATCCCCCAGGCCAAGCTGGACATTTCGGTTCCAGCCCAAGAGCTGACAGAGGGAGGGTCCGATCGCTCCCTGGGGACGTGAACATTGGCAGCAGAGCTGTCGGTGCCATTAAGGCGCCTGCCCGAATTATGGCTGATTCGGTAACAGCCGATCTCTTCCCCACCTCACAGAGTCACAAACTTTAACAACCCGTGAACCCCTTTCACTAAAATGTCTAGTCTCGTGAACCCCCTCCTAAAAATCAATATTTCCATGGATTTTCCCCCTTACTCAGCATAAATTATAAAAGCAGTGATCTTGGACATGTAAAATTTGTTTTTATGACATGCTTATTACGCACTATTTATTATTATTTATCATTTCAGTATTTTTATTACATTATGAAAATGGCAACACTCTTCCAAGATCTCACTTCTGTAGCTTGTATCACTTTTAATTAAGCCTGTTATAAGACAAGGCTCCTATCAGAGGTGCCAGTAGAAAAAGAGGTGTGGGGCAAAGCCCCCACGCACCCCTGGGCCTGGGGGGCACTGCCAGAGGCTGTTTGGCTGCTTGGCCTGGGGGCTGGTGTGAAGGTCGATGGCTTTGCAGGCCAGCTAGCGGTGACTCGCTTGTAGGTGTCAGATCTCTGACGCCCCACGTTGCTGGATATTACCCCTCGGTGGCCAGCGGGAGGTGAATGAGGCACAGGTGTGGCGACATGGCACCAGCAGCCAGTGCAGGCCAGGCCGGCCTGAGAAGTGACGGCCAAACCTCAGGCTCCCGTGGCCAATCAGAACGGGGTAGCCCATAATTGCCTGCTGTGGGGCTCCCCCGCCCCTGTCTTTGCCTGCTCATTGGTCTCTGTGCCGGTTCCTGCTGCTGGACCAGGGGACCGGCCCGTCCCTGATGCAGGCAGCGCGGCCCCCGCAGAGACGAGACACTGGAGCGAGTCGGCCCTTTGGGCAGAACTTGAGGCAATGTCCCGGCTGCAGAAGCAGAGAAGCAAACGCTGCAGTAGGAGAGTCTGAGGCCCAACACCGCCAGGAGGAAACTGCTGTAACGACCAGGGCAGGAATCTCCCCCGGGGCAGGGGGGAGTCAGAGGACAGAGATCGCCCAGCCAGTGGGGTCAGCAGCTGGGCAGGGTCACTGCCCCTAGCTCGGGGGGTCCCACGCTCCGGGGGTCTGTTCCTGATGACGAGCTGGAGGCAGAATCTTCCCTGCTCTTTGCTGCAGAGGGAGAGGAAAATCGTTCAGAGGCGGCGTTAGCTGTGGGGATCCCAGCTAGGGAAGCAGGAGGGGAATTCAGCTCTGGGCTTCCCCCACACTGCACCCCCCATGCACCCCACACTAACACCTCTCTATGGAGCGACCTGCCCCAGGCTGGGAATGGACACGGGTTCGAATCCCAAACGCAGCGCGTGACCCCGGTCATACCTGCCCCTGACAGACACCACCGGGCTCTGGCTTTTCCCTCACACTCAGAAGCTCCCGGACGGCTGCTCTGGCCTGCAACGGGCCGTTGGAGCGACGCCTGTGACTCACGCAGCCCAGCCCCATCAGTGCCCGCATCCCTTCTCCCCTCATGGGGACCCCCCACACCCATAATGCACTGGGGCGCTGGGCCCTGCACCTGGATTTACTCACTGGCTGCCGGAGCGTAGCCGGGATTCCTGGGGCCTGAAACACAAGCAGAGAATGAGGGTCAGTGCAGGGGAGCAGGGTAACCCCTTGTGACAGTTGCACTCCATATGTTTATGGAAATATGCTAATGAGTATGAATATAATGTAACTGGAATATGCTTCATGCAAAACGTGTCTTGTGAGGGATCATTACAAAGCTTTTAATCTACTGCGTGTGTTCATCCTGTTTGTACGAATGTGCCACTCTTGGATCTGAAACTAGGAATCTGAACTATAACTCTGAGGCCGATTGCAACTATGCAACGTGTGGGCCAGTAATGGTGGCTTGGAATCTTGATGACTCCCATTAACCAGGACGATTGTCTCCAGATGGGTGTGTTTTACCTGTACGTCTCCCTGTATCCGTGTGTGCTGGCAAGTGGGTAATGAAATCTTGCAGTGACATGTGATCATGTCACCTGAACTGGAATCCATCTTTAACCTGGTGCTTTTCCATGGAGAAGGAGGGGTGGGAACCCAGAGAGGGTGTCACGGCGTCCCCGGGCGCTGCTCTGGAACTGCTCCCCACCAAGCCAGGCAGGACTCTGGGGAGCCTCCTCCCCCTCGGAGCAGCCTGTCTGCAGGGCAAGAAGCTCCCACGGCTTCACCTCCTGGGTCTCTCCTGGGAGCATTCAGCATCCTCTGCCCCACCGTGCGCTTCCCCCAGCGAGTCCCCCCGGCGGGGTCCTGGGGGGGCCACAGGGTCCTGCCCCCCCACTGAGCAGTCAGACGTGACTCCCAGCCAGCCAGTAACACAGAGGTTTATTCGATGCCAGGAACAGGGTCTAAAACAGAGCTTGTAGGTACCGCGAACCGGACCCCTCGGCCGGGTCCATTCTGGGGGCAGTGAGCCAGACCCCCACGTCTGCACTTCACTCCTCGTCCCCAGCCAGCTCCAGACTGAAACCCCCTCCAGCCCCTCCTCTGCTCAGCCCAGGCCAGGAGGTCACCTGATCTCTTTGTCTCCAGCACCTTCAGTTGCACCTTTGCAGGGGAGGGGCCCAGGCCATCAGTTGCCAGGAGACAGAGGATCAGGCACTTAGGTGCACTGGCCCCTTCCTCTGCTAGATCCTTAAGAACTGCAGAGGGGACACTGAGGCACCAACACCGTATTCAGAGAAAACATTAAGAACTTTCCTAGTTCGTCACAGAGGGACAAAAGGGTTCCTGCCTGGTGCCAAAGATATATAAAGGGATAGAAGAGAGCAAAGGGGAGAGAGAAGCCGTCATGAGGAATCCCCAAGCTACCACCTGAGCTGGAACTAGAGCTGTACCAGGGGAAAGAATTGTGCCCAGGCCTGGAGGGTGTCCAGTCTGAGGAAAAAAACGTACTGAAGCATCTCTGAGGGTGAGATTATCTGTGTTCAGTTTGATTAGACATAGATTTGTGCATTTTATTTTATTTTATTTTACTTGGTGACTTACTTTGTTCTGTCTGTTATTACTAGGAGCCACTTAAATCCGAATTTTTATTCTTACTAAAATCACTTTTGTTTATTATTGAACCCAGAGTAAGTGATTAATACCTGGGGAAAACCGCTGTGCCTCTCTCTATCAGTGTTATAGAGGGCGGACAATGTATGAGTTTACTCTGTGTAAACTTTATACAGAGTAAAAGGGATTGATTTGGGTTTAGACCCCACTGGGAGTTGGGCATCTGAGTGTTAAAGACAGGAACACGTCTGTGAGCTGCTTTCAGGTTAACCTGCAGCTTTGGGGCAAGTAATTCAGACCCTGGGTCCATGTTGGAGCAGACGGGCGTGCCTGGCTCAGCAAGACAGGGTGCCGTATCTTGGAGCTGGCAGGGAAGGCAGGGGCAGAAGTAGTCTTGGCACATCTGGTGGCAGCTCCCAAGGGGGTTTCTGTGATCCAACCCGTCATACCCCTCCCCCCCGTGACCCCGACCCTCTGTCCCCTCTGACACAGGGCTCCCCGTGACCCCAACTACACCTCACCCAGGCCAGCCCCACCCCAGTGCCCCCCACAGCAGGCACACGGCACCCAGCCAATGACAGAGCCCACTCTGCCCCCAGCAGGGCCGGGTTACAGTCATCAGCCCTGCCCCATAGCCCTGCCCCACCTCTCCTTGGGGAGCAGTGGGAGGAGCCATTCCCCCGTGGGCTGGCTGGGCTGCCTCACTCCCCAGACCTCCCCACATCCCGGCTCCGCGGGGACCGGCTCTCACCTGCTGATTTTCTCCTCCACAGGACGATGCCGGCCCCTACGGCTCCAGCCAGAACCAGCACGGCCAGGAGGATGGCGGCCAGGACCCCGGGGGGCAGGGGGCCCTTCTTCCCAGGGGCTGTGGGGTGGAGAAGGGCCCAGGTCACCGAGGGGAGCAGCCGCTGGGGCATCCTTCTGGGGCAGCCACAGGCCTTTGCCTTGAACGTCTCCCCGAGGGCGTCTGCAGAGACCTGGCCCCAGGGGAGGGGAAAGGCTGAGCCGGGAGGGGGACGGGGATGGAGCCAGAGGGTGGGTGCTCTGCCGGGCACTGCCAGACACACACACCACACAGCAACCAGGCCCTTCCCTCGTAACGACGTCAGCCTGTGGAACTCACTGCCACTGGATGCCACCACAACCAGAAACTTAATGAGATTCTCTGAGGGATCGGCCATTTCTGTGGGTCACATGAATACCCAGAGCTAGACAAGTTCACACTGACGATGGGCAGGGATATTGACCTTCCTGTGGCAGGGCCGCACCCCATCTCTGTAACTTCCTGGGGCCATGCCCCCAACCCCTGGGTCCTGCTATTCACCCCCACCCTTACCCCAGACGAGCACGGGCTCCGGCAGGCTGCTGTGCTCCACTTGACAGGCGTAGCGGTTCCCGTCCTGCTGCGGGGAGATCTCCAGGGATGACTGCGTGTAGTATGAGTGAATGTCGTTGGGCAGAATCCCACTGGAGTACTTCTCCGCCAGGATGTCTTCTCCATCCCGCACCCAGGAGACGTGGATGGGACATGGGTAAAAGCCCCGGGCGCGGCAGGAGAGGGTGACAGAGCCATCTGGGTCGTCTCTGCGGGAAACTGAGACTGTGAGGGGTGCTGGGGGGGAGCCACAGTGTGTGAGCCACATGCCAGGGGCTGGCACCAGTAACAGACAAGAGATAAAGGCCCCACAGTGGGTGGAGCACTCACATGTGTGTGAGACCTGGTCTGCACCCGTTTACACTGATTTGTAAATGGAGCTAGTTAATCTGGTGTAAATCCCCTTGTGATGCTGTACGGAATTGAGAGACACTTTATATTATTAATAACAACAGTATTGTAAAATTGCAATAAATCATGCCAGATATGCTATGCCATGTAAGGTGTCATTGACAATGGTATGATTTGCGAAGGATGATCATCTTGTTTAGATGTTTGTATCACCTTTGTACTGTGAGTTATAGATTTGCATGGTTTCAAAACTTGGTATATCAAAACTTGTGCTGTGTTTCTGGGTGACGCCCCCAGACAGATTGGCATCAGCACTAAGCCTGCTAGATGGCCCACCAAGGGACATCAGCTGTACAATGAACCCATTGAAAAAATCCAGGGACCGCACCGTATGAATCAGCGAGACATGTAGGGGCTGCCTATGGACACAACTCCAGGGCCTTTCCCTGCCTGTGCTGGGCGCTTGTGTCTGGGACACAGGAAGGTCAAGCCACATGGTACAGGATATAAAAAGGCAGCTGCATCATCTCCATTTTGTCTTCAGTCCTGCTTCTCACCTCTGGAGTCATCACTTCTCTACACACTGAAGCCCTGAACAAAGCACGGAATGACCCATCCCAGCGGTGGATGTTCCACAGGGACTTTCAAGCCAGCAAACTCACCAACACTGCTAGGAACCTGATAGATGGACTCTGACTCCTATGTGTGTATCTGATTGCTTTGCTGTTCAGCAACTTTCTTCTTGTTCTTTTCTTTTCTAATTAACCTTTGGTTTTTGACACTAAAGCACTGGCTGGCAGTGCGGGATTTTGGGTAAGATCCAACCTAATACTGACCTGGTAATGTGGCTGGCCCTTTGGGGTCAGAAGAACATTTTGTATAGTGAGCAGAGTCTTTAAATAACTTCTCGCTTTACTGGACGTAGGTGCTGATTGGGAGCCTGTAACGAAGCTGCCTCTGGTGGGACGCTACTGAGAGCATCAGTTCAGGACAAATTGCTCAGAGCAGGGCAGTTACAGCCCAAAGCTGGAGTTCCTTTACGCCCAGCCCAACAGAGACGACTTCGGTCTCACCCCACTGGCTGACCACAAGTCACACAAGCAATTCCCTTAGACACTCCAGTCTCCCAGCATCACCAGCAGTCCCACTCGTCCTGGGGATGAATGGTTATGAAAACCAACACCCCAATAAAAGGAAAAGGTTCTCTCGATCCCAAAGGACCAAGCCCCAGACCCAGGTCAATATACACATCAGATCTTACCCACAAATCACGCTATTGCCAATCCTTTAGAATCTAAAATCTAAAGGTTTATTCATAAAAGGAAAAAGGTAGAGCTGAGAGCTAGAATTGGTTAAATGGAATCAATTCCATCCAGTGATGGCAAAGTTCCTGGTTCAGGCTTGTAGCAGTGATGGAGTAAACTGCAGGTTCAAATCAAGTCTCTGGAACATCCCCCGCTGGGATGGGTCATTCAGTCCTTTGTTCAGAGCTTCAGTTTGTAGCAAGGTTCCTCCAGAGGTAAGAAGCAGGATTGAAGACAAAATGGAGATGATGATGGTGCCTCTTCTAGTCCTTTTGCCATGTGGCTTGTGCTTCCTTTGTTCCAACCACAAGCCACCCAGCACATGGCCTGGAAAAACCTGAGTTTTGTCCATAGGCAGGTCCCTGCCTGCCTTGCTTCTCTCAATGGGTCAGTTGTAGCTGATGATCCTTAATGGGCCATCAAGCAGCCAGGCAGAGCTGACACCAACTTGTCTGGGGTGTCACCCAGAAGCAGAGCCCACGTGTGAAATACAGAGAGTACAGAGCCAATACTTATAACTTGAAATACAAAACTGATATATTCACACAGACAGCATCATCATAACCAGCCAATCGTAACCGTGGTTGCACCAATGATCTATACGGTCACCGTTCATGTCAATAACATCACTGAGCCAGAGAACTGGAATGCAATAAAGGGGGCCTTGTGGTTTCTTTTTTCAGCTTATTGATAACCAGTGTGGGGAGCACACAGAGGTGGCAGGTTTGCAGAAATTTTGGTGATGCCCAGAACCTGCCCCCACGCAAACTCTGCCCTAGGAGGGAATTTGGGTGCGGGGAGGAGGTCTGGGGTGCAGGCTCTGGGAGGGATTTTGGGGATGGGAGCGGGTGTGGAGGGACGGGGTGCAGAGGTGAGGGCTGTGGGGTGGGGCTGGGGATGAGGAGTTTGGGAGGGGTCTCAGGGCTAGGGCAGAGGGTTGGGGTGAGGGCTGTGGGGTGCGGCTGGGGGTTTCATGATGCAGGAAGGGGCTCAGGCAGAAGGTTGGGGTGCGGGGGGATGAGGGCTCTGGCTGGGGCCAGAGCTGAGGGGTTTGGGTGTTGGAGAGGCTCAGGGTTAGGGCAGAGGGTTGGGGTGCAGGGGGTGAGGGCTCTGGCTGTGGGTGTGGGCTCTGGGGTGGGGCAGGGCTGGGGATGAGGTTGGGGTGCAGGCAGGCTGCCCCGAGGCTGGGGCCAAAGAGGAGGACTCCCCCCAGCCCTCTCCCCACAGGCAGTGGTGAGCTCTAGGGGAGGAACCCCCCCTCTTCCCCCCTCTCTCCCCCAGCAGCACACTCACCTCGCACCACTGTCACTGCACGTGCTCCTAGGGCCCCTCTCAGGTCCAGGAAGCCCCCTCCCCTCCCCTCTGGTGGGTGCCGGGGGAGGCATCACATGTGCACCTCCTCCCCTGCTGCTGCCCCTCACTGGGGGTGGGGGTGGGGCTGCCCCTTGCCCAGCGTGACTGCGGGCAGGGGGCCCTGTGCTGCTGGAGGGTCTCGCCGGAAAAGGGAAGGGTCCGAGGCAGAAGGGCAGGGTAAGGGCAGTCTGCCCTGCCATTCGTGGGTGGGGGGCACTAGGACCCCGCAGTGGCAGCTGATGCCAGGAGCCAGCAGAGCGGAAGCAGGTGCAGCTTCAGGGGAGAGGCAGGGACATGCTCTGGGGACACTCGGGAGGCACGGGGAAGCGGCAGGTAGGTGGAGCCGGGCCCTTGGGCCCTGAATGTTGCTGGAGCCCGGGCACCACGGGCCCATACAACTCGCTGCCCCTGGAAGCACAGTTTGTAACTGGCTAGTGAATCTAACTTCAGTGTTAATGGCCAGTTTCGGGAGAATCTGCTCGTCTTTTTTCAGCCTGCCCTGAGCTGGGCATTTTCAGTGGGGGCTGCCCCAGGCATCCGGCTCTCAGCCCTCTGCAGACTCACTCAAACTGCTCACATCGGTGGTAGCTGAACTGGGTAGTTACCAGAACAGGCCTGGGCCCGGGTCTCCTTCGCTGCGCGCGATCCCGCACTGTAACACGGCTACGCCCAGGCAGGCTGTCACTGGGCCACCCAAACACACGTGTGCAATTTAGGGGCTAAGGGACAGATTTCCAAATGCCCCTCGGTGCCTCACGCCAGTGATTTCATGGGGAGCCAGGTGCCTCCGTTCAGAAATCCCAGCTGGCCCCTGTCTGCATCCTCAGGCACTTAAATCCCTTTGTCACATGGTCCCAGTCCCAGTCCATGTCTCTGCCCTCGGCTGTGGAGGTGCCAGCGCTGGGCACAAGAACCTCAAAACAAGTTTTTCTTTGTACAGAGACATGTATCCCCCTCCCCTCCCCGCCTCCTTGACACTCACAATTGGCTGGGCCTTTTCTGGCTCAAACATGCCAAACAAATCAACTCACAGCCCAGAGCTGGGACGTTTCAGCCCGAAAAGGGAAGTCTGAGGCAGCTGGAAGCCAATGGGAAAGGCCCCGCAGAACGGAGACGCCCAGGCAGCCAGAACCGGCTAATAACCCGTCTGCTCTAATAACAGCCCGTAGCTCTTGTCTAGCGCTTGTCATCGGCCAATCTCAAAGTGCTTGACAAAGGAGACCCGTGTCGTTAACCCCATTGTACATGCGGGACACTGAGGCACAGAGATGAGGCGTGACTGGCCCAAGGCAGGAGTGCCAGAACCTCGGTAGATGTGGGGGGGCTACAAAGCCCTGCCCCCTCCATGGCCTTGCCCCAGCCCCTCCCGTCCCCTTCCCCAAAGGCCAGGCCTCCTGACCAGGCCGGAAGTTGGAGCTGGGCAGGGAGCCCGGGGTGCTGTGGGGAGCCGCGGTACCTCCGCCTGCCCTGGACGGGGGCTGGGGTACCCGAGAGCTCCCTGGGCGGCTCCCACCACATCCTGGTTTCAGCTTCCAGCCTGGCGAGGAGGCAGGGCCTTGGCGGGAAGAGGAGGAGCAGGGGTGGGGAACGGGGCCTCGTGGTGAGGGGGGCTAAGGCCGACCTCGGCTCCCCCAGCGTGAACAGGCTGGTGCTGCCAGCAGGGGCTGTGCTTTGTACCTGCCTGAGGCTTGCAGTTTGCCGGAGGGCAACGCAGCCTCCTGCCCCACAAACTATGCCCATGTTAAAAAGCAGGTGGGAATGGCCCCAGCCCAAGGTCACCCAGCAGGCCAGTGGCAGAGCTGGGATTAGAAGCCAGTTGTCCTGTGTCCCAGCCCGGTGCACTATCCACTAGGTCACACTGCCCCTCCTGATCATGTCCAAGTCACATTGGTGTTGCTGACCCCCGTACCCCACTCCCCATAATAAGCCCCCGCGGCTCACTCACCCTGCTGCTCCAGCACCGCCCGCCCCTGCAGCACCAGGCTCCGCAGGGTCCCCAGGCACTCGGACTGCAGGTACTGCTGGACAAACTTGGTCCAAGCCTTGCCCGCCGTCTCCCAGTGCTGCTTCGGGGCGAAGGCCGGCTGCACGGCCGCCACCCACGTCCCCGTCTGGTTGTCAAAGCTGATGAAGTCCCTCCCGTTGTAGGCGAACTGGAACCTCGGGTCCACGGGGGCCTGGTCGCTCAGGGCACAGCCCACGTGAACCTGATCAGTGTGAATCCCTGTGTGGGGGAGAGAGAGAGCTCAGACCCTGCACTGAGAGCTGGGAAATGGGTCTGTAGGCGGGTGGGGTCAGAGGACACTCGGCCGGACGGTGACACCGGCACTTTACCGCCTCTGACCGTGCAGCTGGCCTCATGCTGAGCTAGCGAACAATCCCAGAGGACGCTGAGGGGCAGGAGGGGTCAGAGCAGACCCATGGGAAGGATTGAGGGGTTGGGATCCTGCTGTACAGTTACTGGGCTCCTGGAGTCTCTCCAGTGGTGAACATGAGAGGTGCCATATGGGGCGAGACCAAGGTCTGACAGTGACCAACACCAGGGGGGAGGGGGGGGGTGCACAGAACAGGGCAATTCTGGAGTGATCCACCCCGTCTTCCCCGCCCGGCTCCTGGCAGGTGGAGATTTTGAGTTGGCCCAGGCACGGGATTGCATCCCTGACCATTTTGGCTAACAGCCATTAATGGAACTATCCTCCAGGAGCTTATGCAGTTCTTTGTTGAACCCAGTTATACTTTTGGTCTTCACAACATCCCCTGGCAGTGAGTTCCGCAGGGTGACCGTGTGTGGTGTGAAAAAGTACTTCCCCATGTTTGTATTAGACCTGCTGCCTATTGATTCCATCAGGCAGCCCCTGGTTTATTATTGTGGGAAGGAGTAAAGACCACGTCTCTATTCACTTTCTCCACCCCAGTCGCCATTGTATAGACTCTGTCATATCCCCCTGAGCCGTCTCTTTTCTGAGCTCAACACCCCCCATCTTTTTGGTCTCTCTCATACGGAAGCGGTTCCATACCCGTGATCATCTTTTTTACCCTTTTCTCTGAGCCTTTTCCAGTTCCACTCTGCCCTTTTGGAGAAGGGGTGTGTGACGTTGCACCCCATAATGCTTTATAGAAATATGCTTATGAATGTAAATATGATAAATGGAATCTGTTTTATGCTACATAGGCCATGTCACATATCTATGCAAAGGTTATGTTCTACTGAATGTATTCATCCTATCTGTATGCCTGTATCATTTTTATATCTGAAGTTATGAGTGTTGTCTCTATGCTTATATTTCAAATGTTTGCTGTAGGACGCATCTAAGGCAAATCTGGTCAACATAGTGTGAGGGGGTTACTGAAGTAATTTGGAGCACTTGGGTAACCATGGACCTTGATAGATGCCAATTCACATCTGAGCTTTCCTGGGAACATTCAAACTAGCATGTAGACAATGGTGTCGGCCTGTAAAGAACTGAGTCATGCATGGACATGTGACTTGCCCATGTGACTCCAAAACTCCATCTTGTAGCTGTGGTTCTACACGGGGAGAGGTGTTTCCAGCCACAAGAGAGAGGCTATATAAGGCCCTGGGAGACCCCTCCATTTGGTCTTCAGCTGGCTCAAGAGAGCCTCTCCACCCCCCAGGGTTCCTGAAAGAAACTGGAACAAAAGGACGGTAACCACGGAGGTGTGAGTGATTGCTGGACCCAGACTAGAAGAAGGCTAGTCTGTAAAAGGAAGCTCACTGGAACACCTCTCAGGGTGAGAGTTACCTGCATTTAGTTTCCTACCGTATTAGGGTTAGACTTGCGTGTTTTATTTTATTTTATTTGGTAATTTACTTTGTTCTGTCTGTTAGTACTTGGAACCACTTAAATCCAACTTTCTGTATTTAATAAAATCACTTTTTACTTATTAATTAACCCAGAGTCTGTATTTATACGGGGGAGGGGGGGAAACAACTCTATCAGTGTTACAGAGGGTGAACAATTTGCGAGTTTTAAGCTTTATACAGGGTAAAACGGATTTATTTGGGGTTTGGACCCCACTGGGAGCTCGGCAGCCGAGTGTTGGAGACAGGAGCACTTCTTAAGCTGTTTACCGTTAAGGCTGCAGCTTGTGGGGGACGTTCCGACCTGGGTCTGGGTTTGTAGCAGACGGGTGGGTCTGGCTCAAACCAGGCAGGGCACTGAACCCCCAGGCTGGCAGGGAAAACGGGCTCAGAGGCCGTCTCAGCACATCAGGTGGCAGTTCCCAAGGGGGTTTCTGTGATCCAGCCCGTCACAGGGTGACCAGACCTGCACACAGTATTCAAGGTGTGGGCGCACCAGGGATTTATATAGCGGCAATATGATAAATTCTCTTATTTTCTATCCCTTTCCTAATGGTTCCTGATGTTATGTTAGCCTGGGGACAGGCTATTTCCACACAATTATAATTTTTTGAGAGAAAATTTCAATTTGGCCAGAAAACATTGATTTTCAGTTGGGGAAATTGATCCTGAGGGTGCTCGGCGCCCTGCCTGGGATTCTCCTGAGATGGAATTTCTGAAAAGTTTCCTTCCAGGAAACCTCCCATTTCTGACTTCCCTTCTGATCGGGAATGACACCACTTCCGGGAATAACACATTTTCCGTGGGAAGAAAACTCCATTTTCCAGCCAGCTCTGGTTTGGGCAGCACGTAGGCCCCGATCCCCAGTGGGAGTGATTCTGAGCAGGCAGCTCTCGCGTGTCCATGAACAACAACAATTCTCAGACACTCACCGCCCGTCTGGTTGTACAGCTGCATCCACCTCCTGGTCTCAACTTTCGAGCCCTCCTCGTGCCTCCAGAACTGCTGGGTCTTTTCCTGGAAATACTCAGCGCCCAGGGTCCGTGCCACCCACTCCTGAGTGGGTCTGACCTCTCGCGTGTCACTTCTGTAGTTCGCGATCTTAACGTCATCCAGCCGGGCGATCATGATGAAGTGATGGGTCCCATCTTCGTTGATGATGGCTGTGACTAGCACGGACAGGCTGTGGTGCCCTAAAGCAACAGGAGCGAGGTTGAGTTAACAAGCAGCTTCCTCCCTTGCTCAGGGGACACCAGGGCTGCCCAGTGGGGACCAGCAGAGGCCTCCCACCCCCAGCCCCGTCCCCCTGCCCTCAGCCCCATCCTGGGCGAGGGACAAGCTGGTATGTCTGTAGTGCACAGGAATCAGGTAGGACGAGCTGTCAGCCTGCGCCTCTGAAAGCCGGTGGCCTGTTTGGGGGGGTCAGGCATTGGTGGTGGGGGTTAACTGCCCCCTAAAGGGCTCTCTCCCAGGGGAAAATGCCCTGAGGACGGGAGAGGCGGATGGGCAAACTGCTTACAGCAGAACCTGGGGCATTTGTGGCGTGTGTGCCTGTCTGTGGGGTGTGCACGTGTGTGGTCTGTACGTGTAGAGGGGAGGGTCGTGGGTGTGCATCACCTTCATTGTCAGTTTTTACTGAAAAATTCCCGGTTTCAATAGAAGCCGTTATTTGGTGTTCACTGATTTTCACCCCAGTTTTGGCTCACTCAGCTGATTGTGGTAAGAAAATCCAACCTGTGACAGCCAGTCGATGTGTTTGTGTGAATAATAAGTGAGGCTAAGTGTGAGTGCAAGGCTGCCTGTTAACGTGAGGGGGATGGAGAGGAAGTTACACACACACGCGCACACACACACACCCCGTTACTGTGCAGTCCAGGAAATACACCACAGCATTAAACTCCTTTGAGGTTCCCTTTCTGTTGCTGTTGGACCTGCTTTTCACCCATGTTTTAAATGTTTAGAATAAACACACCTGTGCCCAGCTGGAGTGGGGCTGTTACAGGGAGCTGCCCCGTCTGACACCCATAGCCGGGGCTCACCCTGCCCGCCCCCCCCAGCCTGACCAGGTACTCACCGCCAGCTGCAGCTGGTGCCAGGAGCCCGCAGAGAGCCAGCAGCAGCCCCCAGGCCATGGCTCTTGTGTTGCACGGGGAGGGTGACCGGACAGTCCGGGGTGGGTTGGGTAATAGACACCTGTATAAGATAAAGCCCCGAATATCCGGACGGGGAACTCAGCCCAGGTGGGCTGGTAGAGCCTGGCACAGACCCTGGCAGCACAGAGCAGAGGGACCCACCACCGCCCCACACCGACACTATCGCTATCACTTTCCAAAGTGTCACAGCTGCCTGTGGCCATCGAATCAGGACACAGGCAGAGGCTGTTCATCATCGGTATCCAGGCAGAAGTAGCTGTGTGAGGTTAAGGTGCAGAGCCCGTGATTGCAGAGTCCTGCCCCGTGCCCAGGGGGGTGCAAAGACTCTGGGGCAGGGCACCGGGTGTGGGTACCATGGGGCAGGGGCACAAAGGGGGCAAAGGGGTCAGGAGTGAATCCCAGCCGGAAAGGAGAAGGTGGTTTTGGACTCTCCGAGGGGCAAGGCTGGAGCAGCCCCCATAGGAACGAGGGGGGCCCACAAACAATCCTTCCATTGCCAGAGTGAGCTGGCGACGACTGCGGGACTGTCTGGCAGGTGATGGGTCTAGGCTCTGGGGCTCGTGTCCTAGTTACAGCTCATGTTCCTAACGCTCATGCTTCAGGGCCTCAGCCAGCCACTGGCAGGGGTCAGGAAGGGATTCCCCGCCCCCCCCCCCAACAAAATAATTTGTTGTGGGGTTTGTGTGTGTTTTAGCTCCCCTCTCTGCAGTGTCAGGGCTGGGTGGGGAGGGTACTCCCAGCATTATCTCAGCCCCGGGCATGGCTAGCTGGTCCTTGCACCCATGCTCAGGGTGTAGCTGATCGCTGTGGGTGGGGTCAAGGGGGAATTCCCTCCTCCCCCCCAGTCAGACTGGCAGTGACTTGGGGGGTCTCACCTTCCCCTGCAGCCTGGGGGCGGGTCACTGGCCAGGATTATCTGCAGGGGGGTGCGTGTAGACGAGCAGACTCACTCCTGCGGCGCCTCCTGCTGGTCTCTCAAGAATTAGCTCAATTCAGCTCCAGAGCGCCCTCTGCAGGCCAGTGATCAGCCTGTCCTCTGGCCCCCCGTGTCCCTCCCTGGACTCCAGTGCCCCTTTGGTGAGGGACTGCCAGGGGCAGCACCCCAGTTAATCTGGGTCTCCCCTCCCTGGGGAACCCCCACCCACTATCCCCACCTTGCCTCAGGATAAGGCTACTGCCGGTCATTGTCTGGCCAGCCACTCAGCACTGGCCAGGGGGGCTTGGACCTGCTCCCTTGGCCTGCCCCTGGGCTGCCCCCTGCAACCCCCAGGACCTCTTGGCCTTACACTAGGCCGCAGCCTGGGGCTTTCCAGGCTGGAGCTCCCCAGCCTTTCCCCAGCCCTGCTCCACTCAGGTACCTGCTCTCTAGCCCGCAGGCAGAGGGGGAGTGACGGGGCTTCTGGTGCCTCTGCCTTTATAGGGACCAGCTGGGTCTGTTTGGGGCGTGTCCCCAGCTGCAGCCACTTCCCCCAATCAGCCCAGCCTAAAAGCTGCTTTCTCCAGCCACAGCCCCCTCCCAGGGCTGTTTTTAACCCCTTGCGGG
The DNA here is from genome assembly GCF_016161935.1 of Mauremys reevesii. Lineage (NCBI taxonomy): Eukaryota > Metazoa > Chordata > Testudines > Geoemydidae > Mauremys > Mauremys reevesii. The sequence continues at coordinate 415,757 of NW_024100895.1, read as the reverse complement.
GGGGGGTCCACCCTGCTACAGGGGGAGGGTCTCTCACTTAACCCTGTCCCTGCCATTGCAGAGCCTTGGGCTCTGGCACCCCTCGCCTCCCCCCCCCCCTCCCGTTCTCAGTCTGTGGCAGGTAATAGTCCAGCCTCCTGGGGGCTGTGGCCCTTCGGCCTCATTGTGGGTGTCAGATTAGTGAGCGGGGGCAAGTGGGGGCTGGTGGCTTGTGACATACGGGAGGGTGGACCGGCTGAGCTGCTGGTTCCTTCTGGCCTGAAGCTCATGATACAACCGGTCCAGGGCTGCCCCGGACGTGGGGTGATGAGCCCTCCATGCTGGATGAGCCGTTCCCATGCTGGGCTCAGCCAGTCCCTGAGCCAGGCGCTGAGCTGGTGACTCTCAGGGCTGGTCAGTGAGCCTCACAGGAGAACCAGCAGCGCCGTCTGCCCCACGTCACTGCGTGGCTTGGACCTGTCCCCTGCCTGAGCGCAGGACGGACTCCACAGCCGCAGGTGTCAGTTCTCTCCAGCCCTGCCCTCGCTCCAGCCTGGCTCCCGGCCCTGCGCGTGCCTTGTTCCAGCCTCGCCCTCCACGCCTGATTCCAGCTCTGAGTGCTGGCTCTGGTTCCCGGCCCGACTGTCACTGCACCAGCCACTGGGCCAGACCCTCCGCAGCTCGGTGTCTGACACACGGTCATCGCTAGGGACAGTCCTGACATTTGGGGCTTTTTCTTTCATAGGCACCTATTATCCCCAACCCCTGTCCTGATTTGTCATAATTTCTCTCTGGTCACCCTAGTCACAGCAGACAGACAAATGGGTGATGGACACAGTAGTGTAGCTGAGGGTAACCGTTCCCATTTGGGGAACATAGTTTGGGTTAATTTACCCCGGTCTATTTTACCCGCACACCACTGGCTAGATCGATTGATAGATATTCCAATACATACAGCCCGTCTGAGCACCTACCTCTCCATCTCTGCCCATCCCAGCTCTGAGAACGGCACCCATCACTGCAGCAGGGCAGTGTCTCCCGTAAATCAAACCAGCAGCTCGGATTCCTTTCTCCCTCCCCTCCAGCGAGCTGGGCCAGGCTGGGTTTGTTTGGGATTTATTTATACACAGAGCTGAGAGTGAGGGAGCTAGCGGAGGAAGCACAGAGATGGGGTTTGTGTTTAGCTCAGAATGGAGAGAGTTTAGCGATCCTCCTCGTCAGAGCCGTCCCTGGGGGGCGGGCGGAACAAATCAGCCTCCTTCCACACTAGTGTCCTCACCAGGCGCCTTGCACGCCCGCCCGCCCGCTCAGCTGCCACTCACCTCCTCACCACCCTCCCCGCCCGCTGCTCTCCTCATTGCCGTCCTGCCGGCCCGCCTGCCACTGGCCTCCGTGTTCACCTCCTCACGCTCACCCACTTCCCGCCTCACTTCCCCCCACCTCCTCACAGTTTTATTGAAGTGTGGGGGCCCCCAAAGTGCGGGGCTTGGAGCAGTCGCCCCAATTCACTGTGCCCAGGGACGGCTCTGATCCTCGTGTCATGGGGTGATGGGTTCCATAGTCCCAGCCCAGCTCCTGAGATGGTTCCATTGCCCATGGCTGGAGATTCCCCCATTGGTCACCGATTTCGTCGCCCGACTGGAAAGGAGCCGTTGTGAACATAAGAACAGCCATGTTGTGTCAGACCAAGGGTCCATCTAGCCCAGTGTCCTGTCTGCCGACAGTGGCCAGTGCCAGGTGCCCCAGAGGGAATGAACAGAACAGGGAATCATCCAGTGACCCATCCCGTCGCCCACTCCCAGCTTCGGGCAAACAGAGGTTCGCAGACACCCAGGGTATGGGGGTCTGTCCCTGACCATCTAGGCTAATAGCCATTGATGGACCTGTCCTCCAGGAACTTATCTAATTCTTTTCTGAACCCAGTTATACTTTGGGCCTTCACAACGTACCCTAGCAAGGAGTTCCACAGGTTGACTGTGCACTGTGTAAAGAACTACGGCCTTTTGGATACTGCCATCAGGGTCTAGGCAATGTGATGGGTGTCTGCCCAGCAACAGGCACCTTCCCGTATCTGCGTGCAGCGGGGCAGCTCCCTTCCTTTTGCAGGCGGCCAGGCCACCATCTCCTCCCGTAGGACGACCTCCTGGGCCAGCTCCATCCTAGGACTTTCCCCCGCTGGGGCAGTCCACAGTACAGGGGAATGAACAAAACTCACCATATGAGCGGGAGAGGGGGACACTTCCCTCTCAGGCTGTGTCTGTGGCAGGCCCTCCCTTCCCTCAGCTGTCAGGGGAAGAGATTCTGGCCTTCCCTCCGCTCTCCTCTGCTGGAGCTGCAGGTCGCAGGCTGCTCTCTTCCCTGGGCTGCCCTCAAACCAGCTGCTGCCCTGGCTTTGAACACCTCCTGCAGCGGGCGCATTTCCTGCAGGTGTGGCAGGGCAGGGCTGGTTGGGCCCAGAGCAGCTCCTTAACCCCTGGCTGCCCACTGTGGGGTTTGTACACCCCATCGCACCCCCAGGGATCGTCTCTTGTCTAAGGTGAACAGTCCCAGTGTTTTCAATCTCTCCCCATAAGGCAGCCGTTCCACACGCCTCATCGTTTCTCTTGTCCTTCTCTGCAGCTTTTCCAGTTCTAATATATATTTTTTAAGATGGGGTGACCGGAACTGCACTCAGTCTTCAAGGTGTGGGTGCACCATGGATTTATATAGAGGCATTAGGATATCTTCTGTCCGATTATCTGTCCCTTTCCTAACGGCTCCTTTGAGGAGGAACCTTGTCAAAGGCTTTCAGAAAGGCCAAGTACACTCTAGCCACTGGATCCCCCTTGTCCACATGTTCATTGACCCCCACAAAGAATTCTACTAGACTGGTGATTTCCCTTTAGAAAACCCTGCTGACTCGTCCCCCAAATACTGTGTTCATCGATATGTCTGATCATTCTGCTCTTTACGACAGTTTCATCCAATTTGCCTGGTACCGAAGTTCGGCTCCCCGGCCTGTCATTGCCAGGATCACCTCTGGAGCCTTTTTAAAAAATCCGCATTACGTTCGCTACCCACCAGTTATCTGCTCCAGAGGCTGAGAAGGGACAGGTCACAAGCCGTATTTAATAGTTCTGCAATTTCATAGCTAAGTTCCTGCCGAACTCCTGGGTGAGTCCCACTGATAGCAGAGAAACTCCATCTTGTGTCCCTGGCGTCCATCTTAAATAAGCCAGAGTCTCTCCCCCATTAAATGGCGGGTACAGGGCACCCAGCACGCCAGACCAAATTGGAGGAGAAAGGGGGAAAAGGGACGTAACGCTGTGAGGTAAATCGAATGTGGCTAACGGGCACGGGGGAGAGTTGGCAGGAAAAGGGGGAAAAGGGACGTAACGCTGTGAGGTAAATCGAATGTGGCTAACGGGCACGGGGGAGAATTGGCGGGAAAAGGGAGTAAAGAATGATTGACAGATAACGGACGTAAGGGTCCCACGGCGTGATTGACAGGTGCGCGGGAGCAGAAGGCAGAGGGAGGCTGAAGGAGGTGAGGAGTGGATGGAGGCGAAGAAGACGCGAGGGGAGGGGACGAGACGGACGCAGCAGGGGAGGGAGGGAGGGAAAAGAGGAGCAGACACTGGCAGGCAGCTGAGTGCGTCAGACACAGCGACAGGGACAGCGCAGGGCAGTGTCTGGGTGGGTCTGGGGGGTAACATGGATGTAGCTACGTGTGTGATTGCGAGAGGGATTTGTCGGTGCCAAGCTGAATGAGTCGTTGGCCCTTGCTCTCACCTCCCTGTGAGCGCCTGGTCCCCGGCTGCAGGGAGCAGCCACGTGGCATCATTTCAAACTCTCCGGCAGGGCGGTGTGAGGGGCTGTAGGGCTCCGGGTCTGGACGGTTACTGTGCTGGGGCCGTTATTACTGGTGTGAAGAAAAGGGTTCTGGCCTTGGGAAGAATCCGGCTTGTGTCGGTCATTGACCGGAAGGCTGGAGCCGCGTCCTCCATGTATCTCCTCAGCCACCCCAGAGACCCCCACACTGAAGGGGGGAGATTGAGGAGTCAATCAATGAGCTATGTGGGGGGCACCCCAAAACCAGTTTTTCAGGGTAACACCCTCTGGTTCTGGTGGCTGATGACTGTTTAATTGATCAATTTGTTCCAAACCCTCCTCTACTGACACCTCAATCTGGGATAGCTCCTCAGATCTGCCACCTCAACAGAATGGCTCAGGTGTGGGAATCTCCCTCACACCCTCGGCTGTGGAAATCAATGCAGAGAATTCATTCAGCTTCTCCACAATGGCCTTGTTGTCCTTGAGTGCTCCTTCTGCACCTCAATCATCCCGTGATGGTTGCCTCGCTTCCTCCCTCTCATGTACTTAAAAAAACAATTTGCTGTTAGGTTTTGTGCCTTTTGCTAGTAGCTCTTCAAATTCTTTTTTGGCCTGTCTCATTACACTTTCACACTTGACTAGCCAGCAGTTATGCTCCGTTCTGATTTCCTCAGTAGGATTTGACGACCAGTTTTTACCTCTAACAGCCTGTTTTACTCTGCTGGTTAGATAAGCTGGTATTTTTTTGGTCTGCTAATATTTTTTTATTTGGGGTACACATTTAGTTAACCCTTCGATGACGATGATTTTTAAAGGATTCCATGCAGCTTGCAGGCGTTTCACTCTTGTGACTGTTCCTTTTCATTTCCATTTAACTAGCTTCCTCGGGTTTGTGTCATTCCCCTTTTTGAAGTTAAGTGGTGGGTGGTTGTGGAGAAATACCACAGGCCCCACCCCCCCACACACACTTTAACCCACTAAACACCACACCCTAGCGCTGGTACGGGGCTGTAACCCTGGATCCCAGCAAAGGGGACCCAACTGTACAATCAGCAGTTCCCAAACAGGGCCAGAGGTATCCTCGTCCTGCTGAGAACTGGTCCCAGGTGCACACAGCTTTATCCCCGCCCTGCTGTCTATGGGCACAATTTATCCCTGGTGTAAATTCAGGTGGCTGGTGCCGGGGAGCAGGGTATTGGTCTGACACAAGGAGGCCAGGGACACCGGGTCAGACAGGCCAATGGGTCTGATCCAGCATGGCAGGGACGGGCCCCAGGTCACACGGGGTGGCTGGGGCAGGGCTGGAAATGGATCCAGGGCTCCGGGGCCACAATTGCCTTAATCACAATTCAACTTTCCTCTTGGGCTCTGCAGGAGCCATGGGATGAAATTAATAAAGGGAGCCCCAGGTTGTGGGGGGGTCTGTGAGCTTCTTGTGAGGAAGCTCTAAGAGGCTAATTAATTAAGATGAGCAATTGTCAGGAGAAAAAAAACTTTTGTAGTGATAATCAGGATGGCCCATTTCAGACAGTTTGACAAGAAGCTGTGAGAAGCTCACAGGGAAGGGCCAGGGTTTGGGGGGTGAGCCAGAGATCCCCTCCCCAGGGGAAGGGCTGGGAGCCCCGATGCTGAGATGAGCTGTCTGATCTGGGGAGATCCCGTCCCCAGGGGATGGGCAATAGCCCTTGGGGCTGGTGCGTCTGTGACCCAGGGATCCCCTCCCCAAGGGAAGGGCTGTGAGCGCCCAGGACTAGTGCTGACCCCCCCAACACCCGCCAGTCATTTAACCCCCCCTCCCAGAACCCCCCAGGCGTGGGCACGTGGTGGTTGTGAGGCAGATACACACAGACACTTGCACAGCATTCCTGCACCGCGGCTCTTTTACTGACCAGACAAAGCCCAGAGAGGACAGAGCAGATAGATTTCAGAGTAGCAGCCGTGTTAGCCTGTATCCGCAAAAAAGAACAGGAGTCCTTGTGGCACCTTAGAGACTAACAAATTTATTTGAGCATAAGCTTTCATGGGTAGACTGGAACACATAGTGAGGAGATATATGTACATACAGAGAACATGAAAAGGTGGGAGTTGCCCTACCCACTCTAAGAGGCTAATTAATTAAGATGAGCAATTGTCAGGAGAAAAAAAACTTTTGTAGTGATAATCAGGATGGCCCATTTCAGACAGTTTGACAAGAAGCTGTGAGGATACATAACACGGGGAAATAGATTCAATCTGTGTAATGGCTCAGCCATTCACAGTCTCTATTCAAGCCTAAATTGATGGCATCTGGTTTGCATATTAATTCAAGTTCAGCAGTTTCTTGTTGGAGTCTGTTTTTTAAGCTTTTCTGTTGCAAAATTGCCACCTTTAAGTCTGTTACTGAATGGCCAGAGAGATTGAAGTGTTTGCCTACTGGTTTTTGAATGTTATGATTTCTGATGTCAGATTTGTGTCCATTTATTCTTTTGCATAGAGACTGTCCATTTTGGCCAATGTACATGGCAGAGGGGCATTGCTGGCACATGATGGCATATATCACGTTGGTAGATGTGCAGGTGAACGAGCCCCTGATGGTGTGGCTGATGTGATTAGCTCCTATGATGATGTCATTTGAATAGATATGTGGACAGAGTTGGCATCAGGCTTTGTTGCAGGGATAGGTTCCTGGGTTAGTGTTTATGTTGTATGGTGTGCGGTTGCTGGTGAGTATTTGCTTCAGGTTGGGGGGCTGTCTGTAAGTGAGGACTGGCCTGTCTCCCAAGATCTGTGAGAGTGAGGGATCATCTTTCAGGGTAGGTTGTAGATCCTTGATGATGCGCTGGAGAGGTTTTAGCTGGGGGCTGAAGGTGATGGCTAGTGGTGTTCTGTTATTTTCTTTGTTGGGCCTGTCCTGTAGTAGGTGACTTCTGGCTCTGTCAATCTGTTTCTTCACTTCAGCAGGTGGGTATTGTAGTTGTAATAATGCTTGATAGAGATCTTGTAGGTGCTAGTCTCTGTCTGAGGGATTGGAGCAAATACGATTGTATCGCAGAGCTTGGCTGTAGACAATGGATCATGTGGTGTGTCCTGGACAGAAGCTGGAGGCATGTAGGTAAGTATAGCGGTCAGTAGATTTCCAGTATAGGGTGGTGTTTATGTGACCATCGCTTATTAGCACTGTAGTGTCCAGGAAATGGATCTCTTGTGTGGATTGGTCTAGGCCCGGGGTAGGCAACCTATGGCAAGCTGATTTTCAGTGGCACTCACACTGCCTGGGTCCTGGCCATCTGGGTCCTGGCCACCGGTCCGGGGGGCTCTGCATTTTAATTTAATTTTAAATGAAGCTTCTTAAACATTTTAAAACCTTATTTACTTTACATACAACAATAGTTTAGTTATATATTATAGACTTATAGAAAGAGACCTTCTAAAAACGTTAAAATGTATCACTGGCATGCGAAACCTTTAATTAGAGTGACTAAATGAAGACTTGGCACAGCACTTCTGAAAGGTTGCTGACCCATGGTCTAGGCTAAGGCTGATTGAAATTGTTGAAATCAAGGTGCCACAAGTACTCCGGTTCTTAGAGCAGATAGAAACCACAGTCAATTGTGACCCCCGTGGGCAGGGCCCCTCTCCTTGGTCTGTGATTTGGCAGCACCAGCACAACGCCAGCCTGGGCCAGCACCAATATTTAAATCACTGAAGAAATGCAGAGTTGGAGCAGAAACCAGAGGAGAGCCCCAGTCGGCCATTCCCTCAGCCGCGCCAGAGGGGGACAGGTCCACGTCCGTCAGCCGCTCCTGCTGCAGACATGGGCTCAGAGCCGGCTCTGACATTGGGAGACTCAGCGGCTCAGCTCTGAGCAGCTGGGGGTCGGGGGGAGGGAGTTTGACCCACATAATCCAGGCGAAAGCCCCAAGCTGAACTCAGAGCACAGAGACGCGTCCTCCTGCCAGTCACAAGCTGGGGTTCAGTTTGCCAGGCCGGCCCATCTGCCCCACAGGGGGGAATGGGATCCCATAATCCCCCACTTGCCCCAGCCTCTGCCTGATCGTCTGACTCTGCCGGCTCCTGCGACTGGAAAAGGGGAACTGCCCCGTGACCGGCACTGGCAGAGACGGGAGGCAGGATTGTGTCAGACCCTTGGGAGGGCAGCTGAGGTAAAGCCCTGGCTGGAGAAAGTCCGAGTGATCAGTGACTTGGAATGAACAAGCTGCAGGAGAGACGCAAACCCTGCAATACAACAGCCTAACACCCAACACCACAGGAGAAAACTGCTGTAACAGCCACGCCAGAATCTCCCCCAGAGCAGAAGGCAGTCAGTGGCTGGATAGGGTCACCCCTAGCTCCGGGGTCCCATGCTCCCGGTGTCTGTTTCTGATGAAGAGCTGGAGGTAGAATCTTCTCCTACCTTTGCTATGTGGAGAGACAAGAAAATCATTCAAAGGTGACTTCCACTTGCAGGGATCCCAGTTAGGGAGATGGAAATTCAGCTCTGGGGTTCCCCCTGCCGTGCTGCCTGTGGATCCCAAACTGCGCTCTGCACAGAAGCCCCCGGTCCTGACTCCTGACAGTAGGACAATGGACAGGCCTCCGGAGAGAGTGTAACAACCCCACGCACTGTCTCCCCGAGCCCCAGGTACTGGCCTGCACTCCCATCCCCAGAGTCACGCTAAGGGGCACCCAGGGCATGCTGGGATGCTGGCTGAGCTCTGCTCTCGGGGTGACCCGTGGATGCTGTTCCAGCCCTTTGGGGTTCCCTGGGTTTGGGTGCAGGCAGCGCATCTGTGACAGAATCCCGGGGAACCGGGGAAGGGCGACGGCTGGGGACGGCCTCGCAGATTCCCACAGGCCGAGGAATTGTCAGGCCCAGAGTAACCAGCGATCGGGGCCCATCTCCAGTCACTGCTGGGCTCCCTTCTCCCCTGACGGGAACCCCCCCCACCGCCACGCATGCATAATGCACTGGGGCATCTGGGCCCCGTACTCAGGATTTACTCACTGGCTGCTGGAGCGTAGCCAGGTTTCATGGGGCCTGAAACACAAGCAGAGAATGAGGGTCAGTGCAGGGGAGCAGGCTGTCACGGAGTGTAGGGGAGTCAGGCCCTGCACCCCCGGGCTCCCTGCGATTCACCAGGACTCTCAGCCAGCCAGTAAAGCAGAAGGTTTATTTAGACGACAGGAACACAGTTTGTCCGGGAGTTTGGGGCACTGGGACTGCAGGTGGCCCCTCTGGCCACAGTGATAGCAGCGCATGTCCCGTTGGTCCCCTCAAACCGGTCGGTTGTCCCTGGCGTTGGCCGTTCCCTTTGGGAGGGGGCTCTCCCGATTCCCCTTTTGGGTGGTCTCAGGATGACTCTCTCTGTGCGTCGCGACAGGCCTGTTCCTTTGGGGCTCCTCCCTGCCACCCCCCAACCGGCTCTTCACAAAGTCATCGGCCAGCCGCCCTGCATGTCGTGGGTTCTCCGGCTTTTGGTCCCTTAACCACAGCCTCAGGTCGGATGGGCACCGCTCATACAGCTGCTCCAGTACCAGCAGTTTAACCAGGTCCCCCGGCGTCTGGGCCCCATCTGCCCACTTGCTGGCGTACCCCTCCATGCGGACGGCCAGCTGCAGATAGGAGACCTCAGGGGTTTTATCCTGACTCCGGAACCTCTCCCGGTACATCTCAGGGGTCAGCCCCAACTCGCGCAGCAGGGCCTGCTTGAATAGTTCGTAGTTCCCTTTCTCCTCCTCTCCCAGCTGGCCGTACAATGCCACGGCTTTGGGGTCCAGTAAGGGGGTGAGAACCCAGAGCCTGTCCGCAGGATCCACCTGGTGCAGCTTGCAGGCCGTCTCAAAGGCGTCTAGGAAGTCACCCATGTCCTCCCCCTCCTTGCGCGGGGCCAGGATGGACTTATCAAAGCTCCGCGCAGTCCTGGGCCCCCCGTCACTCACCGCCGCCCGGGGCCTGCTGCCCCCCAGCCTCGCCAGGTCCAGCTCATGTTGACGCTGTCGCTCTTTCTCCGCCCGTTCCTGCTCCCTCTGTCGCGCCTCATGTTCCCTCTGTCTCTCCTTCTCCTTCCGGTCATGCTCCCTCTGTTCCTTACGATCCTCCAGCTCTCTCCGTTTTATCTCTCTCTCCCAGTCCAGCCGCTGGCGCTCCACGGAGGCCGAGCGTCGCCGGGACGATTCCCTGCTGGGGGGGGAGCTTCGCCGGGAGGATCCCCTGCTGGCCGGGGGGGTCACGGAGCCCTCGGTGCTCGTTGGGCTCCTCCTCCCCCTCCCCCTTGGCATAGGAATGGGGGGTCTCAGGACGCCCTCAGCAGCCGGCTGACCACTCCCAGCTGGGACAGACACTGGTGCCTGCGCTGCATCTGCCCGGCTGCTTCCCTCAGAGACAGGGACCGGTTCATTCCTGCGACCTCTCTCCTCCAGCCGGGCAATCAGCTGGGCCTTGGTGAGTTTCCCATGGCGCAGCCCCCCCTGCTTGCACAGCTCCACCAGCTCACACTTGCGCTTCTTGGCATACATCTTCCTGCTGTCCGCTCGCAGGCCGGGGTGCTCGCCGCTCCCCACGGGTTCCAGGGGGACCCCTAGTGTGCCAGTCCTTGAGGTCACCACCTCTCTGCCAGGGTCGAGCTGCAGACTCCTCCGCCCCTGGGACCGCTCGCTGTGATCCACCGGGGGACCCTGTTACTGCAAAGTCCTGCTCTCTGGTCACACTCTCCCAGGGGTGAATCGCCCCTTCGTTTTACTGCTCCCCAGTCACTTACTGCAGGAAGCACCGTCCACGGGGTGCAGTAGATCCCACCGCTGCCACCAGTTGTCACGGAGTGTAGGGGAGTCAGAGCCCTGCACCCCCGGGCTCCCTGCGATTCACCAGGACTCTCAGCCAGCCAGTAAAGCAGAAGGTTTATTTAGGCGACGGGAACACAGTCCAACACAGGTCTTGAAGGCACAGATAACAGGATACCCCCTGCTAGGTCCATCTTGGGGGTCCCAGGAGCCCCCCCAGCCCCCATTGGGGATCAGAGCCTTCTTCCTGCTTCCCTTCTTTTCCTCTCCAGCCCCAGTCTGCCCAGCCCCTCCTCCCGGGCCAGGCGGTCACCTGACCCCTTTGCCTCCAACACGTGCACCTTTGCAGAAGAGGCCCAGGCCATCAGTTGCTAGGCGACAGAGTGTCAGGTATTTGGGTGTACCAGCCCTTTGCTCTGCAGCAATCACACACCCTGATCCACCACCTAGATATTGAGAACTGCACCGGGGCACTGTAAGAACTGTCCCACTTCGTCACACAGGGAAACCCCAACCCCCCATACGCAGACTCAGAGCTCCCTGTGACCCCATATGCATCTTGCCCAGGCCAGCCCCACCCCAGTGCCCCCACAGCAGGCACACGGCACCCAGCCAACGACAGAGCCCACTCTGCCCCCAGGAGGGCCGGGTTACAGTGATCAGTCCTGCCCCATGGCCCTGCCCCACCTCTCCTTGGGGGGCAGTGGGAGGAGTCATTCCCCCGAGGGCTGGCTGGGCTGCCCCACTCCCCAGACCTCCCCACATCCCGGCTCCGCGGGGACCGGCTCTCACCTGCTGATTTTCTCCTCCACAGGATGACGCCGGCCCCTACGGCTCCAGCCAGAACCAGCACGGCCAGGACGATGGCGGCCAGGACCCAGGGGGGCAGGGGGCCCTTCTTCCCAGGGGCTGTGGGGTGGAGAAGGGCCCAGGTCACCGAGGGGAGCAGCCGCTGGGGCATCCTCCTGGGGCAGCCACAGGCCTTTGCCTTGAACGTCTCCCCGAGGGCGTCTGCAGAGACCTGGCCCCAGGGGAGGGGAAAGGCTGAGCCGGGAGGGGGACGGGGATGGGGCCAGAGGGCGGGTGCTCTGCCGGGCACTGGCAGACACACACGCCACACAGCAGCCAGGCCCTTCCCTCGTAACGACATCAGCCTGTGGAACTCACTGTCACTGGATGCCACCACGGCCAGAAAATCAGATTCTCTGAGGGATCAGCCATTTCTGTGGGTCACACGAATACCCAGAGCTAGATGAGTTCACACTAACGATGGGCAGGGATATTGACCTTCCTGTGGCCCAGCCTCACCCCATCTGTGTAATTCCCATGGGGCCGTGCCCCCAACCCCTGGGTCCTGCCATTCACCCCTCTTACCCCAGACGAGCGTGGGCTCCCCCAGGCTGCTGTGCTCCACCCGGCAGGCGTAGCGGTGCCCGTCCTGCTGCAGGGAGATCTCTAGGGACGACTGCGTGTAGTAGGTGCCGTCGGCGTTGGGCAGGATCCCGCTGGAGTCCGTCTCCGCCAGGATGACTTCTCCATCCTGCACCCAGGAGACGTGGATGGGACGTGGGTAAAAACCCCGGGCGCGGCAGGAGAGGGTGGCAAAGCCGTCAGGGTTGTCTCTGCGGGAAACCGAGAGCACGGGGGGCACTGGAGAGAGACACAACATGTGAGCCACAGGCCAGAAGTGGAACCATGTGTGAGACCTGGTCAGCACCCATTTACACTGATTTGTAAATGGAGCTAGTTAATCTGGTATAAATCCCCTGTGCAGACTCACTCAAACTGCGCACACTGGTGGTAGCTGACCTGGGTAGTTACCAGCACAGGCCTGGTCTCCTTTGCTGCGCGCGATCCCGCGCTATAACACGGCTACGTCCCAGCAGGTTGTCACTGGGCCACCCAAACACACATGTGAGATTTAGGGGCTAAGGGCCAGATTTCCAAACGCCCCTCGGTGCCTCACCCCAGTGATTTCATGGGGAGCCAAGAGCCTCCGTTCAGAAATCCCGGCTGGCCCCATCTGCATCTTCTGGCTCTTAAATCCCTTTGTAACATGGCCCCGAGTCCCTGTCCTTGTCCATGTCTCTGCCCTCGACTGCGGAGGTGCCAGTGCTGGGCACAAAACCTCAAAACAAGTTTTTCTTTGTATAGAGACAACATGCATCCCCCCCTCTCCCGCCCCACCTCTTTCACACTCACAAACATACCAAAATTAATCAACCCACAGCCCAGAGCTGGAATGTTTCAGCCTGAAAAGAGAAGCCTGAGGGAGGGAGCTGAAAGCCAGTGGGAAATGACCCACAGAATGGAGACACCCAGGCAGCCAGAACCAGCTAGTAACCCATCTATGCTAACAACCCATAGCTCTTATGATAGGTCGATCTCAAAATGCTTTACAAAGAAGGTTGGTGTCATTGTCCCCATTGTACAGATGGGAAAACTGAGGCACAGGAGGGTGGTGACTGGCCCATGGTCATCTAGCAGGCCAGTGACAACGCTGGGAATTGAACCCAACTGTCCTGAGTTGCAGCCTAGTGTACTGTCTGCTAAGCCACACTGCCACTTCTGGACATGCCCCACTCCCACTGGAGTCATGGTGTTCCATCACCCACTCCCCATGATAGTTCCCCACTGCTCACTCACCCTGCTGCTCCACCACCGCCCTCCCGGCCTGTAACAGGCGCTGCAGGAGGTCCAGGCACTCGTGCTGCAGGTGCCACTGGACATACTGAGTGCGGGTCTTCCCCATCTCCCAGCGCTGCTTCTGGGCGAAGGCCAGCTGCACGGCTGCGACCCACGTCCCCGTCTGGGTATCAAAGCTGATAAAGTCCCTCCCATCATAGGCGAACTGATAAATTGGGGCCACACGGATGTGGTTGCTCAGAACACAGGCCTTGTGAAGCTGCTCGGTGTGAATCCCTGTGAGGGAGGGAGAAAGTTCAGACCATGCACTGAGAGCTCAGAAATGTGTCTGTGGGGGGGTGGGATTTGTGACGAAGTGGGGGATTTTCTTGTTTTCTGTGTTTCCCAGTGGGTTGCATGCAGGGGGGTGGGACTCAGTGTCCCCGGGTGTTACTGGTGTAACGAGGGGAGGGGAGAGGGAGTTTGTTGGGACACAGGACGGGAGAGGGACTCGGGACCCCGGCCGAGAGCCTGTAGGATGGAGACCCCAGCGACCGGTGACCTGGTGACCCGGAGACCCAGCTCAGGAGTCACAGCCGGTTCTGGCCAGTGGGGACAATGGGCTGCGGGGAGAGGACCCCGGTGACTTGACCAGCCAGAAGGGCCAGAGGGGGGGTTGAGAGGAGAGGAGACCCAGGCCTTCCTGTTTACGACCCTGTTTCCCTGGAGAGAAGCCAATGGACAGAGGCGGGGTTGGGGCCGGGGTATCGGAGGCCCAGCTGGGAAGCAGGGGGGCTCTGGGCTGGAGAGGGGGAGCAGGCAGAGCCCCCCTGGCTGCAGGGGGACTGGGATGTGCTGGGCTGAGGGAGGTCAGGCCTGAGGCCTGGAGAGTTTCCTGTGCTGGGTTCAACCCTCAATAAACCTCCTGTGTTACGCTGGGGGAGAGTCACTCTGGGCTAGAGAACAGGGCATGGGGGGGGGATTGTCCCCTTCGGGGGTTAGGAGGCCCTGGGGGGCCCAGAGCGAGGGGACTCCCTGAGGGGCCCACAGCAGAGACAGTCGTGCTGAGGCTCGGAGAGGTGCGGCTCCAGGAGGTGGAGGGGCCTGACCCCGAGAGAGAGTGCCCCCCCGGGAAGGGCTGTCGCACTGAAAGGGGCCCCCCCCACGGACCGCACGGGGCCATGCGTGGGCACTGTCTGTGACAGGGTCAGAGAGGGGCCTGGCCGGACAGTGACACCAGGGCACTGAGAGCTGGGAAATGTTTTGGGTAGCACCCGGCACAGCGAGGCCCCGATCCCCAGGGGGAGTGATTCTGAGCAAGCAGCTCTCGCGTGTCCATGAATAACAACAACTCTCAGCACTCACCACCCGTCTGGTTGTGCAGCTGCATCCAACTCCTGATATCTCCTTTGAAGGTCTCTTCAAGCCTCCGGAACTCCTGGGTCTTTTCCTGGAGAAACTCAGCGCCCAGGGTCTGTGCCACCCACTCGTGGGTGGCTCTGACCTCTCGCGTGTCACTGCTGTAGTTCGCGAACTGAACATCATCCAGCCGGGCGATCATGATGAAGTGATGGGTCCCGTCTTCGTTGATGACGGCTGTGACTAGCACGGACAGGCTGTGGTGCCCTAAAGCAACAGGAGCGAGGTTGAGTTTATCAGCAGCTTCCTCCCTTGCTCAGAGGATGAGATGGTCACCCAGTGGGGTCCAGCAGAGACCTCCCACCCCCAGCCACGTCCCCCTGCCCTCAGCCCCATCCTGGGCGAGGGACGAGCTGGGATCTGTCAGTAACTCACACCGCGCAGAGCTGATGGGGAAGCAGGAAGGATGATCTCTCAGCCTGCGCCTCTGAAAGCCGGCAGCTTGCTTGGGGGAAGGGGTGTAAGCCCAAAAGCCTAATGCAGCAGACATTGGTCAGAGGATAGCTCCTGTGTTTGCATGTGTGTGGTCTGCATGTGTGTGCCGGGGGTGTATGCATGTGGGGGGTGTAAGACACTTTGTTTTCAGTTTTAACTGACTTTTTACTGAATAATTCCCAGGTTTGACAGAAGCCGTTATTTGGTGTTGACTGATTTTTCACGCCAATTTTGGCTCACTCAGGCACAGGGAAATACTGATTGTGGTAAGAAAATCCAACCCGTGACAGCCGGTCCATGTGTTTGTGTGAATAATAAATGAGTCTAAAGTGTTAGCATGAGGCTGCTTGCTAAGGTAAGGCAATGGAGAGGAAGTGTCACACACACACACACACACACACACACACTGCAGTTGCTGAAATAAACCACATTAAACTGCTTTCACTTTCAATACTCAGACTTTTCCCTCTTTGTTGCTTTTTTTCTGCCCTCCCGTCCCCCAGTATTAACCCAGAGACTGCCCCAGAAAACGGGACAGTTAATATCTAGTGCTGGTTTTCACCCACTTTTTACAAGTTTTGTAATTAGCGCTGATAAATTCCCAGGAAAATGTAAACAAAATAAAATCTGAAAACAAAGGACCTGGGGCGTGTGGGTATATGTGGGAGAGCAGAGGCGACACATTTGAGGAGGCACAGGATCACATGTCCCCCAGATTTCTGCCAGGGTTTATATGCCCGGCCCTGAACCCCACTGCATAGCCTTTAAATTGTGCCCCCCCCCCAATCAACAGTTACATGCCATGGCTGGTGGGGTTCACACACCCCTCCTAGGAACTAAACTGCTTGACTGGCCCCCTGAGAACTCCCCACCCTGCAGGGAAAGCGGCCCCCAAGTTTCCCTGACTAGGGTGTCTGCCACGCAGCATGGCCTGCGGCGGTGAGATGGCTGGTGCAGACAGGCTGCAGGAGAGGGCAGGACTCTCCTTTGCTCCTCGAAACTATGTTGCTTCTTTTGTTTCCACCTTACCTGAGCCCCCCAGCTGGGCTACTGCACAGCGGTGCTGGTGCCAGGGTACCAGATTTAGAAGAACTCACCCCCTTCTCATTGGTGACATGGAGTTTGGCTGAGGTTAGGTGACCCACTGCTGTATTTACCACGACACCACTGTCCGAGAGGGTCACTGGGCCGGTCCCCCTCTGCTCCCGTAGTGCGGGCCGGCCCCTCTCCCTGTGTCAGTCACCCTGGTTTGACCTCACCCCTAGGGGTGGGGAGGGGTGGTTCTTGGGCTGGCGTGTTGGGGATTTCTGGCAGAGCCTGTGACGAAGTGGGACTGTTCTTAATGTTTCCTCTGAATACCATAGGTGTGCCTCAGTTTCCCCTTTGCATTTCTTAAGTCTCTAGGTGGTGGGATCAGGGGGTGAGATTGTTGCAGAGCAAAGGGCCAGTGCACATAAATGGCCGACACTCTGTCTCCTGGTAACTAATGGCCGAGGCCTTCCCTCCTACAAGGAGATAGCTAAAGGTGTTGGAGATAAAGAGGTCAGGTGACCTCCTGGCCCGGGAAAGAGACAAAACCCAGAGAGGAGGGGCTGGAGGAGGTTTCAGTCTGGGGCTGGCTGGGGACGGGGAGTGAGGGCAGACGTGGGGGTCTGGCTCACTGCCCCCCAGAATGGACCCGGCCGAGGGGTCCCGTTCTCTGTACCTACAAGCTCTGTTTTAGACCCTGTTCCTGTCATCGAATAAACCTCTGTGTCCCTGGCTGGCTGAGAGTCACATCTGACTGCGCAGTGGGGGGGGCAGGACCCTGTGGCCCCCCAGGACCCCGCCTGGGCAGACTCGCTGGGGGAAGCGCACGGAGGGCAGAGGATGCTGAATGCTCCCAGGAGAGACCCAGGAGGTGAAGCCGTGGGAGCTTCTTGCCCTGCAGACAGGCTGCTCCGAGGGAGAGGAGGCTCCCCAGAGTCCTGCCTGGCTCGGTGGGGAGCAGCTCCAGGGCATTGCCCGGGGACTCTGTGACAGAACCCCCAAAGCAGGATGGGGGGACGCGGCTCAGGCCCATGGAGGAGACGGAGCCGAGGGGCTGGAGGGTCGTAGATTTCAAGGCCAGAAGGGACATTCACTATCTGGACAAGGGCTGCGCCTAAGAGCCTCCATCGTGGCCAGGACCCGGCTGCGCGGGTGCTGCACAAATGCAGAACAACCCAAGGAGCTCGCGCCCCCTCTGTGCTCCTGTACGGCCGCCCCATGGGGTGCCCCCCCCCGTGCCCAGCTGGTAACCAGCCGTGGTAGTGCCGGGGCCAGCAAGCATCTTTGTGACCCCACCCGGGTTTTTGTCATAGTTCCACCCCTGCAGCTTTGTGCTCTGGGCAGCGGCTGCCCCCCCTCGCCCCGCCCTGGTTACAGCCCTTCAAGCCCTGGGTGTAAACTGCTCCAGTCACCCCCATCATTCATGGAATGTGTCGCCCCTCCTTCCTCCCGCCCTGGTTACAGCCGTTCAAGCCCTGGGTGTAAACTGCTCCAGTCACCTGCCCCCGTCCATCATTCATGGAATGTGTCAACCCCCCCACCCACCTCCGCGTTACTGGTAATCGGCATTAACCCGTCTATGGGTGCTGCTGCTGGCGGGGGCGCTGCCTTCAGAGCTGGGCAGCAGGAGAGTGGCGGCTGCTGGCCGGGGTGGGGCGGGAGGACTAGTGATCTAATCCCTCTCCGCCCCGCAATCCCCGCTCTGTTTATCCTGCGCCGCTATCACGGCAGCGGGTCCTGCGGGACCCCGGGATCCCACTTTGCTCACGCCCCCAAGAACCTCTTGTGCCCCCCAGTTTGCACCCCCCACGCGTGCCAGAGGGGGCTGCCCGGCCTGTTCCGGTGACACCCCCAGCTGGGGTCCCCCAGCCCCCCCGTACTCACCGCCCGCCGCGGCTGGAGCCAGGAGCGCCCCGCAGAGCGCCAGGAGCAGCCCCCAGGCCATGGGGCCGGGCGGGGGGGGCAACAGGCGCCGCTATGAGACAAAGCCCCGAATATCCGGACGTGGGGTCACCCCGCACGCGGGAGGCTCGGCCCAGCGGGGACAGGGGAGCCGGGCAGCCTGGCACACACCTGCTGTGTCCCTCGCACTAACTCGCACGAGCGCTGTCACCAGCGCTGTCCCGGCACTTTCACTTTCACGTTCTGCAGAGTCACTGCTGCCCGGGCCCGTCCAATCAGGACGCAGCCCGAGGCTGCTCGTCATCGGTATCCGGGCAGACTGGCCTGGGCCCGGGGGTGCGAAGGGCTGAGGGGGGCGGGGGCTGCAGGGCCTGGCGGAGCCCGGGGGGCTGGGCCCGCTCTGGGGCAGGGCTGCGGGTACCACGGGGCAGGGGCACAAAGGGGCCAGGAGCGACTCCCGGCTGGGAAGGAGAAGGAGGTTTCGGACCCTCCGAGGGGCGAGGCTGGAGCAGCCCCCATAGGAGCTGGGGGGGCACGAACCATCCCTCCGTTGCCCGAGCGACTGGGCCGCGGGACTGGCTGGCGGGCGATGGGGGTGGTGGGTCCAGGCTCTGGGGCTCGTGTCCCGGTTACAGCTCATGCTCCCAACGCTCATGCTTCAGGGCCTCAGCCAGCCACGGGCAGGGGTCAGGAAGGGATCCCCCCTGCAACACAATAATGTGTTGTGGGGTTTGTTTGTGTTTTATCTCCTCCCTCTGCAGTGGCAGGCCCGGCCCTGACTGGAGATGGGACGGGGGGGGGGGTCAGGCGCTGAGGGGGCACCCAGCATTATCTCATCCGCGCTGTAATTAAAAAAATAAAATCATTAAAAAACACAGTGCCCCTCTGGAGCAACACAAGGAGTGAGGTGAACAAAGAACCAATGTTAAAAGCACTGAGCCTTAAGACGCTCTGTGTAATCAAACTGTCACTTTAATACGGGTACATAAAACCTCTGTAGGCACAAAATAACCCGTTACACCTTATGTAAAAATTAATATGGCTAAAATAATGTTATAAAAGTTAAACTATGGAAGGAAGGTGCATTTTCCCAGGACATGTGCAGTGTATATTTGAGAGGGGGTAAAAGAAATGCAAACACAACAGCTACTTAATTAAAATCCTATTAGGGCTCCAGAAGGAGCTGCACTAGGCTGGGTTTTCTTTTTCAGATCTCGCTGTGTTTTAAAAGCAGGAGTTGAAAGTGAAAAGGGATCAGAACTCGGGTGGAAGTTGATTGTGGCCCTTTTAAGACAGAGTCTCTGAGCTGCTGATGGCTTTGGATCCAAAAGCGTCTGTGTCAATGCAAATTACCTGATAAAAAACAAAACAAAACTGCCCATAAATGGCAGCACAAAGGAGCCGCACATAAAGGACAGACCTGGTCAGCAAACAAACTACCTGAAACCAAAAGGCTCAAATTCTGACCCTCCACAAAAAGGTAAAGCTAAAAAGATCCAGTAGAAGTTTTGTTAAATCCACTATTAGCACAAATAAAAATTGGTATAAATTAAACTCAGCAAAATGTGTCTAAATTGGAACCTAAATGTTCATCCAACTCCCTTCCTATTATAACCGCCTAAATAAAAACACATCAACACCCCAATGGCCGAGCAAAACAAACTGTAGTAAACACCATATTAAAAAATGGTTTTAAAACAAAAATGATAAATACTATAAACCTAAAGGTAAATAAAAATAAGTGAAGTTCCTTGTCACAACTGCAAAATAGTCTCATTCACAAGCAGGCAGATACTACTATAAACTGGGTACAAATCAGTCTAAAAACCTAAAAGCAACATAAAATATGTGGTGGCAGCTCAACACCACCTGTATAAACCACAAATAAAGTTAAAAAATAAAACGGCCTTAGCCACAGGCTGTACTGAGCTGCAAATTCTTAGTTTAGCATCACCGGAACACGAAATGGTTTGGGTGATATCTGGGAATGTTCAGGTATTAACGCATCATTTAAAATGACAAAAAAGGTCCTTGTTCAATACCTACAAACATAAACGAATGCAATATGTTCCCAGCATGATTAAGACTAATTTGTTATTAGGTAAAATTATTGTTAAAATTGCTCACCCACAGTATAAAAACAAAACTATTAAAATTGAGCCCACTCCCAAAATTGACCATCTTTTTGGCTACCCCAGGTTATGGGCCAGTGGGCTGGAAAAGAGGAGAAATTATTGGACACCCGAGGGTGTACGGAGTGGAGCCCTCAGAAATGGGTGTGCTTGTCCCTACCCAAAACCATGGAGCAAGAATACAAATTAAAAAATGCAACGCGTGTTTTGTACAACGGACAATGTGTACGTGTTGCATCCTGGGATAATGCCAGTATCAGCCGCCCCCCAGTGGGTGAATGTAGATGCAATGCCAATGTGTTATATACTAGCAATCACACGTACTATTTACCAAAAATTTTAAAAAGCACAGAGCATTGTAACCGCTACTCCGGTTAATTTCTCTGTTACTCTTGGCCTGGATTGGCACAATCTAACTAATCACTTATTGTCAAAACCCAAGGTGACTCCGTTTTTACAACAAACACCAAAAAATATAAAAAAGCCTCATTCAAACATGATGTGCAAATGGAGACGTGCTAAAAATTGCTAGGTTTAAAACACGACAGCCTATCACGGGTACGACCTTTTTACAGGCTGGTCCCCGACCTCTAAGAGCAGATTGCCTGTTAGGTTTCACCCATTACTAGTTGTGTTAATAGAGTCCTGTGTTTGCTTGCTAGGAATATGTCGTATGTGGTGTTGGACAAAAGGAACGTTTGTTAAATTACAACCACAAGCTCAAATGGCCTCTCAGTATATTGCTAGGAAACAGTTGTATAAAATATGACCCACTCGAGAATTGTTCTTGAGGGATCAAAATGGGGACATGTAGTCTTAGGATTTTATGTTTGTATAATTTACAATAAAAAATCATAATGCAGCATGTATTAAATGTATTGGTGTAGGATTTAACCATATCCTGCCAGCCACCCTTTTTGAATAGCAGAGAGGAATGGGCTGAATGGGCCATTGGTAGAAACGCATCAGCCAGAATCTGTGTCTGGGCTGATTGTTTTTCTCTTGCGTTGCAACTTGATGTTCCTGTTCAAAATGCTCTGTGTAAATTAATTCTATGTTGTGGGTAAATAAAATATGTGTATTAAAAAATAAGCGTAAAGGCCATCACCAAACCACACGTTCTAAACAAACCCCAAACAAACGCAAAGGCACCAAAAAATTACAACACACCGCTATTAAAATGTCAAAAAAAAAAAGCAAATTCACAACTCTAAAAATAAAACAGGCACCTATCACTGGGGACAAACAGCTATAATCAAAGCCAGCCTGGGGTAACTCCCGATAAAAACTTAATAACAAAATAAAAAAATTAAAAAAAAACATTTAAGAAAACAAGCACTCGTCAAAGGAGAGTTACTTACAGCACCACGGTGCAGAACTCGTTGGAAAATCATTGTATAACCAGGGGGCCTTGCCATGAAACGTTGGGTTCGTCCTGCCAAGACTTCCCCGGAGCATCGTCTCTCGACCGACGGGACCCAGCTCCTCCCTACCCACAATCAGCCCAGCTGGGCACTAGATTGGTCCGGCCTCTGGCCTGGTCACTGTAACTTCGACTGGCAGGACAGTACGTGTGCGCGCTGCCTCCAGCCCGGAGCTGCCAGCTGAGCTGCAGGGTCTCTCACAAATCCACCCCGCCTCGTTGTGAGCTGCCCCCGCACAGCTGAGCCAATGCACCAGCAGCTCTTTGGGGGTTTTTGCAGAAACCAGACCAGGCCCTGCCCCAGACACATCCCGGGGGGCCTAGGGAGCGATGTCCAGAGGCCGGGGAGACAGACAGAGCAGGGTCCCACCTAACACAACACTCAGCACTCGTGTGATTGGTCAGCCACAGCCCCCGGCCTGTCGCCTGCTTGGAGGTTTTCTCGTAGTGCAGCAAATCCCGGGTCTTTTCCTGGCAAGACGCCCGGCCCCAGCCCCTGCCATCCAGGCCCCAGTGGGCAGGTTCTCGGAGCTGGCGGGAAAAGGCCACTAACTGTCCACGGCAGGGGGAAGCGCAGGTGTAATGAGGGTGTTATCAGTGGCAGGTGTCATGCCAGAAACTGCTCAAGTGAGGGCAGGGAGAAGGGCAGTGGCTTCAGCAGAGGTTACTGAGCATGCTCAGCACACCCTGCGCAGCACATTCCCACAGGGAGCAGTTTCCCACACTACCCTGGCAGGTCCCAGGAGGTCCCCCAACCCCCGGGTCACTCCCTGCCCCCCCCAGCCGATTGCACCCAGGCTGGTTGCTAGCCGGGGCCACTGCTGGCCAGGCCGGGTGCCCTGGCTGGAACCCGAGCTGCTGGAGTCAGGGTGCAGCCACTGCTGGGGGGGCAGAAGGGATCGGCTCAGGGAGAGGAGGGATGGGGGGATTCAGGGCTGGGCTCCCCCAGTGCAATACCCCAGCCCCACACTGCTCTGCTCTGGGGAACCCCAACACCCCCCATGGCACACAGGACGTGTCTCCCTGGGGTGCAGGGCTCTGGCTCAGCATGGGGGGGGGTCCCTCAGATTCCAGGGAAGGATGGGGGCTCACAGGGGGCTGGGGTGGAAGGAGAGTCATTCAGGCTCAGGGACCCCCCCATGCCAGGCTGCCCCTTGCATCTCCCCCACACCCTGTCACTCACCCCAGGCACCTCCTGCCCCCTGCAGCCCTGTGCCCCCTGCGCTGTGGCTGAGCCTTGGCGGGGGTGGGGGGTATTGGAGAACGCAGGGAACTGACGTGAGCTGCCAGCAGAGCAGAGATGCTGCCCCCATCACCCACTATGTGCCAGCAGGTAATGGGGGCAGCTGGGGGGCTCAGGGCAGGGGGCAGCTGGAGGGCCACCAGGACCCAGCATGTACCCAGGGCTCTGAACCAGGCCATAGACCCCAACCCCGTGCCCGGGGTGAAATTCGCCCATGGCAGGTGCAGGGTTAAACACCCAGGAGATCGGCGCCCTCACCCGCCCAGCTCCTGTGACCGGGCACCACGGGAGTGGAGATCGCTGCTGGGCCGGAGGGCTGAGAGCAATTTGTAACCGGGGTGAGAGGGGTCAGGATGGGGCCCGCGTGCCTGCGAGGCAGCCAGCTCCGCCAGGGCCAGGGGCCATCGCAGGCAGATCCCAAGGGGTCCAGCCAGCCCAGTATTCCCCCGCCCTCATCAGCCCCATCCCGCCTGCATCAGACCCACAGACCCATCCAGACCAGCAGACACCCCTGCCCCCAGCTCTGGGGGAGGGGAGTGGGGGCTGGTGGGTTAGTGAAGGGGGGCTGGGAGCCAGGACTCCTGGGTTCTCTCCCAGTCTGGGAGGGGAGTGGGGGCTGGTGGGTTAGAGCAGGAGGGGCTGGGAGTCAGCTCTGGGAGGGGAGTGGGGTGCAGGGGGTTAGCTCTGGGGCAGCAGGGATGGAGGGGGCAGGGAGCCCTGGTGGGTAGCTAAGCCCCTTGGTCAGAACTCCTGCAGCCTCCTCCTTCCCCACGGGGGGGGGGGGGCAGCACTGGGGCAGGGGTAACTACGTATTTCCCACACTGCTTCCGGGCGTTAACTGCAGCTTTACCGTGACTCCCAGAGCCCCGTGGGCTGGGACAGCAGAGCAGAGACCTGCTGTAATGACCGAGGCTGCTCAGTGCCCGAGCCCCCCGAGCCCTGGGGTGCCAGCAGCGCCCGCAGCACCACAACCAGCCCCGGGGGTCCCAGTAACACTCAGAGACGTGGCTCGGGGGAGGGGTATTTACTGGGGCCGGCGGCAAAGGGGGGAGGGCAGATCCCCCCAGCCCAGAGGCAGCTGCAGCTCCAGGGGACCGATAGCGGCTCCGGTTTGGGGCCCTGGGGTGGCCCAGTGGAGACTCCGGGCCCGTCAGCTGCGTGCCGGGGGCGGCCACTCCAGTCCAGCCAATCGGTGTCTGTGGGTTTCTGGGCCCGGCTCGGGGAGTCTCTCTCCTGGGGCCCCCGGCTCCGGGTCTCTGCTGCTCCCTGAGTTCCCTGCAGACCTGCCCCGGCCAGGACGCCCGGTGCACTCGCAGCCTGTTCCCCGCCCGGCTCTGCCACCGTCCCTGGGCTTTGCTCCAGCTGCCCCGCGGCTCCCGGCTGCTGTGTCTGGGGAGGAGCCGTGCACACGGTGCCACGCATGGGGTCTCTGCTGCGGGTGACTCCTGGCAGTCAGGGGCTGGGGGTTCAGAGAGTCACAGATCCCAATGCCAAAGGGATCACTGTGATCAGCGGGTCTGATCCCCTGCAGGGCAGGGGCCGGAGACCTGCCCCCATAGTCCCAGAGCAGATCCTGGAGAAAACCAGCCAACTGTGAGTTAAACATGCCAGAGTGGAGAATCCACCAGGACCCCTGGGAAATAGCTCCCAGGGTTCATTCCCCTCACTGGTAAAACCTGGTGCCTCATCTCCAGCCCGGCTGAGCAGCACCCAGCGTCTCACAGCGGCATTGTCCGACGCTGGCCAGCGGGTCCGAACCAGCAGGGGCTGTGGGTGGGGGGTCACCAGGTGCCCGGCCCATCACACAGGCGGGGTCCGACACGGGCCAGTGGGGTCCTGGCCGGCAGGGGCTGTGGGTGGGGGGGTCACCAGGCGCCCGGCCCGTCACACCGGCAGGGTCTGACGCTGGCCAGCGGGTCCTGGCTGGCAGGGACTGTGGGTGGGGGGGTCACCGGGCACCTGGCCCATCACACCAGCGGGGTCCTGGCTGGCCAGCGGGTCCGGGCCGGCAGGGGCTGTGGGTGGGGGGGGGGTCACCAGGCGCCCGGCCCATCACACAAGCGGGGGCCGGGCTGGCAGGGGCTGTGGGTGGTGGGTCACCGGGTGCCCGGCCCATCACACAGGCGGGGTCTGACGCTGGCCAGTGGGGTCCGGGCCGGCAGGGGCTGTGGGTGGTGGGTCACTGGGTGCCCGGCCCATCACACAGGCGAGGTCTGACACTGGCCAGTGGGGTCCGGGCCGGCAGGGGCTGTGGGTGGTGGGTCACCAGGCGCCCGGCCCATCACACAGGCGGGGTCTGATGCTGGCTGGCAGGGTCCAGGCCGGGATCCTCTCCTGGGGAGACAGAGGAAGGTTTATTCCGTGTTCCCGATTTCACGGTGTGACCCCCCCTTCTCCTCCCCCCACCCTCGGGGTTTCCCAGGTCCCAGAGCCCCAGACCGACTCTCTGGGGGCCCTGCCCAATGGACGGCAGCTCTGGCTAACCCCGAGCCCAGCCCCAGGCCTGGCATCGGGGGGGCACAGAGCGACGCCCCCCCCCCCCCCCGGTGGGCACTATGGAGGCGGCTGCCTGGGGTGGGTGACCTGGATCAGCAGCCCGGGGGCAGGGCCCAGCCAGCGAACCCCACCACCCTGGTACCCACAATGCACTGGGGCGGGCAGTCCTGAGGTGGGAGGGTCTGACCCTGTGTCCCCAGGGTCACTC
The DNA here is from genome assembly GCF_016161935.1 of Mauremys reevesii. Taxonomy (NCBI): domain Eukaryota; kingdom Metazoa; phylum Chordata; order Testudines; family Geoemydidae; genus Mauremys; species Mauremys reevesii. The sequence continues at coordinate 390,294 of NW_024100895.1, read as the reverse complement.
ACCGGCAGTCGGGGCGAAGCTGCTTCTGCCAGAGTCTGAAATGATGCAGAGAGCGTGAGCATGTCACTACCAGGCACTGGGGGGGGGGGGACTGAACTGGTTGGGGGGCCCCCATCCCTCCAGCAATCCCTGCCCTACCTGAACCCCTTCCTAGTGACCCCATCTGCACCCCCCAGCCAGCTAAAGACACCCCCACCCCAGTGATCCTGACCCCACCTACCCCAGCCCAGCTCCTCACCCGTCCCTGCCAAGGCAGGAACCCGCCCCACCCCATCCCATTGCCCCGTGCCATGGGGCTACCTACCCCACCCCACCCCACGGCCCCGCGCCCCAGCACCGCCCCACCCTCCCAGAGGAGACTGTCGCCCTCTCCGTGCCCCACCCCCCCCCCAGCCCCCACCCCCACCTGACGGGGATCCCCCCCCAGTCACTCCCTTTACCCGAGCGCTTTCTCCTCCACACCACGACTCCAGCCAGCGCGGCGCCGGCCCCAGTCAGCGCAGCGAGGCCGAGGGCAGCCAGGATCCCGGGGGCTGGGCCCCCCATCTCCCCGGGCGCTGCGGGGATGAGGAGAGAGGGTCACTGGGGCGAATGGGGGATTTACCGGGCGTCTGACTCAGGGCCCTCCCCGTTCGGTGTCGCTGCCCATGGGGGCCGAGTTACCCCCTGCCCCGGCCAGGGTCCGGGTCATGCTGGGTCCAGCCGGCTTGGCCTGGGATCCCCACCCGGGGCTGGCAGGGCCCTGACTGGCACCGCGAGAGCCAGGATGGGCCGTTAGCCCCAGCTTGTCCCTAAAGCAGGGAACCTCCCTGCAGAGTCCGATTTCAGCCGGCCCCCCACACACAGCGACCACGGGAGCCGGGGGCTGAACTCACAGGCCCCGTCGGGGCGAGCTGGGCCGTGGGGCTGCCCCAGGGAGCTTGGGGGTCAGCCCAGCATCGGGGTCACTGGGGACAGGCTGGGGAGAGCCCAGCTGGGAACCCGGGACAGTTCCTGAGGGCTGGATTGGACCCAGACCCTGCTGCTCCTGTCGTGTGTGTTACAGGGACACCGGGAGAGCCCCTCGGCCATGGGACGGGTTCCTTTTCCTGCCGCTGAAGGGCGCCGATGGGAACCGCTCAGACCGTTTCATCCTACAGCGTCACCTCTGTGAAACGAGGCCGGGCAATGGGTCAGTTTTAACCAATATCCCCTTTGGGAAAAGCTGTGAAATGGTCAGAACGTCCTGTGTCAGCGTGTTCGGCGTGAAATCCCTTCTCAGCGCAAAGCGACTTTTCAGTGAGAAAAGTCAGTTAATTTACAGGAAATAAAGGTCGAACTGAAACCAAACATTTCCCATGTCTCAAGTCAGTGTTTTCATTGACGCGAAGAGAAACAGCCTTCGGATTTTCAGTTTGTGGAAGTTTGAGATTCCAGCTTTTCACCCTGCGGCGGGATGGGAGCGTGTTTGGAAATCTCAGAGCTTTTCCCAGCCTGGGAGAAGTTTCCCGCTCGGCTCTCGTCCGACCCCAGAGAGGAGCAGCCGTGGGGACAGAGGAGAGATTGAGACAGACCCTTTCTATGCCACGTGTGGAATACGAGAGAGATTCCCTCAAACCACCAGGAACCTTAAACATGCCTCATCAAACAGCGACGCAGAAAATCGGCCCCTGGTCGATGGAGATGGACAGAGCCGGCCCCGCGCTGCAGAGCCCTGCCCCAGCTCAGGAATGGACACGGGGATCGGGCCCCAAACACAGCATGGGCGGAGAAGGGGGGTCGTACGTGCCCCTGACAGACACCGCGGGGCTCCGGCTCCTCCTCACGCCTGGCAGCTCCTGGCCGGTGGGTCCAGGCAGCGAAGTGTCCGTGGGGTGAAGGGGCTGAGCCCGGACTGGTAACGGTATCGAAGCCAATGGGAGCTGGGCCCGTAAATCCTACAGCACCGAGCCCTGGAGCCCCAGCTGTGCCGGCCGTGGGCAGCGGGACCCAGCCAGCACCCGGCAGAGCCTCCTGCAGCTTCCCTCCTGCCTGGCTAACCACGTAACGCCAAGCTCCAGTGTTGACCAGGCCGGAGGCAAAATCCTCCCCCCGGGGGTAACGTGGGACAGGTACCCACCAAGCCCTGCCAGTGGGGCTGAGCTCGGAGAGCTTGGGGTGAAAGGCTCCTGTTCATTGGGAACGAGCCATCCCAGCCCCCGCAGCCCGAGGCGCCGAGCCGGAGAGCGCTGGACCCTGCTTGCTGCAGGCTGGTCGCGGGGGCACAGACTGGTGCGGTCTGGGGCAGGCCCCTTTCAGGTGGGGGGGACGTGTCTTATTCCCTCAGCTGGGAGCAAACCCGGCTGGTGTCCGAGACCCCGAGAGGCCCAGCTGTCAGACGCCTACAATGGGGCTATGGGGGTGGGCACAGTGTGGGGGCCGTGGGGTCACCTGGCTCCTGCTGCCACGTCCGTGGGCATCAATCCGGTCCCCGCCCCGGGCAGGAGATGCAGCCGGACGTGCTCAGCAATGGCTCACGCTGGAGACCCGCTCAGGGACGGTGCCAGAGGGGGGTCCCATCCCTCCCCCTGCCCCGAGAGAGCCCATTACCCGGAGTCGCCAGCGCCTCCTGCAGGCTGCGGTGCTGCACGCGGCAGGAGTAGCTGTGCCCGGCCCCGCCCTGCTGCGGGATCCCCACGGATCTCTGGAGCTGGGACGTGTCGCCGATGGGGGGCGCCGGGGTCTCCTTCCCATCGCGCACCCAGGAGACGTGGACGGGCCGCGGGTCAAAGCCCCTGGCGCGGCAGGAGAGGGTGGCGGAGCCGTCGGGGGCGTCTCTGCGGGAAACCGAGACCTCGGGCAGGGCTGTGGGGAGAGAAAAGGAGACACCCGACGTTTGTTCTGCTCTGACCGTTAAGTTCTCGCTGTTGGGTCTGGATCGAGGGGGAAGCGCAGCCTCCAGCCCCCCCGTTTCCGTGGTTACAGGACAGGGACGTATTTACACTGATGTCTGGCTGCCTCCTCGTTGAGCCGACCAGCCTGCAAAGGGGGGAACGGACGCAGCTCCGCTCCCAGACCCCGAGCGAGATTCAGCCCTGCAGTCCCGGGCTGCCCCACTCCCCCGGGGCCCTCGCGGCCCGGCTGCCCCCAGAACCGGCGCTCGGGCCGTGACCCCCCCACAGTTGTAGCACCATGAGCTGCGCTGCCAGCCCTGTGGAGGGGAAGCAGAGAAAGGGAACCTCACAGCGGCTCACACCGCCCCGGGCACTGCCCGGACAGCAGCGTTACTGCGAGTTACACGTGGTACAAGCATCGACTCCATCAGCGCGTCGGTCAGGGATCTTCACCGTGTTACTGCCCCAGGGGACCGATCGCCCCAGGAGAAGAGGCACCTTCGGCCTGGCCTGGCTCTGAGACGCCCCGCGGGAGCGAGGGGCTTCCCGGACGGCTTAGCCCTCGGCTATCCCCCAAGGGGGGGCGGCGGTGGGAGCCCCGTCTCAGGACATCCACGCTAGGGGCTCCCGGGGCTGCTTTTCGAAGGGCACAACTCACACGGTGCACGGCGCTGCTGGGTGCAGACCGGGACACACAGACAGCGCTGCCGAGCGCCCGCTCCTGGGGGGCACTGCCCCACAGGGGACATCCCTGCCCCCTCCCCCGGGTTCCACCATTCGCCCCCCTTACCCGTGGTGGGTGCCGGCTCCCCCAGGCTGCTGTGCGCCACCCGGCAGGCGTAGCTGTGACCCCACCGCGGGGGGATCTCCAGGGACTGCCGGATCTGGTAGGTGCCGTCGGCGTGGGGCAGGATCCCGCTGGCGTTCGTGGGCGGCAGGATCTCCGCCCCGTCCCGCACCCAGGAGACGCGGATGGGACGCGGGTAAAAGCCCCTGGCGTGGCAGGAGAGGGTGGCGGAGCCGTGGGGGGCGTCTCTGTAGGTCACCGACATGCCTGGGGGGACTGGAGGGGAGGGGAACACGTCAGCGGGGTGCAGTCAGCCCTGAGCCAGTGCGGGGCGGTTGGCAAAGCCCTGAGGACTAGTGGTCACAGAACGAGAGAGGGGAGCTCTGAGACCCGCTACCAGCCGAAGGCTCCCTCCGGACCTTGCCACCAGCTGCTCGGACTCACCCTGCCGTCCCAGAGCCTCCCTCCCGCCCCGCAGCAGGCTCCTCAGGGTGTCCACACACTCCTCCTGCAGGAACTCCCTTGCAAACAGGGTCCAGGTGTGGCCAGCGTCCCAGAAGTGCGTCTCGTTGGAGGCTCCCGGCGCCAGCGGCACCCACGCGGATTGGTTTCTCTCCAGGATGAGGAAATCCTGCCCGTCGAAAGCAAAGTGAAACTGCCCTCGCACGGGGGTGTCCCCGTCCAGCACACAGTTCACGTGCAGCTGCAGGGTGTGGATCCCTGGGGGAGAGACAGGGCAGAAAAATGGTGCAGGATATTGTCTGCCCGTCCCAATCACTACAGTGCCCGAGCTCCTCTCCAGCCCTAATGCACGTATCCCATCACCCTTTGCCACAGGGCTGGGCCACTGTCCCTGGGGCACAGATGGGGAAACTGAGGCCCACAGCTCCAGCGTGACTGGGCCCAGCTCACACAGGGCGTTGGGCGCACCCCGGCATTCCCGCAGAGAGCCCATCGCTCCTGATCTAACTCCAGAACGGGGCATCCGGCCTGCACGGAGAACCCCCCGTGACCCTGGCTGAGCTGACCCCAGTGGGAGTTACTCCCGGGTAAAATTAGCCCCTTTGAGTTTGTCTCGCTGCAGCCGCCAGCCCTCGGCTCTCGCACAGCAACTTCTGGGATTAAAGCGCCGTCTGCGCTCAGAAATCCCCACCCAGGCAGGTACTTACTGAGCGGGATAAGTCACCACACGGACCCCCCCGCTCCCCCGGGGCCTGGTTCCCAGCCAGCTTGTGGCCACCAAGACCTGACTCTAGGGAGCAAGAACTCGGCCACGCTCCTGCAGCTGCCCTGATTGGCTGCTCTTCCCCTGGGGGCGGGGCAGTGGGGAAGGGCAGCCAATCAGGGCTGGAAATCTCACGCAGGTTCCCGCGCCCTGGGGCTGCCGGCGGTGAGGTTGCGGATGCTGGGAGCTCGCCGTGGGGGTTGGGAGCTCGGCGCGGGGCCAGCACTCACCGCCGGTCTGGTTGTGCTGCACCATCCACCGATGGGTCACCACTCGGGAGATGGCCTCGTACAGCCTGAACTCCTGGGTCTTCTTCCTTAAATAGCTCGCGCCAACGGCCTGCGCTGCCCACGCCCGGAGGGGTTTCACCTCGCGGCTGGCGCTGCTGTAGGAGGCGAGCTCCAGCCCGTCCAGCTTGGCCAGCATGAAGAACCCGTGAGTCCCGCCCGGCTCGTTCAGCCCGGTGATCAGGATGTCCAGGCTGTGGGGCTCTGGGCCAGCGGGAAAGACAAGATAAACACCCTCTTATCCCTGTACTCCGGGGAGGGGGGTCTGTCCCCGTGGGTCGGGCTGAGCCCTCACCCCCAGTCACACCCCTATTCTTAACCCCCCTTTGCTAGCCCTAGCGATAACCCTTGCAGAGAGTCAGTGGAAAAGGGGATGCAGCAGCCATGGGGGTCAGAGCAGTGGGGCAGGGCTGTCCCCAAGCCTCACCCACAATGCCAGAGAAACCAGAGGCTTCTGCTAAAATGTTCAGTGGTGACATACTGAGCAAGGTCAATGTGTACCATCACCATCATTAGGGTTCAGAGTTAACACGTCCATTGAGATGAATGGGGCAGCTCAGCCCTCGCAGGGCTGTTGTCTCAGGCAGGCTGTAGCCAGTGAGAACCCTCCTGTCAGGGTCACAGCTGGGAGGTTTTCATGGCCACTGGAAGGGCCAGGAGTTGTATTGTAGTTTGAAATGGGAGCGGAGATTGTGCAGAACCTGGGGAGCTGCCAGGGAGGGGCTGTCACTGCCAGTGCCCCATGTGCCCACTCAGTCTGGACCCCCAGGGCAGGGGAACATTGGAGTCAGAGGAGCCGAGCCCGCGGGAGAGAGAAAGCCCCTGGGCTGAGGGGGAGTTGGGAGACCAGAGGTGCCCTACAGCACGTGGGGGGTCAAAGACACCCTCTGCAGAGTGGCACAAACCCACCTCCGGTGGGCCAGAGAACACAGCCGAGGCAGCCAACAGGGGCTGAAGTGGATGAGGGACAGTTTGGTGGTTACAGGGCCAGGCTGGTGCCAACGCCCTTAACTCTGCCCCCTCTGTGGATGCCGGGTGCTACAGGCTCCAATTGCGGGGGCACCGGGTGATTTTCTCTATGTGCGAAAGGTGTTGGGGGTCGGGGCAGGAGTTCCTGTCTGAAGATGGAAGGATTAACCCTTGTCCCAACTCTGTGACACGAGCGGCGTTATCCTGCGGTTCACAGCTCGGCCACCTCTTCCCGGGGCATCACCAGGCCAGCACACGGCACCTCAGGGCCACCCCCAAACCACACATCGGGGTCCTTCTCCGAGCGCCTCTGGCGCTAGGGCTTGTCACAGTGCCCCCCGCTCCCCAGGTCCGTCCTCCCTCTGCCAGTCCCCGGCCGAGAGCTCCCGGTCCTGGGCCCCCATGCCAGGGCCTCATCCTGCCTGCCCGGCTCCACAGCGTCTCACGGCTGCGCCCCCAGCACAACCCGCACCCCAGGGCTGCCCCGAGCGGCCCCTGCAGCCCGTCACCCCCAGCCCCCTTCGCCCGCCAGCCCCGCCCCTGCCGAGCGCCCCAGACCTACCCCCTGCCCTGGGTGCAGCCTGCCCCGGCTCCGCTGGACGCCCCCTTAGCTAGGGGCTGCGGGAGGCTGGGGGATCCCATCCAGTCCTGTCCCCGGCTCCCTCCACCCCAGCCACGTGCCTCCCGGCTCCCCCCCACCCCCGCCATGCGCCTCCCGGCTTCTCCCTACCCCAGCCAGTCCAGCTCCCCCCCCACCCAGGGGCGGCTCTAGACCCCAGCGCGCCAAGCAGGCGCTTGGGGCGGCCGTTTCCCGGGGGGGCGGCATTTGGCTCCGGTTGAGCTCCCGCCGGCATGCCTGCGGCAGGAGCTCAACCGGAGCCGCGGGAAGAGGGGACCCGCCGCGGGACCGGGGAAGGGCGGCGCAGCGCTCCGCGCTGCTTGGGGCAGCGTGATTTGTAGAGCCGCCCTGCCCCACCCCAGCTAGACACCCCCAGGCCCGGCTCCCACCCCACCCACGCACCCCCAACTCGCCAGCCCCGCTGCGGCTCCCGGCTGCTCCCTGCAGAGCCCGGACCCCCCGGGCCCGTTCCCCCGCCATGGGCCAGCACCCGGGCCGCGCCCTGCGGGGAGGGACCCCAGCGTCCTGGCCAGCCGCGCTGCTCCCTCCGAGCGCAGCATCCCCGCACCGAGCCCCGGCCCGGCCCCGCTGGGTGTTTCTCTCCCGGTTTCCAGCGGATCGTCCTGGGTCTGCTCGTTCCCCAGCGCCCTTCGCTCCAGCGTCCTCCCCACCCCGCCTCACTCCTGCCCCCGCTTTCCCAACCCCGCTTTGCTCCCAATCTCCCGCTCCCCACAGCGCCCCTCCCGCCAGCCCCATTCACCCCCGCCTCACTCCTGCCCCCGCTGCCTCCAGCCCCACTCACCCCCGCTTCCCCTGCCCCCAGCCCCACTCACCCCCGCTTCCCCTGCCCCAGCCCCACTCACCCCCACTGCTGCCGCCAGCGCCCCCAGCAGAGCCCCAGGGCGAGGGGCAGCGCCATGGCTCCGGGCCGGGTCTCCCACGCCGGCAGGGCAGAACACGAGCCCAGCGGGGAGTCCACCCCGCCCCGGTCACAGGTGGGGCCGGACCCGGCCAATGGAGCCGCCGGGCGGGATCTCTGGGCGGAGCCGCGGACCTGGGGGTGGCCGGCGGAACCGCCTGCTGCAGGGATGCGCGGGGCGACCCGGCGCCGGCGGGGGGGGGGGATGATTCACCCCCCAACAGCCAACTCGGGGGCGCACGGCCTCCCTCCCCCCCCCACCTCCCCAGGGGCTCCTGGCATCCCCACTCCCCTCAGTTCTCATTCGCCTGGGCAGGGCCCCCCCATTCCCCTCCCACGTCCCCCCTTCCCCTCCACCAAGGGTTCTGTGTCCCCCATTCTCCTCCCCACCAGGGGTTCTGTGTGCCCCATTCCCCCAGATCATGGTCCCCCCATTATTCCCCACCAGGGATTCTGAGTCCCCCATTACCCCCCATCAGGGGTTGTGTGTGCCCCATTCCCCCTATATGAGGGTCCCATTTCCCCCCAACACCAGGGGTTCTGTGTGCCCCATTCCCCCCAGGCAGGGTCCCCCAATTCCCCTTCCCACACAGGTAGATGGGCCCGTGGGTTCGATCCGGGGCAGTGAGGGTGGGGAGGGACACCGGGGTAGATGGGCCCATGGGTTCAATCCGGGGCAGCGGGGATGGGGTGGGATGCCCATGGGTTCGATCCAGGGCAGTGGGGATGGGGCGGGATACCAGGGTAGATGGGCCCGTGGGTTCGATCCGGGGCAGCGGGGATGGGGCAGGATACCGGGGTAGATGGGTCCGTGGGTTCGATCTGGGACAGTGGGAGGGGGCGGGATACCGGGGTAGATGGGCCCGTGGGTTCGATCCAGGGCAGTGGAGATGGGGCAGGATACCAGGGTAGATGGGCCCGTGGGTTCAATCCAGGGCAGTGGGAACAGGGCAGGATACCAGGATAGATGGGCCCATGGGTTGGGGATGGGGCAGGATACCAGGGTAGATGGGCCCGTGGGATACATTCCCATACACTGAAGCTCACGCTCCTAGCAGCAGCAGCAGCAGCCCTGCCCCCCGCCGCCCCCAGCTTCCTGCCTCGCTGAGGGGTCCAACACCTGCTTGTCTCTTGATCGCAATCAGGCCTCCATCCAATCCGTGGCCTCCATCCCCCTCGGGTGCCAGAGCCCTGGTCTCTGATTGGCTGGACTCCCCGTGTGGGGCAGAGGCTGCTGTTGGAACAGAGGGGCTGAGAAAACCACCAGGGTTCCCCCCACGCCAGCCACACGGGCGCCCACAGGGCCTCTGCCCTGCACCTGGCCGGGGGCTCCGAGCAGGGCCCGGGGTCACGGAGCCACCTCTGAGCTGCCTGCCCCCAGCAGCCCCTGTGCTGCGGGCGGCAGCTGCGACCCACAGACCCACCCTGGCACCCAGTGACTTTCCCATCGCGATGAAACTCTGAGGTGGCCGTTGGCTTGCAAAGGCTGGGGCTGCCCCCCACTTCCCGCTGTGCCCCCCCCCCGGTACCTTCTACCCAGAGCGGGGCAAGAATTTGTCATCCAGCATTTTTTTTAGCAAAAAATGCAGCGTTGGCTACACAAACATTTGGTGAATTTGTGTCGATTTGGCCAAATGCTCCCTCCAGAAATGCAACATTGGCGGGGTGGGGGAGGGGATGGGGTTGTTTCCAAATTACTTTTTGGTTTGAAATGTCCCAAAAACTTGAAAGACTTTTTTAAAAGCTCAGAGTCTAAACAAAATATTCAGTTTGGGACTGAATAAAACCTTTGTGTCACTTGGAATTAATTTTTTTCCTCGTCTTTGACTCACTGAAAAAATTTCAGTTTTGGTTCAACCCTAGACACCTTTTTTTTTAAAGTTTCAGAGAAGCAGGAACTCCTTTATTCACACAGCTGAACTGATGACCCGGGCAAGCTGTCACCTTCCAGACCACCACTTCCCCGGCTCGGTTTCTGTCTCAGTTTGACGGTTGACTTGGGAGTGTGAGAAAAGTCGGTCAGGAACAATCCCCTGCTCCGGAGAACCGAGCTCACGTCACCCCCCCCCAGCTCCAGCCGCGTGACGTAGGCACATGGCTGCCGACCTGGTTTTGAAGAGCTGCCAGGGGTGACTGGCCTGTTGAAGAGGGAACAGGGGCAGCTCCTCTGTGACTCACAGTAATTAGCTGCCTCCCACTGGAGCAGGGATCAGCAACCTTTGGCACACGGCTCGCCGGGGCCGGGCCGGGGCGTTTACCTGCCGCGTCCGCAGGTTCCGCCGATCGCGGCTCCCACCGGCCGTGGTTCGCTGCTCCAGGCCAATGGGGGCTGTGGGAAGTGACGGGCAGTACATCCCTCGGCCCGTGCCACTTCCTGCAGCCCCCATTGGCCTGGAGCAGTGAACCGTGGCCAGTGGGAGCCACGATCGGCTGAACCTGCGGATGTGGCAGGTAAACAAACCGGCCCAGCCTGCCAAGGGGCTCACCCTGATGGGCCACATGCCAGAGGTTGCCGATCCCTGCCCTGGAGCTTGGCAGCGGGCACTGGGGTCTCTGAAGAGCCAGGCAGGAGTTGAGAAGAGGGAGGCGCAGAGAGCCACAGCTGGAGTTGATGGACCTGCAGGTGCAGTGCTGGGGTTGGGGGAGCTGGTTTGGAGACGGAGCTCAGAGAGCTGGGGGGTCGGGACTGGCTGGGACCCACCAGCAGCCCCTAGCTAAGGGGGCATCCAGCGGAGCCGGGGCAGGCTGCACCCAGGGCAGAGGGTGGGTCTGGGGCGCTCGGCAGGGGCAGGGCTGGCAGGCGAAGGGGGCTGGGGGTGATGGGCTGCAGGGACCCCGCTCGGGGCAGCCCTGGGGTGCAGGATGTGGTGGAGCAGTCGTGAGGAGGTGCGGAGACTGGCTGGCGGGGGCCCAGGGACTGGGAGCTCTCGGGCAGGGGACCGGCAGGGGGAGGACAGACCTGGGGAGCTGCTGCCTCGAACTCGTGTCCCATCGGGGTGCGTGACCCGTGTCACTGCGAGGAACCTGCCGGGGGATGTGGTTAAAAGCTGCCCAGACACAGGGCTCTTCCTGGACTCTGCCAGGGGCCTGGGTCCATCCCTGAGCAGGCAGGACGGATGGGGTCTGGGCTTGGGGCAGGGCAGGAGGGATGGGGGCTGGGATGGGGGCAGGACAGGAGTGACGGGGGCTGGCCTGGGGCAGGACGGATGGGGTCTGGGGTGGGGGCAGGGCAGGAGGGATGGGGGCTGGGATGGGGCCAGGCCACGAGTGACGGGGCTGGCCTGGGGCAGGACGGATGGGGTTTGGGCTGGGGGCAGGGCAGGAGGGATGGGGTCTGGGCTGGGGGCAGGGCAGGAGGGATGGGGTCTGGGATGGGGGCAGGGCAGGAGGGATGGGGTCTGGCCTGGGCAGGGGCGGCTCTAGCCATTTCACCGCCCCAAGCACGGCGGCACGCCGCAGGGCGGGCTCTGCCGGTCGCCGGTCCCGCGGCTCCGGTGGACCTCCCACAGGCACGCCTGCGAATGCTCCATCGAAGCCGCCTGCCGCCCTCCCGGCGACCGGCAGAGCGCCCCCCGCGGCGTGCTGCCCCAAGCACGCGCTTGGCGTGCTGGGGCCTGGAGCCGCCCCTGGGCCTGGGGGCGGGGCAGGAGGATGGGGGCTGGCCTGGGGGCGGGGCAGGAGGGACGGGGGTTGGGCTGGGGCAGGGGCAGGAGGGATGGGGGCTGGCCTGGGCTGGGGCAGGAGGGATGGGCGGCCTGGCTGGCTCCGGGGACTGAAGGAGGCCCCACCTGTCATGCTGTGGCTGGTTCCTGGAGGGCATGGGGCAGGGGGGGCTGTGACAAGCCCTAGCGCCAGAGATGCTCGGAGAAGGACCCTGACATGCGGTTTGGGGGTGGCCCTGGGGCCAGGGAGGTGCCGCGTGCTGGCCTGGTGACGCCCCAGGAAGAGGTTCAGGTCACACCCCCACCCCAGGCAGCCGCCTCCCTAGTGCCCAGCCGTGGGGCTGGTCCCTGTGTGCCCACCCGACGCCAGGCCGGTCGGGGCTGGGCTCGGGGTTAGCCAGAGCTGTCGTCCATTGGGCAGGGCCCCCAGAGACTCGGTCTGGGGCTCCGGAACCTGGGAACCCCCCGGGTGGGGGGAAGGGGGAGTCACACCTGGTCACGATGACCATATGTCCCAGTTTGGCTGGGACAGTCCCGTTTTTAGCCCTGTCCCGGCCGTCACACGTCTCTGACAGAAGTGGGTGTCTGTCCCGCTTGCGCCTGCCGACTGATCGTCAGTTAGCAGAGCGAACGGGACAGATGCCCACTTCTGCCAAAACAAAAAAAGTGGGGTGGGACCCGTAGCGGGGCACGAAGGAACGGATGGGGGGCAGGAGTGGCACCCAGCCCTGCGCTGGAGGGAGGGCGAGGGAGAGCGGCTCGGGCCAGCCCGCCCCGCAGGCAGGGGTGATGGGAGGGTCTTGGGTGGCCTGTGTGTGGGCTTGCGGCGGGGGGCTCATGCGCAGAGGGGGTCCCAGGGAGGAAGGGGGATCGTGGGCAGGCAGCGGAGGGGTTGGAGGACCAGCCCCACGAACAGGCGGGCAGCAGGGGATCGGACCAGCCCCATGCATGGGGAGAAGGGAGCAAAGGTGACTGTGAGAGGGGACCGGGGGCTTGGGCCGGCCCTGTGTGTGGCGGGGGGGGTGAGGGTGGTCTCAGGTGACCCCGCAAGGAGGGTCTCTGGGTCTCCCTCCCCAAACCCAGGGACCACAACCTGCTCTGGGGGTCGCTCCCTAGGGCCGCACGGGGGGTGTCTGGGGCAGGGGACGGGTCCCGCTCAGGCCGAGGATTCACATGCTGCTGTGTTGGCTGGGTGGCGAGGGGACAGCCCGTCACACCAGAGACACCGCAGCCGAACCAGCAGTGCTGGTGGATGCAGAAATGAGTGGGTGCGGTTCCCTGCCCCGGGCTCTGCAGGAGCTCAGACCAGCCGACAGACCCGTCCCTTCCGGCCTTGACCTCTGTGAAGCTGATTAAAGTTAGAGCCGCGCGTCTGGGCTTTGCTGGCGCGGGGCCTGGGTCTGCCAAGGCCTGGCACCCCCCCCCTCCAGAGTCTCAGCACTGCCTGGCTTTAGCTCCATGGCTCGTGTCTCTCTCCAAGTCCCAGCTCCTGGAGTCCCGGGACTATGGAAGCATCAAATATGAGTTTCTGGGTCTCGCGGGCAGAGGAGACATGACCAAAAACTGTGTCCCCAGAAGATGCAAACCCCAAACGTGGTAATAACCATACCCCAGACGGAGCGATTGCTATAAGCCCTTCCCGTGGGTTTGCGGGGCCCGGCTGCCTCGTGATCTGAGCGCTTGTGGCTGATGATTTAGTTCTGTTCCTCTTTCCCCCCAGAGCCCCACATGATGCAGGTTCTCATGGGCTGCGCTCTGGACGGGGACACCCCGTGGGGGCAAAGTTCCAGTTTGCCTACGATGCGGGGGGCTTCATCCGCTTCCACACAGCGCAGCTCCCATGGGTGGGGACATGCAGCTGGCCTGGGCCCAGGAGCAGCGGTGGGACCCCAGCCTGCACTAGGGCCACTTCGCCCAGTGTTCCCCGCAGAACGAGTGTCTGGAGCCCACGCGGAGCCTGGCGCGGGTGGGGACGGGGATGCTGGAGCGGCAGGTGAGCCTGGGCTGCGGGGCTGGGGGAGCTGCTGGTCCCTGGGAACCGGCCCAGCCTCACCTCTACCGGAGCGACAGCTCAGGCAGGTCGGAGCCTTCGATCCCCCCGAGCTCTGTGCCGAAGAAGTGATGAGGAATTGAAAGGGATGGAAGCAGCTATTTTGGGGGCGGGGGCTGCATCTTGGGAACCCCTGGGCCAAATGTCCCCGGATTTGCACCACAGACTCTACACCGGACCCCGTTGCTGCGCCCCAATTCCTCACCCCAGTCTCCCTGTGTGCTCCCGCGTTAGAGCAATGGGATCGTTACAATTAGCATCTCCTGAGAGTGTCTCTATCTGGGGCAGCCCAGGACCAAACACCCCCAGACCTGCCCCCTTAACTCTGCCCCGGCTCTGATGCACCGTAGCAGCTCTCAGACTAGTCCACGTCTGGCTGTGACCCCAGCGCTCGCTGCGGTACCAGCTCGGAAACCCCAAGCGTTGAGCGGCTGAGAACAAAACGCCCCAAAGCCACAGCAGGCCATGAGCGACGGGCACAGCTGACGGTCTCCGAGCTGCTGGGAGAGACTCGAACTCACAGCCTGCGGGTGCTGCTCACGGTCAGCACGTCCCCTCGGGGGGGGCCCGGCTGCCTGCAAACCCTCTGGCATCAGCACAGCCCCCGGCCTGCGGCACAAGCCCATTTCACACGCTGCGCCTCAGTGTGGCTCGACCCGGGTGGGGGCTCCCAGCGCGCCCCCTGTTTGCAGTACGGCTTCCCCCAAGGGGCAGCGGGGGCTGGGCACTAGCTGGGGGCCGTCCCGAGGGCTGAGCTGGGCTTGGGAGGGTCACAGCCAGAGTTCCCACAAAACAGCAGCCGCACTGGAAATTGTTGGTGTCACATGGTATTTGGGGGCAGGGCTGGCTCCAGACCCCAGCGCTGCGCGCTTGGAGCAGCGTCCCGCGGGAGGGCGGCAGGCAGCTCCGGTGGACCTCCTGCAGACGTGCCTGCGGAGGGTCCGCTGGTGCCGCGGCTTCAGTGGAGCATCCGCAGGCACGCCTTGTTTTGCTTTGCCCCAGGCCCCCTGAATCCTCTGGGCGGCCCTGCTAGATTCTTCTGTGTCCATCTCCGTGGTATCCGGGCACCTCCCAGGAGCATAAGAAGCTTCTTTTGGTCTGGACAGCCGTACAAGTGTGAAAGGAAGGGGCTGTCCCTGGAGAAGCCAAGCGAGGTGGAGGGGTGTGAATGCAGTGAGGTTAGTGCTCATTCTCATTTCATGTGGCGGGGAGTTCCACAGTCCGTGTCCAGCCCATGGGAAGGGTCCAGGACTCCCCCTGCTGGGCGACAGCTGCATGGTTCCCGTGGAGCGCGGCTGTCTGAGGGCCGGGAGGGAGGCGTCTCTTCGATCCATCGCCTTTAAGGCCAGAAGGGACCTTTAGCTCATCTCTGACTCCTGGCAATCGCAGGCCACCACGTTGCACCAGTTACCCTGCTGCGAGCCCAGTAGCGTGGGGTAGCCCGAAGCCTTTCAGTCCTCAGGAGACTAAATGTGCCAGGCAGAGATCAGAAGGGACCAAGGCCCCTGCGACAGCCGGGCGCTGGGCAGGTGGGATCCGCCCGGTATCTCTCAGGGCTGTGAATGTCACGACTCTGCTGATGGTGTCAGGAGCCGGGTCCCAGGGGATCTGTCGCTGAGCAGGCAGCTGCTGCTGGTACCGATGCTGCAGCCTGTCGCTGGACACGGGGCTTTGTCCGTAGGCAGAGAGAGGGGCCCTGCTCTGGCCTGTCCCTCGCCCAGCGTGGGTCTGAGCCCTGCGCTCGTCAGGCCAGGCACAGACAGGGGGGTGACAGGATTCTGCCCCCCCCCCTGGAGCTGTGTGTGTCCCAGGGCAGTGTGGGGGACAGGGTTCCCTCCCCACTCTGAACTCTGGGGTACAGGCGTGGGGACCCCCATGAAAAAACCCCTAAGCTTATATTCTACCACCTTAGGTTAAAAACTTCCCCAAGGCACAAATTCCACCTTGTCCTTGGACCACCACCAAGTGAGTTAGAGAAAGATTCAGGAAAAGGACCACGTGGAGTTTCTATTTCCCCAAAATATCCCCCCAAGCCCTTCACCCCCTTTCCTGGGAGGCTTGAGAATACTATACCAACCAAACAGGTTAACCAAACGAGCGCAGACCAGACCCTTGGGTTTTTAGGACACTAAGATCAACCCGGGTCTTAAAAGAAGAACTTTATTATAAAGAAAAACGTAAAAGAAGCGCCTCTGTACAATCAGGACGGAAGGTAACTTTACAAGGTAATAAGATTCAGAACCCAGAGAATTCCCCCTCTGGACTCAGCTTCACAGTTACAAAAACAGGGTTAAAACTACCTCTTAGCACAGGGAAAATTCACAAGCTAAAGCACAAGATAATCTAACGCATTGCCTTGCTGTTACTTACAGTAGCTGTAATTGTAGCTGTATCATTTCAGCAGGAGCTGGGTTACCTGCGTGGTCTCTCTCTCCCCCCCCCCGCCCCCCCCCCCACCCCACCCCAGAGTTGCAAGTATCTTCTCCCCTTGTTGGTCCCTTTGCTCAGGTACCAGCCAGGTTACCTGAGCTGCTTAACCCCTTACGGGCAAAGGAGGGATTTGATGCTACCCTGGGCTGTATGTTTATGACAGTGGGGGACAGGGCCCCTGTGCTCTGCTGGCGGAGGCTACCCTGTGGGGCAGACGCCTCTGCTGGCCGGAGCTCCTTGTGGAGGAGGGTCAGAGCGCTGCCCTCTTCCCACCGGCGTCACCTGAGACGGGGAGAGCCTAAACAGTCAGGGACTACAGGCCCCAAGGGAGGGCCTTGGCCCAAGGGGCCCATCTAGCCCAGTCTCTGGGCGCCGCAGCAGCCAGCACCGGCCGCACGAGCGGCAGAGGCACTGTTACTAAATAATGGTATTATGGGAGCACAGAGGAGCTCCAGCCACAGCCCAGGCCCCAAGTGTGTCAGGTGCTGTACGTTATATATTAGGTGTATTATGGTAGTGCCTGGGAGCCACAGCCCAGGCCCCGAGTGTGCCAGGTGCTGTACATTATATATTAGGTGTATTACAGTAGTGCCCGGCAGCCCCAGCAGCTCAGGCCTCCAGCGTGTCAGGCACTGGATGGACACAGAACAGACAGGCCGTGCCCCAGTAGCCCTGGCCAGGGCAGTTATGGGCTGACCCATCCCCAGGGGGCACCCCCCCATCAGTCAGTCACCCTGGAGCATGGGGATGCCTAGTGTGACGCTCAATGGGCTCTCTGCCCGCGCCCTGCCCCGGCTGGCACCGGGTAAGTCCCAGTGTCAGTGGCAGCGGGTGGTGCACTGGGCTGGCACTCAGGAGACCCGGATGCTATTCCCAGCTCGGCCAGCTGGGTCAAGTTGGGCCACTCGCATCTCCTCCCTGTGCCTCAGTTTCCCCACTTGTTTGACTGGGTGCCGAGCCTGCCCTCTTTTGCGGCGTGTGCGGCAATCTCTGGGGGCAGCGCTGGGGATTGTTGTTTCTGGAGGATGCCTGTGTTGGCAGGACGGGGTGCAGTCAGGGTGCAGGAGTCCCACTCCTGTAATCACACCTGCGCGGAGGGAAGGTGTCCCTGGACAAAGCCCCTCCTGTGGGGGGGGGGGTCGCCCAGGTTGTGTCAGATAAAGCTGCTGGGCATTAGCGCTCCGTGGCGTCCTGCCTTATCGCAGTGAACTCGCTGCAGGGCCCCCTCCGAGGGGAAACGCCGACAGCCCTGGTCACGGCACCAGGTGGGTCACCGGCCCGGAGCAGGATCGAACCAGCAGAGTCACCACCCTGGGCACTAACAGACCCACCCCTGGACTGGCCCAGCAGCCTCTGTGTGTCCCAGCCACCAGGAGCCGGGCCAGGGCCAGGATGGGCTGCAAACACACGAGCCGTACGAGACCCTGGAGAGGGAAACGGCTCTGGGAAGGGAGTGGGGGCTGGTTAGAGTGGGGGGCTGGGAGCCAGGACTCCTGGGTTCTCTCCCAGCTCTGGAAGGGCAGTGGGGGGCTGGTTAGAGTGGGGGGCTGGGAGCCAGGACTCCTGGGTTCTCTCCCAGCTCTGGGAGGGGAGTGGGGGCTGGTGGTTAGAGCGCGGGGAGCTGGGAGCCAGGACTCCTGGGTTCTATCCACTCTTCCCTCTAAGCTGTGCGTGTGTGTGCATGTGCACACAGATCCTAAACCCCACGCACACAGGAAAACACTGTGCATAGAAGCACAAAAATTTGCACAGAAGAAATTTGCCTGTCAAAAATTAGAGGGAACATTGGTTTCTACCCCAGTTCTGGGAGGGCAATGGGGGCTAGTGGGTTAGAGCAGGGGAGGGGGCTGAGAGCCAGGACTCCTGGGTTTGATATCTGGGTGGGGGGAGGAACCAGTGCTACATTCCTATCCCTCTGTCCAAATCCCATGCCCCCTCCCTTCCCCCCATGGGTGAGTCCATGGGCACCATCCACAGAGCATTCCCTGCTGCACCAGAGAGGATCTTTAATGGGGGGAGGGGGAGATTACAACAGCCACCCTCTCCGTACACACCGCACGCAGTCAGCACCCGAATCGGGAACCCGCTCCCTAGAGCCCTGCCCCCGCCCCACCCCAGTGTGAATAGTGCCAGGCGGGGGTGTGAGGGTGCCGTGCCTGCCTGGGAGGGGGGGGGGCGGGGGGCTGGCTGCCACGCTTGAGGGGTGACTGGGTGAGTGATGGGGAATCTTATGATGACCCTGGAGGGAACCCTGGTCTAGGGTGACCCCTGGTGGGGGAAGTGGAATTGTACCGGGGCTGGAATTGTACCATGGGGGTGGAGAATTGGGTGCATCCCCCAGTGCTGAGGGATCTGTGGGGCTGGGGAGAGGCTAGGGGTCTGATCAGGTCATTATATTCCTGTATTGCCCCGCTGAGCTGTACAGGGCAGAGGGCTCCAAGTCTGTGGGGATGGGGTCTATTACTGGGGTTCCTCTAGCCCTTTATGGGCCCTGCTATACACAGCGGGGTGCATGGGGGGCAGTCCTTGTGGGCTCAGGGGCTCTGTCTGGAGGTGTGGCAGGGGCTGGTCCCTATCTCCATCTATAGCCCCACTATACAAGTGTGGTCTGTATGGGCTCTGGGGCGCTGAGTTGGGGAGAAGTTGAGGATGGGGGTGTGTAGGGGATCTGTATTCAGGTCATTATATCTCTGTATTGGCCTGCTGGTCTATATAGGGTAGCTGGCTCTAATCTGGGGCTTGAGGCCAGCAATCAGGTCATTATCTCGTTATTTTATCCTACTTGCCTCAGGCGCTTGGAGTTGGGAAGGGGAGGGCTCTATAGCCATGTATAGGCCCCAGTATATACAGCCACAGTGGGGGGAGGGGTGCAGGAGGTGCTGGTCCGTACAGGCTCCATGGGGGATCTGGTCTGAGCCGTCCTCGCTGCGGTGCCCGGCTGGCACGGAGACATGTCCCATCTCGGTCCCACGGATCCCAACTCCGTGGGGAGGGGTGGCTAACCTAGGGGGCGACAGACAGGACGAGCCGGGATCCTCCACTGGGGCGGGGGGACTGGAGCCAGGGGTCTGGGTGCCCACGGGCGTTAGGTGCTGCCTGCAGGGTAAACACAGCGCGAGAGAGGCGTGAATGAACCGGGACAGGCGGGGGGGGGGGGCAGACGGAGACGGGGGGGGCCGCATAGTTACCTCCAGCGTAGTTGTGCCCTGCGAGGGGAGAATAACCTGGAAGGGGGAAGGAAACAGAGTTAGTCTGAGGTGATCCTGCCCCCTCCCGCACATGCTCCGCCCCCGCCAGCGGGACGGACACACACACACACACACACACACACACACACACCCAGCAGGAGGCAGCAGGACACACACACACACACTCAGCAGCAGGGGGCAGCGGGACACACACACACCCCCCAGCAGGGGGCAGTGGGACACACACACACACACCAGCAGGGGGCAGTGGGACACACACACCCCCCCCAGCAGGGGGCAGTGGGACACACACACACACACACAGCAGGGGGCAGTGGGACACACACAACACACACACACACACACCAGCAGGGGGCAGCGGGACACACACACACACCCAGCAGGGGGCAGTGGGACACACACAACACACACACACACACCCAGCAGGGGGCAGTGGGACACACACAACACACACACACAGACTCACCAGCAGGGGGCAGCGGGACGGACACACACACACACTCACCAGCAGGGGGCAGTGGGACACACACACACACACACACCAGCAGGGGGCAGTGGGACACACCCACACACACACACACACACACACACAGAGCAGGCGGCAGCAGGACACACACCCACACACACACCCAGCAGGGGGCAGCAGGACACACACACACACACAGAGCAAGGGGCAGCGGGACACACACACACACACACACCCAGCAGGGGGCAGCGGGACACACACACACACTCAGCAGCAGGGGGCAACGGGACACACACACACCCCAGCAGGGGGCAGCAGGACACACACACACACTCAGCAGCAGGGGGCAGCGGGACACACACACACACACACCCCAGCAGGGGGCAGTGGGACACACACACACATACACACACACACCCAGCAGGGGGCAGTGGGACACACACACACACCAGCAGGGGGCAGCGGGACACACACACACACACACACCCAGCAGGGGGCAGTGGGACACACACACACACACCAGCAGGGGGCAGTGGGACACACACACTCACCAGCAAGGGGCAGCGGGACACACACACACACACACCCAGCAGGGGGCAGTGGGACACACACACTCACCAGCAAGGGGCAGCGGGACACACACACACACACACACACACACACACACACACAAAATCAATCCCCAGCCCCCGGGAAGTGCCCCTCACTCACATTGTTCCCATCTCTTGCAGGGACCCCGGGGACACCCCCCCCCGTTGGGAATTGGGTTGGGGGCTCAGGACCCCAGGCGAGGGGGACACATGCCCCAGCCCCCCACTCCTTACCCGGGGCGGGCGCCCTCCACCAGAACACCAGGCCGGTGCCCAGGAAGATGAGGCCGAGGATCAGCACCACGACAGCCACGCTGACCTTGACCGTCAGCCCCGGCGACAGGCCGGGCCCTGGGCGGGACAGCGGGGGAGGGGTTAATGGGGGGTAGACTGGGGAGCCCCCCACAGCACCCCTGCACCCCCAGCCAGAGTCCTTCCCAGATCCCCCAACCCCCAGATCCCCTTCACCCTGTGTCTCTTTCCCCGCTCCCTGCCCCATTCCGCTGCCCTGCACCCCACTCCTACTGCCCCCAGCACCCCATTCCCCTGCCCTGCACCCCACTCCTACTGCCCCCAGCACCCCATTCCCTGCCCTGCACCCCACTCCTACTGCCCCCAGCACCCCATTCCCCTGCCCTGCACCCCACTCCTACTGCCCCCAGCACCCCATTCCCCTGCCCTGCACCCCTCTCCATGCCCTGCCCCCAGCACCCCATTCCCCTGCCCTGCACCCCACTCCTACTGCCCCCAGCACCCCATTCCCCTGCCCTGCACCCCACTCCTACTTCCCCCAGCACCCCATTCCCCTGCCCTGAACCCCTCTCCTGCTGCCCCCCATCAACCCCAACCACCCAGCACTCTCTTCCCCCCCCGCCCCTGCCCCCCAAGCCCGTACCCCGCCCTGCCCGGGCTCACCCCACTCCTCCTGGTGGGGCTCTGCCAGGCTGACGTGCTGCACGTGGCAGGTGTAGGTGTCCCCGGGCTTGGGGGTGGTGAGCAGGCTGACGTGGGTCTGGTAGGTCCAGTCGCCGTTGGCCAGCGCCGGGCTCAGGCCGTCCTCGCTGGGCTCCACGGGGCTCCCGTTCCGCAGCCAGGTGACCCCCACCTCCGCCGGGTAGAAGCCCCAGACGTGGCAGGTGAGGCGCACGGATCCCGCGGGGTTTGACAGGGCCGTGGAGACGATGCGGACACTAGGGGGCGCTGTTGGGGGGGGTCACTGTATGGACCAGCTCCTGGTACCCCCACCGCCCCCACCACACACCGAGGTCAGACCCACGGGCCCCCAGCCCAGTATCCCCCACCTCTGTGCCAGGGGCCCCCAGCCCCTCCCCCACCCGCCTCGGCGCCAGGGGGCCCCGCAGCCCCTCCCCCACCCCACTCAGTGCCCCACAGCCCCTCCCCACCCGGCTCAGCACTGGCCCCCACCCCGCCTCGGTGCCAGGGGCCCGCAGCCTCCCTACCCCGCTCAGTGCCCCACAGCCCCTCCCCCACCCCGGCTCGGTGCCCTGCGCCCCCCACTCACTCCTCCTTTGCCCCGTGCGGCTCCAGAGGTGCTGGCTCTGGCTCTGGCAGGCCTGGCGCCCCCCTGCCACGCGCTGGTGCAAGCCGGGGTCCGTGTTCATGGCGGCGGCCAAGTGCACGGCCATGTCTCTGAGCAGGCCCATGTCGCAGGCCTCGAAGAGCCGGTCCTGCTCGTTGTAACACACCAGCGGGTTCTTGTTGAAGACGAAGGCGAAGTCGAACCGGAGCACGGAGCCGTTGGCTGCCAGGGGGCACTCGCTGGCCAGGTGCATCAGGAACCCGCCTGCGGGGACGGCGCCTTCAGGAGCGGGTTCGGGGCAGGGGCTGGACTGGGCGGCCCAATGGGGGTGGGGTGGGGGAGGGACGGGGCAAGGAGGGCAGGACATTGGGGTCATGGGGATCAGGGAGGTGATGGGGACAGAGGGGGACTGTTTCCACACTAGGCCGTGTCCCCAGGGTGTAGACCAGGGGATGGGGGGTTTAAACCCCATTCAGATGGTTGCTGTGTGGCTGTAGTGCCCTACTGTGGGGTGTATGCACTGGGAACAACAGGGCTTAACCACCCCCTACAGACACACACTGCCCCCAGGGGTACAGACTGGGGTTATACCCCCATCCACACACAGACACAGCCCCTGGGGTACAGACTGGGGTTATACCCCCATCCACACACAGACACAGCCCCTAGGGGTACAGACTGGGGTTATACCCCCATCCACACACAGACAGACAGTCCCCAGGGGTACAGACTGGGGTTAACCCCACACACACACAGACACAGTCCCCAGGGGTACAGACTGGGGTTATACCCCCATCCACACACAGACACAGCCCCTAGGGGTACAGACTGGGGTTATACCCCCATCCACACACAGACAGACAGTCCCCAGGGGTACAGACTGGGGTTATACTCCCCCCACATAGACACAGCCCCTAGGGGTACAGACTGGGGTTAGACCCCCCCCACACACACAGACACAGTCCCTAGGAGTACAGACTGGGGTTAGACCCCCCCACACACACACAGACAGACAGACAGTCCCCAGGGGTACAGACTGGGGTTAGACCCCCATCCACACACAGGCACTGTCCCCTAAGGTTAGACATGGGGTTTAAGCCCTATCCTGACATCTCCAGCAAGGGTCCTGATCCCGGGGCACAGCTCTGGGGAATAGGTGGTCGGACGCTGGCTAGGCTGGTCCCTGAAGCGGGGATCCCCGGAGAGGATTCTAGGGGGCAGGGACCCCAAGCTCCCCCCAGGCCTGTGGCACCGACGGGTGCCCTCACCTGCTCCGTGGTGGCCCAGAGCCATGGACAGCAGCCACAGCACCAGCGTCATGGCGGCCCCTCGGTCCCAGGCCAGGGCAGGTCTGTTGGGGTCCCCGGCTCGGCGCGGGGCTCTCGGGTCTCTGCTCCTTGAAGCGAGTTTCCAGCTCCCTGGCTCTGCTGCGGGCGCACCCTGGGATCTCTGGCTGGGGGATCCCTCGGGATCCCACACGCCCTTCTCCCGGCTCTGCGGGGGGAGATCACTGGATCCCAGGGGCGCCGGGAGCAGATCTCTCTGGATCCTGGAGTCGGACTTCTCTGCTGCTGGATCCCAGCTGCTTTGGGGTGATCCCACTGGATCCGGGGCTTGTGGGGATCCGGGGCTCTGTTGCAGATCTCTCCTGGGACCCCTGGAGCGGGGGGGGCAGATCTCTCCTGGGACCCCTGGGTCTGGGGGGGGCAGATCTCTCCCTGGATCCCTGGGTCTGGGGGGGCAGATCTCTCCCTGGATCCCTGGGTCTGGGGGGGCAGATCTCTCCCTGGATCCCTGGGCTCTGCGGGGGTCTCTCTGGATCCCGGCTCCGGACCCCGCAGGCAGGTCCCGCTGTCCTGACCCGCCCCGGTCCGGCCCTGGCCAATGGCAGCCGGCTCCGCTGCCGGCATCACCAGTCGCTGGGTGGAGGCGGCCGGGCCGGGAGCCCGACCGGGAGATGTCCCGCCGCGCCTGGGGGCCGGGCCAGCCTCGGGGCGGCCCGCGGTGGGTTTGTCTCCCCGGACCTCCCGCGGCATCAGGGGATCTGTGACACCCCTCCCCCCGCCCCCGTTACAGGTGGGGAAACTGAGGCACGGAGCAGCCACGGGGCCCGGAGCGCAGCGGGGGGGTTTGCTGCAGGGGAAAGGGACGAGTGATGGGGGGTGCGGATCCCGGCAGAGGGGGGGCCCTGAGGAGGGGCTGGGGAGGGGATCCCGGCAGAGGGGCGGCTGGTGGGAGGGGCCGGGGGTGGGGAGGGGCAGATTCCAGCAGAGGGGACAGCCGGGGGGAGGGAATCCCGGCGGGGGGGGGCTCTAAGGGGGGACTGGGAAGGGGATCCTGGAGAGGGGCAGCTGGGGGAGGACGGGGCTGGGGAGGATCCCGGCAGAGGGGCGGCTGGGGGCGGCTGCCCGGGCCAGAGCAGGGGATGGGCCCCACGTCTCCCAGCCTGGGGATTTCACTTCCCCCGTGGGCGGGGCTGGCCCGGGGGTGTCTGAATCCCCCGTCCTGCTGCTTCCCCTATTCTGGGCCCAGCTTCCCCTATTTCAGGGGTTCGCAGCCTTTCTCTTTCTGAGCCCCCCCCTCCCCCCCCCGCGCACTATAAATACTCCAGGGCCCAGCTGTGCCACAGCCCCTGGTGTTCTGCGTATAAGGCCCGGGCCGGTGTTAGGGGGCCAGGGCCGGTGTTAGGGGGCCAGGGCCGGTGTTGGGGGGCAGCCAGCCGGGCAGTTCCCGGGGCCCCACCCCACAGGGCCTCCCGCGGAGCTAAGCTGCGCCGGCTGCGGCTGCAGGACTCGGGGCCCCGGGCTTCGGCTTTTTGCCCTGGCCCCTGAGGGCCTCAGGCCAGCCCTGCTTGGAGCCCCCCTGAAACCTGGTCCAGGCCCCCGGGGGGGCCCTGGGTGAGAAACCCCCCCCCCCCATTTCCTCACCCTGCACCAGCCGCTTCCCCTCGGCCCGGTGCCAAGAGCTCCCTGTTCCCAGCAAAGCTAACGCCCCCCCCCCGCCCCCCAGCCCCCGCATGGGGAAGTGAGCCTGGCACTTCACAGCTGCAGCTGCCCCCAGATCCGCTCCCGGCTGCATGGGGACCTGAAACCAGCCGGGCTCGGCCTGAGACACTTTCACTTCCTCCCTGACAGAGACAGAGACTTTGATTATCCAGAGGGAACTGGCCCGTTTGGGAACGGGCAGCGAGGAATGGGACACGGGGCCTGTCCCTTCCAGGGGACGCTGGTTCTGATCCAGCCCCAGGCCAGGGGCTGGCTGGGGAGATGGGGATGGGGACACGGGGCCTGGCCCTTCCGGGGGACGCTGGTGCTGATCCGGCCCCAGGGCAGGGCCTGGCTGGCTCAGGCAGCGAGGAATGGGATACAGGGCCTGTCCCTTCCGGGGGACGCTGGTTCTGATCCGGCCCCAGGGCAGGGGCTGGCTGGCTCAGGGGGTGAGGAATGGGACACGGGGCCTGTCCCTTCCAGGGGGCGCTGGTTCCGATACGGCCCCAGGCCAGGGGCTGGCTGGGGAGATGGGGATGGGGACACGGGGCCTTTCCCTTCCGGGGGACGCTGGTTCTGATCCAGCCCCAGGCCAGGGGCTGGCTGGGGAGATGGGGATGGGGACACGGGGCCTGGCCCTTCCGGGGGACGCTGGTGCTGATCCGGCCCCAGGGCAGGGCCTGGCTGGCTCAGGGGGCGAGGAATGGGACACGGGGCCTGTCCCCTCTGGGGGTCACTGGTTCTGCTACGGCCCCAGGGCAGGGGCTGGCTGGCTCAGGGGGTGAGGAATGGGACACGGGGCCTGTCCCTTCCAGGGGGCGCTGGTTCCAATCCGGCCCCAGGGCAGGGGCTGGCTGGCTCAGGGGGCGAGGAATGGGACACGGGGCCTGTCTCCTCTGGGGGTCACTGGTGCTGATCCGGCCCCAGGGCAGGGGCTGGCTGGCTCAGGGGGCGAGGAATGGGACACGGGGCCTGTCCCCTCTGGGGGTCACTGGTTCTGCTACGGCCCCAGGGCAGGGGCTGGCTGGCTCAGGCGGCGAGGAACGGGGATACAGGTTCTGATCAGTGTCATGGACTTGGTGGGTCCCAGCCGAGATCCTAGCGAGACGGGTGCCCCCGGCATGGGCAGTAACTGTCCCCTTCGCTGAGGGCTGAACTGGCCGCAGCGTGTGAGCTCCCCCCGGCCCAGCGGGGTCCCTGCAGGACAGGAGGGGTTGGGGTGGCATGGGGGGAGGGCTATGGGGGTGCGGGGAGAGGTGGGGATACAGAGGGGCAGAGGCGCGATGGCTCCAGGAAATAGACCTTTATTAGCAGGAGGCTGGATAAGGCACCGATACGCCGGTGTGGGGCGACCCCTGGCACAGACCGGGAGTGGGAGTCTGCCCCAGGCACGCTGCATGGCTGGAATGCAGGAGGGGGCAGAGCGTGGCACCCCCGGAGGAGAGGCACCAGGTTCCCACGGACGTGGCCCGTGTGTAGTGAGTGTGTCCGGTCTCAGCACCGTGCTGACTGCAGCTGGTTCCAGGAACTGCCTTTCCCACAGTTCCCAAGGGCTGGGGGGGCTGGAATGGGGAGGGGTTCGGGGCGTCTCCTCACAGTTCTTCAGGCGTTTCCAGCCACTCGGAGTTCACTCTGAGGGTGAAAACACAGAACAAGGAGATTCAATGGAAGGGATAGAACCCAGGAGTCCTGGTGCCCAGCCTCCCTCTGTAATCCAGCAGACGCCCCCCTTCCCCTCAGAGCCAGGGATAGAACCCAGGAGTCTTGGCTCCCAGCTCCCCCCCCACCCCCCTGCTCTAACCCACTAGGTGCACCCCCAAGCCAGGGATGGAACCCAGGAGTCCTGACTCCCAGCCCCCCCACCCCGTTCTAACCCACCAGATGCACCCCCAAGCCAGGGATGGAACCCAGGAGTCCTGGCCCCCAGACCCCCCTGCTCTAACCCACCAGATGTTCCCCCAAGCCAGGGATGGAACCCAGGAGTCCTGGCCCCCAGACCCCCCTGCTCTAACCCACTAGACTCCCCCCACCCCCAGCTGGGGCAGCGCCCTGCAGTACCTGTGGGGCTGGGCCTGCGGGATTTGAGGAGGAGGACGATCCCGGTGACCATGAAGAAGATGCCCAGGGCGATGGCCAGGCCGCACAGCGCGTTCTCCAGCAGCTCCGAGGGGACGGGGTTCTGGGGCACTGGAGACACAACGGCGGGGGGAGGGGGATACAGGGTGAGGCCAGAGCTACCAGGGAGATTGCGGGGGGCTCCTGGCAGCAGGGGGGTGCGCACAGGCCAAGGGCGGGGAATCAGAGAGGGATCCCAGTAGCGGGGGGAGCTGGGGAGATGCAGGGTCAGGTGGAGGGGGATTGGGTATGGAGGGGATCGAGTTTGGGGGGGCTTGAATTAAGTGCAGGGGGGAAATCTCCTACCCCAGTGGGCCGTGGTGGAGAAGCAGTCCCCAGGCTGCGTGATGGTGCAGGTGGGGAGATGTGCAGGGGAGGGATACAAGGATGGGGGAGGAACGGGGTGCAGGGGATGGATTGGGGGTATCTCTTACCCCAGTAGGCTACGGTGGAGAAGCAGTCACTGGGCCGCGTGATGGGCAGGGGGGGAGACATGGGAGAGGGATACAAGGATGTGGGAGGAACGGGGTGCAGCAGGGAGAAGCAGGATGCAGGGGGCAGATCGGGGAGTGGATCAGGGGGGTCTCTCACCCCAGTAGGCCACGGTGGAGAAGAGGTCCCTGGGCTGCAGGACGGTGCTGGTGGGGAGACGTGCAGGGGTGGGTTAGAAGGAGGGGGGAGGAACCGGGTTCAGCGGGGAGGATCGGGGTGCAGCAGGGCGGATCAGGAAGCGGATCGGGGGGCTCCCTCACCCCAGTAGGCCATGGTGGAGAAGCGATCCCTGGGCCACGTGATGGTGCAGGTGGGGAGACATGGGGGAGGGATCCAAGGATGGGGGAGGAACAGGGTGCAGCAGGAGGCGGATCGGGGAGTGGATCAGGGGCTCCCTCACCCCAGTAGGCCACGGTGGAGAAGCGGTCCCTGGGCCGCGTGATGGTGCAGGTGGGGAGACGTGGGGGAGGGATAGAAGGATGGGGGAGGATCGGGTGCAGGGGCAGACCGGGAGTGGATCGGGGTCTCTCACCCCAGTAGGCCACGGTGGAGAAGCGGTCCCTGGGCGCGTGATGGTGCAGGTGGGGAGACGTGGGGGAGGGATAGAAGGATGGGGGAGGATCGGGGTGCAGGGGCAGACCGGGAGTGGATCGGGGTCTCTCACCCCAGTAGGCTATGGTGGAGAAGCGGTCCCTGGGCGCGTGATGGTGCAGGTGGGGAGACGTGGGGAGGGATAGAAGGATGGGGAGGAACGGGTGCAGGGGAAGAACGGGGTTCAGCGGGGCGGATCGGGGTGCAGCAGGGAGGACCGGGAAGCGGATCAGGGGGTCTCTCACCCCAGTAGGCCACGGTGGAGAAGCGGTCCCTGGGCCGCGTGATGGTGCAGGTGGGGAGACGTGGGGGAGGGATAGAAGGATGGGGGAGGAATGGGGTTCAGCGGTGAGGATCGGGGTGCAGCAGGGGGTGGACTGGGAAGCGGATCGGGGGGTCTCTCACCCCAGTAGGCCACGGTGGAGAAGCGGTCCCTGGGCCGCGTGATGGTGCAGGTGTAGACGTCCCCCTCCTGCGGGGTGAACTCCAGGTAGGAGAAGAGCAGGAAGCCCAGGTCCTCGGTGGGGTAGTACCGCGTGGTGTTGACCCCCTGGCTCACCGGCTCCCCCAGCCGCTGCCACGACACGGTCACCGAGGCCGGGAAGAGGTTGCCCACCTGGCAGATCAGGGTGTTGGGTTTTCCCAGCTCCAGGGGCTCGGCTGTGAACACGTTGGCCATGGGGGTGCCTGCGGGGAGAGGGGAGATGGTAAGGGGGGGCCTGTGGGGGCTGGAGCACTGGGGTATGTGGGGAGGAGGAGGGGCGGTGCTGGGGGCTGGGAAGGGGGCTGGGGTTGCTGGGGGGAGGTGGGCAGGGAGGGGGCACCACCGTAAGCGGCTTGGGCACCTGTGCAGGGGGTGCTGTGGGGTGAAGGGCCTGGGTGCACAGACACTGGGGTGCCACGGGGAGGGGGTGTGTGGGGGCGGCTCTAGACATTTCGCCGCCCAAGCAGGGCGGCACGTCGCGGGAGGGGGGCGCTCTGCCGGTCGCCCGTCCCGCGGCTCCAGTGGACCTCCCGCAGGCCCGCCCTCCCGGCGACCTGCCGAGCGCCCCCCGCGGTCTGGAGCTGCCCCTGGGGTGTGGGCACCTTGGCCTCAGGCAGGACAGTATCAATGATCGCTGGGTGCTGGGGAGTCGTGGGGGGGCCCGTGGGCGCTGGGGGAGACACAGGCACTGGGGGTCAGGGGCCTCGGGCAGGGGCAGGGCAGTATCAGGGATCGCCGTGGGTGCCGTGGGAGGGGACACGGGCACTGGGGGAGACACGGGCGCTGGGGGAGACACGGGCGCTGGGGGAGACCGGGCGCCGGGTACCTCTGGCCTCGGGCAGGGGCAGTATCAGGGATCGCCGAGGGTGCCGTGGGAGTGGACACAGGTGCTGGGGGGGACGTGGGCACTGGGGGAGACCGGGCGCCGGGTACCTCGGGCAGGGGCAGTATCAGTGATCGCCGGTGGTGCCGTGGGAGGAGACACGGGCACTGGGGGAGACCGGGCGCCGGGTACCTCTGGCCTCGGGCAGGGGCAGTATCAGGGATAGCTGGGGGTGCCGTGGGGAGGGGACACGGGCGCTGGGGGAGACCAGGCGCCGGGTACCTCTGGCCTCGGGCAGCACGCCCGTGGTGATGTTGGTGATCGCCGAGAGCAGTTGCCGGCACAGACTGGAGTCGTTGCGGATCTGCCCCTTGCTCTCCTGGGCGCCCAGCCAGGGCTGGAAGTCGGGCAGCCGGGGCTCCCAGCGCGCCCCCGGGAAGTCGAACGAGAACAGCTGGTCCCCGTCGAAGGTGTCGGCCAGGCCCAGCGAGGGGCGGTCGGGCTGGCAGAACAGCACACGGGACAGGACGTGGGCCGTGGGCGCTGCGGGAGAGAGACACCGACCGGGGTCACAACGGGGCACGCACGCGCTGGGCGCACACACCCACCCTGCACACACACACTCATCATCCCCTGCACACACACTGTCACACACACTGCGCACACAGTGCCCTGTTTTCTGTGCACACGCCTCGTGCACACAGGCACACCCACCCTATACACACAGTCCTCACTTACATGCAAGCACAGTCACACACACCCAGAATCACGACAGTCCCTAAACACACGTTCCTTTGCACACACAGTCCGTTCACCCTCACACTGCAGCCCCTGTACACACACAGCCCCCCACCACACAGTGCTGCTATCCCTGACACACAAATACACATTACAACCCATGTGTAAGCACACTCTTCCCATACACCCACACTCCACACCCTGCACACACAGCCACACTCATGCATTAAATACCCTATATACACACACAGTCTGCATGTGCACAGTGACAAAACACACCACAAGCCCCCCAACCCTGACCCCACACTGCACACCTACACAATCACACACAGCCAACCCCTCCACACTCTGCACTCCCTTGTGCACAATCACACACACACACAAAATCGACTGCCACGCCACACTCCCATTTACATGGTTACACAGCCTGCAACCCCATGCACCCAGCAATACCCATGAACACAACATAGGACACGGACACACAGCGACAGAGCAGGGACAGCTTCCTCCCCACACACACTCAGGCAGGGCCTGGCTAACCCCTGGGAAGTGCTTGCTCTCACCACACACAGTATAACACACCCTATTTACACACAATCTCCATGCACGCCCAATTCCACACACACTAACACAACCCCGACACACTTGCACCCCCATGCAAAAACACACACTCCCCCGAGATACATCCATGCACCTGTACAGACACAATCCCACACACTGTCCCCATGTGCACACACAAGCATTCTCAGACACAGTCCCCCTGTACATACACACAGACAGTCCCCTTCTCCACAGACACACAATCTTTACGTGCACACAATCCCCTCGTAAACCACATGCACAATCCCCGACCATGCCCACACAACCCCCGTGTGCACACACAGCCGCACTCACACAATCTCCGAGCATGCACACACGACCCCACATACAATCCCCTTGTGCACACATACAACCACACATACAATCCCCGACCATGCCTACACAACCCCCGTGTGCACACACAGCCGCACTCACACAATCCCCGTGCATGCACACACAACCACACATACAATCCCCGACCATGCCTACACAACCCCCGTGTGCACACACAGCCGCACTCACACAATCTCCGAGCATGCACACACAACCCCACATACAATCCCCTTGTGCACACACACAACCACACATACAATCCCCGACCATACCTACACAACCCCCGCGTGCACACACAGCCGCACTCACACAATCCCCGTGCATGCACACACACGGTGACACACACGCACACACACACACTGGCCGTGCAATGGCCCCGCCCGCCAGTAACGCCCGTGGGCAGCTCCTACCCTCTGTCGCGGCGGTGGCCGCCGCCCCCCGCAGCAGCCCCAGGGCCAGCAGCAGCCCCCAGCAGCCGGGCGCCTCCATCCCCGCCGGGCTGCCTCTGCTCCCGGCCCGGGCTCCCGGGGCATCCCCGGCCGGCTGCCGGCCAATCCGCGCGCGCCCCGCCGCCTCCTGGCCAATGGGTGGGCCCCGACACCGCTTGTCACCTGTTACCGGGGAGACGCCCGCAGCGGAGGTCCCGGGAGCGCAGATGGGCGGCCGGGATGGGGACACGTGGGAGAATCCGAGGCCAGGAGGGACCATTGCGAGCATCTGGTCTGACTCCTGTCTAGACAGTTAGAACCCTGCTCCGGATTCACACCTGTATAGACAGGCCAGGGCCCTGCTCCGAATTCACCCCAGTATAGACAGGCCAGAGCCCTGCTCCAGATTCACCCTAGATAGCCCCTGTTCAGGATTCACCCCTGTATAGACAGGCCAGGGCCCTGCTTCGGATTCACCCCAGATAGCCCCTGCTCCGGATTCACCCCTGTATAGACAGGCCGGGGCCTGCTCCGAATTCACCCCAGATAGCCCCTGCTTCGGATTCACCCCTGTAGAGCACAGGCCAGGGCCCTGCTCCGGGTTCACTCCTGGCTGAACCAGAGCTGATCTCTTTGGGATGTCCACACAGCAAAACAAAACCCAGGGCCGAGCAGAGCCAGGGTCTGCAGACGTGGCCGGCAGTGCCAGTGTTTCCCCCAGGAGCTGAACTCGGAGGGGAGAGGGTGTTGGAGTTTCCAGTGCGTGAAGGGCGAGGCCGTGAGGGTGAAGGTGCACCGTACGGTTTCACCAGGAAGGCCATTCGGCGCTAAGTCTTGGCCCCACGCTCTAGACATGGTAAGACACCAATAAGCAGCAGCCTTGGGGCTGAGGGTGATTTACTGTTGGTTATAAATCAGAATGTGACATGGCCAGGTTGGCCAATGTGGCCGAAAGGAACGTGCCGGGCGCCAGCTGCTGGCAGCACAAACGCAGCGATGTGAGGAGACGAGGCGTCATTCCTACTGTCAAACCTGCTGTGTGCTTTCAGGGACGAGCCTTTTATCACCTCTGAGCTCTGAACGTGACTGTTCAGGTTTCAGTCTCAATTCAAATTTCCAACCAGACTAAATGGAACTGGTTTCAAACTGCCTGGGCATCTTGTCCCAGTCATTAGTGCCACTGGGGTAGAAATTCGCACCTTATTTCCAGTCAGAATTTCTCCAGCTTCAACTTCCAGCCACAGGCGCTCGTTAGACCTCTGTCCGGGCTGGGCCAGTGGGTGCCTGGCCAGTGGGGTGCCCCCAACGCAGAGCCTCCCTGCGTCCTTGTGCCTCCCCCCCCGTCTGTCTCTCTGCACAGCCCTGAGCCAGGACTGCAGCCTGCTGGCACCCCAGCGAGAGAGAGAATAATTAATAATAGGAGGCGAATAAGAGGGGACTTGAAAACAATAAGGGTTAGCTTGTCTCCTCAGCAGCTCTCGACGCATTGTACAAAGGAGTCAGGCTCATTATTCCCCTCATACAGAGGGGGAAACTGAGGCACAGAGAGGGGCTCTGACTGGCTAACGTCACCCAGCAGAGCCAGGTATAGAAGCCAGGTTTCCTGAGTCCCAGTTCAGTGCTCTAGCCACTAGGACTCTCCTATAGTTAGACTATGGAACTCATTACCACAAGACCTCACTGGGGCCAGGAGCTCAGCGGGATCCCCCAAAGGGTGGGAGATTTTTATGGACAGTGAGACAATCCAGAGTGACACTAGATAGGATCAAACATCAATTGATTGGGCATGTAAACTCTCAGACCCAATCTGATATGGCTGAGGAGTGGGGACTCATCCCCTGAGGGCAGGGCAGCCCATCCGTGTAGGGCTTTTGCCCCATCTCTGGAGTAGCTGGTGCTGGTCACTGTCAGAGACGGGATGCCGGGGTAGATGGGCCCATTGATCTGATCCAGCGCAGGAATTCCACAGTTCCATAGCTAGAAAAATTAGCGAAATGATAACAATACAAAGCTAATTCTGCTTTGCTCTCCAGCCCCTGCATCTGTACCAGTTCCCGTTGGATGTAAGCAACCCAGGGCCGGGAATGTGCTTATCTGTGCCCAGATTCAGCAGAGCTCCTATGCATGCGTTCAGCTTTATGGGACTAACTTAAATCCCTTTGGCGTGAATGGGATTTAAGCACATGCTTAAAGTGAAGTACTTAAGTGCTTTGACTTATCATACAGCACCGAGCACGGGCCCCGATTCAGGAAAGTATGTGCTGTGCCAAGCACAGACCGAGGTGCTGTAAAACAGCCATTGGTAATGCTTTATTTATACCGATCATGATGTCTATATGCGTTGCCTAGGTCAGGGGTGCGCAAATACCACCCTTCCTATGGATTTATTTCTATTGTGCTGATATCTGCATATTATTTATTTATAAATATTAACATTAGGATTCATTAATTATATGCAGTTCTGTGATTTCAGTTAGAGCGTGTAGGTGCTCTGGGAACATGATTTCTCTCGGGGTGGACTGATTTCAATCAAGTGGTGCCATCACTAGCAATGCTTAGATCTATTCGCCGTCACTGGCAATGTTTTTCTGCAAGATTTGCTCTAATTCAGGGGTGGACAATCTATGGTCCTGGGCCGGATCCGGCCCACCAGCTGTTTTAATCCGACCCTCGAGCTCTCGCTGGGGACTGAGGTCTGGGGCTTGCCCCGCTCCAGTGCTCCAGCCGGGGAGCAGGGTTGGGGGCCGCTCCATGCGGCTCCCGGAAGCAGCAGCATGGCCCCTCTCCGGCTCCTACACATAGGGGCAGCCAAGGGGCTCCGCTCTGCATGCTACCCCCGCCCCAAGCACCGCCCCCGCAGCACCTTTTGGCTGGGAACCGCAGCCAATGGGAGCTCCGGGGCGGTGCCTGTGGACAGGGGAGCGCGCAGAGCCACCTGGCTGCACCTCCACATAGGAGCCAGAGGGGGTCATGCCGCTGCTTCCGGGAGCCACTGGAGGTAAGCGCCACCCGGAGCCTGCACCCCTGAGCCTCTCCCTGCAGCACAACCCCCTGCCCCAGCCCTGATCCCCCTCCCGCCCTCCAAACCCCTCGATCTCAGCCCTGATCCCCCTCCCACTCTCCAAACCCCTCGATCCCAGCCCAGAGCACCCTCACGCCCTCCAAACCCCTCGATTCCAGCCTAGAGCATCCTCCCACCCTCCAAACCCCTCAATCCCAGCCCTGATCCCCCTCCTGCCCTCCAAACCCCTCGATCCCAGCCCAGAGCACCCTCCGGCACTCCAAACCCCTCATCCCCAGCCCCATCCCAGAGTCTGCACCCCAACCAGAGCCCTCACCCCCTCCTGCATTCCAACCCCAGTTTTGTGAGCCTTCATGGCCTGCCATACAATTTCTATTCCCAGATGGGGCCCTCGGGCCAAAAAGTCCCCCCCCCCCCCGGCTCTAATTCACTCAGGATTGAATTCAGGGCAGTCCTACGGCTTGTGTGTACGTGAGGTCAGACTAGAATGATCACAGTGGGTCCCTCTGGCCTAAGAGTCCATGAATAATTAATCCCAGCTTCATTATGGGAAATGAAATTCACATCATCACCAAGCAGCAGGATTCAAAAAGTCATGAGTCAGTGCCTCCCCCCAGCAAAAAAACCCCATCAGTTTGTGTCACGGGGTCCCCGGGCGCTGCTCTGGAGCTGCTCCCCACCAAGCCAGGCAGGACTCTGGGGAGCCTCCTCTCCCTCGGAGCAGCCTGTCTGCAGGGCAAGAAGCTCCCACGGCTTCACCTCCTGGGTCTCTCCTGGGAGCATTCAGCCTCCTCTGCCCTCCGTGCGCTTCCCACAGCAAGTCCACCCCAGTGGGGTCCTGGGGAACCCACAGGGTCCTGCCCCCCCACTTCGCAGTCAGTAAAACAGAGGTTTATGTAGATGACAGGAACACAGACCAAACCAGGTCTTGCCGGTACAGACAACAAGACCCCTTTTAGTTAGGTCCATCTGGGGCCCCAGGGAGGCCACAGCCCCGTTGAGAAGCCCAAGCCCCATTGGGGCTCCCCTCCATTCCCCAGCCAGCTTCAAACTGAACCCCCACCCCCAGCCTCTCACTCAGCCTTCCCCGGCTCCTCCCCCAGCCTTTGTGTCCTTTGTCCATTTTTCCAGGGCAGAGGTGTCACCTGGCCTTCAACCTGCCTCCTGTGGTCTCAGGTTACATGCTCAGGTCTCCTCCCTTCCCCAAGGCAGCCAGTCTCAACTCCCCTGCAACCTTCCCAGGTCAACACTCCCCACTCAGCCTTCACAGAACACAGCCAGAACAGCCCCACGTCATCACACAGTTTGGTTTAAAAATCATGACATTTTAAAAATAACAATTTTGAGATCTTTTATTTGCCTTTTAGATTTGTGTTTTTAAGCTTTTCTCCATAGCTAAGAGAGCTAGAAACTTGTTTTTGTTTTTAAATGAAAGCTGAGATTCTTACATAATACCATGACTCCAGGAGCTGGGGCTTTAAGAAAACCACCACATATCACAAGACTTGCAATAAAATGGGGAGAGTTGCAATGCTGCATTCACTCCCCTTTAGAAAGCTAGCGCAATAATTACGACTTTAGCAATTAAGCCTACAGCTCAGATCTAGGGAACAGACACAGAACATTAACCCCTTCACTGCCCAACTAGTCCTATTAGAAGCATTGCCTCCAGGAGAAGGGATAGCTCAGTGGTTTGAGTACTGGCCTAGTAAACCCAGGGTTGTGAGCTCAATCCTTAAGGAGGCCATTTAGGGGTCTAAGGCGAAAATCTGAGTGGGAATTGGCCCTGCTTTGAGCACAGGGTTGGACTAGATACCTCCTGAGGTCCTTTCCAGCCCTGATATTCTATGACCCACTTTGGGATCCTTCTGCCGAATGTATTCATCTAAAGCCCTGACCTTTATGCCTCATCAATGCAGTTACCGTGCCTCTATTTAATTTATCTTCGTAGAATGGCCTGTTTTGAATGACTCTTCTGGGCTCCGAGAGACTCCCGAGGCTTTCAGCTGAAGAGGTTACAGAATGCACCTTCCATTGGGCAGGTCTGCACTGTGACTGGAGGCTTTATTAACTGAAGCTAATTGCCTGCCAGCTAACCTGCCTTTACAAATGCTGGTCAGGGCACCCAGTGGGCCTGGCACAATGAAATCCAAGGGAGCTGAAGCTAGATACGTTCAGAGTAGAAGTAAGGGGCACTTCTTTAAACAGTGCGGGGAACTAACCTGGGCTCTGGTGGATTCTCCATCACCATCAAGATTACACCTCTCTCTAAATAGGGTGCCCAGACGGCAAGGATGAAAAACCGGGACGGAGTGTGGGGGGTGGTAGGCGCCTAGATAAGAAAAAGCCCCAAATATTGGGACTGTCCCTACAAAATGGGGACATCTGGTCACCCTATTTCTAAAGGACGAGCTGGAGCTCAGCCAGTGCCGTGGGCTTGATGCTGGGTGAGATTCTCTGCCTGTGATGTAGAGGGGGTCAGACTACAGGCCACCCTTCTGGCCTTAATATCTATTCATCAAACTTCAGGTGGGATACAAACATTTGCAGCTTGTCTCGTGGAACAGAGGCTGTGGCCAGGTGAGTGGCGTCTCAGCTCCCGGGGTCGTGAGATTGTGTAAGAACCTCGGCGCTCGTCTTTAAAAAGTAAGTTGTTAACCCTAATGGTTGTGGAGAAAATCTTGACACGATGATCCCGAACAGCTCAACAAAAACAAAGAAGAATAGGAGGCGAGGAGAAAGAACCCAGCCGTTATTACTTTCTTTAGCTTGCATGATTTTTAAGCCGATCTCATTATTTCTGCGGCTCTGGCTCATGATGGGTTCTCCATCAGGGGCAATTTTTACATCAAGCGTGGTGGTTTTTCTAAAAGCTGTTCTAGCGCAAACTGGGGTTAATTCGGGGCAGCCCTGTGGCCTGGGCGCTGCCAGCCTGGGTGACCACAGTGGTCCCTTCTGGTCCCGGCCTCGCTGAGCTTTGAATGCAGGGGTGCCACCGCTTGCCCCCAGTGATCTGGATGTGACCAGGGGGGTTGAGGAGATGCTGGAACTATTTATCCCTGACCCTTGCAGAGGAGTTAATGGCACTTTTTACCATCATTCCTCGAGTTAATTGCATGCAAATCACAACCTTCAGGTCCTGTCCCTGGGGTCACTGTTGGGAGGTGTCTCTAGACTAACCTTTCCAAACTACCTCACGCCATTGAGTTAAACTGGAATTTAATAATGTCAGTGGAAACTTTTGTACCTTTAATTTCAGCTGTGATCTTAACGTTTGCACAGCCCAGATCTGAGCCCTGGAAGATTCACAGCTGGGCTGAATTAACACCTCATTGAGCTGAATGGGGTTTTGCTGAAGCCGTTATTTATTTCCTGCAACACTGTCTGGCTGACAGGGTAAGAAGTGACAGGGTTCACTCCATCTTTGCTGCACAATTAAATAGAAATCTTATTTTTTAATCAGATCTTAAACTCTGCAGAAGATGGCACTCAGACTAAACTACCCCAGGGGCTGAAGTCAGTTTCGGCAGCAGCTAGATCCCAATACCTATTGTGACGGTGCTGCCCGTGGGAGCCAGCTGAGGTCACTCAATCAGGGTGAACTGCAAACCAAACGGGGCAGACAAACCCCAAATGCTGGTGGTTATTCCAATACTTAGATTTACCAACCAGCACAAAACAGCTTCTACAGTACCTTACTGGTCACTTAGAAGTCCAAACCACGCAGTTCCCTTAAAGTGCCCAGCCTCAGGCCTCCGTCCAGACACACCTGTCAGATATGATGATGATTCCTGAGAATCTTACTTCATCATATAAAAGAAAAGGTTCTTCCAATCCCAAAGGATCAGCCACATACCCAGGTCCAATTATAACTTAGATCTTACCCAAAATACACGCTATAGCCAATTCTTATTAACTAAGCTAAAATTTATTAAAAAAGAAAAGATAGAGAGTGTTGGTTAAAAGATTAATCTACAGACAGACTTGAATTCAATTCTTGAGGTTCAGATACACAGCAGAGATGAGCTTGTAGTTGCCAAAAGTCCCTTTAGAAATAGTCCATAGGTTATAGTCCAATGTCCATATTCAGGGTGGCTCCAGTCAATGACTGGGGATCTCAATCCTTATGGCTTAAGGTTTCCCCCTCTTGAAACCCAAAGCAGATCTGAGATGAAGAAGGATCGTGTCCCAGGCTTCTTATACATTTCCAGCAGCCTTTCGGCCTGAGAAAACAATAGGCTTAACTCCTTCTCCCAAACATCCTGGCAATTAGCACAGAGTAATTTATCCATTAAACAGTTCAGATACAGGTTAGCACAACCTTCAAAGAGACACATAGACAATAATACTATTTCACTCAAGTATCATTATAAATGTTAATATTCCTTTTTTTGATCTTTGAATTAAAACTCTAGCAATAGACAAGACTTGTTTGCTGCCATCACAAGACCTGAGCAAACATCTCCCCTTCTACCTCTAACAATGCAGACTTGCATTTCAAAGCTCTAGTCATTTACATATCTTCCTAACCCGTCCTCAAGGTTCACCCATGGGTCAGGTCAGTCTGTGAGTTAATTAACTCTTTCTGTTCCTGTCATCTTTCGATGAGATATTATATCACAGTCATAACGTCACACCCCCAACGCAAAATTGATGCAGGAAGGGATGACACAAACATCACTGACTGCATCCCAAAGGCTCCCCATCCTGGGTTCTGTCTCATTACAGCTTGTAGTGGGTTAGGAGCCATGTCACTGTATAACAGAAATGGTTTACCCAACTCATGTTCAATAACATGATTGAATCTTTTTACGAACTTAAGGTAAAACTTACTTAGAACAATAGTGGATTGGATCTGCCCTGACACACCAGTAACCAAATCTGTCCTCAGCCCCTGAAGCACAGACTGCTCACTCACAGAATTAGCATGGAGATGGTTCTGTTCCAACACCATTGTCTTTCCAACACGCTGGCCACACACAGCCACTTGGTTATGGGGCTGCTCAACTTTTTTAACAGCTCTTACTCCATCTGAGACCTTTTCAAAGCTCCCCACACTGGATCTTTCAAAAGGAAAGTCAGTGGATCCATTTACAACAGAAAATTTCTGGCTGTTAGGAACTGAAACTTTTTTGATTAAATTACTTTCACACCCTTCAGTCGCAGTAAACTGCTTGCACAGATTACCAGGAGGATTTCTCTCCTTAGCAGCTTCTCTAAGCAACAATTTACCTTTCACAGAAATTCTGCTCTTACCCTCTTCACCCAGGGCTTGCTCTAAAGGAACACTTTTCTGAGCCACAACAGACTCTTTCTGGGTTTTACTTACATTCATGATCACCTCAGGCCCAACAGGCAGTTTTTTTATACAATTCCCTTTCAGGCAAACCTACAGACTTTCTAGATAACAGGTTAGAAGCAATCTCCTTCCCTTGGCCATGAACCAGTTCAGGAATCTTTTCCTTCTTGCTACAAGTTGTTAAACTGTCAGTAGGTAACACAATTAAATCACCTTCATGCTCTCCTTGTGCCCTGGCTAGGGTATCACTCTGATCAGACAGAGTTGCTACACCCTTTTCCAACCACACATTAGCAACTGGCAAACTACAAGCACCAGAACTGTCTGGTCTTTGGGACCTTGCTATGACCCTAACTGGATGCAACCTAGTCACAGTGCCATTCTCCCCAGCAGACACAAACTCAGGATTATTCCCTTCCTGGGCTTTAGCTGTATTTACAACCAACTCCGAGACAACTGAATTACCCTTAACCATTACAGGCTGAAAGGCCCCTTCTGTTTGCTCCACAGACACAGAATAGCCGGAGACACATTCTCCTTCACCAGACACACAGCTTGGGATTTCACTTCCCTTGTCCCAGCACATAGGGCTGTTCACAGACAACTGCTTGGAGACTGGGGTAGCTCCCTCCATAGGCAAGTCAATACCCCTGACAGACACAGGCACATTGCCTTCACTGTCACATTTCTCCACACCGGGCACAGGTAAGGGACAGGGACACTTATTTTCCACTATCCCTCCCTTTCCAAACTGCTGACTAGACAAAGCCATCAGCTCACAAGGCTGCCTAGGCTTATCCAGACTTTTCCTGCCAGGCACATTGCCACTCCCAACAGATAAACTGCTGTTCTTCTCACTACACTGAGCTACTTCCAGCAAACCACAGTTATTCTTTTCAGGTTCACTTTTACAAGCTGTACTAGCCACCAATCCATTACCCATCACAAATCTACCCTCTCCTTCCTCAGTTAGGGCTTCCACTTGAGTATTTACTTTAATTTGCTCTTGAGAAACATTTTCCTCACCCAGGAGATCTTTATGCTCCTGATCTAACTTCAGATTTACTTCTGAGACATCAAACAGACATTCAGAAACTTCATTTACAGACACCCTGCTTTCTGGCATAGACAAACAGCTATTACCCACCAGGTTAGAATCCCCCTCTCCCCAGCCATAGCAAAACTGGTTAAACACAGAAAACTGCCCAGAATAATACCACATATCAACATTGTTATAAACTGGACTTTTAAGAGGATACAGTTTCTGCTGTTCTTCCATTGCTTTTTTGACTTGGAGCCGAAGCCTGGCAGTTTCTTGTTGCATCTTCTGGGTCTCCTGCTCCAGCTCCTGTTGCCTCTGGCGAGCTTTCTCCTCAGCAGCCAGTAATTCCAGACGCCCCTTACGAGCTTTTTCTTCTCTCTCATCAGCCTCCTTCTTTCTTTTAGCAGCTTCTTTCTTTCTTTCAGCAGCTTCTTTCTCTCTTTCAGCAGCTTCTTTCTCTCTTTCAGCAGCTTCTCTTTCGAATTCAGCTGTTTTTTGCCTTTCCAGCAATCGAAGATCTGCTAGTTTTTGTTCATGCTCCAGTTGCAGTTTATTTGCTGCCTTATTTATTCTAATTGTTTCTGCATTTTCTGTAGCCTCAGGTAAGGGCTGTGCTCCTGCCTCCTGATCACTGGCCGTTAACAGATCTCTCATTTCTTGATTTGTAGCTTTCTTTCTAAAGCTTATCCCCTTTTCTGAACACAAATCTTCCAGGGCTTTTTTGTCAAGACCCTCATATGCTCTTTGCTCATCCATTGCAACTGCTCTTTAACCAACCAAACTCTCAATACCAAAATTCCAATTTGGATAGCGTGGGGTTCTGACCCAAAGCTTAATTGACCTGGTTCTGTGGATCCTGCCGACTACGCCACTGTGACGGTGCTGCCCGTGGGAGCCAGCTGAGGTCACTCAATCAGGGTGAACTGCAAACCAAACGGGGCAGACAAACCCCAAATGCTGGTGGTTATTCCAATACTTAGATTTACCAACCAGCACAAAACAGCTTCTACAGTACCTTACTGGTCACTTAGAAGTCCAAACCACGCAGTTCCCTTAAAGTGCCCAGCCTCAGGCCTCCGTCCAGACACACCTGTCAGATATGATGATGATTCCTGAGAATCTTACTTCATCATATAAAAGAAAAGGTTCTTCCAATCCCAAAGGATCAGCCACATACCCAGGTCCAATTATAACTTAGATCTTACCCAAAATACACGCTATAGCCAATTCTTATTAACTAAGCTAAAATTTATTAAAAAAGAAAAGATAGAGAGTGTTGGTTAAAAGATTAATCTACAGACAGACTTGAATTCAATTCTTGAGGTTCAGATACACAGCAGAGATGAGCTTGTAGTTG
Organism: Mauremys reevesii; assembly: GCF_016161935.1. Lineage (NCBI taxonomy): Eukaryota > Metazoa > Chordata > Testudines > Geoemydidae > Mauremys > Mauremys reevesii. Next base: position 348,399 of record NW_024100895.1, on the reverse strand, counting down.
CCAAAAGTCCCTTTAGAAATAGTCCATAGGTTATAGTCCAATGTCCATATTCAGGGTGGCTCCAGTCAATGACTGGGGATCTCAATCCTTATGGCTTAAGGTTTCCCCCTCTTGAAACCCAAAGCAGATCTGAGATGAAGAAGGATCGTGTCCCAGGCTTCTTATACATTTCCAGCAGCCTTTCGGCCTGAGAAAACAATAGGCTTAACTCCTTCTCCCAAACATCCTGGCAATTAGCACAGAGTAATTTACCCATTAAACAGTTCAGATAGAGGTTAGCACAACCTTCAAAGAGACACATAGACAATAATACTATTTTACTCAAGTATCATTATAAATGTTAATATTCCTTTTTTTTGATCTTTGAATTAAAACTCTAGCAATAGACAAGACTTGTTTGCTGCCATCACAAGACCTGAGCAAACATCTCCCCTTCTACCTCTAACAATGCAGACTTGCATTTCAAAGCTCTAGTCATTTACATATCTTCCTAACCAGTCCTCAAGGTTCACCCATGGGTTAGGTCAGTCTGTGAGTTAATTAACTCTTTCTGTTCCTGTCATCTTTCGATGAGATATTATATCACAGTCATAACGTCACACCTATTTACTTTTAAATTCCTTTCTGCCCAATTTTAGGCTTGATCCTCTCATGCCCTAGAGGCAGTATGGAGTGAGAGTTCAGTGCTTTACAGCACTGGTCTGTCTTCTCGGATAGGGACCTGCGTGTATTTTGCAATATGTGATTTCATATTGCACTGCCCACCACTCTTTTACTTTGCACAATTGGCAATAACATTTCACAGAGCACTGCCCTGTTTTATGCTGTAATATGCTGTCGTGCATTGCATTGCATTTTCTCCTGTATTGCCTAGAATGATTTCCGGGGTATATTTTCCCATTTTATAGTGCATTGTATTAGTGACTATCGGATGGTTTTATTTCACTTGACATCAACACTGCATTATTTCACAGTGCAGGGTTGTATTCTGTGCTGCACTGTATAGGTCACACTTCGCAGGCCCGGAAGCTATGCAGTCACAAGCTGGAGTTCCTATATCTAAACCCCACTACTGTGATGTACATGTGTGACCGGGCTCCCAGGGGGCCACACTGGAGTTACTTAATGAGGGTGAACTGCAAAGAACAGGGCAGACAATCCCCGAAGTTGGTGGATATTCCAACACTTAGATTCGCCAAGTCAGCACAGCACAGTCCCCTTAAAGCAACCCGGCCTTGGGCTCCCACCCAGCCAAGTCAAATATGATGACGATTACTGAAAATCGTATTCGTCATGTAAGAAAGTTCTACCAATCCCCAAAGGATCGGACACACTACCTCCCGGGTTAATTGGATGTAAGCAGAGTCAGGATGAGCTCTACCCTGACATCTGGTGGTGAATTATGGCGAGTGTGGAAAGGAATTTCAGGTGTTTGCATTGGCACACCCACCCCGCCTAGCATAGCCCACAGCAGCCTGGGATGGTCACTTTGACAGCTGTGGGATCCCCAATTTCTTTATCATTGGGGCAGGAGGAATAAAATGTTGTCACCCTGATTATGTGAATGAGGAACTATGAGGCTGCTTTATGACAGAGGGTCTCACCATCAATGACGTAGCACTCGCTAGACAAGGGACATGGGTGCCAAAAACCAGTGAACTGAGAGAGGCTGGGGATAGGTGTCTGTACCTGGTGGGGTGGGTGCCTTGTGTGAGCCAAAAGCACTAATTACACTGCCTCCTCTCTCCCGTGTTGACTATCAGAGCTGATTTTTGATTCCCTTAAGAATCTAGTTACAGGTTACTGAGCTGAACTCACTTTGGGCTAATGGTGCATCAGCACTGGGGCTCCCCTGCTATGAGCTGAAATCACTAAAGAGCTGACATTACTGAGCTGAGAGCACTGAGTGCTGTGCTAACTAATGCGGGAGCCTGAAGCTATATTGTGGAGCAGAGCAGCTGGCGGAGCGGAGTGGACGGCTGGTGGAGCAGAGCAGCTGGCAGAGCGGAGCAGTTTGTGGAACGGTTGGAGCAGCCCACAGAGCGAGTGGAGCCGAGCAGTTTGCAGGGACGGCTGGAGTGGATCATGGGATGGTTGGTGGAGCAGAGCAGCTGGCAAAGCAGAGTGGAGTGGAGCGGAGCGGAGCAGTTTGTGGGAATGGCGGGAGGAGCAGAGTGGAGTGGCTGGTAGAGCAGAGCAGTTTGTGGTGAAAGCGGAAGCAGAACCCCACAGAGAGCCCCGGACCACGTAAGGTGCCCCTTTCTACCCAGGCTGGGGGCGGGAAAAAACCCTGCAGATAGACTCTCAAACTCTGGGGCTGCACTGACCTGGGACAGAGACTTTTGGGTTACGGGACTTTTGGGACTGTGGGTGATTTTTGGGTTGCTGCACTCTAGGGACATTTGGGGCATTGGACTTTGGAGTCGTGGGGTGATTTGGGGTTGCTGGACTCAAGAGCCCAGGGAAAAGGACATAGCCTAGTTGAGGTGTTTTCCCAATTTAATGCTTGTTGTTTATCTCATGTTATTAAACATTTTCTGCTACACCGAGACTCTGTGCTTGCGAGAGGGGCAGTATTGCCTCTTTGAGGCGCCCGGGGGCGTGTGTAAGATTTTCCCAGGTCACTGGGTGGGGGCTCGAGCTGGTTTTGCATTACGTTGTAGGGAAGGGACCCCTATGTATTGAACCCGGCCCTTGCTGCTATCGTTTCAGCCTGGCAGAGGGGTTACATGAATATTCCAGTTCTTCCCCAAATACACGCTGCAGCCAATTCTTATTAACTAAACTAACATTTATTTTAAAATAAAAGAGAATATTGGTTAACAGATCAGTCTACACGAGTACAGGTCTGAGATCAGATCCATGGTAGAGATGGTGAGCTTTGTAGTTGCAGAGTTCTTTCAGAACCAGTCCATATGTCATAGTCCAATGTTCATACTCAGGGTGATCCAGATTAGGACTGGAGATCTCAGCCTTATGACTTAAGCTTCTCCTGCATCAAACATCAAGCAGAACTGAAATAAAAAGGATCAGGACCCAAGGGTTTTTTTATACAGTTCCAGGCCTTCTCTTGACAGCTTGGGGTCCTGAACAACAGGCAGTCATGGGTTCTTTGAAGTAGACCTATTTCCTAAGCATCACTGGTAATTAGCTACACCGATTAATACATAGCAATTAGCTGTTATTCCACCGTTTGCAGATTATTTTCTGTACATTTCAAAGAGAGATGAATAGTGATATCATAGAATCATAAAAGATTAGGGTTGGAAGAGACCTCAGGAGGTCATAGACCTCCATAGCAGTCCAACCCCCTGCTCAAAGCAGGGCCAATTCCCAACTAAATCATCCCAGTCAGGGCTTTGTCAAGCCGGGCCTTAAAAACCTCTAAGGATGGAGATTCCACCACCTCCCTGGGGATCCCATTCCAGTGCTTCACCACCCTCCTAGTGAAAACATTTTTCCTAATATCCAATGTAAACCTCCCCCACTGCAACTTGAGACCACTGCTCCTTGTTCTGTCATCTGCTACCACTGAGAACAGCCGAGCTCCAGCCTCTTTGGAACCCCCTTTCAGGTAGCTGAAAGCAGCTATCAAATCCCCCCTCATCCTTCTCTTCCGCAGACTAAACAATCCCAGTTCCCTCAGCCTCTCCTCATAAGTCATGTGCTCCAGCCCACTTGACTCTCTCCAATTTGTCCACATCCTTTCTGTAGTGGCGGGGGCCCCAAAACTGGATGCAATACTTCAGATGTGGCCTCACCAGTGCCAAATAGAGGGGAATAATCACTTCCCTCGATCTGCTGACAGTGCTCCTCCTAATACAGCCCAATATGTCGTTAGCCTTCGTGGCAACAAGGGCACACTGCTGACTCATCTCCAGCTTCTCCTCCACTGTAATCCACTTAGCTAGTCAGTCCCCAGCCTGTAGCAGTGCATGGGATTCTTCTGTCCTATGTGCAGGACTCTGCACTTGTCCTTGTTGAACCTCATCAGATTTCTTTTGGCCCAATCCTCCAATTTGTCTAGATCACTCTGGACCCTATCCTTACCCTCCAGTGTATCTACCTCTCCCCCAGCATAGTGTCATCTGCAAACTTTCTGAGGATGCAGTCCATCCCATCATTCAGATCATTAATGAAGATGTTGAACAAAACCGGCCCCAGGACCGACCCCGGAACACTCCGCTTGAAACCAGCTGCCAACCAGACATCAAGCCACTGATCACTACCCATTGGGACCAACAATCTAGTCAGCTTTCTATCCACCTTATAGTCCATTCATCCAGCCCAGACTTCGTTAACTTGCCGGCAAGAATACTGGCGGAGACCGTATCAAAAGCTTTGCTAAAGTCAAGGACTAACACGTCCACTGCTTTCCCCATATCTACAGAGCCAGTTATCGCCTCATAGAAGGCAGTTAGGTTAGTCAGGCATGACTTGCCCTTGGTGAATCTGTGCTGACTGTTCTTGATCACTTTCCTCTCCTCCAAGTGCTTCAGAATTGATGCCTTGAGGACCTGCTGCATGATTTTTCCAGGGACTGGGGTGAGGCTGACTGGCCTGTAGTTTCCTGGATTCCCCTTCTTCCCTTTTTTAAAGATGGGCACTACAGTAGTCTTTTTCCAATCGTTCAGGACCTCCCCTGATTGCCATGAGTTTTCAAAGATGATGGCCAATGGCTCTGCAATCACATCAGCCAAGTCCCTCAGCACCCTTGGATGCATTAGATCTGGACCCATGGACTTGTGCACGTCCAGCTTTTCTAAATAGTCCTTAACCTGTTCTTTCACCACTGACAGCTGCTCTTATCCTCCCCATACTGTGTTGCCCAGGACAGCAATCTGGGAGCTGACCTTGTCTGCGAAGACCGAGGCAAAAAATGCATTGAGTACTTCAGCTTTTTCCACATCCTCTGTCACTAGGTTGCCTCCCCCATTCAGTAAGGGGCCCACACTTTCCCTGACGTTCTTCTTGTTGCTAACCTACCTGTAGAAACCCTTCTTGTTACCCTTCACATCCCTTGCTAGCTGCAACTCCAACTGTGCCTTGGCCTTCCTGATTACACCCCTGCATGCTCCAGCAATATTTTTATACTCCTCCCTAATCATCTGTCCAAGTTTCCACTTCTTGTAAGCTTCCTTTTTGAGTTTAAGCTCACCAAAGATTTTTCTGTTAAGCCAAGCTGGTCACCTGCCATATTTGCTATTCTTTCTGCACATCAGGATGGTTTGTTCCTGTGCCCTCAATAAGGCTTCTTTAAAATACAGCCAGCTCTCCTGGACTCCTTTCCCCCTCATGTTATTCTCCCAGGGGATCCTGCCCATCAGCTCCCTGAGGGAGTCAAAGGGTGCTTTTCTGAAGTCCAGGGTCCATATTCTGCTGCTCTCCTTTCTTCCTTGTGTCAGGATCCTGAACTCAACCATCTCATGGTCCCTCTGCCCAGGTTGCCACCCAGTTCTACTTCCCCTAGCAATTCTTCCCTGTCTGTGAGCAGCAGGTCAAGAGGAGCACGGCCCCTGGTTGGTTCCTCTAGCACTTGTACCAGGAAGTTGTCCCCAACCCTCTCCAAAAGCTTCCTGGACTGTCTCTGCACTGCTGTATTGCTCTCCCAGAAGATGTCAGTTGTTACTATGTGTACAGTTCATTTAAATGTTATTTCCTTTGGTCTCTGAATTAAGAGAACACAGCATAGGCAGGGACTGTTTGATTACACTGTTAACCTCTAATTATATTGAAACACACAACACACAAACATTATCTACCAAAATACCTCTAAGGGTTGAATTTGGGTCATTTATCCTGCAGGATGCTTAACCCTTTCTGGCCATGCGTCACACCATGTTTAACTCGAAGCACTGGAATCATTGCACTGACTACTTGTGAGAGTAAAATCAGGCACTTGCTTAAGTGTTAGCAGGACTAGGACCATTTAAAATGCCTTCTAAAGTTTGCCTGCCACCACTTCATGCATTATTCTTCTTGCTTTGCATGTGCTGAATGTCCAACTCCATAGCCTCTGTGCTTTCACTATTAATTAGTGTGCACATGGAAATTCTGCAATGTATTTTCCTGCTGTGCACTTTTCAATTGTATAGCGCAGAATGGTGCATGCCCGCTGCACTACTTTACGGCGCACTGTTGCGAGCAGCGTGGGGTTATTTCTATGGGCAGCCTGCCAGGTCGCAGTGTGGTTCTGTGCCGCACGCTGCACGCCGGTATTGCACAGCGGGACACGCTCGCTCCCTGCAGGGCTGTCCCATTGCACGCTGCAGGTTGCATGCACTCCCTTGGGCGCTGCCCAGTTCCCCCTGCGTGGTTGATGCAATTCCCGTGCAGTGACAAAGGCGCCTTGCGGCGGCCCCGGCCGCCCCACGGACACTGCACCCTGTCTGCACTGCAGTCACGTGCACGATACGCTGCACGCGCCCCAGGCGCTGCAGAGCCGCCGCCCCTCCCCCGCCCGCAGCAGCACGCGGCCGGCCCCGCCCAGCCCTGGAGGAGGTGGGCGGGGGTCGGAGCTGCAGCGAGAGCCCAACGCGCATGCGCCCCCTCCCCGCGCATGCGCCCTGGGCTCCTTGTGCCGCCGCCATGCTGACATTAACCCAAAGCAGGAGCCCGGGGGGCCCTGGTGGGAAGGCCCCCCCCCCCGCGCGCGCCCCGGTTCTCGGGCCCGGCTGGCGCGCGCCTCCCCGGCGGCTTTCCCGGCTCCGAGCGGGGGATCGGCCCCCGGGAGGGGGAAGGGCGCGTTGGAGCGTCACGTGACGGCGGCAGCCAATCAGCGCGGCGGTGACGTAGGCGGAGGCTCCTCCGCCCCGGGATGCGCTGGGCCCCCGCCCGGGCGGGGCGCCGCGGGGATCGCGGCCGGGCTCCGCCGGGGGCGAGGAGATGGGACCCCCGCGCCCCGGGACGGGGCTTTGCCGCCCGCCCGGCAGCCCATCCGGTGAGTGCTTCGTGCGCCTTTAAGGGCGGGGGCGAACCACGTGGGGTGCGGAGCTGTCAATCAACCGCGTGCCCGCCCTGCGCTGGTCCTCCGCCAATCGGGGCCGAGCATGGCGGTGACTGACGGGCGCAGAGGGCCTCGCGCCGATCGATGCGTCACGTGGTCTGCGGGGGGGGGGCACCATTGTGTGGGGCGAACCGGGGGGGGGGGTGGTGAGGCGCTGTAACGAACAGTCTAGCGGGGTAATTAGCAAAAATTAGCATATGGCTTAATAATTTGGGGAAGCTGGGGTGGGGTGAGGACAGGCCCTTGGGGGCTGGGGATTCCTGGGGCCAGGGGCCAGGCATGACGGGGGCCTGGGGTCACTGGGGGCAGGGGCAGTGAGAGCCTGGGGTGAGGCCGGGCAGGGCAGGGGGTGGGGAGAGATCCTCGGGGTCACTGGGGGGAAGGGGCAGAGAGATCCTGGGGAGAGGCCGGGCCGGGCAGGGGGTGGGGAGAGATCCCTGGAGTGCGGGTCACTGGGGAGAAGGGGCAGTGAGAGCCTGGGGTGCGCCCGGGCAGGGCAGAGGGGTGGGGAGAGATCCCTGGGGTGGTGGTCACTTGGGAGAAGGGGCAGTGAGAGCCTGGGTGGGGCGGGTCCGGGCAAAGAGATTGTGGGGGGGGAGATCCCTGGAGTGTGGGTCACTGGGGAGAAGGGGCAGTGAGAGCCTGGGGTGAGGCCGGGCAGGGCAGGGGGTGGGGAGAGATCCCTCGGGGGGGGTCACTGGGGAGAAGGGGCAGTGAGAGCCTGGGTTGGGGCTGGGCAGGGCATAGAGATTGTGTGTGGGGGGGAGATCCCTGGAGTGCGGGTCACTGGGGAGAAGGAGGCAGAGAGAGCTTGGTGTGGGGCTGGTCAGGGTGGGGGCTGGGGAGGGGACTGAGGGATCCCTGGAGTGGGGGTCACTGGGGAGAGCCTGGGTTGAGGCTTGTCAGGGCATAGAGATTGGGGGTGGCGGGGGGAGAGATCCTTGCAGGGAGCACTATGGGGAAGGAGGGAAGTGAGTGCCAGGGTTAGTCAGGGTGAGGAGGGCTGAGGGGGGCTGAAGGAGCTGGGGTGGGGATTGCTATGGGGAAGGGGGGTAATGGGAGGAATCCCTGGAGTGGGGGGTCACTCAGAGTAGGGGGAATCCTTGTGGGTGAGGTGAATAGGGGTGTCCCCGTCGCTCAAGGGTACTGTGGGATGGGGGTTCTCTTGGCTTGGGACCCGGGTTTCACCCGGGGTAGGGGCAGCACAGTTACCAGAGGGGGGCTGGTTTCACCTTGGCCCAGGGTCTGTTGGTGACCTTGGGCAAAGAGGGTATTTGCCCCTTGAATAAGCAGCCATGTGGATGACCCAGACAGGGGGATTTGCTGTGAGTGAGAGGCGGGCGGAGAGCTGGTGCCAACCATAAAAGATACTTAAAACCAAATATCAGTACAAAGCAACAGTATGAAATCACTGGGTTGAATGTAAACCAGGAAAAATGAGGTTCAAATCTGCCTGGGCCTTCCCAGCTCTTCACTCCCTGCAAAGTAAGGGGGGGTGTTTAGAGGGGATAGTAATGGGGTTAAACACCCCCAAATCCCTAGGATCATCCCCCCCAAATCCACGTCTATCCCTGCAGGAGTGATCACTGCAGTTAAGATGGCAAAGCAGTTTCCAGTATAATATATCTAACTTATTTCCTGGTGCGAATCATGCAGCAGCCTGCGAGAAGCAGTGAAAATGCTGTGTCACGGCTGTAGGAGGGAGCGGGCCCTGCACCAGGGGGTGGGACCGCCTAGCACAAAGACCTGGTGACTTCAGGGGCTGAAATGACTCATGTGCCTCGCTCTCCGCCTCGTGTTACCACCCTGGCGGGGCAGCGCCTGATCCTTTCAGGGGGTTATTAGGGCATCGGGCCTGGGATCTGCACTAACGCGACTAGGGCTTTCCATGTAAAATGGCCGCTGCAGACAGACCTGAAAGGTGGGATCCACCTCTCCACCATGTGTGGCACTAACCCCCCGTTCTGAGATCACTGATCCCCCACGCCACCACCTTCCCTTCTGGGGGGTCAGCCCTGGACCGAGGCGTGAACGGGGAATTTCCATCTCACTGGATCAGGGAGGATGAAATGTGGAGAGATGAGGAGGGGCGGGGATGGACGGGCAGAGAAGAGGGAGGGATCCCACGCCCGCCCGCAGGAAAAGGGGGGTGAAAAACCACCAGATGCCCCCTCAAGTTACCCCATAATCATTCCCCTTTCCCCGCCCTCCAGAGAGCTTTCGGGAGGAGATTTGCTGCCTATATTAAAGGGGAGGCGGAGGGAGGGGGAGCTGCCAGGATGGCGGCTGCCTGCACCTTGGAGACAGCCTGACAACAGAGGAGAGAGAGAGAGAGAGAAAGAAACGTGTTTCTAGGCTGAAACCCTTTGGTTCCATCCATTCCTTTGTGCTTTGGGAGAAGCCCTGGTCACTTACCTTTGCTAGTCACTTGGGGGTAAAGGGGGGCTCAGAGTAGCACCCGTGTTAGTCTGTATCCGCAAAAAAACCAGGAGTACTTGTGGCACCTTAGAGACTAACACATTTATTTGGGGGGATGACTCTAGAAACCCCACATCTGCCCCCTCTGTGGGGACCTTTAACCGTTTTGGGGAGCCAAGCCCGCTCCCTAACGGGGTTCCGTGTCCCTATGCTAAGCTGGTCCCATGGTGTGAAAGGTGCTGGAGCAATGAGTGGGGGTCATTGTGTGTGTGGGTGGGTGGAATGGCACCGTTAGCATCCACGCTGTGGGGGGCTCAGCTCAGAAGGGGTGTCGGGTGTGGAGACAGGAATTCCTGTGGGGTTTCTGGTTGTGCTCTGTGGTACACGGGAACGGTGGTGGTGTCTGTGCTCGGGGTTGTAGGTGAGGGTTGGCGTGAGTGCTGAGGGGGGAGGGGAGGTGGTAGTGCCACAGGGGGATTGGAGTGGTTTTCTGACAGTATTTTTGGTGACGTCCGTGTTTTATTGGAGTTTGGGGGGTGAGGTGGGATTGGGGGGGACGGTGCTGTTGACATCTGTGCTGATGGGGAGGGTGCAGGGGGTTGGCATGAGAGCAGGCGGGGGGGGAGATGGTAGCATTGTGGGGGCATAGGGATGTTTCTGGCGGGATTTCAGGTACCCCACGTTTGGGGTACGGCTGGGATGGGGGGGATGGTGCTGTTGACGTGCTCTGAGGGGGCTGGAGAGGGGTTGGTATGAGAGCAGGTGGAGGGAGGGAGCTGTTAGCATTGTGGGGGGCATAGGGGGATGCATTTCTGGTGGGATTTCGGGTACCCCCATGTCTGGGGTACGGCTGGGACGGGGGGGACGGTGCTGTTGACGTGCTCTGAGGGGGGGCTGGAGTGGGGTTGGCGCGAGAGCAGGCGGGGGAGGGAGATGTTAGCATTGTGGGGGGCATAGGGATGTTTCTGGCGGGATTTCGGGGACCCCCCATGTCTGGGGTACGGCTGGGGAGGGGACGGTGCTGTTAGGGTCTGAGCAGAGGCTGGACTGAGCGCCAGGAGCTGGCACAAGTGCCAGGTTAGTTGGGGGGCACCGGCAGGTTGGCGGGGGCCTTTCCCCGTCCCTCGCGGCGAGGGGCCCTCGGGATGTCTGGGCCGGGGCTGGGGTGCGTTCGGGGGCACGTTTGTGACAGGAGTTTCGGAGCGGTTCGCGGTGTATGTGGGGCGGCGCAGGGGCCGGCTGAAGGGAGCAGCCGCTTTATTGTCCGCCCTCTTCCCCGCTGCAGCTCAAAATGGCGCTTCCCTCCTCTCCCCCTCCCCCGCGGGGAGCAGCACAACAACAGCCAACTGCCAGTTCCAACGGTCGCCCCGCCCCCACGTGACTCGGCAGCCAGTTAGCCAACAACGAATGGCAGCGCTGGCCAATGGCAGCGCGCGCCGCCTAGGCCGGCAGCTCGAGCGCCTGACGAGGGGGCGGGGAAGAGCAGAAATGTGACTGATGGTTATGGAGGCCCATCAGAACGCGGCGTCTGGCAAGCTTCCGCCCAATGAGCCGGCGAAGGGGCGAGCCCGGATGGCGGGGTGATGTCACAACTGTTGCCACCCAATCAGAGGCAAGCCGCTGTCTATATAAGGCTGACCGGGGACAGGCCGAGAGGCGCCATTTCGCTGAAGAGGAGGAAGGAACTGGTTGAAGTCTGGTCCGTGAAGGGGGCGGACTCAATCCGGATCCATCCTCCGCCAGGCAGCCCCCAACCCCCGCCTCCACACCACCGACGGGCTCGCAGGACCTCTCCGGCTTCCGTAGAGACCCCTGCCTGCGGCCTCGAGGGCCCTCGCAGAACGCCCCATCCCCCTGGCAGCCAAGATGGAGCCGGGCCAGTGATCTCCGTACAATCCAGTGCCATCCGCCTCCCTGACGGGGACCATCCTTCCGGGGACCGGCCTCCACGGGCAGAGGGGGCGTCGGGGGACCCAACGAGCCCTATATTGACCGGAGCCCGCCAGGATTTGGAGCCCGCCGGGGGCTCCGAAGAGGGGCCCCCCCACCCTGCACCCCCCTCCCTTCAGCCGCCGCCATTTTCTTCGCTTCCATTCATGTAAACCCGGTGAATGGTGCTGGGGTCCCCGCCCCCCTCGCTGGTGCCGCTCGCCTCGCTGGAGACATCGGCCCCGCGGCTGTGCATGGGCCCGGCACCCGGCCGCTGCTCGCCTGAGCCCCTGCGTCTGGTTCTAGCCGCTGGGGGGTGGGGCGGGGGGGCCAGGCTTGTCCCCCTCCCCAGCGCCTTCCCCCCCTCCCCAGCGCCTTCCCCCCCCCCCGCCGTGTGACGGGAGCGCTGGGGGGAGCCGCCGCCGCCCGCCCGCCTGTCCTCCTCCGTCGGTGATGCTCAGCAGCGGGCCGCCCTGCCCCCAGCGGCGCGGGAACAGCATGTGTCACTAGGGCTCCTCTTCCCCGCCCCTGCCCCCGCACCCTGGCAAAGTGGGGGGCTCAGCCGAGGACCCAGGATCTGGAGGAGGAGGAGGAGGAGGGAGACCCTGGAAAGCAGCCGCTGCAGGCATGTTGCAGAATGTGAATCCCCACAACAAGTAGGTGCCTGGCTCTCTGCCGGGGGGCTGGGCTCGGCCCCGGTTTGCCTGGGGGGCGGGGGGCGGGGTATGCCATGGGGGGGGCATTGCTGGGCGATATGGCGGCAGTGGGTTGGGGTGCCTTGGATGCGCTGCTGTTACATGGGGCCTGCTGCGGGGTGTTATATGCAAAGCCATTTTGCATTGCTGTCATTAGTGGGGGGGCTGGTGGGGTCACCTCAGTGACCCCTTGTCCTGTGTTAGAGGACTTGGAGTTATTGACACCCTCACTTTCCGTTCCTGGGGGACATGGGGGGCCTGTGGGTCAGCATTCCTTTCTAAGCGCTGCTGTGCTAGGGTTTGATCCTGTTATATGGTACCCAGGGGCCTGGCACCCTGTGTTTCTGCAATGCACAGTTAATTGGGGGTGCTAGCCCCACTTACCAGTGTGCACCTTGCCTGCTAAGGACACTGCATGCGGCTCGGCCCTCTGTGAGCTGAGGGGTGAAAACATCATCTACTACTTGCTTTCTGATGTTAATTGGGGGTGCCAGACACTGCCAATGTATTTGTGGAGTGGGGTTTTTTGAAACCATGCATTAAATGGGGGTGCGCTGCCTCTGCGGTTCCTGTATTCTGTAGGGGGTTTATGCATTTGATGGCTTGGGTTTATTTACACAGAATCAGTTTCTATCATGCTAAAATATGGGCATCCCCCAAAAGGAAGAGCAACTCTTGGCTGTCCTGGCAGGTGTTTTGGGTGCCTTTTGTGAGACGATGCTGGGTCTGCACTTGCCACGTGTTGGCGTGTGTGCATGGGAACTCTGAGACCTGCCACTGCTATTTCTTAGCTGTGCTGTCACTGCAGTTGTGCCTTGCAGCAGGGTCATTGGAGTGGGGTCAGGGCTTGGGAGGGGTGAGTTTTCTGTGCAGTCATGCATGTGGCAAAGGGAGGAGGGCTGCAGTGAGGGTGAGTCAGGCACATGTCAGCCCTGTGTGCGTGGCCAGTTTGCCAGCTTGCCCCTGGCCTGCTCCCACCACTCTTCACTAGCCGTGCCCCTCTGGGAGAGAAGGGAGGTTGCTCCTAGTCCCTGGAGGTAGAAAGATTGGATTCATAGGTTCATGTTAAGGCAAGAAGAAGGGGTCATTAGGAACATTTCTGATTTGTACAACATAGAGGATTCTACTCGGTGATCCCTGCTTCCAGCCCCCTTGTTATCAGGAGTGGCTGAGAGGGGACAGGTGTGAGGTCAGCCCTTTGGGATTGCTTACAACCTCAGCCTGTCTCCAGACTCCCCAAGGGGACGGCCTGGGCTGGACCGGACACTGAACCCAACCCAAACAGAAGCAATAAGCTTCTCAGGTGTGGACTAGATCTGCCAAGTGGCTTTTCAACCCTGCTCCAGTGACCCCCTGGTCCATTGCTGAGTAAGGGGCTCCCAGCTCTCCTCAGGCAGAGGGTGTGGAGCAGGATGGTCGGCTCTGGGGTGGTGCAGCACTGGAACAGATGGACCCCTCTGTGCCACACTGTCCCCTGGCTGGGAAAGGGGAAGTGACCCCTGCCCTGTCCTCCTGGGAATTACTCCTGGCTAATCAGAGGCACTGTGGTTCCTGTCCCTTTATCCTTGGCATCTGAGTGTGTCCACACAGCCTGGGGACTCCCCCCCCCCACAGGGCCTCCTGCCCATGACAGATGAGCTGACATGTCAGCGCAGGGCATTCTGACAGGGATCCCACTCTGGCATCTGGCCCCCCAGGGAAGGCAGGAATTGTCAGAGCTAGTCCCCTGGCAAAGACCGCTTGCCCTGGAGTTGAGTAGTAGTTGCTTATGGAGGGGTGAAGTGGTGATTTTGCTAGGAGTCTCCCAAGTGTTAGGGAAACAACACAACATCTAACACCTCTCTCCTCTTGATAGCATGAGGCCTTGGTGCTGCTCCTGACTCCCCGGGGCCAGCCCTCCACCTTTTATCAGCCTGTCCACCGGTCCTGTCTGGAGACACAGCATGGGGGAGGGGGATCTCAGTATCCCAAGATTACGCCTTGACTTCTGGCTGGCTGCCAGGGATAGGAAACCCAGGTTCCCCACTGGGTGGAGCCAGGGTGACCCCCCCCCCCCATTCCTTGTTAAGCAGGATGCAAGCTCTGAACTGGGATTGTAACACTGGTTTGGTTCCCCTGGTTTTTGCAGGGCTGTGATTAGAGGCCCTATAGCAACCTGGTGACACAGTCCCAGGCCCTGCCAGTGCCTTGCTGTGTGTGCCTCTAAGGAGAGCGGTGGGGATGTCGGGTTCCTTCGAGTTTGGCCCTGGGGATGCTGTTCCCCTGAGTGTATTCATTGACCGGCTCTGGTTACTATGCACAGCACAGCTCTGTACAGAAGCTCCCCGACTTACGCATAAGTTGAAGTTTGCGCAAGTCGGGAATGTATCTCTGACAATTACGCGCCAAAAAGAGCTTACGGAACATTTTCCGTAAGTCGGGTTTGCATAACCCGGGGAGTGTCTGTATAGCACAGGTGATTTGGTTCACTGGAGATGGGGTTCTCCACAAAAATTACTAAACAAGCCCAGGAGGGAGGATCTGAGCCTGCTGGGGCAGCTGCCCACAGTGGGGAGGTCAAAGCCAAAGGCCCAAGAGCTTCATCTCTGGGGGGTTCTGTAACCTGAGCTCTGTTGTCCAGGGCTGAAGCAGAAGCCTGAGCCCTGGGCGGTGAGGCTTGGGCTTAGCCCCGGCCCCAGGCAGTCTAACGTGGGCCCTGGCAACCCATCGCTGCATTTATAGAGCAGTGGTGAAATGTACCAGCCTGGGATACACAGGAGGTCAGACTGGCCTTAAAGTAGATTCCATGCTAGATTGCTGAGCTGCAGGAGACCTCCATGTGGTGTGACTTCTGCTTGTGCTACCTGTGCCTCATGGGCGTCCCCATCTCCTGTCCCTTCCACATCCTGCTGGAGAGCCCTGCCCTGTGCCATTGGGACTTTGGGCAGTGACTTCTAGGGAACACTCCTGTCCAGAAGGCACAGAAATAGATGAGGCTTTTCATGGAGCTAATCTGCCGTCCTTTGTTTCCAGACATAACCTGGATGTGTGCCAGAACCTTGGCTCTGCAGCCCTGAATCTCTCTGGTGCTTGCGGTGTGGTTTCGTAGCTATGACACACTAGTGTTGTGTGGGGTGTTGGTGTTCCACAGCAAGATCTCTGGGGTCTGGCCCTTAGGAGAGGCCCTTGGTTCGTGCTCCCATAGAAACAGTTGGGAATGCCACCCTAGGCTAGCGGCAACTGGCTAGAGTTCATGGCCTCTCCCTGGGCATGCGTGTGGCTGAGAATTCACCCATGTCCCAGAGACAGATTGCCTTAGTACACTTCCCTCTCTGCCTTTCGCTTGGTATTGGATGGATGTTTTCGGAGAAGCAGCACAATCTTCCCAGCACTAATTGTGCCCTAGGAGGGGTATAAATAGCACAGGCGCCTCTCAGCTTTGCTTCAGGAATGGTTTTTTGGGGAGACTTTTCAGAAGAGCTCCTTCCCGGACCCAAGAGTAGCTGTCGCCAGCAGGCACAGAGTTCTTTCCCTCCACCTGAGGTGTCCTGCCCCTGTGGTGTCTGCAGGCCCTGTTGCTCTGTGTTGCTGTGTGCTGGTGGCCCAGGGCCAGATGGCATGAGCTTCTTAGTCCTAGTTACACCCTTTTAATGGTGTCTTTGCTCCCATTTCAGGATTTTGGGGGAGGGCAGTACTGGGCTCATGGGCCTGGCGACGGAGTCGACCCCAGGCAAGCGGATCCGCAAGCCGTCACTGCTCTACGAGGGTTTCGAGAGCCCCACCATGGCGTCGGTGCCAGCCCTGCACCTGCCTCAGGTGAACCCTCCACCACCGGAGGTGTCCAACCCCAAAAAGCCAGGCAGGGTCACCAACCAACTGCAGTATCTCCACAAGGTGGTGATGAAGGCCCTGTGGAAACATCAGTTCGCCTGGCCCTTCCGCCAGCCTGTCGATGCTGTCAAGCTGGGCCTGCCGGTAATGAGCCCTGTGGGCTGGGCATGGGAGTGACTGAGGCCCAGAGGGTGGGAGGGGTGTGTGTGTGTGTGTGTCTGTCTGTCCCCCGGTTGATCCTTACTGGCTTGGAGAGTGTGTGCCTTTCCAGGGGTGTTTGGAGGATGCGTCAGTCAAATATTGCTTCACCAAGTGGCCTAACCTAAAGTATCCCCCCAACCCCCCAGCCTGACAGTCCCAGGGACAGCACTGTCCCATCCTGGGGTCTGTGCCGCAAAGATGCAGCTGCAGGTGCCTGGGCTGTGCCATCCCCAACTCCTCCTTCCCGACCTGTGGTGGTCTCTCAGCTGGTTCCATGCTGTCCCAGAGCTGAGGGTCTCCAGGTCCCTGTAGATCCGGCCTGCTTGGCTTGTCCTGGGAGCTTCCCCAAACCAGCCTCCCCACCCTGCTGCTCCCTACAAAGGTGGGGATAAGGTGAGGCAGACCCTTTACAGGTAACCCGGACACTTCCCCACCTAATCTCTTGTGCCCTGAATGCGTTTTGCAGATTCCCATCCATGAATTTGTAGAAGACATCACGTGACCCCAATATTAAACGCCAGCCCCCCGTGCACCTGTGGCGCTCAAGGATTTAAAGCCCGGAGGTAAATTCCACGTAGGTTTGCTCTTTCCTTAGCTTTAGTCTCCCAGCCCTGTCGCACCCCACTTGGGACTGGAGTCGTCCAGGTTGTTGGGTCACTGGGACCGCAGCCATTCATGGTCACCAGCTGTCCCAGTAGCTTAGGCTTCTCCGCTCCAGGGTGCGCAGGGGTCCCCGTCCCTGAGTTGTATGCGAGGCTGAATCCAGCGTTGACTGGAACACTGCAGGCACCCTAGGAAGTGTCCCTGAGTGGATACAACCCCTGTCCTTTGCCAGGTGACTTGAGTGTAGAAACCGGAATGAGATGTGTGTGCATGAGTGACATTACACAGCTCCTGCGTCCGTGAGCTCCTCTTGGGTATTTCTGGACTGAGATGCCAGCACCCTCCCTTGATCGTGTGCCTCTGGGGCGCGGGTGTGACTGGGATCCTTGTTGTAGGGCTCCCGCCTTGTGACTGACCACCTGGCCCCTTGTGCTCTTCTGCCGGCAGGATTATCACAAGATCATCAAGCAGCCCATGGACATGGGGACCATCAAGCGGCGTCTGGAGAACAGCTATTACTGGGGGGCGGCGGAGTGCATGCAGGACTTCAACACCATGTTCACCAACTGTTACATCTACAACAAGGTGAGAGCCGGCCGGCCGGCCCTCCCTGCAGTGCTCTTCTCCTTGGGCCCCTCCCCTGCCCCCTCTAATCCCTCCCTCTGCCTTGGCCTGCAGCCCACCGATGACATTGTGCTGATGGCCCAGACCCTGGAGAAGATTTTCCTGCAGAAAGTGGCTCAGATGCCTGCAGAGGAGCAGGAGATTGTCATCACCGTGGCCAAGAACAGTCACAAGAAGGGGGCTTCCCGGGCGGCAGGTACGTGCGCTCTGTGACGGGAGACTAGCCAGAGTTTGCTCTGGAGGGGTGGGGGCAGTAGGCAGCAGCTCTGGTGTGGGGGCAAGCAGATCCCAGACATGGAGGAATGAATGTCCCCCTGAAAGGGTGGTCTGGAAATGGGGGGGGGGGGGTGTAGTGGTTAGAGATGGGTGGGCTGGGAGCCAGGACTCCTCGGTTCCATGGTCAGCTGTGACATTGGGCCTTGTGTGGTGGTGACTATATTCCCAGGTGCTGGTGCTAACTGGTGCTTGCGTATTCCCCCAGCTCTCCTGGCAGGAGCAGTCACTGCAGCTCACCAAGTGCCCGCAGTCTCCTCGGTCTCGCACGCCTCGCTCTACACCCCAAGCGCTGAGATCCCCACCACTGTGCTCAGTATCCCCCACCCCTCGGTGATCTCGGCACCGCTTCTCAAATCACTGCACTCCGCCGCCTGCCAGCCAGTGCTGGCTGTGCCCGCTCCCACGCAGCCCGTGGCCAAGGTAGGCACCCACCTGTCTGGCGTGGGGCTGGGGGTGGTCGAGTGAACAGCTTGTGAGACTGGCAGGGGGGTTGGTGGGGCAGGGGGGTTTGGCTGGGTTGAACCATCTGCATTCTGTCCTGCTGTGGAGGGGGTGGTGTTTGCAGACCTGGAGGGAGGTGCTGCGGTTGGCCACATGTCGGAGGGTGTCAGAAAATACTTGGCTGTGGGGGTGCTGTTCGCATTGGGCTGCAGGACGGTGGGGTTTCTGCAGTTGTCCCGTGTGGGACAGGTGCTGGGTGGTTTGGGGTTTCAGTTGGTTCTGTATGGGCATGAAATTGGGTGGGGGAGGGGGGGTGTTGCTCAGCGCACTGCTCATGTTCTCTGCCCCTGCCCCACAGAAGAAGGGTGTGAAGCGAAAAGCGGACACCACCACCCCCACCACCACAGCCATCATCGCCACCAGCGGGGAGTCGTCCCCGTCGGCCACCCTTCTGGAGCCCAAAGCGGCCAAGATCCCCACCCGGCGGGAGAGCGGGCGCCCCATCAAGCCCCCCAAGAAGGACCTGCCCGACTCGCAGCAGCACCAGACCTCCAAGAAGGGCAAGCTGTCCGAGCAGCTCAAGTATTGCAACGGCATCCTCAAGGACCTGGTGTCCAAGAAGCACGCGGCCTACGCCTGGCCCTTCTACAAGCCCGTCGACGCCTCGGCCCTGGGGCTGCACGACTACCACGAGATCATCAAGTGCCCCATGGACCTCAGCACCGTCAAGGTGCGGCTGGGGGCTCTGCAGGGAGGGAGGGGAAGGGTGCTGGGGAACATCCGGGTGTGCCCCGGAGTCTTCCTCTGGGGACTGGGGGAGAGCTTAGTACCAAGGCATCCCTGAAGTGCAGCCCGTGACCTGGCCCTGGGAAGGGGGCATCCCAGAAACCTCCGTGCCGTCCAGGTGTGAGCTGAGGCCTTCCTGGTGCGGGTCTACAGGAGACAGGTCCCCCACTGGGGAGCCTGCCAGATCGCCCTGTGGAAAGTGTCCTGTGGCAGCCTGAGACCCTGCCCCTCCTCGCAGGCGGTGGGGGCTGTCCTGCCCCCAGCAGAGTCTGGCAGGCTCTGGCCAGTGGTAACTGCCTGATGGGCTGTTCTGAGCCCCCTTGCTGCAGCCCAGTCTGGGGAGAACCTCGGGGGTGGGGGGCCTGTGCCCCTTCCCTGGTGCAGCCACCCCCGCTCACCCTGTGTTCTCTGCCTGTGGTGCAGCGGAAGATGGAGAACCGGGATTACCACGACGCGCAGGAATTTGCTGCCGACGTCCGGTTAATGTTCTCCAACTGCTACAAGTACAACCCGCCCGACCACGACGTCGTGGCCATGGCTCGCAAGCTGCAGGTGAGTGGGGCAGCGGGGCCAGGTGGCACTTCCCCTCCCCCCGCCCCCACCCCAGGACTCAGCACGCCTTTGTCTCCCCACTGCACCCGCTAACCCTGGCCTCCCTCGCCCTCCCGCAGGACGTGTTCGAGTTCAGCTATGCCAAGATGCCGGATGAGCCCCTGGACACCAACCCACCATCGGCCGGGCTGTCTGGAGCCCTCTCCAAATCCTCCTCCGAGGAGTCGTCCAGCGACGACGAGGATGAGGACGAAGATGAGGATGAGGACGACGAGGAGAGCAGCAGCGAGAGTTCGTCGGAGAGCGAGGAGAGCTCCGACTCGGAGGAGGAGCGCGCCAACCGGCTGGCGGAGCTGCAGGAGCAGGTGAGGCCGTCGACCCTGACCATACGGGTGTGGAGGCTGCGCCTTCTCTTTTGGGGGGGGGGGGGGCGGCAGTGCTTGGCTGGGTCCCTCCACTCAGCATTTAGCTCCTCCGTGGGGTGCTGTCTCCCTGCCTCCCTCTGCCCCTAGTGGTGTCTTCCTCCCTGTCTCTCTCTTTCCATCTCCCCTCCTGGCCACAGGCAGGGCGCTATCTTCCCTGGGTTCCCTGGCTGTGTCCTGGCCCCCTTGCACGGGAGCCCTGTCTCTGGGCTAGTGCTGAGCTCCCTTCCTCTGCTCCTTGTCGTCCCTCTCCAGCTGCAGCTGGTGAGAATTCATGGATCTCTGGGTCCCCTCTCGCTGGTGTGTCTCTCTCCCCCCAGCTGTGGCAGTGCATGAGCAGCTGGCTGCCCTGTGCAGGGTTCGGCTTCGCAGCCCCCTCGTCTCTGGGTCCCCTCTCACTGGTGTCTCTCTCCCCCCAGCTGTGGGCAGTGCATGAGCAGCTGGCTGCCCTGTGCAGGGTTCGGCTTCGCAGCCCCCTCGTGTCTCTGGGTCCCCTCTCACTGGTGTGTGTCTCTCCCCCCAGCTGCGGGCAGTGCATGAGCAGCTGGCCGCCCTGTCGCAGGGCCCGGTCTCCAAGCCCAAAAAGAAGCGGGAGAGGAAGGAGAAGAAAAGGAAGAAGAAATCGGAGAAGCACAAGGGCCGGGGAGGCGATGAGGAGGCGCGGGCACGCCAGGCCCAGCTGAAGAAGGCCAAGAAGGCAGGGGGCAGCAGTGGAGGGACCAGCGGGAGCAGCAGCAGCAGCATCACCAAGTGAGCAGGGTGGGGATATGTGGAGGTGGCAGGGCAGCCCGTGCCCCAACCAGCTGGGGAGTGGCGAGGGCAGCTGCGTGATGACTCTTTCCCCGGCGGATCGACCATGGCGATGACCTTGTGTGAACAAGCCAAAGCCTGTCTGACGGCTGCCTGCCGCCGACTCCCTTGGCTGGGTGGGGGTACAGGGCTTAGCTGCTCCTGGCACAGCGTGGGTCTGACATCCAGTGGGCAGCTCCTGGGGTCCCCGCACTGTGGCTACAGGGGCTTCCAGGGTCCCCAGGAGCACCTCCGTGTGTGAGCACCTCTCCCCTTCCACGTGAATCCCCGTCTCAGCAGCTTCAGCTTCCTGACGGGTGTGTCTGACGGGGTGTGAGCAAAGGGTCTTGCTCACCTCTCCGCTTCCACCTGCGCTCCCAGCCCCACATGAGTTCCACAGCAGAGGCCTTGGGTGGTGGGCTGGCTCCTGCGATACCCACAGGAGGTGGATTTGTGGCCATCACGGTGGATTGATTTCAGTCAAGAAGCAGAAAATCTGGGTTGAAATCCTGTTTTGCCCTTGTATTTAGTTCTTTTCCTACAGAGGGTCATTCTTGTTAGTTGAGAACCATTAAAACATGTTGATTTGCAAAAAAGCTAAGAGGGTGTTGGGAATCATTAAGAACGAGATAATCAGACAAATATATTGCTGCTATATAAATCCATGGGACGTCCACACCTTGAATCCTGCGTGCAGATGTGGTCACCCCCCATCTCAAACAAGATCTGTTGGGATTGGAAAAGGTTCAGAAAAGGGCAACAGAAATGACTAGGGGTAGGGAACAGCTGCCGTATGAGGAGAGATTAATAAGACTGGGACTTTTCAGCTTGGAAAAGAGACTGCGAAGGGGGGATATGCTAGAGGTCTATAAAATCATGACTGGTGTGAAGAAAATAAATAAGGAAGTGTTATTTACTCCTCCTAACACAAGAACTAGGGGTCACCAAATGAAATGAATAGGCAGCTGATTTAAAACAAATAAAAGGAAGTATTTTTTTTTGCACAACACACAGTCAACCTGTGGAACTCCTTGCCAGAGGCTGTTGTGAAGGCCAAGAGTATAAATGGGTTCAGAAAAGAACTAGATAAGTTCCTGGAGGATAGGTCTATCCATGGCTATTAGCCAGGCTGGGCAGGGATGGTGTCTGTAGCCTCTGTTTGCCAGAAGCTAGGGATGGGACACTTGATGATTCCCTGTTCTGTTCATTCCCTCTGGAGCACCTGGTACTGGCCGCTGTCGGCAGACAGGACACTGGGCTAGATGAACGTCTGGTCTGACCCAGTGTGGCCGTTCCTATGTTATGTAACTGAATATAAGCTTTATGCTAAACTTGGTGATACTTTTTGCAGTTCACGAAGAAACAGTAGATTTCTACATTTTTATTTAAGCCATTATATTGCGTGTTTTATTGTGCAAAGAAATTGGGAATGATGCATTTATTTACTAGATTGGTTGTGATCTATTTTGATGGAAATTGGAATGCAGTTTAAAAAGGCACATGTTTTTGGACTGATTTTTAATTCAGTAAAATGACCTCAAATGTCTTGGAAATGTAAAAGAAAAGAAGCTTATCAAAAACTTTGTGTTTACAACTGATTTGGTGAACAAGTTAGTGAACTGAGCTGGTTGTTTCTGGTCACCGTGTCCTTCAAGCCTTCGGAACCAGTAGATCTGATTCTCTCACACCTACGTTCTCCTCAGAGATTGGAAAAGGATAAACAAGCTTTGTCCTGCTTTTTCAGTTCCCGCTTAGGTTCTTTTTGATTTCCACTCTGGCCATGTGGGTGGCAGGGCTGGCTCTGTGGCACACAGTGGCCCAGAAGAGGGATATCTGGCCATGATTGACATTTCCTTCCCCCCCCCCCCCCCCCCCAGGAATTCCAGTAAGGTGTCGAAGGCGGCGCTGCCGGCACCCCCCGTGCTCTACGACTCGGAAGAGGAGGAGGAGAGCAAGCCCATGACCTACGACGAGAAGCGCCAGCTCAGCCTGGACATCAACAAGCTGCCGGGGGAGAAGCTGGGGCGGGTGGTGCACATCATCCAGTCGCGGGAGCCCTCGCTGCGCGACTCCAACCCCGAGGAGATCGAGATCGACTTCGAGACCCTCAAGCCCTCCACCCTGCGGGAGCTGGAGCGCTACGTGCTGTCCTGCCTGCGCAAGAAGCCGCGCAAGCCCTACAGCGAGAGTGAGTGGGGGGGTGGTCCCAGGCTGGGCTCTGGCCTAGGATGTGGGAGCCCTGCGTTCAGTTCCTGTTCCCTGCCAAAGACCCCCCATCCAGAGCCTCGTGGTGCTGACATGAGAGAGGCCCTGCCCTGCTGCCGGGGGGTAAAGACGTGGTCGAGAAAGAGTGGAGGGAGATGAAGTTGTTAGGGTGGGGAAATCAGGGAGCTTAGGGGGTTGGGTGCCTCCCAGTGAGAGCATGGGGGGATGTTCTGGGGTTAGCGTGAGGGGGATGCCTGGGAGCCTTGCAGTGAGTTAGCCAGGGGGGAAGGGAAGATCTCAGCAGTGACCCCCCGTCCTGCCTGTACACAACCCCGTCTGCCTTACGAGGGATGGGGGGAGCCTTGGGGAGCAGTGCGCTCTGCCCCTGCGCACACTGTACAGAGATGGGGTGGGGCTGAGTGCAGGGGTGGGCTTGTCTGCTCCCCAGGCGGGGTGGGCATAGGGGGGCTCAGGGAGGCAGCCAGCCGCCGGGAGCTCTCTGAGCACGTCTGTCCTGCCCGCTGCAGCCATGAAGAAGCCGGTGGGGAAGACGAAGGAGGAGCTGGCGCTGGAGAAGAAACGGGAGCTGGAGAAGCGGCTGCAGGACGTGAGCGGCCAGCTCAACTCCACCAAGAAGCCCCCCAAGAAGGGTGAGTGCTGGGCAGGGGGCGGGAGGTCCCTGCCTTCCCTCTGGGGGCGTCAGCGTTGGGGTCCGCGAGGCAGGAATTCGGAGCGGGGTGAGGGGGAATGATTCCAGCTCTGCTGGTGCCCTCACTCCCGACCTGCAGCCGCGGCTAGCCTAGCCCTGCCCCCCAGCTCTGCCAGTGCCCCTCACTCCCGACCTGCAGCCCCTGCTAGCCCAGCCCTGCCCCCCAGCTCTGCCAGTGCCCCTCACTCCCGACCTGCACCCCCCCGCCAGCCCAGCCCGGCTCCCAGCGCAGGATAAAGTGCGTGTTCTGTTTGCTGACCGGCTCCCTTGTTCCCCTGCAGCCAACGAGAAGCCGGAGTCTGCCCAGCAGGTGCCCGTGTCGCGGCTCAGCGCCAGCAGCTCCAGCTCCGACTCCAGCAGCAGCAGCTCCAGCTCCTCGTCCTCGGACACCAGCGACTCGGATTCCGGCTAGAGCGGTGGCGGCGATGGCAGTGGGCGGGCGGCATCGTGGCCGGGTGGAAGCGTGGGCAGGTTCAGAAGAGGCTCTGCGGGACCGGACCCCATGTGAACCGGACTGAGCAGCTCCACCCGGCGGGCAGCACCCCCAAGGCGGGGGAGGGTGCCAGTGACTGCCCCCTCACGGACATGGGCACTGCCCCAGTGTTTACAGTTCGGAGGCCCCTGGGGGTTGTCGGCGCAGAGGCACCTGCCGGGCACAGCCTGTGCAGGCCCCGGCGCGACCCCAGCCAGGTTTTACCGTTTGGTTTGGTTTGGTTCTGACGCATGGGAGCTTTTCCCAGCGCAGAGTTTGGGTTTTAAAGGGTTTGGAAGTCTCCACGCTTGGATTTGCTCTTGGGGCTGGAGGTTTGGGGGGGCCTGGCCGGACAGACGGAAGCCGCAAGCCCCTCACGTGCTCTGGGCTGCATCGCTGGCCCCCCATCTCACGTCCCACCGGCGGCCTCGTCCCCTTCTCCGGGGAGGGTTTATTTATTTGAGCAGCGGTTGGGCCGCGAGGCCCTGCAGAGACGGGTGTCGCCCGCCCGGCTCCAGGACTGCAGTGTACAGAGCCCGCGGGGGCACGGCCCGGGCAGCATGCTCCTTACTGGGGGGGCAGGGAGGGGAGGGGGGCTGTTTTTTATGTTGACTGTACAATTGTTTTCTACTCCTTCCTTTTCCCTCCCCGTCCCCTGCCCGCCCCGTCAGACCCCGAGGGCGGGCTCAGCTGTTCTGACCTTTCCAGCCTGGAACATGTAAATAAAGAAAATATTATTGGAGCTCCTGTTCTCTCTGCAGGTCTCTGCCCAGGCCTCGTTCCTCGGTGCCCGCTGGGCCTGGGAACATGGTCACCCGGCCCCTGGCAGGCGTGGGATGGAGTCCTAGACACCCCCACTTGCTGAGATGGAACCCCGGAGTCCTGAATCACTGACCCCGTCCCCCTCCAGCTCCTGTAGAGGGAGCTGGGACTAGCCCCGGGCTCTGCGGTGCCCCCTGGAGACTCCCCTGGAAACAGCTGCACACACAGCCCGCTCCCCAAGACCCCACTGGAAACAGCCCTCCCAGCTCTAGCGCCCTGCGATGGCTGAGCTGTGAGCCCTCGGGCTGGAATGGGGTGAGGGGGGAGCTGGGAACGGGGCCAGCCAGAAATGCTGGGGGCTGGGACCCCCCTGCAGTGTTGGGGTCTCCCAGCACATCCCATCTCTTCCCAGCTGCCTCGCCCCTGGCATGGGGCGGTGTGCAAGGGGGTTCTCTGGCCAGGGATGGAGGTGGGGGCTCTAGCCCCCACTTTGGCTTCAGAGCTGGTGCTGCCACATCCCCCTCCTGAGGCTTACAGCCTGGGGCAGTGGTGCCAGGGGGGAGCCCCAGACCTGCCCCTCCCAGCACCCCCCACAGGGCAGGTTCTTCCCCTCCGCAACATGAGGACAATGAACCCCAGGAACAGCTTCCGAGGGGGTGGGTGGAGGCTCCAGCCTGCCAGGGTTAAATCAGGCTGGGGCAGTTTCCTGAGAGCTCTGCTGGGGCCCAGCCAGGATTGGGTCAGGGGTGTGCTGGGGGGGGAGAGGGGGGGACCCCTGGATCAGGTTCCCTAGGGAGGTGGTGGAATCTCCTTCCTTAGAGGCTTTTAAGGTCAGGCTTGACGAAGCCCTGGCTGGGATGATTTAGTTGGGAATTGGTCCTGCTTTGAGCAGGAGGTTGGATTAGGTACCTCCTGGGGTCCCTTCCAACCCGATAGTCTGTGATTCTGTGTCTGCGCTGACACGTGCCTGGGGGCAGCACTGCCCCATAGACACGCCCTGGGGGTGGGTTCTGCCATTGCTGAACACCTTGGGTGGGCAGGAGCCAGGTGGCTGGAGAACTCGTCTGTTGGCCCTGTGCCGACTCTGCTGGGCTCAGGCCGGCTGAGCTGCGTCACCCTGGAGAGGGGATTTTAGCTCCGTGGCCCCACGTTTTCGGTCCAGCCCCAGCCCAGCTCGGTGCAGGCTCCTTTGCCACCAGCGCCAGGATTCCAAGGGCGGAGGGCTCCGGCTGGCGGAGCTGGTCACTCAGAGAATTTGGTGCTGGCCTGGCCTGGCAGCAGCACCCGAGGGGAGGAAAGTTGCCATAACTAAGAACAGTCGCGGGGTGTCAGCTAACTTTTTTTTTTTATTGCAACCAAACTGCAGCCCAGGATTTTCTGCAGCCATTCCCAGGGCGCTGACTGTCTGCTGGGTTTCGTGCAAACAGGGAGACAGCCACAAGGGGGCAGCAGGGGGTGGCTGGGAGCCAGGGCTGTGTGCAGTGGGGTAAATCCCCCCCCCCGTGCTCTGTTCCCAGCTGTAACGTGGGGGGGGGGGGGGGGGAGATCCCACCTTTGTCCTGTCATCAGGCTCCTGCGGGCAAAGCCCCTCGGTCTGGGCAGCGCCCAGCACAACGCAGCCCTGCTCTCAGCCGGGGTCTGTACAGCCCGGGGGCACTAGTACATGGGGCCTTTTCCGCCCTGCCCCCCGGGTGAGCGCTGGCTCCACTCCAGCCCTGGGACGGGCACTGGCTGGCCCAGGGGATTGGGGCACGTTGATTCCATTTCATTCCTAACGGTTAGAACACGTTGGTTTGCTGCTCACTGGAGCCTTTCTGCCGCCATGCGCCTGGGACTGGGGGTTTCTACCTGGCAGCGTCCAGCGCTCTGCCTGCGCCGTCGCTCGCCTGGTGCGGCGACCGAACCAGTGACCCCCTCGGCCATTGCTGAGTAAGGGGCTCCCGGCTCTCTCCAGGCAGAGCGTGTGGAGCAGGATGGTGTGTTGGCGACAGGGCTCTGGGGGGTGGTGCAGCACTGGAACAGAGGGACCCTTCTGTGCCACACTGTCCCCTGGCTGGGAAAGGGGAAGTGACCCCTGCCCTGTCCTCCTGGGAATTACTCCTGGCTAATCAGAGGCACTGTGATTCCTGCCCCTTTATCCTTGGCATCTGAGTGTGTCCACACAGCCTGGGGATCCCCCCACACAGGGCCTCCTGCCCATGACGGATGAGCTGTCAGCGACATGACCCTGACGTGTTAACTCAGGGCATTCTGACAGGGAGGATCTCCCCCCTGCCCCGGCATCTGGCCCCCCAGGGAATTGTCAGAGTTAGTCCCCTGGCAAAGACCGCTTGCCCTGGAGTTGAATAGTAGTTGCTTACGGAGGGGTGAAGTGATTTTGCTAGGGGTCTCCCAAGCGTTATGGAAACACCTCTCTCCGGTTGACAGCATGAGGCCCCTGGTGCTGCTGTGCATCTGCAGGTGTCACCCTGTGACCAAGAAAATCCCCCACTTCTTTTTTCCAGTGGGTTGCATGCCGAGGGGGTGGGACTCAGTGTCCCTGGGTGTTACTGGTTTAACGAGGGGAGGAGAGGGAGTTTGTTGGGACAGAGGACCAGAGACGGAACTCGGGACCTCGGCCGATGGCCTGGAGGATGGAGACCCCAGCGACTGGTGACCTGGTGACCCAGCTCAGGAGTCACAGCCGGGTCTGGCCAGTGAGAGGACAATGGGCTGTGGGGAGAGGACCCCGGTGACCTGACCACTCGGTTCCAGCCAGAGGACAGGAGAGGGGAGAGGAGGCCCAGGTGACCCTGTTTGCCTGGAGAGAGGACAATGGACAGAGGTGGGGCTTGGGGCCGGGGATCTCAGATGCTGGGCTGGAGAGGGGGGGCAGGCAGAGCCCCCTGGCTGCAGGGGGACTGGGATGTGCTGAGCTGAGGGAGGCCAGGCCTGAGGCCCTGAGAGTTTCCTGTGTTGGGTTCAGACACTCAATAAACCCTCCTGTTTTACACTGGCCCAGGCTCCCTCACAGAGGTGTTCCTGTTTCCTTGGACGGGTCGCTTGCTTTACGCCTTCCCTCCGTTCCCCCTCGTGCACAAGGTCCTGGCCAAGGTCCGCAGGGACGGGGCGAGGGTGATTCTGGTAGCTCCGGTGTGGCCTTGCCGGCACTGGTACATCCCGCTGCAGGAGCTGTCAGACGTACCGGTCCCGCTACCTCTCCTCTCGACCAGCTCACTCAGGACCACGGTCACCTCTGCCATCCCGACCTGCGGTCCCTCCACCTCACGGCCTGGAACCTGCGTGGCTGAACCCCCTGGAGCTGCTGTGTTCGGACCCCGTAAGACAGGTCCTGCTGGGCAGCGGGAAGCCCTCCACTAGAGCCACGTATCTGGTGAAGTGGAGAAGATTTTTGTGTTGGGGTGACCAGCGCTGCTCATACCCCATCCAGGCACTGGAGCCCCTCATTTTGGAGTGCCTCTTGCACCTGAAACAGCAAGGCCTGGCGGCGTCCTCCACCTCGCTGCCATCTCGGCCTTCCACGTGGCTGTGTCTGGCCCCTCTGTCTTCGCCGACCCGATAGTCGGTCGCTTTCTCAAGTGCTTGGACAGTCTCAGATCCATCAACCTGCCCTGCCTGGGACCTTAACCTGGTCCTTTCGAGGCTCCTGGGGCCCCCGTTTGAACCGCTGGCCACGTGCTCCCTCCTGTATCTCTCCTGGAAGGCGGCTTTCCTGGTGCCATTACGTCGGCGAGACACGTCTCCATGCTGGAGGCCTTCACCTCAGAACCGCCTTATGCGTTCTTCCATGGGGATAAGTGCAGCTCAGACCGCATCCGGCCTTTCTCCCCAAGAAACTTCCACCCCAGCCAGGACATTTTCCTGCCTGTCTTTTACCCGAAACCGCACGCTGGTCCCCGGGAGCAGCAGCTGCATTCCCTGTATGTCTGCAGAGCCCTGGCTTTCTACATCGAGCGCACCAAGCCCTTCAGGAAATCGACCTGACTCTTCGTAGCAGTGGTGGACCAGATGAAAGGCCTCCCGGTCTCCTCTCAGAGAATATCCTCCTGGATGACGTCCTGCATCCGCACTTGCTGTGAGCTGGCCGGGGTGCCGACCCCAGCTCTCACCGCACACTCCACCGGGGCCAGGTCCTGATCCAGGAAATCTGCAGGGCAGCGATGTGCTCCTCGGTGCATAGCTTCACCTCGCACTGTGCCATCGTCCGGCACGCCAGGGACGACGCGGCTTTCGGCAGAGCGGTGCTGCAGTCTGCGTTTCCTTCACTCCGACCCCACCGCCCGGGTCAGGCTTGGGAGTCGCCTGATTGGAATCGACGTGAGCAATCACTCGAAGAAAATAAAAACGGTTCCTCACCTCTTGTAACTGTGGTTCTTCGAGGTGTGTTGCTCACGTCGATTCCACACCCGCCCCCTTCCCCCCTGTCGGAGCAGCCAGCAGGAAGGAACTGAGGGGCCCCGGGTGGGCAGAGTCACATATTCGGTGCCAGGCAGGCGCGACTCCAGGGAGCTCCACAGCCGACCCGCTGGGAGCTGCTGGGGAAAAACTTCCCCATGTCCGTGCACACGGCGCGCACACCTGCCTGGAATGGACGTGAGCAACATCTCGAAGAACCACAGTTACGAGAGGTGAGTCGCTGTTTTCTCTTTGCCATTTACTTCCTGGTTCCCAGCCTCTGCACTGACTGGGCTCTGAGCTCCGTCCAGCTCGGGGTTTGCATGTTCCAGCCATTCATGCAGCGTTCTTAAAACGCCTTTTTAACCCAAAGCCTGGACCCTGCCGGTGGGTGGACTCCTGCCCCCCCCCCCCCCCAGGACTCAGTGGGGCTCCCCCCACCCCACGGGCTTTTTGGGCAGATCCAGTCTCAGGGTCTGGCTGTGGTTGGAGAGCAATGTGCTCCCCCCGGCTCAGCCGTCGCAGTGGTTCGGGGGCCCCCCCTGTGAAAAATGTGACCCTGGTTTCTAGTCTGAGGTCATCTCAGGTCAGCCCCTGATGCTGGCTCCTGTTCTGCTTTGTCTGGGAGACGGACACGCCCCCTGCTCCCAGCAATCGGCTCCCAGGGGCCTCCTTACAGACAGGACAGGTCCCCCTGAGCCGTGCACAGAACAGGCTCCTTCCGTCGCTCACTCACAGGCAGCTTCTCCAGACCTTGAAGCACCTTCGTGGCTCCCCTCTGAGTCCCGCTAACGTTTCAGCCTTTCCGCAGGGCCAACGCCAGGGCTGGACACAGCAGCCAGTGACGCTCTCACCAGGGCTGCGTGCAGAGGTGACACCATCTCCCGGTGCCTGCCCCATATTCCCCTGTTCCTACAGCCCAGGGTCACACCTGCCCCCTGAGCCACAGCACGGCCCTGGGAGCTCACGTTAGTTGGGTTCTGCCTTCACCCCCACGTCCAGTTTGGAGTCTCTGCGTCCCAGGGTAGAGCCCCCTCGACCCCCATCATGGGGGACCCACATCCTCAGTTCCTCGCTGTCCAGCCTGGCCCTGGCTGTACGAAAACACGTGTGAATGGGCCCTGCTCCCCACGTGTCCCAGCTTACTGCGTGTAACTGACCCATCCTGGCATCACTCCCCAGCCTCGGTGTCCCTGCAGACGCGCCCCAGCGTGGGGTTACATCGTCTCTCGGCTCACCCAGCTACTGATTCGCTCTGGCCCCAGGGCTGGGCCCCGCCACACCCCACTGGAAACAGCCCCCCCAGCCATGAGCCCAGCCCCATGCCCCCAACCCCGCAGCCACGTGCCCAGCCCCCCAGGCCCCTCCCCAGCTGGCAGGGGCCCAGGGCCTGTGGCTGGAGCTACCTGAAGGGACCTGGGAACATTCCCCCAGGGGCAGCTGCAGCTAATGGGAACGTGTAGGAGGCTGGTCTAAGGCTCCAGCGGCCCATGGGAGAGCTTGGTCGGGGAGTGATGTTATTGGCAGGTTGGAGCAGCCAATCGCTGCTGGTGGGAGCCGGGGGGGGGGGGGGTGTGACCCCGCACGTGCCAGGGGAGGGGTGCGAGGAAGCTGGGCTGGGTCTCGGTGCCATGGTCGGGGGGGGAGGGGGATCTGCCCTTCGTGTCACAGTGACCCCAGCCTGGGGGACGTCACCGCAGCCCCCAGACAGGCCAGTGTCTCTGGGCAGCCGCTCGCCCTGCGGGGCTCAGTCCTGGGGGAGCCTGGCCCATGAGCCCTGCCCTGCTCCTGGGCTCCCGGCCATGGGACGAGCTCAGAGTGCTCCATGGACCGTCCCTCCGCCCCAGAGCTCCCAGCACCGCCCCAGGAAGGGAACAGCCACATTTCACACAAGGGGAAACTGAGGCACAGAAAGCCTTGCAGCTTGCAGCAAGTCAGTGTCAGCAATGGGAACAGAATCCAGGAATCCTGGCTCCCAGTCCCCCTGCTCTAGCCCAATAGTCCCTCTCTCCTCTCCCAGAACCGGGGAGAGAACCCAGAAGTCCTGGCTCCTTCCTTAGCCCTCATACCAAGCTCCCTTAACTCTGGATATAACCCGGTGCCCTGGACAGGCAGCGGCTGGGCTGGGATAACACAGGCTGCCTGTGGGCATGGCCCAGACTGACCAGATTTTAAATCATGATCAAAAACTCAAACGTTCCAACCCCACTTTATTGCTGTTAGCAAAGCTGCAGAGCGACAGGGGGTGCAGGGCTGTGGCAGGGCTGTCCGGGGGGGGAGGGAAGAGGGGCAATTTGCCCCAGGCCCCGAGCCCCACAGGGGCCCCCACCAGAGTTTTTTGGGGCCCCTGCAGTGGGTCCTTCACTTGCTCCGGGGGGGGGCCGGAAAACTCTCGTGGGGCCCCCCAGAGGGTGCTGGGTGGGTCCAGGGGCTGCGAGTGCAGCGGGTGCCTCCCTGGGCAGCGGCTACTCACAAGGGGCCCCGCGGGTTGCGGGCGGCGTTCATCTTCATCCCCTTGATGATGAGGATGGTGCCTGCGATGATGCCAACGATGCCCACGGCCAGGCCCAGGGCGCACACCAGGGTCTCTGTGGTCTCGGGGACGGGGGTGGGCACCTGGGCTTCTGGAGAGAGGGGGAGAGGGACAGGGCATAGAGTGAGGGGGGGCTGTTCCCACCCCTCCCTCCCTGAGCTGGGAGAGAACCCAGGAGTCCTGGCTCCCAGCCCCCACTGCTCTAACTAGCAGCTCCCACTCCCCTCCCAGAGCTGGGATAGAACCCAGGAGTCCTGGCTCCCAGCCCCCCTGCTCTGACCCACCAGCCCCCACTCCCCTCCCCGAGCCAGAAGAGAACCCAGGAGTCCTGGCTCCCAGCCCCCCTGCTCTGACCCACCAGCCCCCACTCCCCTCCCCGAGCCAGAAGAGAACCCAGGCGTCCTGGCTCCCAGCCCTGTGCCCAGCAGGGGTCCCCGGGCGCCCCGGCCTCACCCCAGTGCTTCGTGAAGGTCTCAGCCAGCCCCCAGTGCTCCACGCGGCAGTCGTAGAAGTCGCCCTGGCTGGGGAGGAAGGGCAGGTAGGAGAACTTGCGGAAGGAGTTGTCCTGGCGGGGGTAGAAGTCAGTCTCGTAGATGCCCTCGGTCACCTCCTGCCCGTTCTTCAGCCACGTGAGGTGCAGCACTGGTGGGGAGAACTTGTCCACGAAGCAGATGAGGACGTTGGGCTCCCCCAGCTCCACGGGGCCTTTGGGGAACACGGTCAACTCAGGGGGCACTGGGGAGACAGGGGTCAGTGGGTCCCATTGCCTGCCCCTCAGCCAGCCAGTCCCTGCTCTGGGGCTGGGTGGGAGCCAGCGCCCCCCAGAGGGGACAGGCCCCTGCCCCATTCCCCACCCCCCTGAGCCAGCCAGTCCCTGGTGCTCAGGCTCCAGCTCAGGGTCTCTCCCCAGGACTGTGGGGGCGTCACCGGGGCCGTCCCAGCTCCCTGCCCTGACGGCTCAGGGGGCACCAGGGGCGAGAATCCCTCAGGGGCAGGGCCTGGCGCTGGGCAGGGCCACGAACAGCCCTCGGCAAAGGAGCTGCCCTGGGCCCCCAGCCTGGAGGGTGAGAACTGCCTGGGCCCCCTGCCCTGCAGAGCCCTGGCCTGGCTGACTGGCTCCCTGGAGCCCTGCAGGGGCTGGGCTGGGAGCTGAGTGGGGAGTTGCAGTGGGTGGGCATGGGGAGGGACAGGTCCTGGGAGCGGTGCCTGGCAGGGAAAATGTCCCACCGTTCTCAGCCCGTGTGCGGTTGGTCATCTTGATCAAGACATCCAGGTTCTGCTTGTCTACGGCGATGATGCCCAGGGCGCGCTGCGCCTCAAAGCTGGTGAACTTGCTGAATTCAGGCAGGCGCCAGACGGTCTCCTTCCTCTCCAGGTCCACGTGGAAGATCTCGTCCTGGTCGAACTCGAACATGAATTCCCCGGACTCCCGCTGGGATCGGTCCGTGCGCTGGTAGAACTCCGCCTGGGACGTCACATGTTCCACTGCAGGGAGACGGGCATCCCCATCAGCACCCACACCAGCCCCTCCCCGGGATACAGGGTCTTTGATCTCTTCCCCTGGGGCCACAGCCCCCTGGCTGTGACATTGTGTCACGCAGTGTAGGGGAGTCAGGCCCTGCACCCCCGGGCTCCCTGCGATTCACAGTAACTCTCAGCCAGCCAGGAAAGCAGAAGGTTTATTTAGCCGACAGGAACACAGTCCAGCACAGGTCTTGCAGGCACAGATAACAGGATCCCCCCGCTTAGGTCCATCTTGGGGCCCCATAACCCCCATCGGGGATCAGAGCCCTCTCTCCCTGCTTCCCCTCTGTTCCCAGCCAGCTCCAGTCTGCCCAACCCCCTCCGGCCCCTCCTCTCTGCTCAGCTTCTTTTCCGGGCCAGGAGGTCACCTGACCCCTTTGTCTCCAACACCTTTATATGCACCTTTGCAGGGAGGGGCCCGGCCATCAGTTGCTAGGCGACAGAGTGTCAGGCATTCGGTTGCGTCAGCCTTCTGCTTTGCTAGATACTTAGAGGCCTGCACCCAGCATTCCCAGCCCCCAGTGCCAACAGTCCCACTTCCTCACACATTGGCACTGGGGTGCCCCGGTGTGAGGGGAAAGCGGGTGCAGGGAGCCCAGTGACCCCTGGTATCGTGCTGGGGCATTGGGGTCAGCGCTGCCTGGGAGGGGACAGCGCCCCCTACTGTGCCCCACCTCTGCTCACTTCAATCCCATCCAAGCAGGGGCCGGGCGTATCCCCACTTAGCTTGTGAAGGGGACATGGCCATAGGGGGACGTTGGATGTCATTACTGCCGGACATTTCATTCTCCCGTCTGTGCGTGGGGCTGGTTCTGTGTCCCAGTGTCGCCATGACCTGGTTCTCAGGGCGATTTCAGTCCCTGGCCCCTGACACTCACCCCCCAGGGCCGGTCACTGGGAGACCCAGGAACTCCCCAGCCAGAGACATTAAAGCTGTGCTGGGGGGTCAGACACACTCGCGGGGGAGGGGTCTGGCTCAGGGCTGAGGCTGGGATCCCCAGGGCCCAAGGGAGTTGGGCACCTGCATCCTAGGGAGTCATTCGCTGACCCCAGCTCGCCCGGCGGGATCTCACCGAGTGACTGCAAAGGAGGAAACCCGCCACCACCAGCCAAGGAGAAAATCTGCCCCAACGAGCCCTCCCCCCCCCCGCCCCGTGGGTCTGAGCCCTGGGGGGATGGGGACAATGGGGCCAGGCTGGGGAGTGGGGTCAGGGGCTCCCTGCTCTGCACAGACACTCACTGCTCAGCAGGGTCTGGCCCTGGCGTGGCTCTTTGGGGAATGTTCCCCCCTCCCCTGTGCCTGGCGCCCCCCTGGGGGGGATCAGCCCCGAGTCCGTGTGGGGGAGGGGGGCTGCACCCCTAGGGCAGGGCTGTGTCGTACCCAAACCACAGTCACTTCCCCACGATCCTTCTGCTGCTCCATCAGCCCCCCCCATTGTCCCCTCCCTGGAGGTGGGAGCTGGGCACTCTGGGGGTGAAGCTGCCCCCCCTCCAGGCCCAGGTGTCCCAGCCCCCGCCCCACCCGTACCTGTCACCGCCCCGGTGCCCGGCAGGGCCAGCAGGGTGAGCAGGGCCAGCTGGGCCATGGGGACGCCCCATCCTGCGCCCATCTCCTCTCCCCAGGCACTGGGCTGGGCGCGGGGCCGGCAGCACTAGGGGGCCGGGGGGGCACATGTCACACTGGGGGGTGGGGGGGCAGCACCCAGCATTGGCCAGGGGAGCCCAGCCCAGGGGCCCGCACCCAATGGCAGAAATCCCTGCGGCAACCAGGCTGTTACCAGGCAGAGCAGCAGCACTGAGCCTCGCAGAGAGGAGACGGAGAAATTCAGGGTTCCCGGCTCTCAGGATTGTGTCAGGATAATTCTTGTGTTTTCCTAAAGCCCCAGCTCCGGGAGTCATGTGGGTCTGGGAGGATTCCAGCCTCGTTCTTAGAGACAAAGGGAGTGTCCAGCCCTCGGGGCTGTGGGGAGAGCTTCAACCTGTGGCCCTCGGGCACCCTGAGGCTCAAAGAGCAGCAGGCAAATAACGCCACAGCTGGGATTGTTACATCATCGCAGGATTTTTTAACATTTGGGGCTGACAATGCTGCAAATTCCCCGCCAGACACCTGCTCCCAGGGCTGGGGCGGCTCCGCCCAGCAATCCAGTGTGGACACGGCGCCTCCAGGAGGGGTTTGTCCCAGTGTGGGTGCAACGCTGCTGGGGGGGGGGGGGGGTTGTCCCCAGAGTGAATGTGGCACCACTGGGGGGGAGACTGTCCCCAGTGTGGGAACAGCGCCTCCCTATATGACACTCACGCCACCCCCAGACCCCCTGTTCTGCAGCACAGCTGGGTGCACACGGGGGCTTGGCCGGCCCAGCTCTGCCCTGGGGAGTCCCCCCCCCGCCCCGCCCCACAGAAATCTGCAGGGATAAGTGTTAAGTGTAGACCAGGCCACAAACAGACCTAACTGGCGCCAGGGCGAGGACAGACTGGCTGGGGAGGTGGGGAATAGGACATGGGGCCTTTCCCCTCTGCTGGCACCAGCTCCAATCTGCTGTTAGTGACCAAACTCCCTCCCCTCAGGGTCCGTCCAGATGTCACGGAGTCCCCGGGCGATGCTCTGGAACTGCTCCCCACCAAGCCAGTCAGGACTTTGGGGAGCTGTGACGGAGCAGGGAGCAGGGCGGATTTAACCTGGGACTGTTTTATTATTATTTTTTTTTTTTGCAAGTAGGAGTTTAATTCAGCGCAAGGGTCAGTTACAGTTTTCTAGTGTTGCAAAATCCCTTCCCATGCTCTGTATCAGCAGTTTCATGGCATTTATTTTGGTCACTCAGCCAATGCTTTTGACAGTTTAAAGTCTGAATGGAGATAAGGCAATACATGATGGCTCCTTTAAATGAAAATGGCCAGCAGCTTGAAGATAATGGGTATCTACTTTCTAGATAAATGATTGACTAAAGAGAGAAAACTTAATCTTCTTCTTCGAGTGATTGCTCCTATCCATTCCAGTTAGGTGTGCGCGCCGCGTGCACGTTCGTCGGAAGATTTTTACCCTAACAACACTCTGTGGGTCGGCTGGGCGCCCCCTGGAGTGGCGCCACTATAGCGCCGGATATATACCCCTGCCGACCCATCCGCCCCTCAGTTCCTTCTTACCGCCCATGTCGGTCGTTGGAACAGTGGAGCGCGGCTTAGCTGACCTCCACTTCCCTAGCTACTCGTAGTTTCTCTCGTTAAGTATATAGTTCAGATGTTTATAGTTGTAGTTAATTTTATTTGTTTGTAGTATAGTATAGTGTATTTATTTCACAGGGGTTCGGGCTTTATCCCCTTCCCCTCACCCGGTGCCGGGTCCAATGCCCGGTCCACAGGGTTTTATAATGCTCGGCCGGCCACAAGCCGATGCCGACAAGAGATCCTCTCCTAAGTGCCTCGAGGGATCTCACCTCACAGATAAGTGCCACATTTGTGAGGCCTTTAATCCGAGAACAAAGGGGAGCGGGACTTTCCTTTCAAACAGCTCCTGAGGGAGGCAGCTCTTGCTCCTCCGCTCTCGGCACCGAGCGCTGGTTAGTCTTCAAGGAGCGCTCCCTCGGCACCGGATTGCCGGTACCGCCAAGGCCTCTCGGCACCAGCCATTGCTGACTCCGACGTCCACTCGGCATGGTTCTTCTTCGAGTGATTGCTCCTATGCATTCCAATGTAGGTGTGCGCGCCGCGCGTGCACGGCTCTCCGGAACATTTTTACCCTAGCAACTCCGGCGGGCGGGCTGGCGCCCCCTGGAGTGGCGCCTCTATGGCGCCTGTTATATACCCCAGCCGGCCCGTCCGCTCCTCAGTTCCTTCTTACCGCCCGTGACGGCCAGTTGGAACAGTGGAGTGCTCCCTTACCTCCACAGCCCTAGCGTTTCTCCATCTCTTACTGTATATAGTTCGTTAGTTAGTTTGATAGTTGTATAGTTAGTTAGGTATAATAGTGTAAATAGGGAATTAGAGGGGTTAGCCCCTCTTCTTCCGCACCCGGTGCGGGTTTATGCCTGGGGCACCGGGATTCAAGCCCTGTGCGGCTTGCCAGCGGCACATGCCGGTGAGTGACCCGCACGATTCGTGCCTTCGCTGCCTTGGGGAGGCACACAGAACAGACAAGTGCCCGATCTGCGTGGCCTTCAAACCCCGGACGAGAAAGGAGCGGGGCTCACGCCTTAAACAGTTGCTAATGGAGGCTTCGCTCCAGCCTCCGGCGCCAACTCCATCAGTGCCGAAGCCCTCCTCGGCGAGCAGCACACCGGCAGCACCGAGCCGCTCCGGTGCCGAGGCTCCTCAACACCCGGCACCGAAGTCCCGGCACCGCTCCCTCTCCCCAGGAAGGAAGCACAAGGTGCCGAAGGCGGTCTCTTCTAAACATCCAAAGAGACCGCTAGCCCAGCCGCCTCCGACACAAGCGGTACAGGCTGAGGCAGTGCACAGGCAGTGCACGGTGCCGTCAACTCCGGCGCCGCAAGGGCCGTCAAGTCCGGCACCTCCCAGCTCCCCGGTACCCACCGAGGTAGAGCTGCGGATCCCGTCCACGCCGGAGGCGCGGCACGGCGAGGAGCTGTCGAGCTCGCGGAAGCTCCAAGCCCCCGGCCCCCGGCACCGCCGGTGCGGGCACTCAAGTCAGTGGGCAAACCAATGATGATGCGGCCTCCTTCCCCTGACAAGCGAGACGGACGCCCTAGGATTCGGTCTCGATCCCGGTCCTACTCTCGGAGGCGGTCCCGATCCAGAGCTCGATCAACATCGCGACGCCGCACCCCGTCTCGGCACCGGTCGCAGTCCCGGCACCGCTCCCATTCGCGGCACCGGTCGTACTCCCGGCAACGGTCCCGGTCACCGAGTCACCGGCACCGCAAACGGTCCGGCTCCAGTGACCGCTTTCGGCACCGAGGCTCCTGGAGCCACTCCCGACGCCGCCGATCGCCGTCGAGATCGAGCTCCCGGCACCGCCGATCCAGCTCCCGGTGCCGTCGGTCGAGCTCCCAACACCGTCGGTCGAGCTCCGGGCGCCGTCGATCCAGCTCCCGGTACCGCGCCGCACGCAGGTCCCGCTCTCCGGTTAGGTCACGTGATGACCGTCACCGACCTTCAACGCCTGCTGGACACCTGACGCAGGTTTCGGCTGGGCATTCGGGAACCGCCTCAGCTCCTCCCTGGCCCGCGCGTGAGCCCTCCATCGCTTCCCCTGAGGGCAGCGCAGTGGACTTCAGGGCAGCGTCTCAAGGACGGGACCTTGAACCCCAACACTGGGGATTTTGGGTTCCCTGGGCCCAGCACGAGCAAGGGCCTCCCCTGCCGACGAGACAAGCGCCTACGGGGCGCTCAGTGCTGGAGGCCACGGTTAGCAGCCCCCCCCCCCGTCTCCACAGGAACAGGTTAACTCGCCACCAGACCCGGCACTGGGGCCGGAGTCCGTGGCGCCTGACCGCCCAGGAGCGGGGCAGACATCCGAGGAGGTGCTGCCGGGCCGCTCCTCGTCCTCCTCACCTGACGAGGCGGTGGCGGGGGCATCAACATCTGAACCCCCGCCTATTGACCTGAAGGCGCATCAGGACCTTCTCCGCCGTGTGGCAAAGGCTATGAATCTGCCCGTTGAGGAGGTCACGGAGGACGATGACCCTATAACGGATGTTGTGGGTTCGGACACCCCAGTGCGGGTGGCATTACCCTTTATCCGCACTATTCAGCGGAACAATACGACAATCTGGCAGTCGCCCTCCTCAGTCCCCCCCAAGGCGCGAGGGGTGGAGAGAAAATACTCTGTCCCACCCAAGGGCTATGAGCACTTCTATGTGCACCCCACCCCGGACTCTCTAGTGGTCCAATCGGTAAATGACCAGGAGAGGCATGGACAGCCGGCCGCTGCGCCGAAATCAAAGGAGTCGCAGTGCATGGACCTGCTGGGGCGAAAAATTTATTCAGCGGGTGGCCTTCAGCTTCGCATAGCGAACCAGATGGCGCTCCTGTCCAGGTACACTTTCAACATCTTAGGGTGCCTGGGAAAATTTTCGGAGCTGACCCCGCAAGACTCCCGCCGGGAATTCTCGGCGCTCCTGGACGAGGGCAGGACGGCCTCCAGGACCCTAATTCGTGCAGCCTTGGACTCCGCTGACTCGGGGGCCAGAACTATGGCGTCTGGAATAACCATGCGGCGCATTGCCTGCCTGCAATCCTCCACCTTGCCGCCGGAGGTACAATACACCCTCCAGGACCTCCCGTTCAATGCACAGGGTCTCTTCTCAGAAAAGACGGACTCGAGAATCCAGACCCTGAAGGACGGGAGGATTGCTATCCGGACGCTCGGCATGCACACGCCGGCCACCCAGAGACGGCCTTTCCGGCAGCAGCCCTACCGGCCCTTCACCCAGGCCAGGTCTAGGCCATTTAATAATCGCCGGACGGCCCCCTACCGCCGCAGGCCGTCGGGGGATAGGCGTAACCAGACCCAGGGCCCCTCCAAGGCCCCTTGGGGCCCGAAACCGGTCTTTTGACGGGACGCCCGAGGACGGCCCGCCACTCTCCCCCCAGGATCCATCCCTATTATTTTCAAACCGCCTTTCCCGCTTCCTCCAGGCGTGGTGCTCTATAACCTCCGACAGCTGGGTCCTCAACACCATCCAGCACGGCTACCGCCTGCAGTTTGTTTCGCCCCCTCCCTCCCACCCACCTTCCCCGTCCCTCTTCAGGGACCCCTCTCACGAGCAAGTCCTCCTACAAGAGGTCCAGACTCTGTTGAGCGTGGGTGCTATAGAGGAGGTGCCTCGCAGCAGGCGGGGCAGGGGATTCTATTCCAGATACTTTCTCATCCCCAAGGCGAAAGGAGGTCTTCGTCCCATCTTGGACCTCCGGGAGCTCAACAGACACCTGTGCAAGCTCAGGTTTCGTATGGTGACCCTGGGGACCATCATTCCTTCCTTGGATCCGGGAGACTGGTTTGCCGCCCTCGACATGAAGGATGCATACTTTCATGTGGCAATTTACCCCCCCCACAGACGCTACCTGCGCTTCGTGGTCAACGAAGCTCACTACCAGTTTGCGGTACTGCCCTTCGGCCTCTCCACCGCACCGAGGGTGTTCACCAAGTGTATGGCAGTCGTAGCCGCAGCCCTCCGCCGTCGTCGGATACATGTGTACCCGTATCTCGACGACTGGCTGATTCGTGGTCGTTCCCAAGAACTGGTAGCAGCTCAGGTGACCGAAACCCGGTATCTGTTCCGTTCACTCGGCCTCCTTATCAATACCAAGAAGTCCAGCCTGACTCCAGCACAAAGGGTGGAGTTCATAGGAGTGGTGCTCGACTCCAATCTAGCCAGAGCCTGCCTCCCTCGTCCTCGACATGAGACGATGGTCTCGCTCATACGGGCCCTGCAGACCTTCCCTTCAACGACGGTGCGATCCTGCCTGCTCCTGCTGGGGCACATGGCGGCGTGCACGTTTGTGACCGCGAACGCAAGGCTGCGGCTTCGCCCGTTCCAGATGTGGCTGTCATCGGTGTACCGCCCCCACCGCGACAGCATAGACATGGTGGTTATGGTTACGAAGCCCACTCTCCAGTCGCTCAACTGGTGGCTGGATCCGGAGGTTGTCTGCGCAGGGGTCCCGTTCCGCCCTCCTCGCCCGTCGGTCACCCTGACCACAGACGCCTCGGCACTCGGCTGGGGTGCTCACATAGGCGACCTGCACACCCAGGGTCTCTGGTCAGCCCAGGAGCTCTCCCTCCACATCAACGTCCGGGAGTTGAGAGCGATCCGCTTGGCGTGTCTCACCTTTCGGGCCCACCTGCAGGACCGCTCTGTAGCGGTGTACACGGACAACACTACAGCAATGTTTTACGTAAACAAGCAGGGTGGAGCCCGATCCTCCCCGCTCTGCAGAGAAGCGATACTCCTATGGAACCTTTGCGTGACCCACTCGATTCGCCTCGAAGCGTTTTTTCTGCCGGGGGTGCAGAACATGTTGGCAGACCATCTCAGCAGGTCGTTCGCCTCCCACGAGTGGTCCCTTCGCCCGGATGTGGCTTATACAATCTTCCAGAGGTGGGGGTTTCCCCAGATAGACCTGTTCGCCTCCAGGGTCAACAGGAAGTGCACCAGGTTCTGCTCGTACCAAGGTCGAGCTCCGGGCTCCCTTTCAGATGCGTTCCTCCTGACGTGGACGGGTCCCCTCCTCTACGCGTTTCCCCCGTTTCCACTCGTCCACCGAGTGTTACTCAAGCTTCGGAGAGACAGGGCCCGCGTAATACTCGTCGCTCCGGCCTGGCCGAGACAGCACTGGTACACCCTGCTGCTCGAGCTGTCAGTTCGGGATCCCATTCCCTTTCCGTTATGGCCAGACCTCATCACTCAGGACCTTGGCAGGCTTTGTCACCCGAACCTGCAGTCGCTGCATCTTACAGCTTGGTTCCTGAGTGGTTGACCGACGCAGAGAGGGGTTGTTCGTCGGCGGTGCAACAAGTCCTGCTCGAAAGTAGAAAGCCTTCGACGCGCTCTACCTACCTCGCGAAGTGGAAACGCTTCGCGCTCTGGTGCGACCAGCAAGGTCTTAACCCATTCTTGGTCCCCATCTCGACCATCCTCGACTACCTCTGGTACCTGAAAGGTCAAGGTCTTGCGATCTCTTCCCTGAAGGTGCACCTGGCGGCTCTGTCGGCCTTTCGGCCCGCCATCGAAGGTCGGTCTGTCTTCTCTCACCCGATGGTTGCCCGCTTCCTTAAAGGTCTAGACCGTCTGTACCCGCCGGTACGTCCTCCTGCCCCGACCTGGGATTTGAACCTCATTCTGGCCCAGATGATGGGACCGCCCTTCGAGTCCCTGGCCACGTGCTCTCTGCTTTATCTCACCTGGAAGACGGCCTTTCTCGTGGCAATTACATCCGCCAGACGAGTCTTGGAACTCCGCGCCCTGATGGCCAGGCCCCCGTATACCGTCTTCCATGCAGATAAGGTGCAGCTTCGACCGCACCCGGCCTTCCTCCCCAAGGTGGTGTCGGCCTTCCACCTCAACCAGGAGATCTTCCTCCCGGTCTTCTTCCCGAAGCCGCATGCCTCACCTCGTGAGCAGCAGCTCCACACCCTCGACGTCCGCAGGGCCCTCGCTTTCTACATCGACCGGACGAAGCCCTTCCGGCGTTCGACCCAGCTGTTTGTGGCAGTCGCCGACCGCATGAAAGGCGAGCCGGTGTCCTCGCAGCGGATTTCATCCTGGGTGACGTCATGTATACGAACGTGCTACGAGCTTGCTCGCGTCCCCCCATGACGCCTCACCGCTCATTCGACCAGAGCGCACGCTTCTTCGGCCGCCTTCCTGGCCCATGTCCCCATCCAGGACATCTGTCGGGCGGCCACCTGGTCTTCGGTACACACCTTCGCTGCCCACTACGCGTTGGTGCAACAGTCTCGAGACGATGCAGCCTTTGGCTCAGCGGTCCTACACTCGGCCACGTCTCACTCCGACCCCACCGCCTAGGTAAGGCTTGGGAATCACCTACGTTGGAATGCATAGGAGCAATCACTCGAAGAAGAAGAGACGGTTACTCACCGTTGTAACTGTTGTTCTTCGAGATGTGTTGCTCCTATCCATTCCAGACCCGCCCTCCTTCCCCACTGTCGGAGTAGCCGGCAAGAAGGAACTGAGGAGCGGACGGGCCGGCTGGGGTATATAACAGGCGCCATAGAGGCGCCACTCCAGGGGGCGCCAGCCGGCCCGCTGGAGTTGCTAGGGTAAAAATGTTCCGGAGAGCCGTGCACGCGCGGCGCGCACACCTACATGGAATGGATAGGAGCAACACATCTCGAAGAACAACAGTTACTACGGTGAGTAACCGTCTTTTCCCTCTGCTGGAGGATGAAGAGGAACAATATCCTTGCTGCATCCGAGCCGCCTGCTCCGCAGCCAAGCGCTACGCTCAGTCGGAGCGCCCGGCACCGATGTCTGCCGCGGCACCGACAATATCCGCACCATTAACTCCGGCCAGGCAAGAGCCGTCGAGTCCGGTGCTGGAAAGCTCCCCGGTACAAACCGTGGTCGAGCTCACTATGAAGCTGCCTCCGAGCCTCCTGCTCCGCAGCCGAGCACTATGCTCAGTCGGATCGCCCGGCACCGATGTCTGCCGTGGCACCGACAATATCCGCACTGTTAACTCCGGCCAGGCAAGAGCCGTCGAGTCCGGTGCTGGAAAGCTCCCCGGTACGGACCGTGGTCGAGCTCACTATTAAGCTGCGTCGGAGCCGCCTGCTCCGCAGCCTGACCGCTCTACTACGTCGCACTGCCCGGCACCTGTACCTGCTGCGGCACTGACAGTATCAGCACCGTCGACTCCGGCCACGCAAGAGCCATCGAGTCCAGCACCTGAACGCTCCCCGGTGCGAGCTGTGGTTGAGCTCACTATTCCCTCCACGCCGGAAACATTTCCACAGCGAGGGAGTTGATGGCAAGGGCAGAGCCTGCGCTTGTAGCCTGATTTGGGGAGGGTTAGTAGGGACAGTGGGGGACCACTTAATTTAGTTTTATTTAATAATTAATTTTCTAATTAATTAGTAATAGTAATAATAATTAATAGATATTAATAATATGGGTATGGCTCGCCAATATGTGTGATCAGAAGATAAAGTTCGTCTTGAATCAGGCTTCACAGAATTTATACAAGGAGATTGGGGGTATATGACAGGAAATTACACTGAGACAAAATTAGTCAATCAAGACCTTTTATTTAAAATCAATGAAACAATAAGTAAATATAAAATGTTAAAAGCAGTTTGAGATTACAAAGTTACAAATATCACAGTTCTTTAAGAGATATGAATCTATGATAATACACAGTTCTAAATGCACTCTATAGCAGTAGCACTAGAGTGAATTTCAC
Source organism: Mauremys reevesii (assembly GCF_016161935.1). Classification (NCBI taxonomy): domain Eukaryota; kingdom Metazoa; phylum Chordata; order Testudines; family Geoemydidae; genus Mauremys; species Mauremys reevesii. Next base: position 304,366 of record NW_024100895.1, on the reverse strand, counting down.
ATCTCTGATAGAGGAAGTAATGAAAATAGTTATGAGTTTTAGCCCTCTATAAACTAGATGCTTAGAGGTGAAGCAGAAATAAGAATTTGTTCATACTTACAGCTGTGAAAGGACAGAACACTACGACATATCAGTAATTGACAGCCTTCGTGGGGGAGACTGGGTGAGGCGATGGAAGATAGAAAGATGGGTGTATCGCCTGTCTAATGGTGGATTGTCACCCTTTTTATAGGGAGAAATCCTTCCTCCTATGCCCAAATTTGTCTTTCCCCATGGAAAGGTGAGGGTACCTGTTTTCATAGGCTGACCTTTTATGTGCGTATGGATGACAGATATGTACGTATCTGCGGTGTATATGTGTGAGATTTGTGGGCAGAAATTCTCCTCTTTTCACCCTATCTAGGTGAAAGGTTAGCAGACATTCAAAAGGTCCCTAGACATTTTGCATAGGTTTGTATCCTATTATTACTTTTCTGAGTAAGGGTCTTAAAGGTTGCTTTCAGCGTCACAGAGGAAATTGGCCAGGATGTCTGGCCTAGAAGTTTCTAGGTATCTTGCATTACAGCTTATTGTAAATAATTCTTTTAATCTATGCAGCCTACACACTTTTATCAAAAAGACATTTTATACAGACCAACAGATTAATCCTCAGGGCTACACACTGCTTTAACCCCCGGCACCGCCGGTGTGGGTTATATTGTCTATCGGCGAGCCTGTCTTCCTCACCACCCTGCGTCGGCACCACAGAGCGGCACCGTTCACGATCGCAGTCCCGCAGATGTTCTCGGTCCTGTCGCCAAGCCCGGTGCCGGCACCGTTCACGGTCCTGGCACCGTTCCCCATATCGGTACCGGTCGTACCTGCGGCACCGATCAGCGTCCTGTTCCCCAACCTGGTACACTCGGTGCCGATCCAGCTCGAGATCTCGGTCAGCCTCCCGGCATCGCTCTGGTCGCAGGTCCCATTCTCGCTCCCGGTACCGGTAGGCCTCACGGTACCGATCCCCGGTGCCGCATCCAGCGCCATGAGCTGGAGAGGGAGACTCTGCCCAGGGCTTTAACTTCTCCATGGCCATCCATTCGGATGTGCACACCAGAGTCTTCCGGGTGCTCCCGGCCAGGACCCTGGCCCCATCAGTGGCCACCCTGTACATCTTGGGCATGCCATCAGGCCAAAGGCCTACCTGTGATCCCATCTCGCTCTGTTCCGTCAGAGCACTGGGTACCAGGGGCGACAGTTAGCCGTCCCCCTCCGACCGGTACGGAGGGAGTCCGGTTCTGCCACCGGATTCCCACATCCCACCGGATCAGCAGGTCGTCCAGGAGCGTGAGCCACACAGGACCCACTTGCCCCCGGCCTTTTGTCTCCCTCCTCCCCAGATGAGGCGGTGGCAGAAGCGTACTCCTTGGGCCCTCCCCTAATCGGCCTGGGGGCCCAGCAGGACCTCCCGAGACGGGTGGCATTCACTATGAATCTACAAGTGGCCACTATCCCGCCTGTGGGCACGGGAGTTGAATGCATGTGCATGGTATCCTCCAGGGGCAACGGGCACCTATATGTACATCTTTCCCCCTGCTCCCTTGTCATCTAGTCCGTCAATCAGACGCAACGCCATGGCCTACAGGTACCAGCCCCTATGTCCAAGGGGGCTAGGCGAATGGACTTCTTCTTCGAGTGATTGCTCCTATGCATTCCAGTTAGGTGTGCGCGCCGCGCGTGCACGGCTCTTCGGAAGATTTTTACCCTAGCAACTCCGGCGGGCCGGCTGGGCGCCCCCTGGAGTGGCGCCACTATAGCGCAGGATATATACCCCAGCCGGCCCGTCCGCTCCTCAGTTCCTTCTTTCCGCCCGTGACGGCCGTTGGAACAGTGGAGCACAGCTTAGCTGACCTCCACTTCCCTAGCTACTCGTAGTTTTCTCTCGTTCTGTTTATAGTGGTAGTTAAATCTGTTTGTTTGTAGAATAGTATAGTGTATTTATTTTACAGGGGTTGGGGTTTATCCCCTTCCCCTCACCCGGGGCCGGTGCCCGGTCCACAGGGTTTTCTACTGCTCGGCCGGCCACAAGCCGCTGCCGACAAGAGATCTTCTCCTAGTGCCTCGAGGGATCTTACCTCACAGATAAGTGCCGCGTTTGTGAGACCTTTAATCAGTGAACAAAGGGGAGCGGGGCTTTCGTTTGAACAGCTCCTGAGGGAGGCAGCTCTTGCTCCTCCGCTCTCGGCGCCGACCGCTAGTTCGTTTTCACGGCGCGCTCCCTCGGCACCGGACCGCCGGTGCCGCCAAGGCCTCCTGGCACCACCATCGCTGACTCCGACGTACCCTCGGCATGGACCTCTCTCCTGGAGGATGAAGAGTTACTCCGGCCAGGCAAGAGCCGTTGAGTCCGGTGCTGGAAAGCTCCCCGGTATGCACTGTGGTCGAGCTCGCCCGGAAGCTGCGTCCGAGCCGCCTGCTCCGCAGCCGAGCGCTATGCTCAGTCGGAGCGCCCGGCACCGATGTCTGCCGCGGCACCGACGATATCCGCACCTTTCACTCCGGCCAGGCAAGAGCCGTCGAGTCCGGTGCTGGAAAGCTCCCTGGTACGGACCGTGGTCGAGCTCGCTCTGACACTGCGTCCGAGCCGCCTGCTCCACAGCCGAGCGCTATGCTCCGTCGGATCGCCCGGCACCGAGGTCTGCTGCGGCACCGACAATATCCGCACCTTTCACTCCGGCCAGGCAAGAGCCGTCGAGTCCGGTGCTGGAAAGCTCCCCGGTGCGGACCGTGGTCGAGCTCGCTCTGTAGCTGCGTCCGAGCCGCCTGCTCCGCAGCCGAGCGCTAGGCTCCGTTGGAGCGCCCGGCACCGATGTCGGCCGTGGCACCGACAATATCCGCACCATTAACTCTGGCCAGGCAAGAGCCGTCGAGTCCGGTGCCGGAAAGCTCCCCGGTACGCACTGTGGTCGGGCTCGCCCGGAAGCTGCGTCCGAGCCGCCTGCTCCGCAGTCGAGCGCGATGTTCAGTCGGATCGCCCGGCACCGATGTCTGCCGCGGCACCGGCAGTATCCACACCGTTAGCTCCGGCCAGGCAAGAGCCGTCGAGTCCGGTGCTGGTAAGCTCCCCGGTACGGACCGTGGTCAAGCTCGCTAGGAAGCTGCGTCCGAGCTGCTTGCTCCGCAGCCGAGCGCTATGTTCAGTGGGACAGCCGGCAACAATGTCTGCCGCGGCACCGTCAATGTCTGCACCATTAACTCCGGCCAGGCAAGAGCCGTCGAGTCCGGTGCCGGAAAGCTCCCCGGTACGGACCGTGGTCGAGCTCGCCCTGAAGCTGCGTCCGAGCCGCCTGCTCCGCAGCCGAGCGCTATGCTCCATCGGATCGCCCGGCACCGATGTCTACCGCGGCACCGACAATGCCCGCACCATTAACTCCGGTCAGGCAAAGGCCGTCGAGTCTAGTGCTGGAACACTCCCCGGTACGGACCGTGGTCGGGCTCGCTATGAAGCTGCATCCGGGGTGCCGGCTATGGTCGAGCTCACTGTTCCCTCCACGCCGGAGACAGTGTCCACGGCGAGGGGGCTGATTGCAACGACAGCATCTACGCTGCCTCAACCCCCGGCACCGCCGGTGGGGGTTGCATAGTCGATGGGCAAGCCTGCCTTGATCAGGCCACCCTACCTCGGCACCGCACAGCGGCACCGTTCAGGGTCGCGGTCCCGCAGATGTTCTCGGTCCCGTCATCGATCTAGGTCTCGGCACCATTCTCCATGTTGGTACCAGTAGTGCTCGCGGCACCAGTCAGCATCCCATTCGCCGGTCCGGGACACTCAGCACCGATCACGCCCCAGGCACCGGGACACTCGTAGCCACTCCTGATCATCGAGCCTCGCACCCTCGGTCGACCGCCCGGCACAGCTTCGGTGGCAGGTCCCGTTCTCGGTACCGGTCGGTCTACCGGTACCGATCCCCGGTGCTGCATCGAGCGACGTCAGTTACAGATGGAGACTCTACCAAGAGCTTGCTGCTCCTCCAGGGCCATCCAGCCATGCATCAGTGTCGTCCCGTGCGGACACTTCATATGCGTAGCACTCTGTTTTCCGATGTGCCCTCCAGGGTCTTCCAGGAGACCTATCAGTGGTCATTCTGGACGCCGTGGGTGTACTACCACGCCAGAGGCGTACCGGTGATCCCATCTCGCTCCATTCCCTCCGAGCTCTGGGGGCCAGAGGTGACAATTGGTCGTCCCCGTCCGACCGGTACAGAGCAACCCCCGGTTCGGCACCAGGCTCCCAGATCCCACTGGATCAGGAGGTTGTCCAGGAGCTCGAGCCCACACAGGACCCGCTTGTCCCGGGCCTTTCTTCTTCCTCCTCCCCAGATGAGGCGGGGGCAGGAACATACCCCTCCGGCCCTCCTCTGATCGAAATGCGACCAGCCCCTAAATCCAAAGAGGCTGGGCATGTGGTCTTGCTGGGCCATACGATGTACTCGGAGGGGGCCCTGCACCTTCGTGTAGCGCACCAGCAAGCCCTGCTTATCCGCTACTGTGGGTGGCGGTGGGCAAATTTTCAGAGTCGGTTCTTCGGAACTCCCGAGGCCCTCCTGCAGCAAAAGACGGAGCTGGAGAGAGCTTCCCTCCAGGCCTCGTTGGACGCAGCTGACTCCGCTGCCATGACTCTGGCCTCGGGTGTTGCCACGCGGCGCGTTTCAGGGCTCCAGTTATCGAGCCTTCTTTCGCAGCTGCAGCACGCTATACAGATCTTGCCCTTCAATGGCACAGGCCTGTTCTCTGACAACGCTGGCCCTAGGCTGCAGAACCTAAAGGGCAGCAGGGTCACTTTGCTCTCTCTCGGCATGCACATGCCGGTGATTCAGCGCCGACGTTTCCGTCCCCAACCTCCGCTCTTACCCTACGCCTTGGCAAGGTCAGGACATGGCCAGCGGGCGTGGCTTACACGGTCGTGGCCACCAATCCGCACCCCAAAGGAGCCAGAATTAGGGTCCTTCTGACCACCAATGGGGCAAAGCCTTCCCATCCTCGCCCCTCCTAAGGACCCCTCTCACGAGCGATTCCTCTGGCAAGAGGTGCGGACGCTCCTCCTCATCGGAGCTATACAGGAGGTACCTAAGGGCGAAACCTAATCCCCTAGGCAAAGGGAGGTCTCAGACCTATCCTAGGCCTGCAGGAACTCAACAAGTCACGATGCAGATGAGTTCCGCATGGTACCCAGGGCAACCGTCATCCCATCCTGGGATCCCGGAGGCTGGTACGCTGCCCTCGCTATGAAGGGCACGTGCTTTTCACGTTGCCTTTTCTCTTCCACACAGAAGGTACCCTCGGTTTGGGGCCTACCATCGTTATTCCCAGTATACGGCCCTCCCGGTTGGCCTCTATGCAGCCCAGGGGTATTCAAGGTGCATGGCGGTAGTCGCCACCTTTCTTCACCACCGTCGGATACACATTCTCCGTATCTAGACGAGTGGCTCATTCGAAGAACCCCCAGGCCCAAAGTACCAGTCATGTGGGCATCGACACGAACCTATTCCTGTGTCTAGGCCTGATGATCATTAGTAAAATCCACTCTGATTCCCATACAGGGAAAGGAATTCATTGGGACCACCCCGGACTCCAGACTCGCCAGAGCCTGCTTTCATCAGCCTTGGTTTCAGGCGAGGGTAACAATTGTACCAGGTCTACGGACCTTCCCGCCAACTTGGGCTCGCTCTTGCCTCGGTTTCCTGAGTCACATGGCTGTCTACACGTTTGCAGCCAAACATATCAGGCTTCGCCTCTGTTCACTTCAATCGTGGCTCACCTGGGTGTGCCACCCGGGCAGAGGTGGCATACTCGTGGTCGTCTCGTTCCCCCCGAGCAGCCTAGGCTCCCTCAACCAGGAGTCGGCGTCCTCCCCGGTGTATCCGGGGTTGCTGTTTCATTCACCCCTCGGGGTCCCTCATGACAGACAGCCCATCTCTCGGCTGGGTGCGCACCTGGTGTAGTTTCGCACTCACGGCCTTTGGTCAGTGCAAGAGCTGGCCTTCCACATCAATGTCCGAGAGCTGAGAGCAGTCTGCCTTGTGTACCAGGCGATTCAGCTGGCGGATCGTCTCAGCAGATCCTTCCTGTCTCACAAGTGGTGGTTTCCTCCCGTCTTTATCTATTCCGTTTTCCAGAAGTGGGTCTTCCCCCGCATAGCCCTCCTCGCTCTCGCGAGAACGGAAAGAGAGAGAGAAACTCTCCTCGTTCTTCTTCGAGTGATTGCTCCAATGCATTCCAGTTAGGTGTGCGCGCCGCGCGTGCACGGTATTCGGAACTTTTTTACCCTAGCAACCCCGGCGGGCCGGCTGGGCGCCCCCTGGAGTGGCGCCGCCATGGCGCTGAATATATATCCCAGCCGGCCCGTCCGCTCCTCAGTTCCTTCTTCCCGCCCGTGACGGTTAGCTGGAACTGTGGAGTGCTCTGTTAGTCCTCCACACCCCTAGCAGTTTCTCCGGTTTTCTTGTATATAGTTATTAGTTAGTTCATAGTTGGTTAGTTAGAATAGTAGTTAAGGAATTAGGAGGGGTCCTCCTTCCTTTTTCCCCCGCCCGGCGGGGCTCATGCCCCAGACACCGGGTTTCAAGCCGTGCTCGGCTTGTCAACGGTTGATGCCCGTTGGGGACGCTCACGATTCCTGCCTCCGCTGTCTGGGGGAATCGCATCGTACGGACAAGTGTCCAATTTGTGCTGCCTTTAAACCGCGGACCAGGAAAGAGCGAGACTCCAGGCTCAAGCAGATCCTGATGGAGTCGGCGCTGCGTCCACCGGCACCACCCCCCGCGGCACCGAAATCAGGCTCGGTGCGCAGCACATCGGCGGCAGCAGCCCGGACCTCGGAGGCGTCCCGGCCACCGAAGCCGGCACCGGTATCACGGCGCCGCTCCCCGTCCCCGGCGCGCAAAAAGAAGGCGCCAACGGCGGCGAAAGCCCCGACTCCGGGACCGATTGCCCAGCCACTGTCAACTCCCGTGGCTCCGGCGGTGGTGGTGCACGCTCAGTGCATAGATCCGGCAGCTCCGGCGCCAGAAGAGCCGTTGAGCCCGGCCACCCCCTGCTCCCCGGCACCGCCCGAGGTAGAGCTGGAACTCCCAACTACGCCAGAGACTTACTCTAAGGCGCGGGAGCTTATTGCGCTGACAGAGGCTCCGAGCCTCCGGCCCCCGGCACCGCCGGTGCGGGCCGTGCCTTCGGCTGGGAAGCCAGCCATGATGCAGCGCCCAGGCACCGACGATCACCGCGCAAGGGTCTTCAGCCGGTCCCGCTCGCGCAGCAGATCACCATCTCGGCGACCTCGCTCCCGCCGCCGATCAACACCTCGCCACCGCTCCCCATCTCGGTACCGCCTGTTCGCGTACCGCCGGGCGCCGAGGCACCGCTCCCGGCCGGACCGCCGGTACCGTCGACGGTCGGCCTCTAGAGACAGGTCGCGGCACCGCGGTGACCACAGTCCTTCTCGGCACCGTGACCGCAGTCCTTCTCGGCACCGTGACCGTGCCCCCTCTCGGCACCGAGACCGCAGCCACTCCAGGCGACGGGACCGCAGCTACTCCAGGCGCCACGACCGCAGTGCTTCCCGATACAGAAGCCGCAGCAGGTCGCCGTCCAGGCACCGATGCGACCGTTGGTCCCGGTCATGCTCCCGGTACCGGGACAACAGACATGGCCCGACGGTTCCGCCAGCGGACGCGCACCGGCCGACCGCGGGACAGTCGACAGGCGCCAGCCCCAGTGGTCACGCCAAGCATCGGTCGTGTCCCAGGGTGGAAGTGCAGCGGGCCTCAGAGCGGATACCCCAGGTCCAGCCTATGGTCCACAGCAGTGGGGTTTCTGGGTCCCTTGGGCACAGCACGAAGCACACGGGCTCCCCTTGCCCACTCGACCTCCGGGTTCTGAGCGCCGCGCGCCAGAAGCGACTGTTAGTAGGGCCCCACCATCACCTACAACAGGAGCTTCGCAGCCACCCCCGTCGGTGCAGCCAGCCGTAGAGGTCCCTGCCCCATTGGTGGACGAACCACCTCCAGAGCCTACGGGCCAGGGCCTGTCGTCGGCCTCATCGCCGGACGAGGCGGTCGCGGGCTCGTCAACAGCGGACCCGCCACCCATAGACTTAAAAGCGCACCAGGACCTGCTTCGCAGGGTCGCGCAATCCATTAACCTCCCGATTGCAGAGGTAGTTGAGAACGACGACCCCGTTACCAACGTTATCGGGTCAGAGGCTCCAGTCCGGGTGGCGCTCCCCTTTATTCGGACAATTCAGCGTAATGCCAATACCATCTGGCAAACGCCGGCGTCTGTACCTCCGACGGCAAGGGGAGTGGAGCGCAAATACTCGGTTCCCCCTACAGGATACGAGTATTTGTATACTCACCCGACTCCAGACTCCCTCGTCGTCCAGTCGGTAAATGATCGAGAGCGCAACGGTCAACCGGCGGCGACCCCTAAGTCCAAAGACGCGAGACGTATGGACCTCTTAGGTCGGAAGATCTACTCGGCTGGAGGCCTGCAGCTACGCATAGCCAATCAATCGGCATTGCTGGCCCGATACACTTACGAAATGCTGCTCTCCCTCTCCAAGTTTGCAGATCTTGTCCCGCGCCTCGCGTCAGGAGTTCGCCGCCTCCTCGAGGACGGCAAAAAGTCCGCGCGCTCCTCCATCCAGGCAGCGCTCGATTCAGCAGACTCAGGAGCCCGCACTCTCGCCTCTGGCGTCACTATGCGGAGGATTTCCTGGCTCCAATCCTCCACCTTGGCCCCGGAGGTACAGTACTCTCTGCAGGACTTGCCGTTTGAAACGCACGGCCTTTTCTCAGAGAAGACGGACGCCGTATACAAACCCTTAAGGACGGTCGCAGAGCCATCCGGACTCTGGGGATGCACACGCCGCGACACAGCGGCAACCCTTCCGTGAGACAGCCACCCCGGCCGTTCACCCACGCCAGATCCCGACCGTATAACAGCCGCCGGAACAACCTTACACGCCGCCCGACCATCAGGCAATAGGCGCAATCAGTCCCAGTCGTCCGCTAAGGCCCCCCAAGGGCCTAAGCAGGCGTTTTGATGGGACGCCCGGGGACGGCTCTTCAGTCTCTCCATCGGATCCTACCCCTTTGTTTTCGAACCGCCTCTCTTATTTCCTCCCGGCATGGGCCAGTTTAACATCGGACAGCTGGGTCCTGTCTACGGTCCAGTCAGGGTACCGCCTCCGCTTTATTTCGCCCCTCCTTCCCACCCGCCTCCCGATCCCTCTTCAGGGACCCTGCTCACGAGCAGGTCCTTCAACAAGAGATCGAGACTCTCCTAACCTTGGGTGCCATAGAGGAGGTGCCTCCCGACCGGCGGGGCAAGGGTTTCTATTCCCATTATTTCCTCATCCCCAAAGCCAAAGGAGGCCTCCGTCCCATCCTGGACCTCCGGAAGCTCAACCGGTACCTGATAAAACTCAAATTCCGCATGGTATCCCTGGGGACTATTATTCCCTCCTGGATCCGGGAGACTGGTTTGCCGCCCTCGACATGCGAGACGCCTATTTCCATGTCGCAATTTACCCCCCGCATCGTCGCTACCTCCGCTTCATGGTGAACGACAGACATTACCAGTTCGCAGTGCTGCCCTTCGGCCTTTCCACCGCCCCGAGAGTGTTCACAAAGTGTATGGCGGTGGTGGCCGCGGCCCTCCGTCGTCGTCGGGTACACGTGTATCCGTACCTCGACGATTGGTTGATACGCGGTCCATCACGTCAGCTGGTAGCACACCAAGTGACCGATATCCTGTCGCTGTTTCGGGAGCTCGGTCTGCTCATCAACTTCGAAAAGTCTGCCCTAACTCCAGCTCAAAGGGTGGAGTTTATCGGAGCGGTCCTGGATTCCCAGTTGGCCAGGGCCTATCTTCCGCCCAATCGGTACCTGACTCTCGCGGCTTGCATCACGGAGCTCCAAGCCTTTCCCACGACGACAGCCCGGTCCTGTCTTCGCCTCCTAGGCCACATGGCGTCGTGCACTTTTGTGACAACTTATGCCCGGTTGCACCTTCGCCCACTCCAGACGTGGCTGGCCTCTGTGTACCGTCCACATCGCGACCCCATGGACTTGATTGTCACAGTCCCGAGGGCCACTCGACACCCTCAATTGGTGGCTGATCCTCAGGTAGTCTGTGCAGGGTACCTTTCCGCCCGCCGTGTCCCTCCATTACCTTGACCACAGATGCCTCGGACATGGGTTGGGAGCGCACCTAGGCGATGTTCACACGCAAGGCACCTGGTCCTCCGAGCTCGCCCTACACATCAATGTACGGGAGCTCCGGGCGATTCGGTTGGCGTGTCAGGCCTTCGAGGCCCATCTCCGCGGCCGCTGTGTCACCGTGATGACGGACAATACATCCGCGATGTTCTATGTCAACAAGCAGGGCGGGGCACGCTCCTCCCTGCTTTGCACGGAAGCGCTTCGCCTGTGGGACTTTTGCATAGCCCGCTCCATTCACCTCCAAGCGTCGTTTCTTCCGGGCACTCAGAACACAATAGCCGATCGCCTCAGCAGATCCTTCCTCGCACACGAGTGGTCCATTCGCCCGGACGTGCTGCATACGATCTTCCGAAGGTGGGGATTTCCCCAACTAGACCTCTTTGCGTCGGAGATCAACAGGAAGTGCGCCCGGTTCTGCTCCTTCCAGGGACGTTCCCGTGGGTCCCTGTCGGACGCGTTCCTGTGCTCATGGAAGGATCACCTCCTTTACGCCTTCCCTCCGTTCCCACTCGTTCATCGGGTGCTCCTAAAGCTTCGGAGGGACAAGGGCCGTCTCATCCTGATTGCTCCGGCCTGGCCGAGGCAACATTGGTTCACCCTGCTGCTCGAGCTGTCCGTCCGAGAACCCATTCCTCTCCCGTTGTGGCCGGACCTTATCACACAAGACTTCGGCCGGCTCCGCCACCCGGACCTCCGCTCCCTGCATCTTACAGCCTGGTACCTGACTGGTTGACTTGCGCCGAGCAATCCTGCTCGCGGGCTGTTCAGCGGGTCCTGACGGAGAGCAGGAAACCGTCAACGCGGTCCACCTATCTAGCAAAATGGAAACGCTTCGCTATTTGGTGCGACCAGAAAGGCCACAACCCCTTTCTCGTCCCTATTCCGGTTATCCTGGACTACCTTTGGTCTCTTAAGGAGCAGGGCCTCGCGGTCTCCTCCTTAAGGGTTCACCTGGCATCTTTATCTGCGTTTCGTCCGCCGGTTGAGGGACGCTCCATATTTTCCAACCATATGGTCTCCCGCTTCCTCAGGGGGTTAGACCGCATGTTTCCACCCGTCCGACACCCGACGCCGGTCTGGGACTTAAACCTGGTGTTGGCCAAGCTCATGGGTCCACCGTTTGAGCCTCTGGCATCTTGCTCCTTGCTCCATCTCTCGTGGAAGACGGCCTTCCTTGTCGCGATAACATCGGCGCGACGGGTCTCCGAGCTCAGTGCCTTGACGGTCGGTCCTCCTTATACGGTCTTCCACACGGACAAGGTCCAGCTCCGACCGCATCCGGCCTTCCTCCCGAAGGTCGTTTCGGCCTTCCATATAAACCAGGACATCTTCCTCCCTGTGTTCTACCCGAGGCCACACGCCTCCTCTCGGGAGCAGCGGCTTCACTCCCTGGACGTCCGCAGGGCTCTCGCCTTCTATATCGAGCGCACGAAGCCGTTCCGGCGTTCGCCCCGGCTCTTCGTTGCTATTGCGGAGCGTATGAGGGGCGAACCGGTCTCCTCACAGAGGATTTCCTCGTGGGTGACGGCTTGTATCCGGGCGTGTTACGATCTCGCCGAGTACCACCGCCGACTGACGCCCACTCTACCAGAGCTCAGGCCTCTTCGGCTGCCTTCCTGGCCCATATTCCGCTCCAGGAGATATGCAGGGCAGCCACCTGGTCCTCCGTACACACCTTCGCGGCACACTATGCGTTGGTGCAACAATCAAGAGACGATGCAGCCTTCGGCTCCGCGGTACTGCACTCTGCCACGTCTCACTCCGACCCCACCGCCTAGGTAAGGCTTGGGAATCACCTAACTGGAATGCATTGGAGCAATCACTCGAAGAAGAAAAGACGGTTACTCACCTGTAGTAACTGGTGTTCTTCGAGATGTGTTGCTCCAATCCCTTCCAGACCCGCCCACCATACCCACTGTCGGAGTAGCCGGCAAGAAGGAACTGAGGAGCGGACGGGCCGGCTGGGATATATATTCAGCGCCATGGCGGCGCCACTCCAGGGGGCGCCCAGCCGGCCCGCCGGGGTTGCTAGGGTAAAAAAGTTCCGAATACCGTGCACGCGCGGCGCGCACACCTAACTGGAATGGATTGGAGCAACACATCTCGAAGAACACCAGTTACTACAGGTGAGTAACCGTCTTTTCCAAGGCCTCTCCCCAGGCTCGGTCTTGGAGGATTTTCCTGAGGCCGTGGATCAGCCATCTGCCGTACGCTGTCCACTGTCCCCGCTGGTTCACGAGGTCCTGCTCAAACTCCGCAGGGACAGAGCGCCCCTGATCGGGATCGCTCCAGTGTAACCTGGGCAGCACTGGCACACCATGTTGCTACACCTGTCGGTAGCAACCCTCTTGGCACAGACCCCATGACGCGGAATCACGACAACCTTCACCACCCGGTCTTGTAATCCCGGCACCTCACAGCAGGACTCCTGCGTGGCTAAACCGATCCGAGTTACGTTGTTCGGCCTCGGTTCTGCGAGATTCTCCGGGGTGGTAGACAATCGTCCATTCGGTTCAAGTATCTGGCCGAGTGGAAGCGTTTCTCATGCTGCTCCGAAACGCGCAATGTTTCTCCCGCCGAGATCCCGCTCCATTCCATCTGGTTCCTCAGGGCTTGGAGCGTTTATACACCCCCCCAGTGGGGCCCCGCCATAAACCTGGCTCTTCAATCTGGTTCTAACCAGCTTTATGACTGCCCTATTCGAGCCAATGTCAACATGCTCCTTGATATACCTGTCCTGCAAGGCAGTTTTCCTGTAACCTTTCCTACGGCCAGATGAGTCTCTGAGCTTCAGACTCTCACAATAGGCCCAAGGTATACTGTGTCCCTCAAGGACAAGGGCAGTTATTACCATGTCCGACCTGCCTCCCTACGGAGGTGTCTGCCTTTTATATCTACCAGGATATCTTCCTTCCAGTGGAGAGCAACAATTGCCCTCCTTTGACATCCGTAGAGCGTCTGCAATCTATATCTAGCGGACAGAGCCCTCTCATAACGCCCCCAAAACCTTCATTGTACCGGCATACCGGACGAAGGGCATACCTGTCTCCTCCTAGAGGATTTCATCTTCAATGATGTTGTGCATACGCACCTCCTGTGTTTTGGCCCATGTTCCATAGCGCCACCTTACTGCACATTCCACCAGGGCTCAGGCTTCTCTGCTGCCTTCCTGGCTCACATACCCTTCCAGGGGCTATGTCGTGCAACTACCTGGTCCTCGGTCCGGACCTTTGCTTCTTTGGTCTAATTGTCCAGAGCTGATGCAGCCTTTGGCTTAGCAGTTTGCATTCTGCGACATCTACCTCCGACCCCACCGCCTAGGTAAGGCTTGGGAATCACCTAACTGGAATGCATAGGAGCAATCACTCGAAGAAGAAAAGACGGTTACTCACCTGTAGTAACTGTTGTTCTTCGAGATGTGTTGCTCCTATCCATTCCAGACCCGCCCTCCTTCCCCACTGTCGGAGTAGCCGGCAAGAAGGAACTGAGGAGCGGACGGGCCGGCTGGGGTATATATCCTGCGCTATAGCGGCGCCACTCCAGGGGGCGCCCAGCCGGCCCGCCGGAGTTGCTAGGGTAAAAATGTTCCGGAGAGCCGTGCACGCGGCGCGCACACCTGACTGGAATGGATTGGAGCAACACATCTCGAAGAACACCAGTTACTACAGGTGAGTAACCGTCTTTTCCTGGGCCATAAGATGTACTCGGCAGGCACCCTGCAACTTCGCGTAGCGAACCAGCAAGCCCTGCTTAGCCGTTACTATGGGCGGCAGTGAGAGAATTTATGGAGTCGGTTTCTCAAATCTCCCGTCAAGAGTTTGATGCCCTCCTGGAAAAAGGACCGAAGTGGCGAAAGCTTCCCTCCAGACCTTGTTGGATGTAGCGGTCTCCACAGCCACGACTCTGGCCTCGGGTGTTGCCATGAGGCGCATTTCATGGCTCCAGTTATCGAGCCTTCCCTCGCAGCTGCTGCACACTATACAGGACTTGTCCTTCAATGACAAAGGCCTGTTCTCAAACTGACCCTAGGCTGCAAGGCCCAAAGGACAGCGATGTCACTACTCCCTCTCAGCATCTACATGCCGATGTCTCACTGCTGACCTCTGCGCCACCCTCACCGCCCTTACCCTGCGCCTAGACAAGGACAGGGCTTTGCCAGCAGGCGACGCTGAGGCAGTCATAGGCGTTGGTCGGGACCCCAAGGGGCCAAAATCAGGGTCCTCCTAACACCAATCGGGCAAAAGCCTATCCCTCCTCATCCCTCTTAGGGACCCCTCTCACGAGCAATTCCTCGTGCAAGAGGTGCGGGTGCTCCTCACCATCGGAGCTATAGAGGAGGTTCCAAGGACGAAGGGACAAAAGGTTCTAGCCCACTAGTTTCTGATCCCCAAGGTGAAGGGAGGTCTCAGATCTATCCTACACCTGCGGGAGCTCAACAAGTAATGATGTAACTGTCATTCCAGTTTACGGTCCTCCCGGTCGGCCTCTATGCAGCCCCCTGTGTATTCACAGTGTCTAGCTGTAGTCGCCGCCCTCTCCGCCACCGTCGGATACACGTGCTCCGTATCTGGACGATTGGCTCATTCCAGGGGCCACCAGGGCCCAAGTTACCTCTCGTGTGGGCGTCGATGAGGTCCTATTCCTGCGTTTAGGCCTCATGATCCATATAGCGAAATCCACCCTGATTCCCACTCAGGGAGTAGACTTAACTGAGGCCACCTTGGACTTCAGTATCGCACAGCCTGCTTCCCTATGCCTTGATTTCACGTGAGGGTAACCATTGTACAAGGTCTACAGACCTTTCCGGCAACTTTGTGTTGAACTTGCCTAGGTTTCCTGGGCCACATGGCTGCCTGCACGTGCGTAACCGAACATGCCAGGCTTCGCCTCCGTACACTTTAATCGGGACTCACATCGGTGTACCACACGGCCAGAGACAGCATGGTCATGGTCGCCTTGATCCCCCCGAGCGTCCTAGGCTCCCCCGACTGGGAGTCGATGCCCTCCCTGATGTGTGCAGGGATGCTGTTCCATCCACCTCACCCCTCGGTGTCCCTCATGATGGACGCCCCCATCTCTTGGCTGGGGTGCTCACTTGGGTCAGTTTCCCACTCCAGACCTTTGGTTGGCTCAACAGCTGCCCTTGCACATCAATGTCCGGGAGTTGGGAGCAGTCTGCCTTGTATGCCAGGCGTTTCCGCAGCACCTACAAGGCTGTTGTGTCTCGGTGTTCACAGACAACACAACGGACACCCGTTGCATAAACAAGCATGGTGGAGCACGGTCCTCCTCTCTTTCCAGGGAGCTATCCAGCTCCGGGACTCCTGCACAGCTCAATCGAGGGACCTGGTAGCGTCCTTTCTTCTAGGGGTCCGGAACACTCTGGCGAATCGCCTCAGCAGTTCCTTCCTGTCTTTCAAGTGATTGATTCCTCCGGATGTTATCCATTACGTTTCCGGAACTTCGCTCTCGCGGGAACAGAACGAGAGAGAAGTTCTGCTCATGCCAAGGCCTCTCCCCGGGCTCGATCTTGGCTGCTTTTCTGATGCCGTGGACGAGCCGTCTGCCGTCCACTTTCCCACCGCTCCCGCTGGTTCGCAAGGTCCTGCTAACACTCCGCAGGGACAGAGCGCATCTGATCATGATCGCTCCAGCGTGGTCCAGGCAGCACTGGTACACCATGTTGCTAGACCTGTCGGTAGCCAACCGATTCCCCTGCCTCTTTGCCCAGACCTCATAACGCTGGATCATGGCAAACTTTACCACCTAGACCTGCAATCCCTGCACATCTCCGCATGCCTGCTGCGGGCCTAAACTGATCCGAGTTACATTGTTCTGCCTCGGTTCTACAGGATTCTCCTGGGTGGTAGGAAGCCTTCCACTCGGTTAACGTATCCGCCCAACTGGCAGTTTTTTCTTTTGCTGCTGCGAAACACAAAGTTTCCCCCACAGAGGTTCCGATCCATTTCCTCTGGGACTGCCCATGATCTTCTAACAGCAGCGCCTGGCGCAGTTCATCATTAAGGGTGCACTTTGCAGCCGTCTCTACCTCCCTCCCAAGGGAGAGTGGCCGCTTCATATTCTCACACGCTGTGGTTTCTAGGTCCCTCAAGGGCTTGGGGCATTTATGCCCCCAGGTTCGCCGCCCCACCAACTCCTGGGTCTTCAGCCTGGTTATAAGCAGACTTATGCCTGCTCCATTCGAGCCACTGACAACATGCTCGCTGAGATACCTGTCCTGAGGGACAGTTTTTTCCTTGTAGCCTTTGCATCGGCTTGACAAGTCTCCGAGCTTCGGGCTCTCACAGTGGACCCACGGTGCACTATGTTGCGTAAGGACAAGGGGCGGTTGGGACCACGTCCGGCCTTCCTCCCTAAGGTGCTGTTGACCTTTCATATCATCCGGGATATCTTCCTTCCGGTCTTCTCTCCGAAGACCCATTCATCGCGACGGGAGCACATTTGCCCTCCCTAGACGTCCGTAGGGCGCTCACTTTTTATGTCGAGCGGACAAGCCTTTTTGTACGCCCCCAACTCTTCGTTGTATTGGCAGACCGGATGAAGGGCCTGCCTGTCTCCTCCCAGAGCTTTCCATCTTGGGTGATGTTATGCATTTGCACCTCCTGTGACTTGGCCCATGTTCCGTCGAGCCACCTTACTGCTCATTTCACCAGGGCTCAGGCTTCTTCTGCTGCCTTCCTGGCTCACATACCCTTCCAGGGGCTATGTCGTGCAACTACCTGGTCCTCGGTCCGGACCTTTGCTTCTTTGGTCTAATTGTCCAGAGCTGATGCAGCCTTTGGCTTAGCAGTTTGCATTCTGCCACGTCTCACTCCGACCCCACCGCCTAGGTAAGGCTTGGGAATCACCTAACTGGAATGCATAGGAGCAATCACTCGAAGAAGAAAAGACGGTTACTCACCGTTGTAACTGTTGTTCTTCGAGATGTGTTGCTCCTATCCATTCCAGACCCGCCCTCCTTCCCCACTGTCGGAGTAGCCGGCAAGAAGGAACTGAGGCGCGGACGGGCCGGCTGGGGTATATATCCGGCGCCATAGCGGTGCCACTCCAGGGGGCGCCCAGCCGGCCCGCCGGAGTTGCTAGGGTAAAAATGTTCCGAAGAGCCGTGCACGCGCGGCGCGCACACCTACATGGAATGGATAGGAGCAACACATCTCGAAGAACAACAGTTACTACGGTGAGTAACCGTCTTTTCAGTAAACAACATGTGCACAAGCTCTCTCTTAAGACATTCTTCTTCTACCAACTTCTGAGGTGTCCCATGTTGCAGGGAGGTTACATTGGGGATGAGAGGAAATCTACCTGAGCTGTAACCTGAGCCAGAAGGGGGGTTGGGAGAATTCACACCTTCTGCCTAGGAGACTGAACAAAGGACAGGGGGGGAGAGGGGAGAGGGGAGAGAGCTGCTGGAGGGGTTTTGGTTTCAGTTTGGGCTGGGGGGTGCAACGCAGGGAACCCCAAGCTGGGGTCTAAGCTCCCTGAACCCCCAGAAGGGCCAGATTGAGGGGTCCTGGTTGTACCTACAAGCTCTGCTGTAGCCTGCGTCCCTATTGTCCAATAAACCTTCCGTTTTACTGGCTGGCTGAGAGTCACTGTGAGTCCCAGGAAGAGGGGTGCAGGGCCCTGACTCCCCGGCACTCCGTGACAGGAGCCTCCTCACCCTCGGACACAAGTGTCACGGAGTCCCCGGGCGATGCTCTGGAACTGCTCCCCACCAAGCCAGGCAGGACTCTGGGGAGCCTCCTCTCCCTTGGAGCAGCCTGTCTGCAGGGCAAGAAGCTCCCACGGCTTCACCTCCTGGGTCTCTCCTTGGAGCATTCAGCATCCTCTGCCCTCCGTGCGCTTCCCACAGCGAGTCCGCCCAGGCGGGGTCCTGGGGGAGCCAGAGGGCCCTGCACCCCAACTCCGCAGTCAGACGTGACTCTCAGCCAGCCAGGAACACAGAGGTTTATTCGATGACAGGAACATGGGCTAAAACAGAGCTTGTAGGTACCGCGAGCGGGACCCCTCAGCCGGGTCCATTCTGGGATCCAGCGAGCCAGACACCCATGTTTGCCCTCACTCCTCGTCCCCAGCCAGCTCCAGACTGAAACCCCCTCCAGTCCCTCCTCTCTGGCCTTTGTCTCTTTCCCAGCCATTTGTTGCCAGGATACAGAGTGTTGGCCATTTATGCACAATGGAAACTTGAGAACTGCATATGGGAAACTGAGGCACCCACACAGTATTCAGAGGAAACATTAAGAACAGTCCCACTTCATCACACCTGGGCCCTTTGTGTGACACGTTGGTCCCTGTCCCCTGCCCAAACCTTCCCCCCCGACCCCCAAGGCACCAACATACCCACCACCCAGCTAATGGGGTGGGGGATAATTGGTGTCTATATAAGAAAAAGCCCCAAATATTGGGACTGTCCCTATAAAATCATGACATCTAGTCACCCTAGCTCTGAGTCTGGCAGGAGGGGCCGGGTGCTGGAGGGGCCGGAGAGGGGCTGGCCCAGCAGTTCGGGGCTGGCCTGGGACCCAGGAGCCCTGGGGTCATTCCCGGCCCTGCCACAGACTGTGTGTGACCCTGGGCCAGTCACTGACTCCTCTGGGCCTCCCCCCGCAGCTGGGCCAGGGGGACAATGGCCCGGCCCTGCCCCACGGGGTGGGGGGTGGGTGAATGCAGCAGAGAGGGGGAGGGGCTCAGAGACTGTGGGGCCAGAGAAGCCCCTGAGGGAGATCAATGGTGGGAGCAGCTGAGAGGCCGAGCTGTGCCTGACCCACGGAGACTGAGCCCCCGCTCTGGAGGGTGCCTGGGGGGGCAGGTCTCAGGGCCATGGAGGTGGGGGAGGGGGAAGCTCAGAATTTCTGTCTGTGGGGCCAGCCCCAAACCTTCCCCTGGAACTACATTTACCCACAACAACCCAGAGACCCACCCCCCCCC
Source organism: Mauremys reevesii (assembly GCF_016161935.1). NCBI lineage: Eukaryota > Metazoa > Chordata > Testudines > Geoemydidae > Mauremys > Mauremys reevesii. The sequence continues at coordinate 285,158 of NW_024100895.1, read as the reverse complement.
CCAGACACACCCGTCCTACCCCAGCCGGCAGCAGAGGGTTGAGGCACCAGGGAAGGGGACGGAGAGTCCCAGGCCCGTTGCTGGGGGCCCTGCTCTGGGGGGGGCTGCTCCCTGGGCCGGCCCCGCTCTCCAGCTGCCCGGGGCCATGGCAGGCGCCGGGCGAGTCCTGCAGCCCGACCCCAGGCCCTGCTCTGCCCCCTGCGAGGGAGAAGTAGGGAACCGAGCCCTGCTGGGGCCGGCTCTGCCTGGCGACTGGTGATGCTGCCCAGCCCCGGTGCTGACTGGCCCCTGGCCTGGGGGTGCCCAATCCCCGGGGCCGTGGGTAGCGTCCGGGGGGCTGGTGCTCGGAGCTGGGCAGAGAAGGTCTCAGTCTGGGGGGACCCGACGAGTTTCCAGGTCTCTCCCTCCTGAGCAGCGATGGGGGCAGGTCGGATCCTGGGGGCTGGGAGCCGCTGGGCTGGGGCTTTGCTGGTGACACTGACGGTGCTGAGAACCCACCTGGCTCATTGCACGGAGCCCGAAGGTGAGCAGAGACCCCAGCGCCCCGGGGAGCCCCGTCCTGGGCAGCACTGGGTGTATCGGGGGGGGATCGGACCCCCAGCGTCCCGGGAGCCTTGTGCTGGGCAGGTGCTGGGTGTATCGGAGGAGGGGGGGGCTCGGATCCCAGCGGTCTGGGGAGCCCCGACCTCTCTGTGCCGGAGTCCCCTCCACACACACTCAGTGTCCGCCCCTGTGCCCAGCACAGTCTCTGCCCTACGCCCCCCCCCCGCCACGGGTCAGTGTTACTATTGCTGTTCCCTCCCCGCTGAGCTACGAGCCCGGGGGCATGAGGGGGCGGGTCCCTCAGCCCAGCCCGTTTCCCCCCTGCAGGGCTTTTCCTGTACCAGACAAAGTCTGAGTGTCACTTCACCAACGGCACCGAGCGGGTCCGGTACCTGGACCGCTACATGTACGACCAGCAGCAGATCGTGCACTACGACAGCGACCTGGGGCGGTACGAGGCGGACACGGAGCTGGGGCGGCCGAGCGCCGAGACCTGGAACAAGGACCCGGCGATCCTGGCGCAGAAGCGGGCTCAGGTGGACCGGTTCTGCCGGCACAACTATGGGGCGTGGGCGCCTTTTACCATTGACCGGAGAGGTGAGTGCGGGGGGGCGGGGATGAGTGCCCAAGACACGGGGGTCCGGAGGGGCGGCAGGGAGGGGGCGGGGCCAGGACACGGGGTCACTGGCAGGGGTGGGGCACAGACAGCAGGGGGCGGGGTCATGTTTAGGGGGCAGGGCACAGACAGCAGGGGGCGGGGTCACGTTTAGGGGGCAGGGTCACCCAGCGGCAGGTGCAGGAGGGAACCAGGGTCTGGGAGCGGCCAACATCATGTCCGGGGTCTGGCTGCAGCGCCCCCTATCGGCAGAACCCAAAGCCCCAGGCCCGGGTCAGTCCCTGGGGAATGCGATGACTAACCCTCCCCCTGCTCCCGGCCCCCTGCCCCTGTGAGCAATTCAGCCCCCAGCACCACCCTACTCAGATCCCCAGGGCAGACAGCTGCTACAGCTCCCACCCCCCTTCTTGGGTGGGGTGGGGGGAAGCGGGCAATGGGGCAGAACTTTCCACCCTCCCCCCTCAGGGTCCCCTTGGCTGGGGGGTGGGAGCAGCCCCTGTTCCCTGGTCTGAGACCCCATCTCCCTGGGCCCCAGCATCAGACAGTCCCTGGCTCTGTCCCCATGGGGGTGACAAGATGCAACTCCCCTCAGACTAGGGTGACCAGACAGCAAATGTGAAAAATCGGGACCGGGGGTGGGGGGTAATAGGAGCCTACATAAGAAAAAGACCCCAAAATTGGGACTGTCCCTATAAAATTGGGACATCTGGTCACCCTACCTCAGGCCCTTTCTGCCAGAGCCTGAAACACATGTGGGGCTGGGGCCTGGCCCTGGAGCATGAGAGCACCTCTTCTTCCTGAGCACCCTTCCGTCTCCGGCCCCTTTCCCAGCCCCCCCTCTCTCCCCCCAGTTCAGCCTGAGGTGACAGTTTTCCCCACAAAATCGGGGTCTGAGCCCCACCCCCACCTGCTGGTTTGCTCGGTGACGGGGTTTTACCCCTCGGGGATCGAGATCCAGTGGCTGAAGAACGGGCAGGAGCAGACGGCCGGGGTGGTGTCCACGGAGCTGCTCCAGAACGGAGACTGGACCTTCCAGATCCTGGTGATGCTGGAGATGAGCCCCCGGCGCGGGGACGTCTACACCTGCCAGGTGGAGCACATCAGCCTGCGGGGGCCCCTCGCCGTGCACTGGGGTAAGAGCCTCTGGGTGTGGGGCAGCCCCTGAGCCCGCAGGGGCACCCCCCCGGGGGATGGGCCTGGGGCAGAGTGCTCACATGAGCACTGCTAACCCAAATCTATCGACCTGGGCTGGGAGCTCATGTCCACAGGCTGCAAAACACCATGACACAACCTGAGTGGGGCAGTGACAGGGCGGGAGAAGAGAAAAGTCTCCATAATAATGACTGGTCTGGAGAAGGGAGATCGGGAGCATCTGTTCTCCCTGTCTCACAGCAATGGGACAAGGGGACACTCAGTGGAATGGAAAGGGGCAAATTCACACCTGGCAAAAGGAAGGACGTTTCCCACACACTGTGTGATTAGCCTGTGGAACTCACTGCCACAGGGTGTCACTGAGCCCAAGAACAGAGCAAGGGTCACACAGAGACTGGCTATTTCTGTGTCTCACAGACTATCCAGGGCTAGACTCAGAGCTGTGCCTTGGGTAGGGCGAATGGGAGCAACCGCTCCGGGCCCCGCGAGCCGGTACGATTGGCCGGCATGGCTGGTTCGGGAAGAGATGAATCTGTCACTTCTGCTCTGGGCCCCGCACCCCCCTAGAGATGGCTTGGCTAGACCAGTTGTGACGGAGCAGGGCAGATGTGACCCAGGAAGGTTGCAGGGGAGTTACACTGGGGATGGGAAGGAAGCTCCCTGAGCTGTAACCTGAGCCAGAAGGGGGGTGGGGAGAAGTGACACCTTCTGCCTGGAGACTGGACAAAGGGATGAGGAGCAGAGGGGAGGGGGCAGAGAGCTGCTGGAGGGTTTTTGTTTTTCAGTCTTGGGCTGGGGGGTGCAACGCAGGGAGCCCCAAGCTGGGGACTAAGCTCCCTGAACCCCCCAGAAGGACTCGATTGTGAGGGGTCCTGGTTGTGCCTACACGCTCTACTGTAGCCTGCGTCCCTATTGTCCAATAAACCTTCCGTTTTACTGGCTGGCTGAGAGTCACCATGAATCCCAGAAAGAGGGGTGCAGGGCCCTGACTCCTCAACACGCCATAACACCAGTTCATGCTGACAATGGACAGGGATATCAGACCTCGCGCTGCAGGGCCTGAGCCGATCTCTGAGATCACAGACCAGGAGGAGCCCTGACGTGGGGCAGATTGTCCCACAGCTGCTCCTGCAGGCCCTGGCCCCAGGCTCTGCCCCAGCTGGTGCCGGTCACTGGTGCGGACGGGAGCCCGGCCCGGAGGCCCCTGGCTCTGACCCGTCCCATGTCCCTGTTTCAGAGGCGCAGTCTGACTCCGCCAGGAGCAAGATGCTGACGGGGGTCGGGGGCTTCGTGCTGGGGCTGATCTTCCTGGCACCCGGACTCCTCATCTACCTGAAGAATAAGAAAGGTGAACGGCTCCGGGCGGGGGCGGGGCACCAGGGGGTCTCTGGGGAGGTGGGGCTGGGGGGGCTCAGGGGAATCTGGGGGCCAGAGGGGGCTGGGTTCCTAGTGGGGGGCGTTCCATGCCGTGGGGCAGGGGCTGGAGCTCTGACCCCCAGGAACCGGCTCCCCCTGCCCAGGGCTCTGACCATGTTTCTCTTTGTTTTTCAGGTATCAGAGGGGTAGCCGTGTTAGTCTGGTTCTGTAAAAGCAGCAAAGAGTCCTGTGGCACCTTATAGACTAACAGACGTTTTGCAGCATGAGCTTTCGTGGGTGAATACCCACTTCGTCGGATGCAAGTGGTGGAAATTTCCTGGGGCAGGTATATATAAGCAAGCAAGAAGCAAGCTAGAGATAACGAGGTTAGTTCAATCAGGGAGGATGAGGCCCTGTTCTAGCAGTTGAAGTGTGAAAAACAAGGGAGGAGAAACTGGTTCTGTAATTGGCAAGCCATTCACAGTCTTTGTTTAGTCCTAAAATGATGGTGTCAAATTTGCAGATGAACTGGAGCTCAGCAGTTTCTCTTTGAAACTGAACCAGACTAACACGGCTACCCCTCTGATACTTGACACCATGCAAGGCACTGCATTTAGCCGTATGGAGTGGAAATCCATCAACCTCATGAAGAAACTTGCACAAATACAGACAGATATCATCTTCCTTTCCAAATGCAAACGGATGGACATCATACCTAATGGACTAAAGGTAAAAAATCCACTGCTATCTACATACTACACAGACCACAGTGAGAGATTATGCCATACTCTATCGAAGAAACTGAGGAACCACCTGATCAGCATCCTATACAGCAAACAGGAAAACATCAAAAAAGAGCTCTCCAACCTGGAGACTCTCATCAATAACCAAACTTCCATACAAACGGACTTCACTAAAATAAGACAGGAGATCTACATTACTCACTTCACCTCTCTACAAAGGAAAAAGGACTGTAAGCTGTCTAAACTCCTACCTGCCACATGGGGCCACAACCGTGGTACCCCTAACCCACCCAGCAATATCGTCAATCTATCCAACCACACACTCAGCCCAGAAGAACAGTCGGTCCTATCTCGGGGACTCTCTTTCTGCCCTGCCACCCCCACCAACATGATACAGTTCTGCGGCGATCTGGAAGCCTACTTTACTGCCTCCGACTCAAAGAATTCTTTCAGGACAACACTGAACAGCGCACTGATACACAGTTACCCTCCCACCAACAGCACAAGAAGAAGAACTCCACATGGACTCCTCCTGAGGGTCGAAATGACAGTCTGGACCTATACATAGAATGCTTCCGCCGACGTGCACAGGCAGAAATTGTGGAAAAACAACATCGCTTGCCTCACAACCTAAGTCGTGCAGAACGCAATGCCATCCACAGCCTCAGAAACCATCCTGACATTATAATCAAAGAGGCTGATAAAGGAGGTGCTGTTGTCATCATGAACAGGTCTGACTACCAAAAGGAGGCCGCCAGACAACTCTCCAATACTAAATTTTACAGGCTACTTCCCTCAGATCCCACTGAGGAATACACTAAGAAACTGCACCATCTACTCAGGACGCTCCCTACACTAACACCAGAACTAATCAACATACCCTTAGAGCCCCGACCAGGGTTATTCTATCTACTACCCAAGATCCACAAACCCGGAAATCCTGGACGCCCCATCATCTCGGGCATTGGAACTCTCACTGAAGGACTGTCTGGATATGTGGACTCTCTACTCAGACCCTATGCCACCAGCACTCCCAGCTATCTCCGTGACACCACTGATTTCCTGAGGAAACTACAATGCATTGGTGACCTTCCAAAAAACACCATCCTGGCCACCATGGATGTAGAGGCTCTCTACACAAACATCCCACACGCTGATGGAATACAAGCTGTCAGGAACAGTATCCCTGATGATGCCACAGCACAACTGGTTGCTGAGCTCTGTGGCTTTATCCTCACACACAACTATTTCAAATTTGCTGACAATATATATCTCCAGATCAGTGGCACCGCTATGGGCACCCGCATGGCCCCACAATATGCCAATATTTTTATGGCCGACCTGGAACAACGCTTCCTCAGCTCCCGTCCACTCACGCCCCTTCTCTACCTACGCTACATCGATGACATCTTCATCATCTGGACCCATGGGAAGGAGACTCTGGAAAAATTCCACCACGATTTCAACAGCTTCCACCCCTCCATCAACCTCAGCCTGGACCAATCTACACGGGAGGTCCACTTCCTCGACACCACGGTTCAAATAAGTGATGGTCACATCAACACCACCCTATACCGAAAACCTACCGACCGCTATGCCTACCTTCATGCCTCCAGCTTCCATCCCGGACACACCACAAGATCCATTGTCTACAGCCAAGCACTGAGGTACAACCGTATCTGCTCCAACCCCGCAGACAGAGACCAACACCTAGAAAATCTCCACCAAGCATTCTCAAGACTACAGTACCCACACGAGGAAATAAGGAAACAGATCAACAGAGCCAGACGTGTACCCAGAAGCCTCCTACTGGAAGACAAACCCAAGAAAGAAACCAACAGGACTCCACTGGCCATCACATACAGTCCCCAGCTCAAACCCCTCCAACACATCATCAGGGATCTACAACCCATCCTGGACAATGATCCCACACTTTCACAGGCCTTGGGTGGCAGACCAGTTCTCGCCCACAGACAACCTGCCAACCTGAAGCATATTCTCACCAGCAACTGCACACCGCACCATAGTAACTCTAGCTCAGGAACCAATCCATGCAACAAACCTCGATGCCAACTCTGCCCACATATCTACACCAGCAACACCATCACAGGACCTAACCAGATCAGCCACACCATCACCGGTTCATTAACCTGCACATCCACCAATGTAATATATGCCATCATATGCCAGCAATGCCCCTCTGCTATGTACATCGGCCAAACTGGACAGTCTCTAAGGAAAAGGATAAATGGACACAAATCAGACATTAGGAATGGCAATATACAAAAACCTGTAGGAGAACACTTCAACCTCCCTGGCCACACAATAGCAGATCTTAAGGTGGCCATCCTGCAGCAAAAAAACTTTAGGACCAGACTTCAAAGAGAAACTGCTGAGCTCCAGTTCATCTGCAAATTTGACACCATCAGCTCAGGACTAAACAAAGACTGTGAATGGCTTGCCAATTACAGAACCAGTTTCTCCTCCCTTGGTTTTCACACTTCAACTGCTAGAACAGGGCCTCATCCTCCCTGATTGATCTAACCTCGTTATCTCTAGCTTGCTTCTTGCTTGCTTATATATACACACCTGCCCCTGAAATTTCCACCACTTGCATCCGACGAAGTGGGTATTCACCCACGAAAGCTCATGCTGCAAAACGTCTGTTAGTCTATAAGGTGCCACAGGATTCTTTGTTTTTCAGGGCGCCCCGTTCCCCAACCTGCAGGTAATTTCAATCCCCCTCCCCCGTTACACCCGCCCCCCCCCCCCCCACTGAGCACAGGCTGCCTGGGGCGCCCGTGGGGCGGCTGCTTCTGCCCCTCGGCCCCTGACACCCACCCGGCTCAGCCCCTGGGCAGCTGGGCAATGGGGCGCTGGCCCCGCGGAGGAGGAGGCTGCGGCTCCCTCGGTCCCCGTTCAGGCCGATCCCCGAGCTGCTCCCGGGGGCAGAGGGTCCTGGGTCCTGCCGAGCATCCCCCAGCCCTGCGGCTGCCGGGCAGAGTCCCTGGGGCGCCCTGGGCCTGGCAGAGAAAATCCCCCGTCCGTCCCGCCAGCCCCACGGCCAGGGGCTGATTTCTCTCCCCTCTCCCTGCAGGGCTCCTGAGTTAGATCCTGGGCGTCGGATCCCCCGGCCGGCAGGAGTTTCCGTCCGTCTGTCCCAGCCCCTCGCCCAGCCCGGAGAATGCAGAACCTGGGGCCGGTCCCTTCCTGTCCCCGCCTGCTCCCTGCGCTCTGCCCGGCTCCAGCCCACGCTGCCCCCCTGGGGACCCGTCCCTGCCCCTCACTCCCCACAGGGCCCCGGGGTGACCCTGTCCCACTGTCGAGTGGCTCACGAGTGTGGAGACCAATCTCAGGGCACAGTTAGTACCTGGGCCATGAACCCCACATTGGGTGAGTTCTGTACTGAGATTTCACCAAAGTATCGTGTGTGAACTCCGCAGGCCCTGTAACAACGTAACCGCGGAGCCCCAGACAGTCCCCTTGGGCTCTGCTCTGTCTGGCCACCCCGGCCAGTCTGCCCTTGTGATCCATCGATCATCCCTTCCCCCCCAAATCACAGCGACATTCGGTCACTCCCTGTCCCACAGGACCAGTCGCTCACCCCAGGGCAGTGGCACCTTCGATCTCACTCCACAGGCAACGCTTGTAGCCAGTCCTGTAATAACCTCAGTAAAGATTCATTAACTACGACAAAGCACTGGGAGTTCTAGACAAAGTTAAAGCAGGTCCCACACACACCAGGGAGTTACAGTCCCGGGTTTCAAAAGGAAATAGAAACTTCTGTCAGAAGCAAGCACTGTGGGTCCTTTGGGGCCAACCCAGGCACAGACGGGGGATCTGGTGCTTATGCCTAGTAATTCCTGCCCCTTCAGAGCCCAAGCCGCAGCCCGATAGGGATTGCTCCTTGACGGGGAGTGTTATTCCCTTCCTCCCCGAGTTTAAGCTGGTGGGACGAGCTCCTGCACGTCTCCTCTTCACGGGGAGGGAACCATCAGCAAAGTCCTGTGTCCTCTGATGTCCCCCAGTGACCCATCTGGGGCTTAGGGCCTTCTGTCGGCAGGCGGACACACACACACACACTGGCATTTCACACTTGGCCATGCGTCTCTCCTGCCTGGCTTTACTGTTTTGTTTCACTATCGCCTTATCGCGTGGGGTACAGCTGTGATCGGTGAGATTAACGCAGGCAGCAGCTTACCAGCATTTCACAAAGCCCTGATCACCTTCGCTCAGTCTGATCCCCATTTTAACAACGCGAACACGCAGCTGAGCCCGGCCGGTTTCCAGCCAGGGATCTGTCAGTGATAACCCGGGGCCTTGGCATGAGCTGGTACTTGGTCTGCCAGCGTCCGAGACCCCCCCCCCGCATTCCCCCTTTCCCTGCCCCAGCCCAGCCCCACGTTCCCTCTCACTGACCCCGCTGGGGGAGGGAGGATGACCGGAGCGCCCAGGGGGTGGGGGCTGCCGGCCCAGGCGTCCAGCCTAAGAAGGCAGGGAAGCCGCGGGGCTCACCCTGGAGGAAGAGTGAGACCCCCGTGGGTCTGGCTCACTGACGGGTCCTCCCAGAACCTGTTCCAAAGCCAGGCCCCCCCCACCCTGCGTACCTGGGACACCGGTTCCCCCCGGGTCACGCTCAGCAGAGAAGCGACTCGCAGGGGAAAAGCATCAGCAGCGAGAGAAACCACCTGATGTAACCTGCCCTGGCCAGCAGGAATCGCCCAGCTCCTACGTGGGGTGTGGGATGGGCCCGAGTTCTTCCCAGCCCTCCAGCCAGGATCTGTCGCCGGATCAAAGCAAGGCCCCAAGTCTGTTTAACCTCATCTCTCTGGCCCCCATTCGTTCTGCGGCCCTCACCCCTCCTCTGGCCCAGCCCTGCCAGCCTGGGACCCCCCCCCGGCGGGGGGACGTCTCTGAGCCGTCCCAGTCCCAGGCACTGTGGTGATCACCCCCTGCTGCTGTCAGTGCCTGGGCGGAGGAGCTGTGATAACCTCTTGCCACGGAGCAGATCAATCCCTGGCCTGCAGACCTGTCACCCCTCCCCTATGGAGGTGTCATGGACCCAGGCTGGCCGACTGGCATCCTGGGGGAATCCGTGGCTCACGGCCTGGCCAGGCACCAGCTGGGAGAGCTGCGTTCCCTGTCGCATGGATCATCCCCCACCATGCGCTGGGGCACCAGGCTCTATTCGTCCCCTGGCCTGAGCCCGTCACTGGCTGCGGCCGGCGAGGGGTCAGTACACGCAGGGCGATGGCTCCAGGACGGACAGGGCTGTGGTTTGCGCAGGGTCCAGCCCCAGGCCAGACGTTCATTGTCCCCTAGTTTGCTCTGGGAAGCAGTGTCTTGCTCAGATCTGCCCCAGGGGTGGGGGTGTCTCTGCCCCGTCCATGGTGTCACAGCAGTGCAGCCTGTCGGAGGCGGCTGTGAAACCCACAACCGGTGTGTCACAGTCGGGGCTCCCCAGCGCTGGGGTTCTCTTCCTTATGGACTTTTCAATGTACCATCATTTTAACCAGGCTGCCCACCCCGATGGAGAGTTTGTACATACGGGGCTCACTGAGGTACGATCTTGGACATATGTAACCCCGTAATGTCCAGCTCGGTTTGCTTTTGAGATGCTATTGGTGATATAATAACTTGTTCCCTATGATCCAAGTTTACCATGTGGCCCATTTAATGGGTGTTGTCTTGGGTTTTGCATATCAGGTTCTGTGGCAATTATTTTAAACTGTACTTTTACCCAGAGGTTTTGCAATACACATTCACGCAGTTGGGCAGGGATAATATAGAAATTAGTCAGACACTGATACTGTAATTGAACTTCAGGTTGTTTTTAGTACATTCACTGCCCTGAGTTTCTTTAATGCATCCTGGGGGTCCCAGTTCCCCTGTGTCCCGGATGTCCCCCTGCCAAGGTGTCTTGGGGCGGTTTCCTGATGTTTGCAAGTGCTGCCCTGCGGGAATAGTCAGTGCGCTGGGCCTTGAGTCCTAGATTTGAAGCAGGTGAGGCTCATTAAACCCCATTAACATCCTAATGTCAGTGTCCCCAGTTGCAGGGTGTGTGCGAAGAGTTGTGGTGATTGCAACAAAACTGGCCTGGGAGTTTCTTACAGCCCTTCCCGTGGCGCTGCCTGTGCCAGCCGGCCCGCAGGGACGCTTGTGAGGAGGGAAACACCCACTAGGGGGCAGCATGGGCTAGAGCAAGGGGTGGGGGAGCCAGGGCTGTGCAGTGGGGTAAATCCCCCCTGGGGCTCCGGTCCCAGCTGTACCGTGGGGGGGGATCCCACCTTTGTCCTGTCGTCAGGCTCCTGCAGGCAGAGCTCGTGGGTCTGGGCAGTGCCTTTATGCTAAACCTGGAGAGTCACATGCTGTCCCTGTGGGTCCCCAGCCGTGGGTCATCCGCGCGCCATGCGCCTGGGACCGGGGGTTTCTACCCGGCAGCGTCTGCTGCTCTGCGCCTGCACAGTCACTCACGTGGTGCGATTAACCGAACCAGTGACCCCCTGGGCCATTGCTGGGTAAGGGGCTCCCAGCTCTCCTCAGGCAGAGGGTGTGGAGCAGGATGGTCGGCTCTGTGGGGTGGTGCAGCACTGGAACAGAGGGACCCCTCTGTGCCACACTGTCTCCTGGGTGGGAAAGGGGGAGTGACCCCTGCCCTGTCCTCCTGGGAATTAGCTCCTGTCCCTTTATCCTCACCATGGCCCACACCTGCTTGTGATTGCCTGCACGGACGTGGTCAGCCGTGCTCGACGTTACCTGTGGTCCCGCAAGCATGGCTGGCCGCGGTCTGTATCTCCAGCAGGCAGGACCTGGCCCGAGTGGTCACGGGGCCGAGCCACGTCCTTTCGGCCCTGGACTGGTGGCTGGATCCCAAGTCAGCGCTGCAGGGAGCTCCCTTCACAACCCGTCGCCATCACTCCCCCTGGTTGCAGACGCATCGGATCCAGGCTGGGGAGCCCAGCTGGGCGAGCTCAACACCCAGGGCCGGTGGTTGTAACACGACCTGGCCCTTCATGTCAACATCCGGGAGCTCAGAGCGGTTCCCCTGCCCTGCCTGGTGTTCTCGCCCCAGAGGAAGAGCCGGGGGGTGCAAGGCCTGACGGACAGTACAGCCGCGGTGTGTTACATCTACAGGCAGGGCGGGGCCAGGGCTTCGGCCCGGTGTCGGGAGGCGCTCAGCCATTCACCTGGTACCCGCCCCCCTGCCTGGTGCCAGGAACGTCCTGGCAGATCCCCTCAGCAGGGCCGTCTCGTCTCCCCCCGAGTGGTCGCTCCACCCGGAGGTGTCAGCCTCGTCTCCTGCAGATGGGGGACTCCCCGACTGGACCTGTCCGCGTCCTGGCAGAACAGGAAGTGCCCCGGGTTCTGGTCTCTGCAGGGCAGGGACAAGGGCTCCCTGTCAGACGCCTTCCTGATCCCGTGCTCAGGGACGCTGACGTTCGCCTTCCCACTGGTGCCGCTGCTCCCCGGTGTCCTGCTATGGGTGAATCAGGACAAAGCGATTGTCACCCCATAGCCCCGGCGTGGCCTTGCCAGCACTGGTCTGTCAGCGGCCAGCCCCCTGCAGCTCCTCTTCAGCCGGACCGGCTGTCCCAGAGTCCCGGGAACCTGCTGCACCGAACCTGGCAGCGCTGCCTGACAGCCTGGCTGCTGCGTGGCTGAGTCTGGACGAACGGGCGTCTCTCCGCTGGTGCCAGCAGGACCTGCCGGGCAGCAGGAAACCCTCCACCAGTGCTGCCTACGTGAGGAAGGGGAAGTGATTCACGTGCCGGGCCTCGGACCGACACATTCGGGCTGAAGAGGCCCCATTGCAGGACGTCCTGGGCTATTTGCTGCACCTTAAACTCCAGGGCCAGTCGCTCTCTTCAGTCAAGATCCACCTGGCGGCCATTTCAGCGTTCCACCCTCCATTTCACGGCAGGTCGGTCTTTGCCCATCCCATGACGGCGCGGTTCCTGAAAGGTCTGGAGCACCTTTACCTGCACGTCCGGGAGCCGGTCCCCCCGCGGGGCCTGAATCTGGTGCTGTTGAGGCTCATGGATCACCCCTTTGAACCCTTGCTTCTTGCTCTCCTTCTTGGTCGCTATAACCTCGGCCCACAGAGTATCCGACAGCCGGGCGCACACGTCAGAGCCACCTTATACGGTCTTCTATATTGGCAAGGTCCAGCTGCATCTGCACCCGCCTTTCTGCCCAAGGTCGTCTCCCCGTTCCATACTGGTCAAGACATTTACTTACCGGTCCTCTGTCTGAAGCCTCATGCGATGGAGGAGGAACGCAGGCAGCATCCCTGGACATCAGACCGGGGCTGGCCTCCTACCTTGATAGAATGAGGCCGTTCTGTGAGTCAACGCCGTGGTTTGTCGCTGCTGCGGACAGGATGAAGGGTTGCCCAGTGTCTACCCAGAGAGTCTCGCCCTGGATCACGGCCTCCATCCCCTACAGTTATGAGCTGGCAAAGATCCCCCAGTTGGCGATCGTGCCGGCTCACTCAACTAGGGCGCAGGGGCCTATCCAAGAAACCTGTCAGGCCGCTACCCGGTCATCCATCCTCACGGTCGCTTTGCACTACGCGCTGTCGCTGACCCTGCGAGCTCGAGGTGACGCTGGTTTCGGCAGAGCAATGCTCCAATCAGTAAGACTGTGAACTCCGAGCCCAGCTCTGTGGAGTCTGCTTGTGCATCCCCTAGAGTGGAATCGACATGAGCAAGCGCTCAGCGAAAAACCAGTTCCCTGCCTCTCGTGTCGTTCTTCAACATGTGCTGCTCACGTCCCTTCCTTTACCCGCCCGCCTGCCCCTCTGTCGGAGCTGCCGGCGAGAAGGAACCAAGCGGGCGCAGGGCTGGCAGCGCCTGATATACCAGCGCCTGAGCACGGGGCTCTGGAGGGCACCAGCGCCGGCCCTGGGGATACTGCTAAGGCAGAAACCTCTGCCCACCGCGCCCGTGGGCGCACACCTAGACTGGAAGGGACGTGAGCAGTGCGGCTCGAAGAACGTTGGTTGGTAACCGGGTTTTGGGGGCGTTTGGTGCAGACTCAGCCTAGCTGGTCACAGGGACTTTGCCCTTGAAGTCCCGGCGCTGCCCGCACAGGGGCTCAGGCTGGCGGAGCTGCATCGCTCAGTGTGAGTTTGTCACAGCCCAGAGCGCTGCAGCTCCCTCCACCCAAGTGTTTGGTGCAGACCAAGCCTGGCTGGTCACAGGGCCCTTTGCCTGCTGAGGTCTGTGACTGGCCCTGCAGGGGGGGCCTGGCCCCTCTCCCTTCTCCCCAGCCTGCCCCTGGTGCTTCCACTGCGGCTGCTGTTCCCGCTTTGCCCTGCAGAGGGCGCCCTCTCCTCTCTCATGGGGCGGGGATTTAACTGGCTCTGGGCTGGGGGGTCCCCAGCTGGCTGCTGGGGGGTGGGGGGGGACAGACACGTGTGGGGCTGGTGGCTCTTGCCCTGGGGTCTCTGGGTCTCCCGAGGCTCAGGTGGGAAGAAAGTTGGGACTGGTTCTGTTCAACCGTTTGGTACAGTTGCTATTTGGAGCACTCACAAAACCAGCTCCTCTGCCCGGAATCCGGCCCTGCTGCCCCCTCCGGCCATGCCCCCCCTCACTGTCCCCCATACGGCACTGCCCCTGATCCCCTCCCTCACTGCCCTCCATCCAGCCGTGATCCCCCCTCACTGTCCCGCATCCGGCCTCGCTGCCCCTGCTCCCCAGGAGCGAGCTGCCATCACAGCCTCAGCGGGTGGACGTGCACGGCCCAGACCCCCCTGCCCCGGCATGGCCCAGGCTCCCCCGCAGCACTGCTGGGCTGCCAGGGGTCCTTTTAGCCCCCCCAGCCCGTGGAAGCTCTGTGCACCTCAGCCCAGTGTGAGGTGGTGCCCGGCCTTGTGACGGTGCCGGGTCCCTGTGCCACACGCTCAGGGCTGCCCCCAGCTGCCCCCTGCCAGCGCTGCTCCCAGCGTGGCAGGGAGCTGCTGGGGGCACAGGCTGGGCCCTGCCGCTGGCAGCAGCACCCGAGGTGAGGAAAGTTGCTGCAGCTAAGAACGGCTGCGGGTGTCTGCGAAGAGCTGTGGTTATTGCAACCAAACTGTGGCCCGAGGGTTTCTTACAGCCCTTCCCGTGGCGCTGCCTCTGCCAGCCGGCTCATGGACAGGCCACGTGCAGGATCTGCCAGAGTTTCAGGCCCCACACGCGAAGTGACAGGGACATTTGTCTGAAAGCCCCATGTACGGGAGCTGTGCTGAGACCGGCCTCCGAACTGATGGGACTCAGCATCGAGCACGTCTGCCTCTGTACGTAGTGACCCCCAGCATCATCCCCCCTGGCACTGGGGCCCCCTCGGTGCCGCTTGACCTCCCCAGCGCCGGCAAAGCAGCACAGGACCTGCGCCGACTGAGCTTGCTAATTAAAGTTTTTCTCAGTTAACTCGTTCTTTTTCCTTTTCCCCTTTTTGGCTTCCTTTTTTAACCTACAAAGGAAACTTTTACTTTTTACTTATACACCTTTTGTTAACAATGAACACATACACATTGCTGTTATACAGTACATTAGTCTTATTATTTAATGTATGCCACATATACCCTTTTACTAAAATAACCTTATTACAGAGCTTTGGAACAACAAGCCAGGACAAGCACACCCACTCTGATGAGTTCACTCAATACAACCTCTAGTTCAATAGCTTCCCACCATCCCCAGCCCTCTGGCTAGAAATCTGAGGTAGCCAGAAGGATCCCATGTACAATATGGGGAGTGGGTTAACTTTTTATGTCCTTGCTTCCAAAGACTGTTAGTATGCAATTTGGCCAATGCAGTTTTTTTCTTTTACTTAAGAAAATACATAAGACTTTAGTATATCACATTTTTCTGATGTATCCAAACACTTTGTATTTTAAGTTGAACAAAACAAATATCTGCATTTCAATTCAAGCCTTCTGCTTTATTTCAAACCAGACCATCCCATGAAAATATTAAACACAACAATTCTGACCACGAGACAGACACCACAAGACAGAACATAGAACACAAAACATAATTTTTACTCTGCCAGTAAATCATGGTATGTTGTATGCTGTTTAGCTGGCATTAGTTTTCTTTGATTATCTGAAAGACAAAAACAAAGGTCTACCCCTTCTGGGCAGTCAATCACTGCTTAAAATATACAAATACCCTTGTTGATTTCAGGCAAAACAGGGGAATTACCCCATATTTTCTTGTATGTGTTTCATAGACAGCCCAGATTTCAGTGGCCTCTACCTTATCAGTTAGATAATTTGCATTAATACAGATGCTTTCTGGCTTGCTTTTTACTTTTAACTCCTGCTTTTAAACACTGAAAGAAAACATCACCACTGATAGTGCCTTAGAGCCTAATAAATTTTCATTTACACAGCACTGTATACATTCTTTAGCTAATTCAACAAAATTGTTCATAGCCAAATGATTGCAATCTAATAATTTCTTTGCCTGAATTTATTTACAAACATTTAAAAAAAAAACACCAAGAACTTTTCTCTTTAGCATTTTTACAAAGTTTAACTACTATTCCCTCCAGCATTTACAGAGTTAACTCTTCACTCTCCTTCAAATCACTTGCTCTTCCCTTAAATCACTTGCTTTGTCTTTCAACAGCCACTTACCAATTTAAATCGCCATTCCAAATATCCTCCTGAGTATTTGAAATCCCCATGCTTATACTCACTTACTTCTTCCTTCCACGAGACCCTCAAAAGTTTCCAACCTGTTCTCCAAGCTCTCTGTCTGTTGCCTGCCCGCCTGGGCCCGATCCTTTTTTTTTTTTTTTTTTTTTTGCGCTGAACCGTTTCTTTCATGGGCTTCTGCCCCCACCCTTCTGGTCTTTTCCCAAAAACATTTTATTCACAAGACTACCCGAGTCCTCCCGTGTGAGGCTTGCCACCTGGGCAAAACGCATGGCCCACTGGCGTTTAACTATTTAATTGCCTCTTGTAGCAAACACACTGCTGTTACGGCGTATGCTGAGCACAAATGGTTAAATTTTAACAAGTCCCTGAAGGACTGGTACTTGCTTAGCCAGGGCTTCCTTTTCTAACTGGAAGTCCTGTCTCAAGGCCTGCAACTTGCCCTGGGCGCAGGTTTGAGTTGCTGCCTGGTTCATGATCTATGCTCTTAATTGCTCAATTTTAATTACCAAATACACATTTTTTTCCTTTTCTCCAACTACTTTATTGCCCAGTCCTGCTACGACTGGGGGTAGATCCTTTCACCTGCCACCCTTCCTGGTCAACCAGGGTGGAGAGAGGAATGCTAAACCCTTCTCCAGTTCTTAGACTTACTGCGGCTGAGAGTGGGCACACCTTTAATCATACAATCCTCAACATATAACACCAACAATACCAAACAGAACAAACATAAAATAACAAGGGTAAAACAAATAGATGGTGTAAATTCTGCAGGGCTCCCCCATTCTCTATTGCTCACCAAACTGTGACAAATTTCTGTTACCAATTTATGCCTCATGTCAGGTGATCAAACTGACACTGCAGGACGGTGGGGGAGGATAGAGAAAACACACCATATAACCAAATTTTAAAGCTTCATTACAAATAATAAAACAACAATGGAGAGTGTTGGGAACGCTTCCACATTACTCATAAAAAATATGAATGCCCCATACTTACACATATCCAGACTGGCCACATCTGTATATAACATTCAGAAAAGGGGAATAGGTGGACGGGAGATTATCCTGTATACAGCTTGTTCAGAATTTCCAACATGCTTCCGCTCTTGGGAAGGCTGTTCTTTTACACCCTGGAATCTCCTGCGGTGTCTCTTTCAGAGATTCCAGTCCAGGTCAGCTACCTGTGGCTTCTCCAGTGTCACCAAGCCACACCAGCACCGGCATCCATCATAAAGTCAGACTGTTGGATCTCACCAAACAGTTAAGCTTTGCAAATGTACTTAACATAGTTTATGCTGCCTGTCTCTATTTTTCCACAGCCAGCTGGGGCTGAAAGCAGTTTTTCTTTGTAAAACAACTTTTTTTTCATCTCTCTGCCAAGCTGAATTTTAAATTAACCCATTCCTAGACAAATTGCTTACACTGTGTCAGAGGCTTTTCTTTGGTGATTAAAAGCTCCTCTGAGATATATGATCTTATCTAGATTAAAGGTACCTTTTAATGGGCATTGTTTAGATGGATCTTCACGCGTATAAAGATTCCAATTCTCTAAATACCTGCAGGTTTTAGGACCATAATGTACGTACATATAATATGCTGGGGTACCCTTAGGGGGTGAGGTGGAATGTTTAGACTGTCCCTTACCCACACGGAAAAGAAGGGGGGGGGGAGAGAAGATGGGTTCACACGCTCCTAGACCCGGTTACAGTTTTGGCTTCCAGCATACCAATAGAACAAGAAACAAAAGTACCCCTACCAAAAAGAAAAGCCAGCCCTGGGGCTGCTCTAAGTCCCAGTAATTGTTCAGCACGGCCCACGGACTCGTGGAGTTAATGGAATTATTCATTAGCCGTGTCTGAACCTAGGTACCTTAACCAGAAAGCTTTTACCCACACACACCTTCCTATTTGTGGGTTCCTTTACCATTAGGGGCCCAAGGTCCCAACCCTCACTCTTCGGGGGCGTTAATCCTCAAACCCAGGAGGTAACGCACTTACCACGCCCGGAGTGGCCGCGTCCGGCAGGTGGACTCCCCTCTTCTGGTACTGTCTTGCTTCCGTGTCTGCTGGAGTTCTCTGTGGAGGGGGCGTAGCCGTCCCGGCCGATTGCGGCGACCCGGAGCTTGAGCAAACCAATAGCTCAAGGTGGCCACTCTCCTGAGCCGTCCTCGGCCGGTCAGCGCCCCAACAGGGAGAGAAGTCCCGGCGTGGAGTCGCCATTTGTTAGCCAAAAGGGCTCGTTTTCCCCCCGGAGCTTACCTAATTACACCAAGGAGGCACGGAGACAGGAAGACGAGTACCACACCCTTTATTGATCGGTCAGCTGAGCGGGTGCTCCTCTCGGCTAGTGCCAGAGAAAGAGACACACCTTTCATGGCCAAGCGGCCTACCTTTATAGCCGGTAACAAACAACTTAGCCTACGTTTGTCTACGTCATTTGGTTGACCTATAGACCCTGTACATGTATCTATTAGGGGATAATTGGATATGCAGGATACATATATCATTTTGTGGGGGCTACAAGATACATACAGCTGTTGAGGATACATTTGTCATTCTGAAGGGGAAACAAGATACACCCGTCGACCCTTTGTGCTATATACTTTGGAAACATTCATGGGAACACAGCTGCATTTACTGGGGAGCCAAATAAAACTGATAAGCAAAATAGCTGACTTAGGTAGATACACGGCCTTCAGTCTAATGAGTTCTGTAAGCTTTCCAACACGGTTTGGACAAGCATAGCATAACTTTGGTTTACTCAGGCCTAATACAAAAAGGCTTCATTAGCACTATGATTTTCCAACATGGGGACCATAATGACAAAACAATAAAGAAATGGGGATTTCAAATTTGATAAGTGATTTCTCGCCGGACAGACACCATCAAACCATGTTTTCTTTAACCCTCTGAAGATCTGTTTCTGTATCTGGTGATGTGGGGGCCATTAGGACGGGGTCTCCTTCCTAACAGCCTGATATGACATTGTTTTAATGTAATTTAGATGGATTGTGAGAATGTGACTTCCTGCTGCTCAGCTCATGGCTGCTGCTCTTTCAATCTGGCTGCAGACCAAGGCCGTAGGCTTTAGGCCTGGCAATATGGCTGCAGGAAAAGGGCCTGATCCTTACACAGCAGGCAGGTGCAATGGCATCACCACGGTCATCGCACGAGGAATCCGCGTCGGACGCCGAGAGGAGCCAGGACCGCCTCTGAAGACAATGGCCAGCGCTACCCCAGAGAACAAGGAGGCAAAGCGCTAGGATCTTTTCGGTAGAAAGGCTTCTCCTGCTGCATCTGGTGAACCAGCAGCTGTGGCTGGGGCGATGGGATTTTGGCGTCTGGGACTCCCTGGCTGGACTCAAGGGTTCGCTGCCCCAAGGCGGGTGGCAGGAATTCCCGGCCGTTGTGCAGCAGGGAACGAGGGTGGCGAGAACCTCCCCCAGGCTGCTCGGGACACGGCGGACTCAGTGGCCAGACCGGTCGCCTTGCAGACAGGCTTGTGGCTGCAGATGTCGGGGCTCTTGCAGGAGGGGCAGCACCGACTGCAGGGCCTTCCCTTCAACGGGGCCTTGTTCTGCTGGGAGCACATGGACACAAAGCTGCCTGGCCTCAGGCTCCAGAGCCGCATTGCGATCGACCCCGGCCCTGTGCACACCAGCCGTCTCACGCAGGTGTGTCAGGCCTCAGCAGCCCCTCGGGTCCCTCCCGGCACGAGCCTCACAAACGAAAGGGGAGAGGTGAGAGGTGCCGTCAGAGCTTGCTGGGATCCACCTCTGCCCAGCAGGGCACTAGCCGCGCGCTGAGTGGGCACAGACAGGCCTTCTGGAGGCAGGCCTGGGGACGGACAGTCAGTCCCCCCCGGATCACCAACACCTCTACCCCCTCGTTTATTTTTTGCACAGCCTTTCCCCAAACCTCCCCGCTTGGGCAGCAATGACGTCAGAGCGCTGTGAGCTCAGCACCGGTGCACCCCTCAATGTATTCCCATCCCTCCTCCCCACCCCCTTCCCTGTCCCTCTACAGGGGCCCGTCTCACGAGCAGCGTCTCGCCCAGGAGCTGCCGGCCCGGCTGTGGGCTGGGGCGGTGGAGGTGGTTCCCCCGGAGCGGAGAGCAAAGGGATCCTACTCCTGCTCTTTCCTTGTTCCCAAGGCGAAGGGGGACCAACCCTAGACCTGCATCGACTCCCCACGTCTCTCAAGAAAGTGAGATTCTGCCCAGTCTCCCTGGCCTCCATCGTCCCCCGCTAGATCCAGGGACTGGGTCACTGCCTTGATTTGAAGGACGCATATTTTCATATCTCCATTTTCCGGGCACACAGGCGCTTCCTCGTGTTCATGGTGGGCCACGCTCATTACCAGTTCACTGCGCTTCCCTTTGGCCTTTGGGCGGCCCTGCGAGGCTTCACACCGTGCAGGGCAGTGGTCGCGGCCCCCCTCAGATCTACCTGTACCTGGAGGAGCGGGTGATAAAGGGTGACGCGAAAGGTCACGTCCAGCACAGCGTCCCGGTGGTACAGCCCGAGCTGGCATCATTTGGACTCTATTCTCACCATTCCAGCCTCAGCCCTGGCTTCCCTCAAGTGGGGGTCAGACCCGGCTTCGGCCCTCGCCGGAGCCCCAGTCCAATACCCGCGGGCGTCGGCGACGCTGGTGTTGGGCGTGTCGGACGTGGGTTGAGATCTCCTTGCACACAGACGTCAAGGAGCTCAGAGCAATACGCTCAGCCTGCGAGGTGTCCCTCCTGCAGCTCTCCTGCCAGAACGTGCGCGTGCTAACGGCCAGCGCAGTAGCCGTGTTCTCTGTCAGCGAGCGGGAGGAGCCCATGGCAGGGCCCTCGGTCAGGAAGCCCCCGGGCTGGGGGAGTTCTGCGTGAAACTCTCCATCCATCTGGGGGCGTCGCACCTCCCCGGGGAGTGGAACGTATCCGCAGATCAACTCAGCAGGTCCTTCTCCTCTCACCACGAGTGGTCTCTGCACCCTCAGGTCGCCAGCGCCGTCTTCCAGAGGTGGGGGACTCCCCAGGGGAGCTGCTGGCCGCCGCACAGAACAAGAAATGTCACCCCTTTTGCTCGAGGCTCGGTCACAGGAAGGGCTCTCAGACCCTTTCCTACAGCCACGGTCGGGCGGCTGCCACACGCTCTCCCTCCCATTCCCCTCATTCATGCGGTTCTCCTGGAGATACAGGGGGACAAGGCGAGGGTCGTTCTGATCGCTCCAGCGTGGCCGCGCCGGCATTGGTTCGACCTGCTCCGGGATCTCAGGGTAGCAGCCCTGTGGATGCTCCCCTCAGACCTGATTTGCTGTCGCAGGACCACAGGCGCCTGCTCCATCCGACTCTAGCAGGCCTGCACTTGACGGCATGGCTGCTGCATGGCTGAATCCGGCCAAGGGACCAGGCTTTGAGCAGGTCCAGGCAATTCTGCTAGGTAGCGGGAAGCCGATTACCAGGGCCGCTGGCCTGGCCCAGTGGAAACGCTTCGCTTGTTGTGCAGCCGAGCGGAGCCGGTGCCCATCGCCAGCGCCATCCATTGCGGAATATCTCCTGCACCTGCAGTCAGGGTCCACCTGGCGGCCATCTCAGATTGGTCTCTGCCCGGGAGATGACAAGCAGGTTCATTAAAGGGTTGGAGAGGCTCTACCCACAGGTCCTGGACCCGATCCCACTGTGGGCCCTAAGCCTGGTCCTCTGTAGGCTCAGAAGGCCTCATTCGAGCCCTGCATCCTGCTCCTGGCTGCTCCTCTCGTGAAGGTCACTTTCCTGGTGACAATCAGTCCAGCCAGGGGAGTCTTAGAGCTTCAGGCCTTCACCTTGGGTCCTCCCTATACGGTTTCTTTAAGCACAAGGTCCAGCTGCACCCCCTCCCCCCCAAGCCTTCCTACCCAAGGTGGTCTCGCCGTTCCATGTCTACCCAGACACTTCTCTGCCAGTCTTCCTGGAGCTGCATGAGTCAGAGGCGTAAAGATGCCTGCACTCGCTGGACGTGAGAAGGGCCCTAGCCTTCATATTGGCCAGACAAGCCCCTTCCGCAGATTGACGCAGCTGTTGGTCGCAGTCACGGATAGAATGAAAGGTCTCCCGGTGCCCTCCCATAGGGTCTTGTTGTGGATCAGGACCTGCATCTGGGTGTGCTACGAGCAGGCAAAGATCCTGCCTCCAGCCATCACAAAGGCCCGTTTTACGAGAGCACAAGGGTCTTCTGCAGCCTTCCTGGCACCGGTACCAATCCAGGACATTTTCAGGGACGCAACATGATCCTCGATCCACATATTCGCGTCCCATGACGCCATCAGCCAGCAAGCCAGAGATGGCACCGGCTTCGGGAGAGCTGTGTAGCTATCGGCAGGCCCATGAGCTCCAAGCCACCTCTGGGGATACGGCTGGGAGTCACTGAAAATGGAATCGACACCAACAAGCACCCGAAGAAGAAAAAATGGTTCCCTGCCTCTTGTAGCTGTTGTTCCTCAAGATGTGCTGCTCATGTCCATTCCAAACCCGCCCTCCTGCCCCGCTGGTGGAGCTCGGCAAGAAGGAACCGAGAGGGAGCAGGGCCAGCAGCCCCTCATATACCAATGCATGAGCACGGCACCCCAGGGGTGCCAGAGCCAGCCCGACGGATACACTGGGAGACCAATCGGCTCATGCGGCACCCACTTGACATAGAACAGACATGAGCAGCACATCTCAAAGATGACAGTTACGAGAGGCAGGGAACCGTATGTTCTTGTTAGTTGGTAACGATTAAACCATGTTAATTGGCAGCTCGCTGTAGTCTTTATGCTAAATCTGGACATTCTGCTTCGCTGCTGGCCCTGTGTCCCCACCCGTGGGTCGCACACACTCCATGCGGCTGGGACCGGGGGTTCTAGCCAGCAGTGTCCTCTGCTCTGCGCCTGCGCAGTCGCTCCCCTCGTCTTCCGAACCAAGAGTCTCCGGGGCGGCCCTGCACCAGTGGCTCACCAGGGCCTCATGGCGGCTGCCTGGCCTGAGGCGGCATCTCCTGTGTCCGGTGCTGGCTTCACCTCGTCTCTTTCCAGCCATTGTGAATACAGCTGTGTTTGTACGTGGTTATTAGGGTTCTAGGCGTTCGTGCTCACCGGCTGGGGAGCTGAGCGTCTCCCTCCTGGGGAGGTCTCCCTGTGGAGCAGGGCTCTGCTCAGAGACCCAGGGTTCAAGAACTGTGTCTCCTCCACCCGCAGCCTCCCCCATCAGTGCTGAGCACCAGCTCTGCCTCTGCAGCCCCGGGAGGCTCCCAGCACTGCCAAGTGCAGCCGGTGTTGCTCCGTCCCCGAGCCAGGAGCAGCACCAGGGTTTCT
Organism: Mauremys reevesii; assembly: GCF_016161935.1. Taxonomy (NCBI): domain Eukaryota; kingdom Metazoa; phylum Chordata; order Testudines; family Geoemydidae; genus Mauremys; species Mauremys reevesii. The sequence goes on along the minus strand of NW_024100895.1, from coordinate 261,783 downwards.
GGCGCCCTAGGCAGAATTCGGGGGGCGGCATTTTGTGCGCTTCCCACGGGAGCTTCCGGTTCCACTCCCGTCGCGATGCCGAAGAAGGACCCTCCGCCGAAATGCCGCAGGCAACAGCGGCAGTCATTGAGCTGCTCAATTGCCTGCCGCTGTTTTCCGCGGCACGTCGGCAGAAGGTCCTTCTTCGGCTGCGCAACGGGAGCTGAACCAGAAGCTCCCGCGCGCCCCGTGGGCAGCTTCCCGATCCGCCTTTCACAGAACAGATCCCTCCCCCACGTGGCTCATAGACTGACGGTTCGGACCCCACCGGCACCGACTGGGCACTCTACATTGGCCTCCCCTTTGATGGGTGTCACGGAGTGTGGGGGACCCAGGGCCTTCACCCCCGTGCTCCCTACGATTCACCAGGACTCTCAGCCAGCCAGTAAAGCAGAAGGTTTATTTAGACGACAGGAACACAGTCCAACACAGGTCTTGCAGGCACAGATAACCGGATCCCCCCGGTTAGGTCCATCTTGGGGGCCTCACAGCCCCCCCGGGGATCAGAGCTCGGTCTCCCTGCTCCTCTCTCCTCTCCAGCCCACTTTCGTCTCCCCGTCCTCTCCGGCCCCTCCTCTCTCCTCCGCCTCCTTCCTTTGTCTCCCCTGGCCAGAGGTGTCACCTCCCCTCCCCCAGGCCAAGCTCAGCTCACTGTGTGAATTCCTGACACTCACCTAAACCTCTGGCTCTCCCCTCCCCCGCACAGACAGTCTGTGCTTCCTACTCCATCACAATGGGTCCACACGTTCCAGGAGGGACCTGCCGCCACCCTGCCCTCGGCCGCCCGTGATCTGCCGGCCCTGACCCTAGAACTCAGCCAACTCCGAGAGGGGCTGAAACCTTCACACCCCCTGGGGATGTTTCTGCCTCCCCCAACCTGCCTCTCCTCCTTTCCAGCCGGTCCTCCCTCCACAGAGACACTTTGACACCAGATGACATCTCGAGGAGACGGGGCTTCTCCGCACCCTGCCCCCTAGTCAGAACGTCTCTGCCCTGGTTCTCTGGGCCTGGCCCATGGTGAACTGTGACGGAGCAGGGAGGATTTGACCAGGGAAGTTTTTTTTTTTCCAAAGCCAAGAATTCATTTATTGAAAAGAAAATAACTTTATTGACAGACACCCAACATTTTGGGAATCTAAAAGGCTGGGGGGAGGGGGAGAACTGTGCAATTACAGGTTTGAATATGTCCTGTCTGCAGTGCTGTGCAATGAGTGCTGCACTTCAGGATGGCTATACTGCATGGTGATGGGGCTTGAGTGCAGAGGGTAAGGGTCGTAGTTCTCAGGGCTGGTTGGTGAACACCAGGAAGGTTGCAGGGGGGTTACACTGGGGATGGGAGCAGGGGGGTTACACTGGGGATGGGAAGGAAGCTCCCTGAGCTGTAACCTGAGCCAGGAGAGAGGTGGGAGAAGTGACACCTTCTGCCCTGGAGACTGAACGAAGGCTGGAGGAGGAGCTGGGGGAGGCTGTGAGAGCTGCAGGGGTTTGAAGTGGGTAGTTGGCTGCGGAAGAGGAGGCAGTGCCCCAGGTCTGGGGTCTAATTTCCTTGCCCCCCAGAAGGGCCGGACGGAGGATCCTGTTTGTACTTACAAGCTCTGGTTCGGACTGTGTTCCTGTGGTCCTTACTACACCGTCTGTTCTACTGGCTGGCTGAGAGTCTTGGTGAATCGCAGGAAGGGGGGGCCCTGACTCCTCCTCACCCCATGACACAAATGCTGGCGAAAGTTGTAATTTTTGTTTGTTCAAAAGCTGCAGCCTTTGTTTGTTAAAGTTGCGGTGTGGCAGGGCGCTGCTAGGAAAGCCCTTAATCAGCTCCTGCCACCCCAGCCCCAATCAGGGGGAATGGCTTGGGGCTGGGTAAATAGCCAGCGCTTGCCTGGGAACTGCCCGCACAGAGGCTGGGAGGAAGGAGGGGACAGAGACCAGGAGTGGAAGGTGGGACGTTATGATTGTAATATAATATCTCATTGAAAAGTGACAACGGACCGGAAAGAGTTAATTACCTCCCAGACTGACCTGACCCAGGGCCGAACTTTAGAGACTGGTTAAGAAGATCTATAAATGAACAGAACTTTGAAATGCAGCCGGCATTGTTAGTGGTAAAAGGGGAGATGTTTGCTCAGGTCTTGTGATGTCAGCAAACAAGTCTTGTCTATTGCTAGAGCTTTAATTCAAAGATCAAAAAAGGAATATTAACATTTATGATGATACTTGAGGGAAATAGTATTATTGTCTGTGTGTCTCTGTGAAGGTTGTGCTAACCTGTATCTGAACTGTTTAATGGATAAATTACTCTGTGCTAATTGCCAGGATGGTTGGGAGAAGGAGTTAAGCCGATTATTTTCTCAGGCCAAAAGGCGGCTGGAAATGTATAAAAACCCTGGGACAGGATCCTGCTTCATCTCAGATCTGCTTTGGGTTTCAAGAGGCGGAAACCTTAAGACATAAGGACTGAGATCCCCAGTCACTGACCGGAGCCACCCTGAATATGGACATTGGACTAGAACCTCTGGACTGTTTCTAAAAGGACTTTTGACAACTACAAGTTCACCTCTACTATGTATCTGAACCTCAGGAATTGAATTCAAGTCTGTCTGTAGATTAATCTTTTAACCAACACTCTCTCTCTTTTCTTTTTTCATAAATTTTAGCTTAGTTAATAAGAATTGGCTATAGCGTGTATTTTGGGTCAGATCTAAGTTATCATTGGACCTGGGTATGTGGCTGATCCTTTGGGATTGGAAGAACCTTTTCTTTTATATGATGAAGTAAGATTCTCAGGAATCATCATCATATCTGACAGGTGTGTCTGGACGGAGACCTGAGGCTGGGCACTTTAAGGGAACTGCGGGGTTTGGACTCTGAGTGACCAGGGAGGTGCTACAGAGGCTGTTTTGGGCTGGTTGGTAAATCTCAGTATTGGAAGATCCACCAGCGTTTGGGGTTTGTCTGCCCCGTTTGGTTTGCAGTTCACCCTGATTGAGTGACCTCAGCTGGCTCCCACGGGCAGCCCCATCACAGGAAGTCAGGTTCAGAGGGAGGAAGGAGCCTACTAGTCTGTTGCTGGTCAGGCCGGTGTGAGGCCAAGCCGTGTAAATAGCCTGTAAATAGCAGGGAACTGATGGTGGGGAACAGACACTAAATAAAGAGCACAGGCATTACACCAGCTGGGAGTGTCACTGAGTCTTTAAGGAGCAGGTCTGAGGGGACAAATCCGACGGGACATGGCGTGTACTCTGTTACATGCAGTTTTGGTGCAATTACATAAAAACCGCAACTCTGCCCCACATCCAGCCCTGCTTCTCTCTCAGGCCCAAGCCCAGCAGTGGCCGTGGCCCAGGTTCCCCCTCAGCCCCTTCCTGGGCCGGGCTGCCGGGGGCTCATTCCAGCACCACCAGCCCTCGGATGCTCTATGGGCTTCTGCTCCCCGTGGCCAACAGCCCGGCTTGACCTGGCGCCGCTGCACTGCCACCTTGCAGCCCAGGTCCCTGCACCTCGTGCTCCGGTCTGGCCCGGCCCCGCTGTCATCGCAGCTCTGCTTGGCAGGGGACGGGGGCACATGGAGCCCACTGGGCAGAGGCTGGACCCTGCTGCTGGCAGCAGCACCCAAGGACTGGCAGGGAGGAAAGTTGCATCAACTAAGAACAGTTGTGGGGTGAGTGCGAAAAGTTATGGTTATTGCAGCCAAACTGTGGCCCAGGATCAGGGCCGGCTCCAGAGTTTTTGCTGCCCCAAGTGGCAAAAAAATAAAATAAAATAAAATAAAAAGCTGAGATCAGCGGCATTTCGGCGGCAGCTCTACCGCTGCTGCTTCAGTCTTCGGCGGCTGGTCCTTCGCTCCGAGCGGGAGTGAGGTGGTGGGACCCACCGCTGAAAAGCCGGACGTGCCGCCCCTCTCCATTGGCCGCCCCAAGCACCTTTTTTTTTTTTTTTTTCAATTTTAAGACATTTCTTATTACAAGAAACATAAAAGTTAGTGGCAAACAGGGCACTACAGATGTTGAAACACAGTTACATACATGTAATTTACAAACAATTCATTTAGAAAATCAACATTATTCTCAAAAAGAAAAAATTGCTGGGCTGGTGCCTGGAGCTGGCCCTGCCCAGGATGTTCTTACAACCTTTCCCCTGGCGATGACTCTACAGCCGGCCAGGAGTGACTTGGAAATACCCACAAGGGGGCAGCATGGGCTAGAGCAAGAGGGGGTGGGCTGAAAATCAGGACTCCTGGGTTCTAGCCCCTGCTCTAAGAGAGAAGTGGGACCTAGGACTGGAGAACTGCTAACATAGCACCAGTTATTAAGGAAAGGAGGAAAACGTGATCCAGGAAACTCCAGGCCCATTCATTTGATCCGAAAAGTATGCAGGGTCTTGGGACAAGTTTTGAAAGAGGCCGTAGTAAAGGACATAGAGGTGAACGGTAATTGGGGTAAAACATAGCATGGTTTTACAACGGGTAGATCGTGCCAAACCAGCCTGATCTCCTTCTTTGAGAGGATAACCCGTTTTCTAGGCAAAGGCAGTAGATCCAGTGGAGCAAGTAGAATTTATTTCTTACCAGTATGCTGCTCTCATGTGATCTCCCCACATGACTCCTCCCCAGCCTGGGCTCCCCACGCTCTCCCCATGATCCATCCCACATTACCTGGGGGAAGGGGAGTCTCTGTTCTCCTCCCACTGTGCCAGAGACTTCTGAACCGCAGGGCTCTCCGGAACCACCGTGGCGAAAGGAGCAGAACGTGGGGCCACTGAGCGGCCCCTCGCTGGCAGCTCCTCTGGCGCGGCTGAACCACCCCCAGCCCTGTCCTCCAGTGGGGCTGTACAGGACTCAGGAGACGCAGCTGTGTGGAAGGGCTGGGGGTGGTACAGCCGCGCTAATGACATTTGCAGATGACACAAAGCTGGCAGGTATTGCCAATATGGAGGAGGATCGGAATATCATACAAGATCCAGATGACTTTGAAAACTGCAGTAATAGAAATGGGATGATCTTTAATAGTGCAAGGTTGCACTTAGGGACTAACAAGAATTTTTGCTCTAAGCTGGGGATGTATCTGTTGGAAGGGACCAAGGAGGAGAAATACCTGGGTGTGTTGGTTGATCACAGGAGGACTATGAGCCGCCAACGTGATGCAGCCGTGAAAAGGCTCACAGGGTCCTGGGATGTATCAGGCGAGGTATTTCCAGTAGAGATAAGGAGGTGTTAGTACCGTTATACAAGGCACTGGTGAGACCTCATCTGGAATCCTGTGTGCAGTTCTGGTCTCCCATGTTTAAGAAGGATGAATTCAAACTGGAACAGGTACAGAGAAGGGGAACTAGGATGATCTGAGGAATGGAAAACCTGCCTTACGAGAGGAGACTCAAAGAGCTTGGCTTGTTTAGCCGGACCAAACGAAGGTTGAGGGGGGATATGATTGCTCTCTATAAATATATCAGAGGGATAAACACCAGGGCGAAAGAGGAGTTATTTAAGTTAAGCATCTGTGAGGACCCCAGAACAAATACATACAAACTGGCCATCATTGAGTTCAGGCTTGAAACCAGGCGAAGGTTTCTAACCATCAGAGGGGTGAAGTTCTGGAACAGCCTCCCAAGGGGAGCAGTGGGGGAAAACACCGAACTGGCTTCAGCACTGAGCTTGGTGAGTTTATGGAGGGGATGGGATGATGGGAACTGCCGACAATGCCATGGAGCTGATCTGTGACAGCCTGTAGCAAAAATCCCCATCGGCCGGTGATGGGACACTAGCTGGGGAGGGCTCTGAGTTACTGCAGGGAATTCTCTCCCAGGTGTCCGGCTGCTGGGTCTCACCCACATGCTCAGGGTCTAACTGATCTCCAGATTTGGGGTCGGGAAGGAATTTTCCCCTGAGTTAGATTGGCAGAGACCCTGGGGGGGTTCACCTCCCTCTGCAGCAGGGCCTGCTCCAGGGGTTTTGCCGCCCCAGGCAGCTTAAAAAAAAAAAAAGCCGCAATTGCGATCTGCGGCAATTCAGAGGGAGGTCCTTCGCTCCGAGCGGGAGTGAGAGACCCTCTGCCAAATTGCCGCCGAATCCCTCAAAGTGCCGCCCTGCTCCGGAGTTGCCGCCCCAAGCACCTGCTTGATAAGCTGGTGCCTGGAGCCGGCCCTGCGCTGTAGCATGGGACACAAGTCACTCGCTGGTTAAACTAGTGTCAATGGTGGAGTCTCTGTCACTTCAAGTCTTTAACTCATGATTTGAGGCTGTCAGTAACGCAGCCAGAGGTTCGGGGTCTGGTAGAGGAGTGGGTGGGTGAGGTTCTGCAGCCTGCGATGTACAGCAGGTAACACTAGATTATCACGATGGTCCCTTCTGACCTTAAAATCTATGTGTAGGGGGGCTGGAAGCCAGGACTCCTGGGTTCTATCCAGGATCTGGGACAGGAGTGGGGTCCAGTAGTTAGAACGGGGCTGGGGGCCAGGACTCCTGACCTAATCTCAGACACATCATCTGTGCTTTCTAACCCAGAGGAATGAGGCTCCAGGTTAGGTGGGAATTGGGGGGCGGTACAGGGCCTCTCTCCTCTATGGGCACCAGCTCCAGCCCAGCCCCAGTGTGGGGAGACAGGCCGGTGCGGGGGGGACAGTGAGCTATGGGGCCGTTCCCCTCTAGGGGGAGCTGGCTCTGATGCCGGGGCCTGTTGGTTGCAATGGCTGGTTGCCCCGGCAGGGACGCGGGGCCCTGCCAGCAGCCCGAGCTCTGGGTGCCCTGGGCTCTGCGCTCCCCTTGCCCTGGGGACGGGTGACGCGGGGCCCTGCTCCCTCCCCACTGGCCCCGCCATGGGGCTGCCTGGCCCAGGGGAACCGCCCAGCCAGGGCCGCTTCCCCTCCGAGCCCTGGAACCCGCCAGCTTCTCCCTTTCACTTCCCCCAGGGCCAGACTCTGCCCAGCGCGGGGCTGCAGGGGGGGAACCGAAACCCAGCCTCTAGACACCACTGTCATGGAAATAATTAATACAAGGACAAGGGATAGTCACTGAAAGCGAAAGGGAGCCAATTTAAAGCTGCAAAAGGAAGTAGGTGCTGTTGGTCTGTGGAACTCACTGCTACATGATCTCACTGGGCCAAGAGCTCAGCAGGATTCACACAAGAACGGGAGGTTTGTAAGGATGGGGAGTATCTGCAGTGAGGGGTTAGCAGGAGTTTGGGACAAGATCTGCCTGCATCTCTGCCAGGACAGGAGCTGAGCTCTAGCTGCTGGGGGGTTAAACGTCCCCTGGGGCAGGTTATCCCATCCCTGTGGGGCTCCTGCTCCCCTCCTGCAGCGGCAGTTGGGACTGGCCTCCCCTCAGAGATGAAAGTCCACATTAGATGGGCCCCTGGGCTGAGCCGTTCTGGGGATCCCTGCCCCTCTAAGGGGCTGTTTACATCAGACACCTGCCCACCCCGACCCCAAACGCCCCAGGCCCAAAGCCCAGCACGTGGGCTCGGAACCCAGGGCTGGGTCACAGGAAGGTTCTTGTCCAGGCATCTCAGGGCTGGCAGAGCCGGCTGGGCCGGCAAAACCCTTCAGGGCACCAGAGGCAGGTGGGAATTGTGGCTACTAACCAGCTGGCCTGGGCCCATGGAGGGGTTTGGTCTGACGGGGGAGGGAAAGAGTCAAACCAGGTTGGATCAGAACTGGTGCCCCTAGACAGTAAAGGCTCCATGTCTCGTCTCCATTCCCCCTTAGCCAGCCAGGCCCCCCACCAAGATCAGGGCCATGTTGTGCCAGGTGCTGCCCAGACCCACGGGCTCTGCCCTCGGGAGGTTACAGCCTAAGACGACAGGACAAAGGGGGGTCGCCAGCCCCACACACAGCTGGGAACTGAGCCCCAGACAGGGAGGAATTTACCCCAGTGCTCACAGTACAGTACTGGCAAAGGTGGGAACAGAACCCAGGAGTCCGGGCTCCCAGCCCCTCCCCACTCTAACCCAGCAGACCCCCACTCCCCTCCTAGTGCCGGGGAGAGAACCCAGGAGTTCTGGCTCCCAGCCCCTCCCCCCTCTAACCCAGCAGACCCCCAGAGCTGGGATAGAACCAACCCAGGAGTCCAGGCTCCCAGTTCCCCATGTACTGGGCCCTGCTGGCTGTCCTGGGGCAAGCTGGGCACTGGGTGGGGGGTGGGGGGGGCTGGGTTGGGGGTTCAGACATGGGAACCAGGCCCGGTGGGGGTGGGGGGCAGCGCGGGCTCTGGCCCTCCTCCCCCGCCCACATCCTGATTTCAGGCTTTGTGCAAAAATCCCCTGGGTCCAAGGACGGCTGAACTCAGCTCCCTGCCGGGGGGAGGAGGGTGTCAGGGCTGGGCTGAGTCTGCGGGGGGTGGCCTGGGGGAGCTGCTGCCCCCTATCCCTGGACCCCAACCCCCCTCCCCGTCACCAGCCCAACCCATCGGCTGCTCCAGCCCATCAGCCTGCCCCAGGGCAGCCCGGCCCTGCTGGAATCTGCTGGAGACCGATGATGCTGCCCAGAGCTGCGTGCTGATTGGCCAGAGGTGGGGGGGTTACTTGAGTTCAAGGTGAAGTGGAAGCTTCTGGGGAAAGCCCCGGCTGCTGGAAAGTGGGGGAGGGGAGGAGAGGGGCGGTGGGGACGCTGGGTGGGGGAGGGTGAAGGGCTCTGGGAAGTTTCGGGGCTCGTCCCTGTCCCCAGCAGAAGCTGGGTCAGTCAAAGCTCTGACCTCCCCTCCCCCACCATGTCTCTCTGATCTCCTGGGACCCACCCGGCCACAGCCCAGGCAAAGCTCCGGTTGGGGCAGGGATCTGCAGTGACCCCGGGCCCTGCTCTGGGCTGTGGCTTTCCAAGGCAGTCCCTGTCCTGTCCTGTAGGTCTAATAATCTGCAGTCCTGGTGCCCAGCTGGCCTGCCTGGTTGTCACGGAGTCCCCAGGCGCTGCTCTGGAACTGCTCCCCACCGAGCCAGGCAGGACTCTGGGAGCCTCCTCTCCCTCGGAGCAGCCTGTCTGCAGGGCAAGAAGCTCCCTCGGCTTCACCTCCTGGGTCTCTCCTTGGAGCATTCAGCCTCCTCTGCCCTCCGTGTGCTTCCCCCAGCGAGTCCACCCAGGCGGGGTCCTGGGGGGCCACAGGGTCCTGCCCCCCCACTGCGCAGTCAGACGTGACTCTCAGCCAGCCAGTAACACAGAGGTTTATTCGATGCCAGGAACATGGGCTAACACAGAGCTTGTAGGTACCGAGAACCGGACCCCTCGGCCGGGTCCATTCTGGGGGGCAGTGAGCCAGACCCCCACGTCTGCACTTCACTCCTCGTCCCCAGCCAGCTCCAGACTGACCCCCCCTCCAGCCCCTCCCCCTCTGCTCAGCTCCTTCCCCAGGCCAGGAGGTCACCTGATCTCTTTGTTCTCAAACACCTTTAGCATCCCCTGGCTAAAGGCCCCCGGCCTTTAGTTGCCAGGAGACAGCGTGTCGGCCATTTATGCACATTGGCCTTTATCCCACCACCTAGAGACTTAAGAAATGCATAGGGGAAACTGAGTCACCGCTACAGTATTCAGAGGAAACATTAAGAACAGTCCCACTTTGTCACACTTGCACTGGCTGTATTTACACTCAGAGCATACCTCAGCCGGTTCCTTTGAGACTCTTGAGTGTAAATGATCCGGGACTAGTGATGTGAGTGTCTGATTTTAGCAGCTGCTGTCTCACCTCCTCCTTTGTTAGAGATGGGAAATTTTCTGGTCCATCCACAGCATCATCAAGGATGGACACAGCCGCCTGCCTCACTCCAAACACAGACTGAAATAGCTACGGGACATTTCTGTCTTTCCTGCTTCACTAGTTACAGTTTCACCATCTGCATCTAGCACTGGACCTAGGGCTGTTTGTTCCTGATGTGTTTTTAAACTGTCTTCTTATTGTCCTTCACACTATTGGCCATTGGATCTGTTGTGTATTTAGTTGTCATGGTTTTTGTTGCTATGGCAACTGAGTTAGATTATTATGGGTTAGCTCAACCGGTTTCAACCGGCTGAGTGACCTCTCTGTGTCTGTAAATAAAATGGAGGTTTTGGTTAGCTGCCTGCTCTCTGGCCTCAAGTGATTGCTTCCTACACCGGCTGCCCCAAGGATACAACACTGGCGATGAGGGTGGGATCCTGGTGCTGCTCCAGTAACAGAAGGAAGTAGAAGTCAAGGTAAAGACCAAACAAAGAAAAAAAGCTGCTTGTTTGCACTGACTGTGAAAGTGAAACTAAAAATCATGGCTACTCTGACCAGGCCCCTGGAGCCTTTTGATGAGAATACAGAGCAGTGGCATGTGTATACTGAGCGTTTTGAGCTTTTTGGTATTGCAAATGACATTACAGAAGCGAAGAAGGTGCCAATATTCTTAACTGTTGTAGTGGCTAAAACCTACTCTCTGCTACGTAGCTTACTGCACCCTGTTAAGCCTGAGACTAAATCTTACTGTGACATTGCGGAAATCCTGGGGTCTCATTTCTCCCCCAAACCACTGGTAATTGCTGAAAGATATAGGTTCCACAAAAGAGACCAAAAGGAAGATGAAACAGTTGTACAATTTGTAGCCATTTTAAAAAAGCTAGCAGAACACTGTGAATTTAAAGAGATGTTAAATGATGCCCTGGGTGACAGGTTAGTGTGCGGCCTCTGCAGTGAAGCTATACGGAAGCGCCTACTGACAGAGGCTCAGCTTACATTACAGAAGGCTGTTGATATTGCTGTCTCCATGGAACTGGCTACAAGGGAGGCACAATACATCGGTGCACCCCCTAAGGTGCAAAAAGTGTCACAAGAACCGACCCACAAAACGGTGCAGAGTCAAGAATGTTACCGCTGTGGTAAGCTGGGTCACCAGGCATCAGAATGCTGGTGTAAGGACCTGGTGTGTCGACACTGTGGCAAAAAGGGACACATTGAGTGTGCCTGTAAACAAAAGAAAAAGAGGCCTGTGGTCTGGCCGACAAAAAGAGGAACCTTGCATACCCTAGAGCAGACCCAGGATGATCAAGGAGACACCTCCTCACAAGAGGAAGTGCCACTGCATGTTTTGTCTTTGGCAGCGGGCTCACATGAATACTGGGTAACCCCCTTATTGGAGGGCAAACGTATACGCATGGAACTGGACACCGGTGCAGCTGTCTCGCTGGTTCCTGAGACTGTGTATAAGGAAAAGCTATAGCATCTTCCGCTTAAGGCAACAAAAACTGTTCTGAAGACGTATACAGGTGAAGCTGTGCCCATGTTGGGCACTATTGATGTTAAGGTGGAGCTCAATGGACAGGCAGCTAAATTGCCACTGTTTGTGGTGAGAGGTAACTACCCAGCCTTAATGGGTAGGTCTTGGCTTGGGAAGATTCAGCTGAACTGGGCAGAAGTGCACCGGATGACTAAAGAAGAAACCAGTCTAACCCCTATACTAAGGAAACATGCTGCTGTTTTTGGAGATGATTTGGGAAGTATGAAGGGAATCACTGTGACATTGAACATTAAACCTGACAGTCCACCAAAATATCTGAAAGCCCGAACTGTGCCATATGCCATCAGGCCAAAAGTTGAAGCAGACCTGGAGCGCCTGGTCACCAATGGAGTCCTAATACCAGTTACCCATAGCTCATGGGCCACTCCTATCGTTCCAATCGTGAAGAAAGATGGCTCTCTCCGGATTTGCGGTGATTTTAAAGTCACTGTCAACCCAGTGTTGTGTGCAGAGCAATACCCGCTTCCCCGCATCGATGACCTCTTTGCAGGCCTGGCTGGGGGACAAAAGTTCAGTAAGATTGATCTGAGTCAAGCATATTTACAGATGCACGTCGATGAAAAGTCCCAAGAGCTGTTGACTATTGTGACTCATAAGGGCTTTATCGATACTGTCGCCTACCCTTCGAATAACATCTGCTCCGCCCTGTTCCAGAGGGCTATGGACCAGATCTTGTGTGGCTTGTCAGGAGTTCAGTGCTATCTGGATGATATCCTGGTCACTGGAAGAAATGAAGAGGATCACTTAAAGAATTTAGAGGCTACCCTACAAAGACTGGAAGAGTATGGCCTACGAGTTCGCAAAGACAAGTGTGAATTCTTCAAGCCCTCTGTTGAATATTTGGGACACATCATTGATTCTGCAGGTCTTCATAAGGCCCCTGCAAAAGTTAAAGCTATTGTGGAGGCTCCCCCACCTCGAAATGTAAGCCAGCTGTGCACGTTTCTAGGACTCCTGAACTATTATGGAAAGTTCATCTCACAGTTAGCCACACTGCTAAAACCACTTCATGAGCTCCTTGGGCAGAACAAGGCCTGGAAGTGGACTGAAGCCTGTAATGTTGCGTTTAACAAAGCTAAGGATGCATTGCTAAATTCTGAAGTTCTAACGCACTTTGATCCATCCTTACCACTGCAATTGGCCTGCGATGCCTCCCCTTATGGAGTGGGAGCAGTCGTGTCACATATTATGCCTTCAGGAGAAGAGAGACCTATTGCTTTTGCTTCACGCACTCTAAGCAAAGCAGAAACTAACTATGCCCAAATCGAACGTGAGGCATTAGGAATTGTTTTTGGAATTCGGAAGTTTCATCAGTACCTGTTTGGGCGAAAATTTACTCTTCTCACAGACCATCGACCTCTGACATCAATTTTTGGAACCTACACAGGGATTCCCCCATTAGCTGCTAGTCGTATGCAACGTTGGGCATTGTTACTTTCAGCACACTCATATGAAATCAAATATCGGAAATCCACTCTGCACGGCAATGCAGATGGCCTCTCAAGGTTGCCTTTGCCGGTCAAACACCAAGATAGTGCCCAAAAGGAAATCTTCTACTTTGAACAGGTAGAGAATACACCCATTACTGCTACTCAGATAAAGAAGGCAACTCGCGTTGACCCAGTATTGTCCCACGTTATGGACCTGGTGATGCATGGAAAATCTCGACCTTGTTCCCTACATGTCCAAGCGGACAGAGTTATCGGTCCAATCTGGTTGTTTGTTGTGGGGGAGACGTGTCATTATTCCACCACCACTGAGATCACAGATGTTAGAACAGTTACATTCCAGTCACTGTGGAATAGTGCGCATGAAGGAAATTGCACGAAGCTATTTTTGGTGGCCTGGACTGGACAGCGCTATTGAGGAGAAGGCAAAAGCTTGTATGTCATGTCAGGGTGTGAGGAATGCACCCCAGTGGGCACCCCTACACCCATGGGACTGGCCTGAAAACCCGTGGCAACGTATTCACGTTGACTTTGCTGGCCCCCTTGAAGGAAGCATGTTCTTGGTGGCAATAGATGCCCATTCTAAATGGCCAGAAGTCTCTATAATGCAGTCCACTTCTGCAGAGAGTACTATCCAAAAACTACGAGGACTCTTTAGTCGTTTTGGTCTGCCAGAACAACTTGTGAGCGACAACGGACCGCAGTTCGTTTCTCAGGAGTTTCAAAATTTTATGAAAGCAAATGGGATACACCACATCACGTCAGCACCATATCATCCGTCCACCAACGGATTAGCTGAAAGATTTGTGCAGACAATGAAAAACGCTTTGAAATCAGCAAGGGGACAACACTCCATTCAAAAGCGTCTGGATACCTTTTTACTTTCCTACAGAAACACACCTCATGCTACGACCCACGCATCTCCGGCCTTTCTAATGATGGGACGACAGCTGCGCACTTGCTTTGATCTGCTGAAACCTTCTGAACCCCGACAAATTGTGCAACATCAGCAGCAATATCAAGTCATCAGACGGGCACCCAGAGCAAAAGACGGAACCTTTAGCCCGGGACAGCCAGTTTTGGCTCGGAATTATACTTCCAGAGCTAAATGGGTCCCGGCCACAGTCATCACTCAAACAGGACCTGTTTCCTACACAGTCCGGACTGCAGAGAATGTTAGCTGGCGGCGACATGTAGATCAGCTGTTGCCAGGTCATGCCAGTCCTCAGGACCCATCTGCAGTTGAGGGGTCTGACTTCACCTCTTCTGGTGAGGGACCGAATCACAAGTCACCTGTTTCTGACTGTTCTCCTCTATTACTGCCGGCGGCTGAGATACCCCTTTGCCCAGCACGAGCTGATACCACCTCCTCACCTGTTCGTGCTGCGGACCCTGAGCCCCTAGTGCTTTCGGGTGCAACAACACCAGAAGTTCGCCGTAATCCACCTAGAGACAGAAGGCCGCCTCATCGGCTGGATCTTTAGCTAGGGCGAACCCACGGTTATGGGGCAAAATAATCCCCAGTGTTTAGCCGGGAATGGAGGCAGTCTACCCTCCTTCTCTAGTCTAGTGTGTGTTTTATTTAGGGGATGTTCTTATTAGGGGGGGAGGAATATGTTGTGTATTTGGTTGTCATGGTTTTTGTTGCTATGGCAACTGAGTTAGATTATTATGGGTTAGCTCAACCGGTTTCAACCGGCTGAGTGACCTCTCTGTGTCTGTAAATAAAATGGAGGTTTTGGTTAGCTGCCTGCTCTCTGGCCTCAAGTGATTGCTTCCTACACCGGCTGCTTCAAGGATTTAACAGGATCCTTTAGTTTCCCTTATCAGTTGCCTACATTTTTACTTGTGACTTATATTCATTGCCATTTACTTCCTGTTTCCCAACCTCTGTACTGACTGGGCTTTGATCTCCATCCAGCTCGGGGTTTGCATATTCCAGCCATTCACACAGCATTCTTAAAACGCCATTTTAACCCAAAGCCTGGACCCTGCCGGTGGCTGTTGGTGAGTGGACTTCCCCACCGAGCCTCCTGCCCCCCCGGCCTGCCCCAGGCACATGCAGCGCGTCCCGTCGGGAAGGAGCCGCTGGAGCGCAGCCGAGCGGGAGAGGCACGGGGCTCCCCGGCAGCGGCAGGGAAGTTTATCGGTTCGGGGGACCCCGACCAGCTCCTAACCCCTGTCTGCCGGCCGCCCCATCTGGGACAAGTCTCGCCCCCGCAGCCCCTCTCCGCCACGTGTCTCCAGTGGCCCACGCCCCCGGGCCACACCACCCACCCGGGCCCTGCCCACTCCGCGCTGCCCCCGGACCCACTGCGCTGCCCCACGGGCTGCAGGGCTGGAGCAGCCTCCGTGCTGCACTGCAACATCGCTGGCCCCAGCCGGCCATGGCCCGTGTGCCCAGGCTGCTGCACGGGGGCATCTCCTTCCCAGGCCCGGCTTGGGATCCAATGGGGCAGTGAGGGGGCGGGACTGGGGGCAGGGATTTGGGGAGAGATCCAATGGGGGAAGAAGGGGGCGAGGGAGGGCAAGAGCCCCTCCGGGTTCCGCCTGTGCGAGCGGAGGGCAAAATTGCTTGTTTGTCTAGTGTCCCGACCGAACATCAGTCGGAACGTGGGAAGCAAATATCAGGACAGTCCTGATAAAATTGGGACGTCTGGTCACCCTACACTGGCTCTGTATTTGTATCTTAATGTGTTTTGATTCAAAGTAGCCTCAGTGAAGCATTTGGTCAGCTTCTTGAGAAAGGACTGTTCTCGGTAAGTGCCCAATAAAGAAACACTTAACTGACAGTGGATTTTGGGAGACGCCAATCCTCAACTGAGCTTTCCTGAGAAAGTTCAAACTAAGATGTGACCAATGGCATTGGCCTGTAAACTGAGTCATGCATGGACATGTGACTTGCTCATGTGACTCCAGACTCCATTTTGTTGCTGTGAATTTCCACAGTAAGAGCAAAAGGTGTCCTTCCATGGGCAAGAGACTATAAAAGGCCCTGGAAACTCCTCCATCTTGTCTTCAGTCCTGCTTCCTACCTCTGGAGGGACTTTGCTACAAACTGAAGCTCTGCACAAAGGACTGAATGACCCATCCCAGCGGGGGATGTTCCAGAGACTTGATTTGAACCTGCAGTTTACTCCATCACTGCTACAAGCCTGAACCAAGAACTTTGCCATCACTGTATGTAATTGATTCCATTTAACCAATTCTAGCTCTCATCTCTACCTTTTTCCCTTGATGAATAAACCTTTAGATTTTAGATTCTAAAGGATTGGCAACAGCGTGATTTGTGGGTAAGATCTGATGTGTATATTGACCTGGGTCTGGGGCTTGGTCCTTTGGGATTGAGAGAACCTTTTTCTTGTATTGGGGTGTTGGTTTTCATAACCATTCATCCCCAGGACGAGTGCACTGGTGGTGATACTGGGAGACTGGAGTGTCTAAGGAAATTGCTTGTGTGACTTGTGGTTAGCCAGTGGGGTGAGACCAAAGTCCTCTTTGTCTGGCTGGTTTGGTTTGCCTTAGAGGTGGAGAAACCCCAGCCCTGGGCTGTAACCAGGGCCGGCTTTAGGCCGATTCGCCCAATTCCCAGGAATCGGGCCCCGTGCTTAAGAGGGCCTCGTGCCTTAGGTGCCTTTTAAATTTTTTTTACTTACCCAGGTGGAGGTCCGCTCCGGGGTCTTCGGCAGCCCCGCTCCCATGGCAAGAGCGCCGGTCAGAGCACGGCAACCCCGCGACCCCGGCTGGAGCTCCAGGCCCTTTAAATAGCCCCCAGAGCCCTAGGATAGCAGGGGGCTTGGGGGCTATTTAAAGGGCTGGGGCTCCAGCTGCCTCTGCTGCACCCCCTGCCTGCAGCCACCCCTTGCCTGCAGCCAGCTCCTGCCGCACCCCCTGCCCGCACCAGTTATGCACCCACTGTCCTGCCTGCACCAGCCCCGCCCCCGCACCTGTATCCAGCCCTGCACCGCACCCCCTGCCCACACCAACCCTGCAGCCCTGCCCTGCAGCCCCTGCCCTGCAGCCCCTGCCCGCACCGACCCCGCCCCCCGCCTTGCCCACAGCCAGCCCCTGCCGCACCCACTGCCCTGTCTCCAACCAACCCCTGCCTCACCTCCCTGCGGCCCTGCCCAAAGCCAGCCAGCCCCACACACATCCCTGCCCGCACCAGCCCTGCACCCCCTGCCCTGCCCGCACCAGCCCCACACCCCGTGCCCTGCCTCCAGCCAGCCCCATGTCCACTGGTGCCCTGCAGTTCCCAGGGCAGTAACCCTGCACACCTGCTTCAATGAGGGGGGCAGGGAGCAGCAGGGGCCCACACATGTGCACACATGTGAAACGGAGCTCATTAATAACCGATCCACAGCATATTTGATGCAATGTACATAATATATAATTTTATTATTTATATAGTTATGGAAAGTGAATAATACATGGAAGAAATGAAAGGCTTTTTTTTTTTTTAACATATTTTGGTTTTTTTTAGTCATCCCTGATGGGGCCCTGCCAAAAATGTTCAAATTAGGCCCCGCACTTCCTAAAGCTGCCTTGGCTGTGACTGCCCTGCTCTGAGCGATTTGTCCTGAATTGATACTCATAGACTCAGACTTTAAGGTCAGAAGGGACCATTATGATCATCTAGTCTGACCTCCTGCACAATGCAGGCCACAGAATCTCACCCACCCACTCCTGTAACAAACCCCTAACCTATGTCTGAGTTATTGAAGTCCCCAAATTGCGGTTTGAAGACCTCAAGCTGCAGAGAATTCTCCAGCAAGTGACCCGTGCTCCATGCTGCAGAGGAAGGCGAAAAACCTCCAGGGCCTCTGCCAATCTGCCCTGGAGGAAAATTCCTTCCCGACCCCAAATATGGCGATCAGTTAAACCCTGAGCATGTGGGCAAGACTCACCAGCCAGCACCCAGGAAAGAATTCTCTGTAGTAACTCAGATCCCAACCCATCTAACATCCCATCCCAGACCACTGGGCATACTGACCTGCTGATAACCAATGATCAATTGCAGGGCCAGCTCCAGATCCCAGCGCGCCAAGCACGCGCATGGGGCGGCATTTTCCCAGGAGGGCAGCACGCGGGTCCGGTGGACCTTCCGCTGGCATGACTGCAGAGGTTGCGCTGGTCCCGCGGCTTGGGTAGACCTCCCGCAGGCATGACTGCGCCAGCTCGGGTGGACCTCCCGCAGGCATGCCTGCGGAAGCTCAACCGGAGCCGTGGGACCAGCGAACCCTCCGCAGCTGCAGGAGGTCCACTGGAGCCGCGGGACCAGCGGCTCCGGTGGACCTCCCGCAGGCATGACTGCTTGGGGCGGCCAAATTCCTAGAGTCGCCCCTGATCAATTGCCAATTAATTGCCAAAATTAGGCTATCCCATCATACCATCCCCTCCATAAACTTATCAAGCTTAGTCTTGAAGCCAGATATGTCTTTTGCCCCCACTACTCCCCTTGGAAGGCTGTTCCAGAACTTCACTCCTCTAATGGTTAGAAACCTTCATCTAATTTCAAGTCTAAACTTCCTAGTGTCCAGTTTATATCCATTTGTTCTTGCGTCCACATTGGTACTAAGCTTAAATAATTCCTCTCCCTCCCTAATATTAATCCCTCTGATATATTTATAAAGAGCAATCATATCCCCCCTCAACCTTCTTTTGGTTAGGCTAAACAAGCCAAGCTCTTCGAGTCTCCTTTCATAAGACAGGTTTTCCATTCCTCGGATCATCCTAGTAGCCCGTCTCTGAACCTGTTCCAGTTTGAATTCATCCTTCTTAAACATGGGAGATCAGAACTGCACACAGTATTCCAGATGAGGTCTCACCAGTGCCTTATATAACGGTACTAACACCTCCTTATCTTTGCTGGAAATACCTCACCTGATGCATCCTAAAACCGCATTAGCTTTTTTAACGGCCATATCACATTGGCGGCTCATAGTCATCCTGTGATCACCCAATACTCCGAGGTCCTTCTCCTCCTCTGTTACTTCCAACTGATGCGTCCCCAATTTATAACTAAAATTCTTGTTATTCATCCCTAAATGCATGACCTTGCACTTTTCACTATTAAATTTCATCCTATTACTATTACTCCAGTTTACACGGTCATCCAGATCTTCCTGTATGATATCCCGGTCCTTCTCTGTGTTAGCAATACATTCCAGCTTTGTGTCATCCGCAAACTTTATTAGCACATTCCCGCTTTTTGTGCCAAGGTCAGTAATAAAAAGGTTAAATAAGATTGGTCCCAAAACTGATCCCTGAGGAACTCCACTAGTAACCTCCCTCCAGCCTGACAGTTCACCTTTCAGTATGGCCTGTTGTAGTCTCCCCTTTAACCAGTTCCTTATCCACCTTTCAATTTTCATATTTATCCCCATCTTTTCCAATTTAACTAGCAATTCCCCATGTGGAACCGTGTCAAATGCCTTACTGAAATCAAGGTAAATTAGATCCACAGCGTTTCCTTTGTCTAAAAAAATCTGTTACCTTCTCAAAGAAGGAGATCAGGTTGGTTTGGCACGATCTACCTTTTGTGAAACCATGTTGTATTTTGTCCCAATTACCATTGACCTCAATGTCCTTAACTACTTTCTCCTTCAAAAATTTTTCCAAGACCTTACATACTACAGATGTCAAACTAACAGGCCTATAGTTACTCGGATCACTTTTTTTCCCTTTCTTAAAAATAGGAACTATGTTAGCAATTCTCCAGTCGTACGGTACAACCCCTGAGTTTACTGATTCATTAAAAATTCTTGCTAATGGGCTTGTAATTTCATGTGCCAGTTCCTTTAATATTCTTGGATGAAGATTCTCTGGGCCCTCCGATTTTGTCCCATTAAGCTGTTCGAGTTTGGCTTCTACCTCGGATGTGGTAATATCTACCTCCATATCCTCATTCCCATTTGTCATCCTTCCATTATCCCTAAGCTCCTCATTAGCCTTATTAAAGACCGAGGCAAAGTATTTATTTAGATATTGGGCCATGCCTAGATTATCTTTAACCTCCACTCTCAGAAGTGTCCCACCTAAGGTAGCATTGTTACAACCCCGCTAACGTTTCAGCCTCCTTTCTGCAGGGCCAACGCCAGCGCTGGACACAGCAGCCAGTGACACTCTCACCAGGGCTGTGTACAGAGGTGACACCATCTGTGACAAACTGGGACTGCTTTTAATGTGGTCTGTGAATGCTGAGTGGAGGGGGTTGGCCTGGGAGGACGATCTGCATTGGGGGATGAGAGACTGGCTGGAGGGAGGAGACCTGAGCAGGTAACGTGAGACCCCAGGAAGGGGGGAGAGGCCAGGTGACACCTCTGCCCGGGAAGCTGAACAAAGGCTGAGTGAGAGGCTGGGGGGAGTTTTCAGTTTGGAGCTGGCTGGGAAATGGAGAGGGGCCTGACGGGGCTTGGGCTTCCCAACAGGGCTGTGGCCTCCCTGGGGCCCCAGATGGACCTAACTAAAGGGGGTCCTGTTGTCTGTACTGGCAAGCTCTGTTTTAGACTGTGTTCCTGTCATCTAAATAAACCTCTGTGTTACTGGCTGGCTGAGAGTCACGTCTGACTGCGCAGTGGGGGGGCAGGACCCTGTGGCCCCCCCAGGACCCCGCCTGGGCGGACTTGCTGGGGGAAGCGCACGGAGGGGCAGAGGATGCTGAATGCTCCCAGGAGAGACCTAGGAGGTGAAGCTGTGTGAGCTTCTTGCCCTGCAGACAGGCTGCTCCGAGGGAGAGGAGGCTCCCCAGAGTCCTGCCTGGCTCGGTGGGGAGCAGTTCCAGAGCAGCGCCCGGGGACCCCGTGACAACTGGTGGCAGCGGCGGGATCCACTGCACCCTGTGAATGGCGCTTCCTGCAGTAAGTGACTGGGGAGCAGCAAAACGAAGGGGGATTGATGGGGACCAGGTGGGCCGAAGATTCAGAGAGAGACAGTTTTGGGAGGCGATTAACCCCTGGGCATGTGTGACCAGAGAGAAGGACTTTGCAGTAACAGGGTCCCCGGGGGGATTGCAGGAGCAGTCCCAGGGGCGGAGGAGTCTGCAGCTCGACCCTGGCAGAGAGGGGGTGACCTGAAGCAGGGCTGGTGCACGAGGGGTCTCCCTGGAACCGGTGGGAAGCTGAGAGCACAGGCCGGCGAGGGGCCGGCAGGAGGATGTTTGCTAAGCACCTTAAGAGCGACCTGGTGGAGCTGTGCAAGCAGAGGGGGCTGCGCATTGGGAGGTCCACCAAAGACCAGCTATTGCCCAGCTGGAGGAGACGGATCGCTTGGGTGAATCGGGCCCTGTCCCAGAGGGAAGCCGCCCAGCGGACACAGCGTGGGCCCCGGGGCCTGACATGGCTGGGAGGGGCCAGACTGCTGCCGAGGACACCCTGAGACCCTGCCCACCTATACCTAGGGGAGGGGGTGGGGGAAGCCCAGCGACTACCGAGGGCTCAGTGGCCAGCAGGGGATCGTCCCGGCGGAGCTCCCTGTCCCTGGAGCGGATGCGGATGGAACATGACAGGGAGCTGAGACGGGGAGAGCTCGAGTTAAGGAGGCAAGAACTGAAGCAGGAACGGGAGAGACAGCGTCAGCATGAGCTGCACAAGGAGAACCAGTGTAAACATGAGCTGGAACTGGCCCGGCTGAGGAGCAGCGGGGCCCCGGCTGCGGTGAGTGAGGGGGGACCCAGGACTGCGCAGAGCTTTGATAAGGGCTTCCTGGCCCAGCGTAAGGAGGGGGAGGACATAGACACCTTCCTGACGGCCTGCGAGCTGCACAGGGTTGACCCTGCAGTCAGGCTCATTTCTCACCCTCTTACTGGACTCCACAGCCGTGGAGGTTGTGATGGAGCAGGGAGCAGCGGATTTGACCCGGGAATGTTTTTTTTTTTTACTAAGCTAAAATTTATTAGAAAAGAGAGCGAGTGTTGGTTAAAAGATCCATATACAGACAGACTTGAATTCAATTCTTGAGGTTCAGATACATGGCAGAGATCAGCTTGTAGTTGCCAAAAGTCCTTTTAGAAATAGTCCATAGGTTATAGTCCAATTTCCATATTCAGGGTGGCTCCAGTCAATGACTGGGGCTCTCAAGCCTTATGGCTTAAGGTTTCCCCCTCTTGAAACCCAAAGCAGAATTTTGTAGGGGAGTTACACTGGGGAGGGGAGCAGGGAGCAGGGGGGTTACACTGGGGATGAGAAGGAAGCTCCCTGAGCTGTAACCTGAGCCAGGAGGGGGGTGGAGAGAAATCACATCTTCTGCCCGGGAGACTGAACAAAGGAGAGGAGAAGCAGAGGGGAGGGGGGAGAAAGCAGCTGGAGGGATTTTGAGAGTCAGTTGGGGCTGGGGGGGTGCAACGCAGGGAACCCCAAGCTGGGGTCTAAGCTCCCTGAACCCCCAGAAGGACTTGATTGAGGGGTCCTGGTTGTGCCTACAAGCCCTGCTTGGGACTGTGTCCTGTCGTCTAATAAACCTTCTGTTTTACTGGCTGGCTGAGAGTCACGGTGAATCTCAGGAAGTGATGGGTGCAAGTCCCTGATTCCCCCACACTCCGTGACAGAGGTGTACAGCCGAATGAAAGGGGCGGAGGCGGGGGACTACAACCTGTTCAAAGAGGCCCTGCTCCGCGAGTTTGGGCTGACCCCGGAGATGTACCGGAAGAGGTTCCGGAGTCAACATAAGACCCGGGAGGTCACATACCTACAACTGGTCAACCGGGTGCAGGGGTACGCCTGCAAGTGGACGGCTGGGGCCCAAACTAGAGAGGACCTGCTTGACCTATTCATACTGGAGCACCTGTATGAGCAGTGCCCGTCGGACCTGAGGCGGTGGTTGATGGACCAGAAGCCGGAGAACCCGCAGCATGCAGGCCAGCTGGCCGACGAGTTTGTGAACAGTTGGGCAGGGGCTAACAGGGAGGAATCCCAAAGGAACAGACCCATCAGGAGGTGGAAATAAAGTGACTCTGGGACCTCCCGAAGGGGAAGCAGGGAGAACCCTGCTCGAGGGGACCCACGGGACATGGGCTGCTATCACTGTGGCCAGAAGCCACATACGGGCCCAATGCCCCAAGTTCAGGGACAGACTGAGCAGACCAAACCCACACAGGGTCATCTTGGTAGAGACCCAGTCGGAAGACGGCCCAGGCAAGAGGGGCTGACAGCTTCCCAACTGCTCAGGAGGGAGGAGGGCCTCAGGCCAGCTTCTCTGCGGGGGCTGGATGCTCCGGATACCAGGTTCTCCATTTACAGGGTGGGCACAGGGCTGTCCCTGCAGAGCGAGTGCCTTGTTCCCCTGGAGGTGGATGGGAGGAAGTGTCAGGGACTCTAACCCCGACAGCGAAGTTCATTGTCTGACCGCAGAGAGACAGGCAACACCAGCAAGGTCTGATCAAAAGCTCTTTATTGACAAACGCACGCATCAATAGAGAGCAGCTCGTTTCCAGAGAGAACCAACCAGCCCTTTACATCTTAGTATCAGCCTATATAGACAGTTTTATTATGTCATAAATCATTCACTTGAGCAACCCACCCCCTTTGTCTAACAACTAGAAACTAGACACCTTTAATATACAAGTGTTGGTGTCACTAGGCATAACCCTAGGTAACTCAGGAGGGTGGAAAGCCATAAGTGTCAATAAAGCCTTCTGTACTAGGCCTGAATGAACTAAAGTCACTCCATGTCTGACCAAAGCGCTTCCATGTTTATGTTTGAACTTTAATCAACCTAGCAGGCCAGTAACCGAGAATGGAATGTACAACAGCTAGCTCAACCGTGGTACTGCCAGGAGATAATGATGAGGCCTGCTTACACCTGGCTGGGGCAGAATAACGGATCCAGGAAAGTAAAACAAGGGAACTGTTCACAGTAGAGTTACTAACGAGCTAAAGTGGTTTTTGCCAAGTATGACTTAACTGCTTAATGTAATTGCTATTGCAAAGTGTATTTGCTGCATGGGAATGAAAGGTGGGGGGAGAGGAGGAGTGTGGGGATGATGGGAATGCTTAGCTGAAGTTATGTATAAAGAGAGAAAAACCGCTTGTATCTGTGTGCAGGATTTGAGATGCTTTTTCTCCCTGGCACCTTTTTGGGCTCAAATAAACCTGGTTTGCTTCTCTACCTTGGTGTGTTTATTGGAGCAAAGCACACCGGGCAACGAACCGCTGTTGCTGTCCTCGGGCCTCTGTGCCGGCAACACAAGCATGCCTAGTCCCCTATGTCTACAGCATTAGATTGTTAATAATATCTTAACAAGCACCAAAAGTTAGGAATGTAGGGGAGTTAAAAGCAAACCGAAAACAAACCCAGGGAGTGAAAGTAAGGACGCTGGGAGGCTGGGGTTTCTTATCAGTTCTTCAAACGAACGATTCCTAACCCAGCACAGCTGGTACTATGCCAGGAATCCAGCCCCTCACTTATCTCACTTTTTCCCAGCGCTTTGTGAGACATGCTGTTTCTCAGTATTTTCCACTCCAGGATTACCCAGAAGCCCTTGTTAGCCTGACTTCAGTCTGGTTGGCATAACTGGTTTTGTGCTACATCTTTATTCAGGCCTAACAGAAGGTCAATGGATACTGGGAAACGGGCACTGAGGTAACGCTGGCCCGGCCCGAGGTGGTGGCTCCAGATCAGGTGATGCCCAACACCTAACCGACCCTGATGGAGTGCTGCCTCTTGGTATTGGCCGACCCAAGCACCTGCTTCTTTAGCTGGTGCCTGGAGCTGGCCCTGGTTCCAACAGCCCAGGGTCACACCTGCCCCTAACCCACAGCATGGCCCTGGGAGCACACGTTCAGTTGGGTTCTGCCTTGATCGGGGGGGGGGGGAGGGGATCTGCCCTTCGTGTCACAGTGACCCCCGCCTGGGGGACGTCACCGCAGCCCCCAGACAGGCCAGTGTCTCTCTGCAGCCGCTCGCCCTGTGGGGCTCAGTCCTGGGGGAGCCTGGCCCATGAGCCCTGCCCTGCTCCTGGGCTCCCGGCCATGGGACGATCTGAGTGCTCCATGGACCATCCCTCAGCCCCAGAGCTCCCACCTCCACCCCAGAAGGAGACATTTCACACAAGGGGAAACTGAGGCACATGAAGGTGATTTACCCGGGAGCATTCACCGAGTCAGTATCAGCAATGAGAATAGAACCCAGGAGTCCTGGCTCCCAACCCCCTGCTCTAACCCACCAGCCCCCACTCCCCTCGCAGAGCCAGGGAGAGAACCCAGGAGTTCTGACTCCTTCCTTACCCCTCATACCAAACTCCCTTAACTCCTGGTGTAATCCAGAGCCCCTGGACAGACGGGGGCTGGGCTGGGATAACACAGGCTGCCGCGGGCACGGCCCAGACTGACCAGGTTTTAAATTATGATCAAAAACTCAGAAATGTCCCAAACCCCCTTTATTGCTGTTAGCAAAGCTGCAGAGCGATGGCGGGGGGGGGCGCAGGGCTGTGACACACCCGGGGCGCAGGGCGGGGGCTGCACAGGGACTGGGCCCGTCCCACACAGACCCCGCGCTGGGCGCTGGGCTCAGCAGGGCTGGACCCCGGGGAGCCGCACACGGGGGCGATGGGGCCGTTAGCCGGGCGCTGGGGCTGCCCCACCCCCAGCCATGGGCCCGATCCTGCCCCACAGGGACCCATTGACCGGGAATGGCCGAGTCTGGCCCAAAGCCTTCTGGGTAATGGCTGCGGGGGCGTTACCTGGGGTGACTGACAGCAGCCTCTGGCCAATAGGGGCCGGGCTCGGGGCCCAATCCAGTGCCCACTGGAGTCAAGAGAAACCTTCCCCACGACGGCAGTGGGGTTTGGATCAGCCCCTGACGAGGGGCGACCCCCATTCCCAGCCCCATGGGCAGCAGCCCTCTCCCCTGCTGCCCCTGACGAGGGGCGACCCCCATTCCCAGCCCCATGGGCAGCAGCCCTCTCCCCTGCTGCCCCTGACGAGGGGCGACCCCCATTCCCAGCCCCATGGGCAGCAGCCCTCTCCCGGGATAGGTGCCCCCCCCAGCCCAGCAGGGGGGGTGCGGGGCAGCCTGAGGGGCTGGCTCCCTGGTGAGTCTCTAACAGGCTGGGTGTCATGGTTACGGGGCCGTGGGGCTCCTGCCTGGGTACAGCAGCTGGCACCGACGGGCATGGAGCCGGGACACTGGGGGCAGAGCTGGGGGGGGCTGCGAGTGGGTCCCACAAAGGCACCTGGGAGATTCGGGGGCCCGGGCTCCTCCCCACGTTTATCTGAAAGGCAAAGAGGGTCAGTTACCAGGAGCCCTGGGCCCCAATGCAAGGCTGGCAGGGATCAGGGCCGTTCCCCAGCATCGCCAGGGACTCTGCCATTGACACTGGGAGTGCTGTGTGGGGGCTCACAGCAAGTGGGGGTCTCCCCGGGGAGGTGATGGGGGGCCCAGGGGCTGTGGCTGGCTGTGGGGGGCACAGTGGGTGGGTGGGGGGTCTCCCCAGTGGGTGCTGGGTGGGGGAGGGGCTGTAGCTGGCTGGGGTGGTACAGTGGGTGGTGTCTCCCCAGTGGGTGCTGGGTGCCGGGTGGGCCCAGGGGCAGCGGGTGCCTCCCCGGGCAGCGGCTACTCACAGGGGGCCCCGCGGGTTGCGGGCGGCGTTCATCTTCATCCCCTTGATGATGAGGATGGTGCCCGCGATGATGCCGATGATGCCCACAGCCAGGCCCAGGGCGCACACCAGGGTCTCTGTGGTCTCGGGGACGGGGGTGGGCACCTGGGCTTCTGGAGAGAGGGGGAGAGGGACAGGGTATGGGGTGAGGGGGCCTGTTCCCACCCCTCCCTCCCAGAGCTGGGAGTGGGATAGAACCCAGATGTTCTGGCTCCCAGCCCCCCTGCTCTACCCACCAGCCCCCACTCCCCTCCCGGAGCTGGGATAGAACCCAGGCGTCCTGGCTCCCAGCCCCGCCCCTGGCTCTAACCCACCAGCCCCCACTCCCCTCCCAGAGCTGGGAGAGAACCCAGGAGTCCTGGCTCCCAGCCCTGTGCCCAGCAGGGTCCCCGGGCGCCCCGGCCTCACCCCAGTGCTTCGTGAAGGTCTCAGCCAGCCCCCAGTGCTCCACCCGGCAGTCGTAGAAGTCGCCCTGGCTGGGGAGGAAGGGCAGGTAGGAGAACTTGCGGAAGGAGTTGTCCTGGCGGGGGTAGAAGTCGGTCTCGGAGACGCCCCCCGTCACCTCCTGCCCGTTCTTCAGCCACGTAACACTGAGCGCGGGCGGGAAGAACTTGTCCACGAAGCAGATCAGGATGTTGGGCTCCTCCAGCTCCACAGGGCCTTTGGGGAACACGGTCACCTCAGGGGGCACTGGGGAGACAGGGATCAGTGGGTCCCATTGCCTGCCCCTGAGCCAGCCAGTCCCTGCCCTGGGGCCAGGTGGGAGCCAGCGCCCCCTAGAGGGGACAGGCCCCTGCCCCATTCCTGCCCCCCTGAGCCAGCCAGTCCCTGGTGCTCACACTCCAGCTCAGGGGTCTCTCCCCAGGACTGTGGGGGCATCACCGGGGCCGTCCCAGCTCCCTGCCCTGACGGCTCATGGGGCACCAGGGGCGGGGGAGAGAATCCCTCAGGGGCAGGGCCTGGCGCTGGGCAGGGGCCATGAACAGCCCTCGGCAAAGGAGCTGCCCTGGGCCCCCAGCCTGGAGGGTGAGACCTGCCCGGGCCCCCTGCCCTGCAGAGCCCTGGCCCGGCTGACTGGCTCCCCGGAGCCCTGCAGGGGCTGGGAGCGGGGTGGGGCGGAGCTGAGTGGGGGCTCGCACTGGACATGCATGAGGAGGGAAGGGTCCCAGGAGGGTGCCTGGCAGGGAAAATGTCCCACCATTCTGGGCCCGTGTGCGGTTGGACATCTTGATCAGGGTCTCCAGGTACTGCTTCTCCCTGGCGATGTTGCCCAGGGCGCGCTGCGCCTCGAAGCCGATGAACTTGCTGAAGTCGGGCAGGCGCCAGACCGTCTCCTTCCTCTCCAGGTCCACATGGAAGATCTCATCCTGGTCGAACTCCTGCATCAACTGCCCGGACTCCTGCTGGGATCGGTCCGTGCGCTGGTAGAACTGCGCAAAGGACTGCACGTGATCCACTGCAGGGAAACAGGCGTCCCCATCAGCAGCCACACCAGCCCCTCCCCCAGGATACAGGTCTCTGATCTCTTCCCCTGGGGCCACAGCTCCCAGCCGTGACATTGGCACTGGGGCATCCCGGTGTGAGGGGAAAGCGGGTGCAGGGAGCCCAGGGGCCCCTGGTATCGTGCTGGTGCATTGGGGTCAGCGCTGCCTGGGAGGGGACAGCGCCCCCTACTGTGCCCCCCCTCTGCTCACTTCAATCCCATCCAAGCAATGGCCGGGCCTATCCCCACTTAGCTTGTGAAGGGGACATGGCCCCAGTCCAGAGTGGGGGGGCGGGGGAGGCTTGGATGTCATTACTGCAGGACATTTCATTCTCCCGTCTGTGCGTGGGGCTGGTTCCATGTCCCGGGGTCACCAGGACCTGGTTCTCGGGGCGATTTCAGTCCCTGACCCCCGACACTCACCCCCCAGGGCCGGTCACTGGGAGACCCAGGAACTCCCCAGCCAGAGACATTAAAGCTGCGCTTGGGGGTAAGACACACTCCACAGGGGTCTGGCTCAGGGCTGAACCCTGAGGGGAGGGGGGACAATGGGGCCAGGCCGGGGAGAGGGGCCAGGGGCTCCCTGCTCTGCACAGACGCACTCACTGCTCAGCAGGGTCTGGCCCTGGCACGGCTCTTTGGGGAACGTTCCCCCATCCCCCTGTGCCTGGCACCCTCCTGGGGGGATCAGCCCCCGAGTCCCTGTGGGGGAGGGGGCTGCACCCCTAGGGCAGGGCTGTGTTGTATCCAAACCACAGCGACTTCCCCGCGATCCCTCTGCTGCCCCCATGCCAGCTTCCCCTGCCCCCTCCTGCCCTGGGGTGAGACCCTCCTTCCTGCAACCCCCACCCAGATCAACCCCCTTGTACTCCTCCCTGCCCCATCAGCCCCCATTGTCCCCTCCCTGGGAGGGAAGCAGGGTGCTCTGGGGGTGAAGCCCCCCCAGGCATCACAGCCCCTGCCCCGCCCGTACCTGTCACTGCCCCGGTGCCCGGCAGGGCCAGCAGGGTGAGCAGGGCCAGCTGGGCCATGGGGACGCCCCGTCCTGCGCCCATCTCCTCTCCCCGGGCACTGGGCTGGGCGCGGGGCCGGCAGCACTAGGGAGTTGGGGGGGCACATGTCACACCCGGGGGGGGCAGGGCTGGGGGCAGCACCGAGTATTGGCCGGGGAGCCAATGGCAGAAATCCCTGCGCCGACCAGACTGTTACTGGGCAGAGCAGCAGCGCTGAGCCTTGCTGAGAGGAGATGGAGAAATTCAGGGTTCCCGGCTCTCAGGATTGTGTCCCGAGTCTCAGGATAATTCTTGTGTTTTCCTAAAGCCCCAGCTCCAGGAGTCACGTGGGTCTGGCAGCAATCCAGTGTGGAAGCTGTGCCTCCAGGAGGGGTTTGTCCTGGTTGTGGCGCCGCCCCCAGACCCCCTGTTCTGCAGCACGGCTGTGTGCACACGGGGGACTTCACCGGCCCAGCTCTGCCCTGGGGGGGTCACACCCCAACCCAAGCCCAGCTCTGCCGGGATAAGTGTTAAGTGCAGACCAGGCCATAAATGGGGATTGGGGCACCATCCATGGGAGACTGGGACACAGGCCCATCCCCCTCTAGGGGGCGCTGTTCCCATCCGGCCCCAGGGCGGGGACTGACTGGCTGGGGAGGTGGGGACGGGGACATGGGGCCTTTCCCCTCTGCTGGCACCAGCTCTGATCTGCTGCTAGTGACCAAACTCCCTCCCCCCAGGGTCTGTCCTGGCCCCTGTGTGGGTCATGTTGATCCCTATCCCCTGCCCAAACCCGCTGCCTCTTGCCCCATGGCACCAACTCTCCCCCTGTCCCGGCTAATGCACTGTGTGTTCTCACGGCACCTGGCAGGAGGGGCCGGAGAGGGGCTGGCCCAGCAGTTGGGGCACTGGCCTGGGACCCAGGAGCCCTGGGGTCATTCCCGGCCCTGCCACAGACTGTGTGTGACCCTGGGCCAGTCACTGACTCCTCTGGGCTTCCCTCCCCAGCTGGGCCATGGGGACACTGGCCTGGCCCTGCCCCACGGGGTGGGGGGTGAATGCAGCAGAGAGGGGGAGGGGCTCAGAGACTGGGGGGTAGAGAAGCCCCTTGGGGAGATCGATGGTGGGAGCAGCTGGGAGGCCGAGCTGTGCCTGACCCCTGGAGACTGAGCCCCCCTCTCTGGTGGGATCCCAGGGGGGCAGGGCTCAGACCCATGGAGGTGGGGGAGGGGGAAGCTCAGAACTCTTGCCTGTGGGGCCAACCCCAAACCTTCCCCTGGGGCTAAATTTACCCCCAACAAACCAGCAACCTCCCCCCCACACACCCGTCCTGCCCCAGCCGGCAGCAGAGGGTCGAGGCACCAGGGAAGGGGACGGAGGGTCCCAGGCCCGTTGCTGGGGCCCGGCTCTGGTGGGGGCTGCTCCCTGGGCCGGCCCCGCTCTCCAGCTGCCCGGGGCCATGGCAGGCGCCGGGCGAGTCCTGCAGCCCGACCCCAGGCCCTGCTCTGCCCCCTGCAAGGGAGAAGTAGGGAACCGAGCCCTGCTGGGGCCGGCTCTGCCTGGCGACTGATGATGCTGCCCAGCCCTGATGCTGACTGGCCCCTGGGCTGGGGGTGCCCAATCCCCGGGGCCGTGGGCAGCGTCCCGGGGCTGGTGCTCGGAGCTGGGCAAAGAAGGTCTCAGTCTGGGGGGACCCGACGAGTTTCCAGGTCTCTCCCTCCTGAGCAGCGATGGGGGCGGGTCGGATCCTGGGGGCCGGGAGCCGCTGGGCTGGGGCTCTGCTGGTGACACTGACGGTGCTGAGAACCCACCTGGCTCATTGCACGGAGCCCGAAGGTGAGCAGAGACCTCAGCGCCCCGGGGAGCCCCATGTGACGAAGTGGGACTGTTCGTACTGGGGGCTGGGAATGCTGGGTGCAGGCCTCTAAGTATCTAGCAAAGCAGAAGGCCGGCGCAGCCGAATGCCTGACACTCTGTCCCCTCCCTGCAAAGGTGCTGGCTAAAGGTGTTGGAGACAAAGGGGTCAGGTGACCTCCTGGCCCTGGAAAGAAGCTGAGCAGAGAGGAGGGGCCGGAGGGGGTTGGGCAGACTGGAGCTGGCTGGGGAAAAGAGGGGAGGGAGAGAGAGAGGGCTCTGATCCCCAATGGGGGCTGTGGGGCTCCCGGGGGCCCCAAGATGGACCTAACCGGGGGGATCCGGTTATCTGTGCCTGCAAGACCTGTGGTGGACTGTGCTCCTGTCGTCTAAATAAACCTTCTGCTTTCCTGGCTGGCTGAGAGTCCTTGTGAATCAGCAGGGAGCCCGGGGGTGCAGGGCCTGACAACTGCACCCCCGGGCTGACACTTCGTGACAACTGGTGGCAGCGGTGGGATGACTGCACCCCGCGGACGGCGCTTCCTGCAGTAAGTGACTGGGGAGCAGTAAAATGAAGGGGCGATTCACCCCTAGGAGAGTGTGACCAGAGAGCAGGACTTTGCAGTAACAAGGGTCACCCGGGGGATCACAGCGAGTGGCCCCAGGGGCGGAGGAGGCTGCAGCTCGACCCTGGCAGAGAGGGGGTGACCTCAAGGACTGGCACAATAGGGGTCCCCCTGGAACCCGTGGGGAGCGGTGAGCACCCCGGCCTGTGAGTGGCCAGCAGGAAGATGTATGCCAAGCGGCGCAAGTGTGACCTGGTGGGGCTGTGCAAGCAGAGGGGGCTGCGCAGTGGGAAGCTCACCAAGGCCCAGCTGATTGCCCGGCTGGAGGAGAGAGATCGCAGGGATGAACCGATCCCTGTCTCTGAGGGAAGCAGCCGGGCAGATGCAGCACAGGCACCAGTGTCTGTCCCCGCTGGGAGGGGTCAGCCGGCCGCTGAGGGCGTCCCGAGACCCCCCATTCCTATGCCTAGGGGGAGGGGGAGGAGGAGCCCAGCGAGCACCGAGGGCACCGTGACCCCCCCGGCCAGCAGGGGATCGTCCCGGCGACGCTCATCCGTGGAGCGCCAGCGGCTGAAATGGGAGAGAGATAAAACGGAGAGAGCTGGAGGATCGTAAGGAACAGAGGGAACATGAGGCATGACAGAGGGAGCAGGAACGGGCAGAGAAAGAGCGACAGCATCAACATGAGCTGGCCCTGACGAGGCAGGGGGGCAGCAGGCCCCGGGCGGCGGTGAGTGAAGGGGGGCCCAGGACTGCGCGGAGCTTTGATAAGTCCATCCTGGCCCCACGCAAGGAGGGGGAGGACATGGGTGACTTCCTAGACGCCTTTGAGACGGCCTGCGAGCTGCACCAGGTGGATCCTGCGGACAGGCTCCGGGTTCTCACCCCCTTACTGGACCCCAAAGCCGTGGCATTGTACGGCCAGCTGGGAGAGGAGGAGAAAGGGAACTACGACCCATTCAAGCAGGCCCTGCTGTGCAAGTTTGGGCTGACCCCTGACTCCGGAACCGGGAGAGGTTCCGGAGTCAGGATAAAACCCCTGAGGTCTCACATCTGCAACTGGCCGCCCGCATGGAGGGGTACGCCAGCAAGTGGGCAGATGGGGCCCAGACGAAGGGGGACCTGGTTAAACTGCTGGTACTGGAGCAGCTGTAGGAGCGGTGCCCATCTGACCTGAGGCTGTGGTTGAGGGACCAAAAGCCAGAGAACCCGCGACATTCAGGGCGGCTGGCCGATGACTTTGTGAAGAACCGGTCGGGGAGTGACAGGGAGGAACCCCAAAGGAACAGGCCCACCGCGATGCAGAGAGAGAGTCACCCTGAGACCACCCAAAAGGGGAATCGGGAGAGCCCCCTCCCAAAGGGAACGGCCAGCGCCAGGGACAACTGACCAGTTCGAGGGGACCAACGGGACATGCGCTGCTCTCACTGTGGCCAGAGGGGCCACCTGTGGTCCCAGTGCCCCAGACCCACGGACAAACTGAGCAGACCGACCCCACACCGGGTCAACTTGGTAGAGACCCAGCTGGATGAGGGGCAGCGTTCGCAGGAAAGGGGGGCGGGCCGCGTACCCCCTGCGAAGGAGGGAGGGGGGCCCCGGGGCGGCCCCTCCGAGGGGCTGGATGCTCCCCGCCCTGAGTTTTGGGTTTACAGGGTGGGCACGGGGCTACCCCTTCGGAGCGAGTGCCTTGTTCCCCTGGAGGTGGATGGGAGGGAGGCCACTGGGTACTGGGACACGGGCGCAGAGGTGACGCTGGCCCGGCCCGAGGTGGTGGACCCAGATCGGATGGTGCCCAACACCTACCTGACCCTGAGGGGTGTGATCGGGACCCCATTCAAGGTGCCTGTGGCAAGGGTACACCTGAAGTGGGGGGACAAGGAGGGCCCCAAGGACGTGGGGGTGCACCCACATTTGCCCACGGAGGTGTTAATGGTGGGGGACCTCGAGGACTGGCCAAGTAACAGCCAGGGTGCCC
The DNA here is from genome assembly GCF_016161935.1 of Mauremys reevesii. Classification (NCBI taxonomy): domain Eukaryota; kingdom Metazoa; phylum Chordata; order Testudines; family Geoemydidae; genus Mauremys; species Mauremys reevesii. The sequence goes on along the minus strand of NW_024100895.1, from coordinate 228,601 downwards.
TGGCCGTGAACCGTAGTCAGAGTCGACGCAGGGCTCTGCACCCTGACACTGGGGAAGGTACTCTGCTCGAGGCACCGGACCCTGACCCGGTGGGGAGGGAACGCCCAGGGACAGGGCTCAGAGAGGCTGTGGCCTCAGACCCAGCCGGTGAGAGAGAGCAGATCCCCGTCCTTGCCCCAGCAGCTGAGTACCAGGCCGCGGTGTGGGAAGACCCCTCCTTGCGGAGGATAGGGGACCTGGCCAACCTTGGGGGGGGACAGACCATGGGACGAGGTGGCCGGAAAAGGTTCCTGTGGGAGAAGGGGCTCCTGTACCGAGAATGGGCTCCCCCAGGGAAGATGGAGTCAGGGGGGATCAGGAGGCAGCTGGTGGTACCCCAGAAGTATCGCCACCAGCTGCTGTGCCAGGCCCATGACATACCCCCCTCAGGGCACCCGGGAGCCTGGTGTACCCAGCAGAGGCTGCTACAGAACTATTACTGGCCTGGGGTCTTTGCCCATGTCCGGCAGCACTGCCGCTCCTGTGCCCCCTGCCAGAGGGGGAGGAAGGCCCGGGACAGGGGGAAGATGGCTGTAAGACCCTCGCCCCGCCCCGAGGAGCCTGTCCAGAGGGGGGCCAGGGTCAGAAGGGGGGCTCTGAACCGAGAGAGCCCGAATCACAGCCCCCCAGACTGGAACGTGGGGAGAAGGCCCCAGCCCCGCGTGCACCCCAGGGGTATTGGGGTGGGGAAAGGGCGCGGGCGGCATAAGGCTTCCCCCCTGCAACCTGCAAGTGCCCTCGAGTCCCCCCGACCTACAGGGGGGCAGGAAACTGGAATGACCTGGGGTAACTCTCCCCCCAGAACGGGGGGGACCCTGGGGCAGCCATGGGAATGTAGGTGGGTTCGAACTTCCCCAGGTCACTGGCTGGAGTGACCCCGCTCAGTTCGGTCTCGAAGGGGGGAGAGGTGTGACGAAGTGGGACTGGTCTTACTGGGGGCTGGGTACAGATCCTAAGTATCTAGCAGCAAAAGGCTGGTGCACCCGAATGCCTGACACTCTGTCGCCTAGCAACTGATGGCCGGGCCCCTCCCTGCAAAGGTGCATATAAAGGTGTTGGAGACAAAGGGGTCAGGTGACCTCCTGGCCCGGGAAAGAAGCTGAGCAGAGAGGAGGCGCCGGAGGGGGTTGGGCAGACTGGAGCTGGCTGGGGAAAAGAGGGGAGGGAGAGAGAGAGGGCTCTGATCCCCGATGGGGGCTGTGGGGCTCCCAGGGGCCCCAAGATGGACCTAACCGGGGGGATCCTGTTATCTGTACCTGCAAGACCTGTGTTGGACTGTGTTCCTGTCATCTAAATAAACCTTCTGCTTTCCTGGCTGGCTGAGAGTCCTGGTGAATCGGCAGGGAGCCCGGGGGTGCAGGGCCTGACTCCCCCACACTCCATGACACCCCATCCTGGGCAACACTGGGTGTATCGGGGGGGTCAGACCCCAGCGCTCCGGGGAGCCCCGTCCTGGGCAACACTGGGTGTATCGGGGGGGTCAGACCCCAGCGCCCCGGGGAGCCCCGTGCTGGGCAGCGCTGGGTGAATCTGGGGGGAATGAGACTCTAGTGCCCTGGGGAGCCCTGTCCTGCCTGTGCCGGTGTCTCCCCCACTCGGTGTCCGCCCCTGTGCCCGGCACAGTCTCTGCCCTACGCCCCCCGCCACCCAGGGTCAGTGTTACTGTCACTCCCCTCCCCCCCACGGCGCTGCCCGCCCGCCGGGCTCCCCTGGGACTGGGAGAGGTTGCGGGCGGGGGGGACTGGGGGCTCCGGCTGTTCCCCCCTGCTGAGCTACGAGCCCAGGGGCAGGAGAGGGAGGGGCAGCTGGGGGGTCCCTGAGCCCAGCCCGTCTCCCCCCGCAGGGCGGTTCGTGATCCAGGATAAGTTTGACTGTTACTTCACCAACGGCACCGAGCAGGTCCGGTATCTGTACCGGCTCATCTACAACCAGCAGCAGATCGCGCACTTCGACAGCGACCTAGGGGTGCATGTGGCGGACACGGAGCTGGGGCGGCCCAACGCCGAGTATTGGAACAGCCAGCCCGAGATCCTGGCGGAGAGGCGGGCTTTGGTGGACCGGTGCTGCCGGTACAACTACGGGCTGGAGAAACCTTTCACCATCGACCGGAGAGGTGAGTGCGGGGGGGTGGGGCCAGGACAGGTGCGGGGGGGGTGAGTGCGGGAGACACGGGGCGGGGCCAGGACACGGGGTTACAGTCAGGGGCGGGCACAGACAGCAGGGGCGGGGTCACCGTTAGGGGCGGGGTCACCCAGCGGCAGGTGCAGGAGGGAACCAAGGTCTGGGAGCGGCCAAGATCATGTCCGGGGTCTGCTGCGGCGCCCCCTATCGGCAGGACCCAAAGCCCCAGGCTCTGGGGGTGGGGGGTGACTGACCCTGCCCCAGCGCCCCCGCCCCCCCCCGCTGAGGGGTTCAGCCCCCAGTGCCCCCCCACTCAGACCCCCCAGGGCAGGCAGGTGCTGCAGCTCCTACCCCTTTCCTGGGCTGGGCGGGCCCCAGCAATGGAGCAGAACTTTCCTCTGCTCCCAACCCCACTCTTCCAACCTCAGGGTCCCCTGGCTGGGGGGTGGGGGTAGCCCCTGGTCCCTGAGCTCAGACCCCGTCTCCCTGGGCCCAAGTGTCAGACAGTCCCTGGCTCTGTCCCCAGGGGGGTAACAGGACACGACTCCCCTCAGGCCCTTTCTTCCAGAGCCTGCCCAGGGCAATATGAGGCAGGAGACAACCAGCCGGGGGGGTAGATGGGGCCTGTCCCTGGGACAGGGGGGCACCTCTTCTTCCTGAGCACCCTCCGCCTCCAGCCCCTTTCCCAGCCCTCCTCTCTCTTTCTCTCCCCCCAGTTCCACCTGAGGTGAAAGTTTTCCCCATGAAATCGGGGTCCGAGCCCCACCCCCACCTGCTGGTTTGCTCGGTGACGGGGTTTTACCCCGGGGGGATCGAGATCCAGTGGCTGAAGAACGGGCAGGAGCAGACGGCCGGGGTGGTGTCCACGGAGCTGCTCCAGAACGGAGACTGGACCTTCCAGATCCTGGTGATGCTGGAGATGAGCCCCCGGCGTGGGGACGTCTACACCTGCCAGGTGGAGCACGTCAGCCTGGGGGGGCCCCTCGCCGTGCACTGGGGTAAGAGCCTCTGGGTGTGGGGCAGCCCCTGAGCCCGCAGCTGCTCCCACCCCCTCGCTCTGTGGAGCCCCCAGTGGATAGGCCTGGGGCAGAGAACTCACACGAGCTCTGCTAACCCAAATCTATCAACCTGGGCTGGGAGCTCACATCCACAGGCTGCAAAATGCCATGGAGACACATCCTGAGTGGGGCAGTGACAGGGCGGGGGAGGAGAAAAGTCTCCATACTAATGACTGGTCTGCAGAAGGGAGATCGGGAGCTTCTGTTCTCCCTGTCTCACAGCAATGGGACAAGGGGACACTCAGTGGAATGGAAAGGGGGAAAATTCACACCTGGTAAAAGGAAGGACGTTTCCCACACACTGTGTAATTAGCCTGTGGAACTCACTGCCACAGGGTGTCACTGAGCCCAAGAACAGAGCAAGGTTCTCACAGACTATCCAGCGCCAGACTCAGAGCTGTCCCTTGGGAAGGGCAAATCGGAGCAACTGGTCTGGGTCCCGCAGGCCAGTGCGATTCACCGGCGCGATCAGTCCCGGAAGAGACTAATTCGTCACTTCCCCCCCAGGCCCCACAGCCCCCTAGGGATGGCCCTGGCTAGCAGGGCCGGCTCTAGGTTTTTTGCCACCCCAAGCAAAAAACATTTTGGCTGCCCCCCATCCCAGCCCTGGGCTCCCCCCTGCACCCTCCTGCTGCCCCAGCTCTGGGCTCTGTTAGTCTATAAGGTGCCACAGGATTCTTTGCCACCCCAAGCAAAAAACATTTTGGCTGCCCCCCATCCCAGCCCTGGGCTCCCCCCTGCACCCTCCTGCTGCCCCAGCTCTGGGCTCTGTTAGTCTATAAGGTGCCACAGGATTCTTTGCTGCTTTTACAGATCCAGACTAACACGGCTACCCCTCTGATACTTAGTTTTGTGAGATCTTTTTGAAGTTCTTCACAATCTGCTTTGGTCTTAACTATCCTGAGCAGTTTAGTATCATCTGCAAACTTTGCCACCTCACTATTTACCCCTTTCTCCAGATCATTTATGAATAAATTGAATAGGATTGGTCCTAGGACTGACCCTTGGGGAACACCACTAGTTCTTCTTCGAGTGATTGCTCCTATGCATTCCAGTCAGGTGTGCGTGCCGCGCGTGCACGGCTCTTCGGAACATTTTTACCCTAGCAACACGGGCGGTAAGAAGTTCCTTCTTACCGCCCGTGACGGCCAGTTGGAACTGTGGAGTGCTCTCTGTCCTCCACAACCCTAGCTCTCGCTACTTGTTTCTGTATATAGTTGTTAAGTATTTAGTTGTTAGATAGTTTGTTCAGTTAGTTAGTTAGTTTTAGGATAAGGATAAGGGGGGTTTTCCCCTCCTTTTCCTCTACCGGTGCGGGCTCATGCCCAAGGCACCGGGCTTTAAGCCCTGTGCATCTTGCCAGCGGCATATGCCGGTCGGGGATCCACACGACTCCTGCCTCCGTTGCCTCGGCGAGAGTCACAGGACAGATAAGTGCCCTATCTGTTCCGCTTTTAAACCCCGGACCCGTAAGGAGCGGGACTTTCGGTTAAAGCAGCTCCTCATGGAGGCATCGCTCCAGCCCCCGGCACCGTCCGCGCCGGCACCGAAGGCTTCATCGGTGCGGAGCGCACCGGCGGCCCCGAGCAGCTCCAGCACCGCGGCTCCTTGACCTCAGTCAGCGGCACCGAAGGTCCGGCACCGCTCCCTATCGCCATCCAGGAAGCGTAAGCCGGCGAAGGCAGCTGCCAAGACCCACTCCGAGGCCCCAGCAGCCCAGCCAATACCGCCACCTACGGTACCGGCGGTGGCCGTGCACAGGACGTGCACCATGCCGTTGACTCCGGCGCCGCAAGGACCGTCGAGTCCGGCACCGCCACGCTCCCCAGCGCCGCCCGCGGTTGAGCTTCGGCTGCCATCCACGCCTGAGACTTTCTCTACGGCGCGGGAGCTCATAGAGCTCACAGAGGCACCGAGCCTCCGGCCCCCAGCACCGCCGGTGCGGGCTGTTGTGTCAGCGGGAAAGCCGGCGATGATGATCCGGCCCCCTTCTCCGGACGGACGACACAGACGGCGCTCCCGGTCCCGGTCGCGTTCCCGGTCCCGACGCCGGTCACCGTCCCGACGCTCAAGGTCCCGGCACCGCTCACCATCGCGGTACCAGTCGCCGTCTCGACGCCGGTCGCAGTCCCGGTACCGTTCAACATCGCGGTACCGGTTGCACTCCCGGCGTCGCTCCAGGTCCCGATCGCCTTCACGTCGGCACCGTCGGAGGTCTGCTTCCCGGCACTGTTCCCGGCACCGTGGCTCGCGCAGCTGCTCCCGGCACCGACGGTCCGGATTCCGGTCGAGCTCCCGGCATCGGTCGAGCTCCCGGCACCGCGGCGGACGTTGGTCTCGGTCACCCTCCCGGTACCGTGATGACCGGCACCGATCCTCGGCACCGTCCGGGGCCAGACTGCCTCTTTCGACGGCGCAGTCCGTCAGCGCCTCGGCACCCCCATGGCCATCCCGCCCAACGTCGGTCACTTCCAGGGCAGACAGCAACGGGCACCTGCCACCTACTCCGCATGGCCAACCTCAGGGTGCTCAGCAGTGGGGCTTCTGGGTCCCTTGGGCCCAATACGAGACTCAGGGGGTGCCTTTCCCTCCAAGAGCAACTGCCTCTGAGCGCAGGGTACCGGAGGCCACCGTCAGTCGGCCGCCCCCTTCGCCACCGGGTTCGGTTTCGATACCGCCTGACCCCCAGAGGCACCCTCAGCCCGAGCCAGCCGACCAACCGTCAGCAGATCCATCCACAGAGGCTGTCGTCCAGGGCTTGTCCTCGTTGTCGTCACCAGACGAGGCGGTGGCCGGAGCATCTGCCAAAGATCCTCCACCGATAGACCTAAGGGCCCACCAAGACCTGCTTCGCCGTGTGGCAAAGGCCATAGATCTCCCCGTGGCGGAGGTCCAGGAGGACGAGGACCCAGTGACAAACGTCATAGGAGCGGAGGCTCCAGTACGGGTGGCCTTACCATTTATCCAGACGATTGAAAGAACGCCACCACACTTTGGCAGTCGCCGGCGTCCATCCCTCCTACGGCCCGCGGAGTCGAGCGCAAGTACTCGGTCCCCCCCACGGGCTACGAGTATCTGTATACTCACCCGACCCTGGACTCGTTGGTCGTGCAGTCGGTCAACGACAGGGAGAGGCATGGTCAACCCGCCCCTACGCCGAAGTCTAAAGAGGCGAGGCGAATGGACCTGTTGGGCCGCAAGGTCTACTCTGCCGGCGGCCTGCAACTTCGCATCGCCAATCAGATGGCCCTCCTCGCCAGGTACGCATATGACATCATGGTGTCCCTGGCGAAGTTTACAGAGCTGCTCCCAACAGCCTCCCGCCAAGAGTTCTTGGCGTTGTTGGATGAGGGGAAAAAATCTTCCAGGTCCTCCATCCAGGCCGCTCTTGACTCCGCGGACTCGGGAGCTCGGACCCTAGCCTCAGGAGTGACGATGCGGCGCATCTCCTGGCTGCAGTCCTCCACCCTGCCACCGGAGGTGCAGTACACGCTCCAGGACCTGCCATTTGATACCCAGGGTCTGTTTTCCGAAAAAACCGATTCCCGGATCCAGACCCTGAAGGACGGTCGCGTCGCCATCCGCACCCTCGGGATGCACACACCGGCACCACAGCGCAGGTCCTTCAGGCAGCAACCCTCACGGCCTTTCCCTCAGCAGCGGTACCGCCCTTACAACAGCAGGCGGCCGGGCCTAAATCACCGTCGACCATCCGGCAACAGGCGCAACCAGGCCCAGGCCTCTTCCAAGGCCCCTCAAGGGTCCAAGCAGGCCTTTTGATGGGACGCCCGAGGACGGCCCATCACTCTCCCTACCGGATCCTGCCCTTTTGTTTTACAACCGCCTCTCCTATTTCTTTTCAGCGTGGTCCCAAATAACAACGGACAACTGGGTGCTTCAAACAATCCAGTCTGGTTACCGCCTTCAGTTTGTTTCGCCCCCCCCTTCCCACCCACCCTCCCTGTTCCTCTTCAGGGACCCCTCTCATGAGCAATTCCTCTTACAAGAGGTCGAGACGCTGTTGAGCGTGGGTGCCATAGAGGCAGTGCCTCAAGACAGGCGGGGCAGGGGATTCTATTCCCGATATTTTCTCATCCCCAAAGCGAAAGGGGGGCTACGTCCTATCCTGGACCTTCGTGAGCTGAACAAATACCTGCTCAAGCCCAAGTTCCTCATGGTCACCCTGGGGACCATCATTCCCTCCCTGGATCCGGGAGACTGGTTTGCCGCCCTCGACATGAAGGACGCGTACTTCCATGTCGCGATCTACCCTCCCCATCGACGCTACCTACGTTTTGTGGTCAACAACGCACACTACCAGTTCGCAGTGTTACCATTCAGACTCTCCACCGCACCGAGGGTGTTTACCAAATGCATGGCAGTGGTTGCCGCAGCCCTCCGCCATCGTCATATACACGTCTACCCGTATCTCGACGACTGGCTGGTTCGCGGAAAGTCTCGGCGACTGGTAATGGACCAGATTACAGAAATCCTGTCCCTCTTTCAACGACTCGGTCTTCTCATCAATGCCGAGAAGTCCTCCTTGATTCCGTTGCAGCGGGTGGAGTTCATTGGAGCGGTTCTCGACTCCACGTTGGCCAGGGCCTGCCTACCGCGATCTCGGCACCAGACGATGGTCTCCATCATCCGGGACCTCGTCACCTTCCCTACCACGACGGTGCGATCCTGCCTCCGCCTCCTGGGCCACATGGCATCCTGTACGTATGTCACCGCGTACGCGCGGCTCCACCTTCGCCCGTTTCAGTCCTGGCTAGCGTCGGTGTACCGACCGCATCGAGATCCCATTGACATGGTGGTCACGGTCACCAAGCCAACCCTCGAGTCCCTCAGCTGGTGGCTAGACCCGGACGTCGTGTGTGCGGGAGTCCCGTTTCACCCTCCTCGCCCATCCGCCACTCTGACCACGGATGCCTCAGCGCTCGGCTGGGGAGCTCACCTGGGCGACCTTCACACCCAAGCTCTTTGGTCACCCCACGAGCTCGCTCTGCACATCAACATCCGCGAGCTGCGAGCGATCCGCTTAGCCTGTCACACCTTCCGCACCCACCTGCAAGGCCGCTGCGTGACAGTGTTCACGGACAACACGACAGCGATGTTCTACGTGAACAAGCAGGGCGGAGCTCGCTCCTCCCTCCTCTGCAAGGAAGCGATGCTCCTGTGGGACTTCTGCGTGATCCACTCAATTCACCTGGAAGTGTCGTTTCTTCCGGGAGTGCAGAACACGCTGGCCGACCATCTCAGCAGGTCGTTCCTCTCCCACGAGTGGTCTCTCCGTCCCGATGTCGTGCACACAATCTTCCAGAGGTGGGGCTTTCCCCAAATAGACCTATTTGCCTCCAAGGAGAACAGGAAGTGCCACCTGTTTTGCTCGTTCCAGGGTCACTCGCCGGGCTCCCTGTCGGACGCCTTCCTTTACTCCTGGACGGGTCACCTCCTCTATGCCTTCCCTCCGTTCCCGCTCGTGCACCGAGTGCTACAGAAGCTTCGGAGGGACAGAGCCCGCGTCATACTCGTAGCCCCGGCCTGGCCGAGACAGCACTGGTACACCCTGCTGCTCAAGCTCTCCGTTCGGGATCCCATCCCCCTTCCGTTATGGCCGGATCTCATCACACAGGACTTCGGCAGCCTCCACCATCCGAACCTGCAGTCCCTCCATCTTACAGCCTGGTACCTGCGTGGTTGACCCACGCGGAGAGGGACTGTTCGGCGGCGGTACAGCAAGTCCTGCTAGAGAGCAGAAAGCCTTCCACTTGCTCCACCTACCTTGCAAAATGGAAGCGATTCACGCTCTGGTGTGATAGCCGAGGACTCAATCCATTCGTAGTACCAGTCCCTACCATCCTGGACTACCTCTGGTACCTTAAGGAGCAGGGTCTGGCGGTCGCCTCCTTGAGGGTACACCTGGCAGCAGTGTCCGCCTTTCGTCCATCTATGGGAGGTCGGTCCATCTTCTCCAACCAGATGGTTTCCCGCTTCCTTAAAGGCCTGGACCACATGTACCCGCCGGTGCGGCGTCCTACCCCGACCTGGGATTTGAACCTTGTTCTGGCCAAGCTTATGGGACCGCCCTTCGAGCCTATGGCCACGTGTTCTCTGCTCTACCTCTCCTGGAAGACAGCCTTCCTCGTCGCTATTACATCTGCAAGACGAGTCTCTGAGCTCTATGCTCTAACGGTTGGTCCACCATACACCTGTAGCGCCCCTCTCCACCTGATTGCCTCCTTTAATGGCAATCTGCTTACATGTTCTGATGGACAGGTCTGGGTTCTTTTGGATCCCGCCACCCACTCAGTAGGGTGAATCTTTTTTCTTTTTTGGTTATGAAATTAGTTGGCGGTGCCTCCACCCCCCTCGCTCCTTCCTGGCAGGGTCACCAGGGCAGCTTGGGCGGAAAATCCTAACTACAGAGGAATCCCCACTTATTTGCCAGATAGTTGGAGACTTCCAAGAAATAGCACAACACATCAAAATATATTCAACACAACAATTATATTAAACAGGCAACAAATACAACATAACAGGGGAAACACTATGTTTAGGGTCACCGGTGCCCACACTTAAAATACCTGTGTCTGAATGTAACAAATGTAAAACTAGTGTCCTGTTGGTACGCGTACTTTGCTGGGGCCCTTGATGACCGATACAATTCTCTGCAGAGCTGTAGCAGTGCGGCTGACTGGGTTCAGTACAGCCCAAAAGACCCACAAGTGGGAGGAGGTGGTGAATCCCTCCACAGGTGTAATAAGCGGTAGATTATAGAATCCTCAAACCCTCACTCCCTGGCTTGAGGACACAGTTCAGGGAGTAGAGGGTCCCCAAAACAAATTCCCTGACTAACTAACTAAAGACAAGGCACTCACGAACTCCACAAATGATCTTCAGGGTTGAGGATGACGCTGGACGATTCCAGGGGCTGCTGTCCGCTGGCAGGGATCCTCCTCAGGCAGGAATCAGCCTTGGACTAGCAGTGCTGACCATGTGGGGACTGGTCTCACCAGGGGAGCTGGAGGTGAACCCAGCCTGGCTGGGGAAATTTCTCAGCAAATGTAACAATTGGGAATCATCCGTGGGGAAGGAAAACCCAGCTGAGGGATCTGCGGTCAGGTCCCTAGAGGCCAGTTCTCAGGGGGAACCCTGCGTGCAGACCTGGGACTCACCAGCTCCCCTCAAAGCCAGTTCGGCCCTTGCTCTAGCTGGCTCCAGCCTCCCCTCAAAAAGGCTTCTCCCCTCTCCTCAACTCCCTGGGAGGGGCATCTCCGCTCCCTATTGGTTGCTGGGCAGACTGTGAGGTTGCCTTGGCTCCTCCTTCCTGAGCTGCCAGCAGACAGAGCTCCAGGACTCTAGGTAATCTGCTTGGGGGTTACACACCGTCTTCCACGGAGACAAGGTGCAGCTTCGACCACATCCAGCCTTCCTCCCTAAGGTGGTGTCGGCCTTCGACCTCAACCAGGAGATCTTCCTACCGGTCTTCTTCCCGAAGCCGCATGCCTCACCTCGTGAGCAACAGCTTCACACCCTCGACGTCCGCAGGGCACTTGCCTTTTACATCGACCGGACGAAGCCCTTCCGACATTCGACCCAGCTGTTTATAGCAGTCGCCGACCGCATGAAGGGCGAGCCGGTCTCCTCGCAGCGGATTTCCTCCTGGGTAACGGCATGTATTCGAACATGCTACGAGCTTGCTCGCGTGCCACCATGCCGCCTCACTGCTCACTCGACGAGAGCACACGCCTCGTCGGCCGCCTTCCTGGCCCATGTCCCCATCCAGGACATCTGTAGAGCGGCTACCTGGTCTTCTGTCCACACCTTCGCCTCCCACTACGCGTTGGTGCAGCAGTCAAGAGACGACGCAGCCTTCGGCTCCGCAGTTTTACTCTCCGCCACGTCTCACTCCGACCCCACCGCCTAGGTAAGGCTTGGGAATCACCTAACTGGAATGCATAGGAGCAATCACTCGAAGAAGAAAAGACGGTTACTCACCTGTAGTAACTGTTGTTCTTCGAGATGTGTTGCTCCTATCCATTCCAGACCCGCCCTCCTTCCCCACTGTCGGAGTAGCCGGCAAGAAGGAACTGAGGAGCAGACGGGCCGGCTGGGGTATATATTTAGCGCCATAGCGGCGCCACTCCAGGGGGCGCCAGCCGGCCCGCGGGAGTTGCTAGGGTAAAAATGTTCCGAAGAGCCGTGCACGCGCAGCGCGCACACCTGACTGGAATGGATAGGAGCAACACATCTCGAAGAACAACAGTTACTACGGTGAGTAACCGTCTCTTATCTCTCTCCATTCTGAGAATTTACCATTAATTCCTACCCTTTGTTCCCTCTCTTTTAACCAGTTCTCAATCCATGGAATGACCTTCCCTTTTATCCCATGACAGCTTAATTTATGTAACAGCCTTTGGTGAGGGACCTTGTCAAAGGCTTTCTGGAAATCTAAGTACACTATGTCCACTGGTTCCCCCTTGTCCACATGTTTGTTGACACCTTCAAAGAACTCTAATAGATTAGTAAGACACGATTTCCCTTTACAGAAACCATGTTGACTATTGCTCAACAGTTTGTTTTTCTATGTGTCTGACAATTTTATTCTTAACTATTGTTTCGACTAATTTGGCCGGTACCGACATTAGACTTAGCGGTCTGTAATTGCCGGGATCACCTCTAGAGCCCTTTTTAAATATTGGCGTTACATTAGCTAACTTCCAATCATTGGGTACCGAAGCCGATTTAAAGGACAGGTTACAAACCTTAGTTAATAGTTCCGCAACTTCACATTTGAGTTCTTTCAGAACTCTTGGGTAAATGCCATCTGGTCCCAGTGACTTGTTACTGTTAAGTTTATCAATTAATTCCAAAACCTCCTCTAGTGACACTTCAATCTGTGACAGTTCCTCAGATTTGTCACCTACAAAAGCCAGCTCAGGTTTGGGAATCTCCCTAACATCCTCAGCCGTGAAGACTGAAGCAAAGAATCCATTTAGTTTCTCCGCAATGACTTTATCGTCTTTAAGCGCTCCTTTTGTACGTCGATCATCCAGGGGCCCCACTGGTTGTTTAGCAGGCTTCCTGCTTCTGATGTACTTAAAAAACATTTTGTTATTACCTTTGGAGTTTTTGGCTAGCCGTTCTTCAAACTCCTCTTTGGCTTTTCTTATTACACTCTTGCACTTAAGTTGGCAGTGTTTGTGCGCCTTTCTATTTGCCTCACTAGGATTTGACTTCCACTTTTTAAAGGAAGTCTTTTTATCTCTCACTGCTTCTTTTACATGGTTGTTAAGCCACGGTGGCTCTTTTTTAGTTCTTTTACTGCGTTTCTTAATTTGGGGTATACATTGAAGTTGGGCCTCTATTATGGTGTCTTTAAAAAGTGTCCATGCAGCTTGCAAGGATTTCACTTTAGTCACTGTACCTTTTAACTTCTGTTTAACTAACCCCCTCATTTTTGCATAGTTCCCCCTTTTGAAATTAAATGCTACAGTGTTGGGCTGTTGAGGTGTTCTTCCCACCACAGGGATGTTGAATGCTATTGTATTATGGTCACTATTTCCAAGTGGCCCTGCTATAGTTACCTCTTGGACCAGCTCCTGCGCTCCACTCAGGATTAAATCTAGAGTTGCCTCTCCCCTTGAGGGTTCCCGTACCAGCTGCTCCATGAAGCAGTCATTTAAAGTATCGAGAAATTTTATCTCTGCATTTCGTCCTGAAGTGAAATGTTCCCAGTCAATATGGGGATAACTGAAATCCCCCACTATTATTGGGTTCTTAATTTTGATAGCCTCTCTAATTTCCCTTAGCATTTCATCATCACTATTACTGTCCTAGTCAGGTGGTCGATAATATCATAGAATCATAGAATCTCAGGGTTGGAAGGGACCTCAGGAGGTATCTAGTCCAACCCCCTGCTCAATGCAGGACCAAACCCAACTAAATCATCCCAGCCAGGGCTTTGTCAAGCCTGACCTTAAAAACCTCTAAGGAAGGAGATAGATCCCTAATGTTATATTTTTATTAGAGCATGAAATTTCTATCCATAGAGATTCTATGGAACATGTGGATTCGCTTAAGATTTTTACTTCATTTGAATCTACACTTTCTTTCACATATAGTGCCACTCCTCCCCCTGCACGACCTGTTCTGTCCTTCCGATATATTTTGTACCCCGGAATGATTGTGTCCCATTGATTGCTCTCAGTCCACCATAGGCATTCTGTGATGCCTATTATATCAATATCCTCCTTTATCACAAGGCACTCTAGTTCACCCATCTTATTATTTAGACTTCTAGCTTTGCGTACAAGCACTTTAAAAAGTTGTCCCTGTTTATTTGTCTGCCCTTTTTTGATGTGCCAGATTCTTTTTTATGTGACTGTTTATCATCTGATCCGGCCCTTACATTATACTTCTCATTCCTCTGCTCCTGACTATAACCTGGAGATTCTCTATCATCAGACTCTCCCCTAAGAGAAGTCTGTGTCCGATCCACACGCTCCTCTGCAGCAGTCGGCTTTCCCCCATCTCCTAGTTTAAAAACTGCTCTACAACCTTTTTACTGTTTAGTGCCAGCAGTCTGGTTCCACTTTGGTTTAGGTGGAGCCCATCTCTCCTGTATAGGCTCCCCCCATCCCAGAAGTTTCCCCAGTTCCTAATGAACGTGAACCCCTCCTCTCTACACCATCATCTCATCCACCCGTTGAGACTCTGAAGCTCTGCCTGCCTACCTGGCCCTGCGCATGGAACTGGGAGCATTTCTGAGAATGCCACCATAGAGGTCCTGGATTTCAGTCTCTTCCCTAGCAGCCTAAATTTGGCCTCCAGGACATCTCTCCTACCCTTCCCTATGTCATTGGTACCTACATGTACCACGACCACCGGCTTCTCCCCAGAACTACACATAAGTCTGTCTAGATGCCTCAAGAGATCCACAACCTTCACACCAGGCAGGCAAGTCACTATACGGTTCTCCCAGTCATCACAAACCCAGCTATCTATGTTTCCAATGATCGAATCTCCCATTACTAACACCTGCCTTTTCCTAGAAACTGGAGTTCCCTCCCCCGGAGAGGTAACCTCAGTGCGAGAGGCAACCCCAGCACCCTCTGGAAGGAGGGTCCCAATTATGGGAAGCAGCAAAGAATCCTGTGGCACCTTATAGACTAACAGACGTTTTGCAGCATGAGCTTTCGTGGGTGAATGCCCACTTCGCCGGATGCAAGAGTGAGCATTCACCCACGAAAGCTCATGCTGCAAAACGTCTGTCAGTCTATAAGGTGCCACAGGATTCTTTGCTGCTTTTACAGAACCAGACTAACACGGCTACCCCTCTGATACTTGACAACTATGGGAAGGTTTCCCTCTGCTCCCATTGACTGCTCTGCTTCCCTGAGCCGTTCTTCCTCCTCAACAGCGCAGGGGCTGTCTGAGCGGAGGTGGGACAATTCTACAGTGTCCCGGAAAGCCTCATCAACATACCTCTCTGCCTCTCTTAGCTCCTCCAGTTCCGCCACCCTGGCCTCCAAAGTCCGTACATGGTCTCTGAGGGCCAGGAGCTCCTTGCACCGACTGCACACATACGCCACCCACCCACAGGGCAGTAATCATACATGCAACACTCAGTGCAATAAACTGGATAGGCCCCACTCTGCTGCTGGGCTTCTGCCTGCATTGCCTCCTAGTTAATGAAAGGGTTGTTTAAAGGGTTGTTTAAAGCAAGAAGTTTTGAATGTAGTTTGGTTTATAGGTTTTAAGGGGACTAAAGGGGCACAGATAGAACCAACAAGGGACCCCCGCTCCCTTCCCACTCCCTTCTCAAACTCCCTGTTAGCAGCCCCTGGTCGCTTGTGTGCGGCTTTATAAAGCCCTGGCCTGTGTGAATGCCCCGCCCACTGATTAAGGTTCAGCCAATTACCAGAGGATTCCAGCTGTATGCAGCAGTGTGTCTGGCGCTGTGTGGAGCCAGACACGCTGGTCTGAGTGGCATGTTAAGAGGGCTGGGGGATTGGAGAAGGGGTAGGAGGTTCCGGGGAGGCAGTCAAGGGACAGGGAGCAGGGGGGGTTGGATGGGGTTGAGGTTTGGGGGGGCAGTCAGGGGTAGGGAGAAGGGAGGGTTAGATGGGTCAGAGGTTCAGAGGGGCAGTCAGGGGACAGGAAGCGGTAGGATAGGCATGGGAGGCCCAGGGGTGTGTCAGGGAACAGGTAGGGGTGGGGTCCTGGGGAAGTTGGGGGGGTCTCAGGAGGGGGCAGTTGGGGACAAGGAGAAGGGAGGCTTAGATAGGGGTGTGACGTTATTGATATAAATTGGGACCATATAGAACATGGGTTGCAACCAAGGTCCTGTAGTGGCACCAAATCTTAGGTAAAGGGGGTCATCTAAGGTGTCTAAGACCAGGTTATGGGTTGCTGGTTATGATTATGCTGTCTGTGTGCATGTATCATTTTTAGTTGAAGTTATGAATATTGGCTCTATACTGTCTGTATTTCAAATTTGTGTTGTGCTTCTGGGAAACATCCCAGACAAGTTGGTGTTAGCTTTGCCTAGCCTGCTTGATGGCCCATTAAGGACCATCAGCTACACAATTGACCCATGGAAAGAAGGCAGACATGCCTTGTAACTCAGCAAAGTATGCAGGGACTGGCCCATGAGACTCCAGACTCCATTTTGCTGTAATTTTCCACAGTAAGGACAAAGAGGTTCTTACACCTGGAAGAGCCTATATAAGGCTGATGCCTCAACTCCATCTTGTCTTCAATCCTGCTTCTTACCTCTGGAGGGACTTTGCTGCAAGCTGAAGCTCTACACAAGGGACTGAATGATCCATCCCAGCGGGGGATGTTCTCCAGAGACTTGATTTGAACCTGCAGTTTATTCCATCACTGCTACAAGCCTGATCTAAGAACTTTGCCATCACTGTATGTAATTGATTCCATTTAACCAATTCTAGCTCTCATCTCTACCTTTTTCCCTTTATGAATAAACCTATAGATTTTAGATTCTAAAGGATTGGCAACAGCGTGATTTGTGGGTAAG
This sequence comes from Mauremys reevesii, assembly GCF_016161935.1. Taxonomy (NCBI): domain Eukaryota; kingdom Metazoa; phylum Chordata; order Testudines; family Geoemydidae; genus Mauremys; species Mauremys reevesii. The sequence continues at coordinate 212,338 of NW_024100895.1, read as the reverse complement.
ATCTGATGTGTATATTGACCTGGGTCTGGGGCTTGGTCCTTTGGGATCGAGAGAACCTTTTTCTTTTATTGGGGTGTTGGTTTTCATAACCATTCATCCCCAGGACGAGTGGGACTGGTGGTGATACTGGGAGACTGGAGTGTCTAAGGAAATTGCTTGTGTGACTTGTGGTTAGCCAGTGGGGTGAGACCGAAGTCCTTTTTGTCTGGCTGGTTTGGTTTGCCTTAGAGGTGGAAAAACCCCAGCCTAGGGCTGTGATTGCCCTGTTTGAGCGATTTGTCCTGATTTGGCACTCTCAGTTGGGTCCCGCCAGAACCGCACCGTCACAGTGGCGTAGTCGTGCTTGGATCCACAGAACCAGGTCAATTAAGCTTTGGGTCAGAACCCCACGCTATCCAAATTCGAATTTTGGTATTGAGAGTTTGGTTGGTTAAAGATCAGTGACCATGAGACAGAAAGCATCAGCAAAAGCAAGGAAACTGCAAGCCTTGAGAGAGAGCCTGCAGTCTGAACATCAGCAAAAACTGGCAGAAATTCGAATGGAAGAGGAGCAAGCCTTGGCCCAGCTGGAGAAAGAGGCTGCTGAGAGAGAGAAAGAGGCTGCTGAGAGAGAAGAAAAAGCTCGTAAGGAGCATCTGGAGCTTCTGGCTGCTGAGAAGGAGACTGCTAGACTCTGGCTTCAAGTCAAAAAAGCAAGGGAAAAACAGCAGAAACTGTATCCTCTTGAAAATCCAGTTTATAACTGTGTTGATATGTGGTGTTACTCTGGGCAGTTTTCTGTGTTTAACCAGTTTTGCTATGGCTGGGGAGATGGGAGTTCTAACCTGGGGGGAAATAGCTGTTTGTCTGTGCAAGAAAGCGGTGTGTCTGTGAGTGGAGTTTCTGAATGTCTGTCTGATGTCTCAGAAGGAAATCTGGAATTAGATCAAGAGCAGAAAGATCTCATTGGTGAGGAAAATGTTTCTCAGGAGCAGATTAAAGTAGATGGTCAGGTTAAAGCCCTAACTGAGGCAGGAGAGGGTAGATTTGTGATGGGTAATGGATTGTTGGCTAGTGCAGCTTGTAAAAGTGAACCTGAAATGGGTAACTGTAATTTGCTGGAAGTAGCTCAGTGTAGTGAAAAAAGCAGCAGCTTATCCGTTGGGAGTGGCAATGTGCCTGGCAGGGAAAGTTTGGAGGAGCCTAGGCAGCCGTGTGAGCTGATGGCTTTGTCTAGTCAGCAGTTTGGGAAGGGAGGGACAGTGGAAGATGAGTGTCCCTGTCCCTTGCCTGTGTCCTGGGTGGAGAAATGTGACAGTGAAGGGAATGTGCCTGTGTCGGTCAGGGGTATTGACTTGCCTATGAAGGGAGCTACCCCAGTCTCCAAGCAGTGGTCTGTGAACAGCCCTGTGTGCTGGGACAAGGGAAATGAGATCCCAAGCTGTGTGTCTGGTGAAGGAGAATGTCTCTCCGGCCCTTCTGTGTCTGTGAAGCAGACAGAAGGTGCCTTTCAGCCTGTGATGGTTGAGGGTGATTCAGTTGTCTCGGAGTTGGTTGTAAATACAGCTAAAGCCCAGGAAGGGAATGGTCCTAAGTTTGTGTCTGCTGGGGAGAATGGCACTGTGACTAGGTTGCATCCAGTTAGTGTCATAGCAAGATCCCAAAGACCAGACAATTCTGGTGCTTGTAGTTTGCCAGTTGCTAATGTGTGGTTGGAAAAGGGTGTAGCAGCTCTGTCTGATCAGGGTGATGCCCTAGCCAGGGCACAAGGAGAGCATGAAGGTGGTTTAATCGTGTTACCTACTGACAGTTTAACAACTTGTAGCAAGAAGGAAAATATTCCTGAACTTGTTCCAGGCCAGGGAAAGGAGAGTGCTTCTAACCGGTTATCTAGAAAGTCTATAAGTTTTCCTGAAAGGGGATTGTGTAGAGATCTGCCTGATGGGCCAGAGGTGATTCTGGATGTAAGTGAGACCCAGCAAGAGTCTATGGTTGCTCAGGAAAGTGTTCCTTTAGAGCAAGCCCTAGGTGAAGAGGGTGAGAGCAGAATTTCTGTGAGGGGTGAATTGCTGCTTAGAAAAGCTCCCAGGGAAGGGAATCCTCATGGTCATTTGTGCAAGCAGTTTACTGCAACTGAAGGGTGTGAAAGTGATTTAATCAAGAAAGTTTTAGTTCCTAACAGCCAGAAATTTTCTGTTGTGAATGGATCCACTGACTTTCCTTTTGAGAGATCCAGTGTGGGCAGCTTTAAAAAGGTCTCAGATGAAGTAGGAGCTGTTGAGAAAGTTAAGCAGCCATATAACCAGGTGGCTGTGTGTGGCCAGCGTGTTGGAAAGACAATGGTGTTGGAACAGAAGTGTCTCCATGCTGAATCTGTGAGTGAGCAGTCTGTGCTTCAGGGGCTGAGGACAGATTGGGTTACTGGTGTTTCAGAGCAAAACAGTTTTATGGCTGAACTCTTAAGGATGCAGGGGAGAGCAAGCCAGCTCTCACCCTCAGACTCTTTGGAGTTGTGTGGTATCTCTGTAAGACAAAGTCCAGCCCTGGAATCCATAGCAGCTAAGAAGTTAAAAGCTAGTGTTTGTGTTGATGCAAATTACCTGGCTGTCTGGGAGAAGAAAGACCTGCTAATAGCTGTTAGCACAGAGAGCCCACCCCAGCAAAAGCAGATCCAATTCACTGTTCAAACCAAGTTTTACCTTGAGTTTGTAAAGAGATTCAATCATGTTATTGAACATGACTTTGATAAACCATTTCTGTTATACACTGGTACGGCCTCTAGCCCAACAGTAGCTGTAGTGAGACAGACCCAAGGAGGGGGGGCTCTTGGGATGCAGTCAGTGATGTTTGTGACATCCCTTCCTGCATCAATTTTGCGTTGGGGGTGTGACGTTATTGATATAAATTGGGACCATATAGAACATGGGTTGCAACCAAGGTCCTGTAGTGGCACCAAATCTTAGGTAAAGGGGGTCATCTAAGGTGTCTAAGACCAGGTTATGGGTTGCTGGTTATGATTATGCTGTCTGTGTGCATGTATCATTTTTAGTTGAAGTTATGAATATTGGCTCTATACTGTCTGTATTTCAAATTTGTGTTGTGCTTCTGGGAAACATCCCAGACAAGTTGGTGTTAGTTCTGCCTAGCCTGCTTGATGGCCCATTAAGGACCATCAGCTACACAATTGACCCATGGAGAGAAGGCAGACACGCCTTGTGACTCAGCAAAGTAGGCAGGGACTGGCCCATGTGACTCCAGACTCCATTTTGCTGTAATTTTCCACAGTAAGGACAAAGAGGTTCTTACACCTGGAAAAGCCTATATAAGGCTGATGCCTCATCTCCATCTTGTCTTCAGTCCTGCTTCTTACCTCTGGAGGGACTTTGCTGCAAGCTGAAGCTCTACACAAGGGACTGAATGATCCATCCCAGCGGGGGATGTTCTCCAGAGACTTGATTTGAACCTGCAGTTTATTCCATCACTGCTACAAGCCTGAACTAAGAACTTTGCCATCACTGTATGTAATTGATTCCATTTAACCAATTCTAGCTCTCATCTCTACCTTTTTCCCTTTGTAAATAAACCTATAGATTTTAGATTCTAAAGGATTGGCAACAGCGTGATTTGTGGGTAAGATCTGATGTGTATATTGACCTGGGTCTGGGGCTTGGTCCTTTGGGATTGAGAGAACCTTTTTCTTTTATTGGGGTGTTGGTTTTCATAACCATTCATCCCCAGGACGAGTGGGACTGGTGGTGATACTGGGAGACTGGAGTGTCTAAGGAAATTGCTTGTGTGACTTGTGGTTAGCCAGTGGGGTGAGACCGAAGTCCTCTTTGTCTGGCTGGTTTGGTTTGCCTTAGAGGTGGAAAAACCTCAGCCTAGGGCTGTGACTGCCCTGTTTCAGCAATTGGTCCTGAATTGGCACCTCAGTTGGGTCCCGCCAGAACCGCACCGTCACAAGGAGGTGGGGTCCTGGGGGGCAGTTAGGGGCAGGGGTCCCGGGAGGAGGGGGGGTTGGATGGGTTGGGGTTTCTGTGGGGGGCAGTCGGAGGGAGTGGATGGTGGCAGGGTGGGGCTACCCTCCCTCCCCATGGAGTGTCCTGTTTTTTGAATGTTAAAATCTGGTCTCCCCCTACCACCATTCACAGCACTCCCAGCACGCTGCCGCATGAGGTCCTCCTCCTTCCTTTCCAGTTGGTAGTGGCCAAGGGAATGCTGGGAAATGTAGTTCTGTCCCTGCTCCCGGGCTGGCTCTATAGGCAGGGAGCTCACCAAGGAACTACAGCTCCCAGAGCCCCCTGTTGGTTCTCAGCTGCCATGATGGATCCCTGCTGCCCCTGCAAATGGGCTGCCCCAAGCAGGTGCTTGCTTTGCTGGTGCCTAGAGCCGCCCCTGCTGGCCAGACTAGTTCACACTGACATTGGGCAGGGATCTCAGACCTCGCGCTGCAGGGCCTGAGCCGAGCTCTGAGATCACAGACCAGGAGGAGCCCTGGTGTGGGGCAGATTGTCCCATAGCTGCTGCTGCAGGACCTGGCCCCGGCTCTGCCCCGGCTGGCGCTGGTCACTGGCACAGGTGGGAGCCCGGCCCGGAGGCCCCGGCTCTGCCCCGGCCGGCGCCGGTCACTGGCGCGGACGGGAGCCCGGCCCGGAGGCCCCTGGCTCTGCCCCGGCCGGCGCCGGTCACTGTGCAGACGGGAGCCCGGCCCGGAGGCCCCTGGCTCTGCCCCGGCCGGCGCCAGTCACTGGCACAGATGGGAGCTCGGCCCGGGGCCCTGGCTCTGACCCGCCCGGCGCTGGTCACTGGCGCAGACGGGAGCCCGGCCCGAGGCCCCTGGCTCTGCCCCGGCCGGCGCCGGTCACTGGCGCAGACGGGAGCCCAGCCCGGAGGCCCCTGGCTCTGCCCCGGCCGGCGCCGGTCACTGGCACAGATGGGAGCCCGGCCCGGAGGCCCCTGGCTCTGACCCGTCCCGTCCCATGTCCCTGTTTCAGAGGCGCAGTCTGACTCCGCCAGGAGCAAGATGCTGACGGGGGTCGGGGGCTTCGTGCTGGGGCTGATCTTCCTGGCGCCTGGACTCCTCATCTACCTGAAGAATAAGAAAGGTGAACGGCTCCGGGCGGGGGCGGGGCACCGGGGTGTCTCTGGGGGGATGTGGGGCTGGGGGGGCTCAGGGGAATCTGGCCCTGGCTGCAGGCTCCCCCCCCACACCCCAGCAGGGGCTGCTCAGAGTCTGGCAGGGGCCTCCCGGCTTCTCCTCTCCTGGGCCCGGGGCTGGGTCAGACCCTCCCCCCTCCTAGGGCAGGGGCAGAGCAGGGGCCATGGGGAGATCTCAGTGCGGGGCCCCGGGGCCAGGCTGGGGGCTCCCACTCTCCCCTCCCCCGGCCGAGCCCCCATGGTGGGACAGACCCTGACCCCTCGCAGTGCAGGGAGCTGCCCCTGCCCCGGGGCTCAGAGCGTTTCTGTCCCCTCCCCTGGGCAGGGATCCTGGGACAGGGGGGATAACCCCAGGTCTGGGGGCTGGAGGGGGGCTGGGTTCCTAGTGGGGGGTGTTCCACGCCATGGGGCAGGGGCTGGAGCTCTGACCCCCAGGAACCGGCTCCCCCCGCCCAGGGCTCTGACCATGTTTCTCTTTGTTTTTCAGGGCGCCCCGTTCCCCAACCTGCAGGTAATTTCAATCCCCCTCCCCCGTTAAACCCGCCTCCCCCCACACTGAGCACAGGCTGCCTGGGGTGCCCGTGGGGGGGCTGCTTCTGCCCCTCGGCCCATGACACCCGCCCGGCTCAGCCCTTGGGCAGCTGGGCAATGGGGCGCTGGCACCGCGGAGGAGGAGACTGTGGCTCCCTCGGTCCCTGTTCAGGCCGATCCCCGAGCTGCTCCCGGGGGCAGAGGGTCCTGGGTCCTGCCGAGCATCATCCAGCCCTGCGGCTGCCGGGCAGAGTCCCTGGGGTGCCCTGGGGCCTGGCAGAGAAAATCCCCCGTCCGTCCGTCCTGCTAGCCCCACGGCCAGGGGCTGATTTCTCTCCCCTCTCCCTGCAGGGCCCCTGCGTTAGATCCTGGGCGTCGGATCCCCCGGCCGGCAGGAGTTTCCGTCCGTCTCCCCCAGCCCCTCGCCCAGCCCGGAGAATGCAGAACCTGGGGCCGGTCCCTTCCTGTCCCCGTCTGCTCCCCGCGCTCTGCCTGGCAACAGTCCGCGCTGCCCCCGCTTGGGGACCCGTCCCTGCCTCTCAGTCCCAGCAGGGCCCTGGAGCGACCCTCTCTCGCTGTCTGGAGAGGCTCCCGAGTGCCAGCCTCATCTAGTAGCAGCCTAACTAGACTGTTAGGAGCCGGGGCACAAACCTGAAATTGGCCGAGTTCTTACCAAGGTATCAAGTGTGAACGCCGCAGGCCCTGTAACAACCGAGTCATGGAGTCACGGTCACCTGGGGTTCTCTGCTCTGTCTGGCTACCCCGGCCAGCCTGCCCTTGTGATCGATCGATCGTCCCTTCCACCACAAATCACAGTGATGTTCGGGTCACTCCCTGTCCCAAAGGAGCAGTCGCTCACCCCAGGGCAGTGGCACCTTCGCTCTCACTCCACAGACAACGCTTGTAGCCAGTCCTGTAATAACCTCAGTAAAGATTCATTAACTACGACAAAGCACGGGGAGTGCTTTACAAAGTTAAAGCAGGTCCCCCTTTACACCCCCCTTGGGACTGTAACACACCGGGGAGTTACAGTCCCGGGTTTCAAAAGGAAATAGAAACTCCTGGCAGACACAAGCGCTGTGTGTTCTTGGGGCTGACCTGGCACAGCCAGGGGATCTGGTGCTTATGCCTGGTCATTCCTGCCCCTTCAGAGCCCAAGCCGCAGCCCGATAGGGATTGCTCCTTGACGGGGAGTGTTATTCCCTTCCTCCCCGAGTTTAAGCTGGTGGGACGAGTGCTCCTGCGCGTCTCCTCTTCACGGGGAGGGAACCATCAGCAAAGTCCTGTGTCCTCTGATGTCCCCCAGTGACCCATCTGGGGCTTAGGGCCTTCTGTCGGCAGGCGGACACACACACACACACTGGCATTTCACACTTGGCCATGCGTCTCTCCTGCCTGGCTTTACTGTTTCGTTTCACTATCGCCTTATCGCGTGGGGTACAGCTGTGATCGGTGAGATTAACGCAGGCAGCAACTCACCAGCATTTCACAAAGCCCTGATCACCTTCGCTCAGTCTGATCCCCATTTTAACAACGCGAACACGCAGCTGAGCCCGGCCGGTTTCCAGCCAGGGATCTGAGAGTGATAACCTGGGGCCTTGGCATGAGCTGGTACCTGGTCTGCCAGCATCTGAGACCCACCCCCCCCGCATTTCCCCTTTCCCTGCCCCAGCCCAGCCCCACGTTCCCTCTCACTGACCCCGCTGGGGGAGGGAGGATGACCGGAACGCCCGGGGGGTGGGGGCTGCAGGCCCAGGCATCCAGCCTAAGAAGGCAGGGAAGCCGCGGGGCTCACCCTGGAGGAAGAGTGAGACCCCCGTGGGTCTGGCTCACTGACGGGTCCTCCCAGAACCTGTTCCAAACCCAGCCCCCCCCCCCTCCAACCCTGCAGACGTGGGACACCGGTTCCTCTCCTGGTCACGCTCAGCAGAGAAGCGACTCGCAGGGGAAAAGCATCAGCAGCGAGAGAAACCACCTGATGTAACCTGCCCTGGCCAGCAGGAATCGCCCAGCTCCTACGTGGGGCGTGGGATGGGCCCGAGTACTTCCCAGCCCTCCAGCCAGGATCTGTCGCCGGATCAAAGCAAGGCCCCGAGTCTGTTTAACCTCATCTCTCTGGCCCCCAGTTTGTTCTGCGGCCCTCACCCCTCCTCTGGCCCAGCCCTGCCAGCCTGGGACCCCCCCCCCGGCGGGGGGACGTCTCTGAGCCGGTCCCAGTCCCAGGCACTGTGGTGATCACCCCCTGCTGCTGTCAGTGCCTGGGCGGAGGAGCTGTGATAACCTCTTGCCAGGGAGCAGATCAATCCCTGGCCTGCAGACCTGTCACCCCTCCCCCATGGAGGTGTCATGGACCCAGGTCAGGACTGGCATCCTGGGGGAATCCGTGGCTCACGGCCTGGCCAGGCACCAGCTGGGAGAGCTGCGTTCCCTGTCGCATGGATCATCCCCCACCATGCGCTGGGGCACCAGGCTCCATTCGTCCCCTGGCCTGAGCCCCTGTCACTGGCTGCGGGCCGGCGAGGGGTCAGTACACGCAGGGCGATGGCTCCAGGACAGACAGGGCTGTGGTCTGCGCAGGGTCCAGCCCCAGGCCAGACGTTCACTGTCCATTGTCCCAGTTTGCTCCGGGAAGCAGTGTCTTGCTCAGATCTGCCCCAGGGGTGGGGGTGTCTCTGCCCCGTCCATGGTGTCACAGCAGCGCAGCCTGTCGGAGGCGGCTGTGAAACCCACAACCGGTGTGTCGCAGTTAGGGCTCCCCAGCGCTGGGGTTCTCTTCCTTATGGACTTTTCAATATACCATCATTTTAACCAGGCTGCCCACCCCGATGGAGAGTTGGTACATACGGGACTCACTGAGGTACGATCTTGGACACATTTAACCCCGTAACGCCCAGCTCAGTTTGCTTTTGAGATGCTATTGGTGATATAATAACTTGTTCCCTATAATCCAAGTTTACCACATGTGGCCCATATAATGGGCGTTGTGTTGGGTTTTGCATATCAGGATCCCTGGCAATTATTTTAAACTGTACTTTTACCCAGATGTTTTGCAACATGCATCCAGGTAGCTGGGCAGGGATAATATAGAAATTAGTCAGACACTGATACTGTAATTGAACTTCAGGTTGTTTTTAGTACATTCACTGCCCTGAGTTTCTTTAATGCATCCTGGGGGTCCCAGTTCCCCTGTGTCCCGGATTCCCCCTGCCAAGGTGTCTTGGGGCAGTTTCCTGACGTTTGCAATTGCTGCCCTGCGGGAATAGTCAGTGCGCTGGGCCTTGACTCCTAGATTTGAAGCAGGTGAGGCTCATTAAACCCCATTAACATCCTAATGTCAGTGTCCCCAGTTGCAGGGTGTCTGCGAAGAGCTGTGGTTATCGCAACAAAACTGCGGCCTGGGAGTTTCTTACAGCCCTTCCGTGGCGCTGCCTCTGCCAGCCGGCCCGCAGGGACGTGTGTAAGGAGGGAGACACCCACTAGGGGGCAGAATGGGCTAGAGCACAGGGTGGGGCAGCCAGGGCTGTGCAGTGGGGTAAATCCCCCCCCCCCCGGGGCTCCGTTCCCAGCTGTACCGTGGGGGGGGGGAGGGGAGAATCCCACCTTTGTCCTGTCGTCAGGCTCCTGCGGGCAGAGCCCCTGGGTCTGGGCAGCGCCTTTCTGCTAAACCTGGACAGTCACGTGCTGTCCCTGTGGGTCCCCAGCCGTGGGTCGCCCGCGCGCCATGCGCCTGGGACTGGGGGTTTCTACCCGGCAGCGTCCAGCACTCTGCCTGCGCAGTCGCTCGCCTGGTGCGACGACCGAACCAGTGACCCCCTCGGCCATTGCTGAGTAAGGGGCTCCCGGCTGTCTCCAGGCAGAGGGTGTGGAGCAGGATGGTCGGCTCTGTGGGGTGGTGCAGCACTGGAACAGAGGGACCGCTCTGTGTGTGCCACACGTGTCCCCTGGATGGGAAAGGGGAAGTGACCCCTGCACTGTCCTCCTGGGAATTACGCTCCTGTCCCTTTATCCTCACCATGGCCCACACCCGCTTGCGATTGCCTGCACGGACGTGGTCAGCCGTGCTCGACTTCACCTGTGGACCTGCAAGCATGGCTGGTCGCGGTCTGTATCCTCAGCAGGCAGGACCGAGCCACATCCTTTCGGCCCTGGACTGGTGGCTGGATCCCAAGTCAGCGCTGCAGGGAGTTCCCCTCACGACCCCGTTGCTCATCCTGGTCGCAGACACTTCGGTTCTGGGCTGGGGAGCCCAGCTGGGTGAGCTCAACACCCAGGGCCAGTGGTTGTAACACGACCTGGCCCTTCATATCAACGTCTGGGAGCTCAGAGCGGTTCCCCTGCCCTGCCCGGTGTTCTCACCCCACCGGAAGGGCTGGGTGGTGCCGGTCCTGACGGACACTACAGCCGCGGTGTGTTACATCAACAGGCAGGGCGGGGCCAGGGCTTCAGCCCAGTGTCGGGAGGCGCTCAGCCATTCACCTGGTACCCGCCCCCCTGCCTGGCGCCAGGAACGTCGTGGCAGATCCCCTCAGCTGGGCCGTCTCGTCTCCCCACGAGTGGTCGCTCTACCCGGAGGTGTCAGCCTCGTCTCCTGCAGGTGGGGGACTCTCCGGCTGGACCTGTCCGCGTCCTGGCAGAACAGGAAGTGCCCCGGGTTCTGGTCTGTGCAGGGCAGGGACACGGGCTCCCTGTCAGACGCCTTCCTGATCCCGTGCTCAGGGACGCTGACGTTCGCCTTCCCGCCGGTGCCGCTGCTCCCCAGGGTCCTGCTAAGGGTGAATCAGGACAAAGTAACTGTCACCCCATAGCCCCGGCGTGGCCTCGCCAGCACTGGTCTGTCAGCGGCCAGCCCCCTGCAGCTCCTCTTCGGCCGGACCGGCTGTCCCAGAGCCCCGGGAACCTGCTGCACCGAACCTGGCGGCGCTGCCTGACAGCCTGGCTGCTGCGTGGCTGAGTCTGGACGAACGGGCGTCTCTCCGCTGGTGTCCAACGGGTCCTGCCGGACAGCAGGAAACCCTCCACCAGCGCTGCCTACGTGGGGAAGGGAAAGCGATTCACGTGCCGGGCCTCGGAGTAACACATTAGGGCTGACGAGGCCCCACCACAGGACGTCCTGGGCTATTTGCTGAACCTTAAACTCCAGGGCCAGTCGCTCTCTTTGGTCAAGGTCCACCTGGCGGCCATTTCGGCGTTCCACCCTCCAATTCCCGGCAGGTCGGTCGTCGCCCATCCCATGGCGGCGCGGTTCCTGAAAGGTCTGGAGCACCTTTACCTGCACCTTTACCTGCACCTTTACCCTGGGGCCTGAATCTGGTGCTGTCGAAGCTCATGGGTCCCCCCTTTGAACCCTGGGCTTCCTGCTCCCTCCTGGAAGGTCTCCTTCTTGGTCACTATAACCTCGGCCCGCAGGGTGTCCCAGCTGGGCGCTCACGTCAGAGCCACCTTATACGGTCTTCTATATTGGCAAGTTTCAGAGTAGCAGCCGTGTTAGTCTGTATCCGCAAAAAAAAAAAAAAAAAAAAAAAAAAAAAAACAGGAGTACTTGTGGCACCTTAAAGACTAACAAATTTATTGTAGCATGAGCTTTCGTGAGCTAAAGCTCACTTCTTAAAGCTCATGCTACAATAAATTTGTTAGTCTTTAAGGTGCCACAAGTACTCCTGTTTTTTTTTATATTGGCAAGGTCCAGCTGCATCTGCACCCGCCTTTCTGCCCAAGGTTGTCTCCCCGTTCCATACTGGTCAAGACATTTACTTACCGTCCTCTGTCCGAAGCCTCATGCGATGGAGGAGGAACGCAGGCAGCATCCCTGGACGTCAGACGGGTGCTGGCCTTGGCCATTGATAGAACGAAGCCGTTCTGTGAGTCAATGCAGTTGTTTGTCGCTGCTACGGACAGGATGAAGGGTTGCCCAATGTCTACCCAGAGAGTCTTGTCCGGGATCACGGCCTCCATCCCCTACGGTTATGAGCTGGCAAAGATCCCCCAGCTGGCGATTGTGCCGGCTCACTCAGCTAGAGCGCAGGGGCCTATCCAAGAAATCCATCGGGCTGCTACCTGGTCATCCATTCTCACAATTGCTTTCCACTATGCGCTGACCCAGCGAGCTCGAGGTGACGCTGCTTTCAGCAGAGCAAGGCTCCAATCGGTAAGACTGTGAACTCCGAGCCCACCTCCGTGGAGTCTGCTTGTGCATCCCCTAGAGTGGAATCGATGTGAGCAAGCGCTCAAAGAAAAACCGGTTCCCTCCCTCTCGTGTCGTTCTTCGAGATGTGTCGCTCACGTCCCTGCTTTTACCCACCCGCCGGCCCCTCTGTCGGAGCTGCCGGCGAGAAGGAACCGAGCGGGTGCAGGGCCGGCAGCACCTGATATACCAGCGCCTGAGCACGGGGCTCCGGAGGGCACCAGAGCCGGCCCTGGGGATACTGCTAAGGCAGAAACCTCTGCCCACCGCGCCCGTGGGCGCACACCTAGACTGGCAGGGACGTGAGCAGCGCGGCTCGAAGAACGTTGGTTGGTAACCGGGTTTTGGGGGCGTTTGGTGCAGACTCAGCCTAGCTGGTCACAGGGACTTTACCCTTGAAATCCCGGCGCTGCCCGCACAGGGGCACAGGCTGGCAGAGCTGCATCACTCACAGTGAGTTTGTCACACCCCAGAGCGCTGCAGCTCCCTCCACCCAAGTGTTTGGTGCAGACCAGGCCTGGCTGGTCACGGGGCCCTTTGCCCGCTGACGTCTGTGACTGGCCCTGCAGGGGGGGCCTGGCCCCCCTCCCTTCTCCCCAGCCTGCCCCTGGTGCTTCCACTGCGGCTGCTGTTCCCGCTTTGCCCTGCAGAGGGCGCCCTCTCCTCTCTCATGGGGCTGGGGTTGGGCTGGCTCTGGGCTGGGGGGTCCCCAGATGGCTGCCGTGGGGGGACAGACACGTGTGGGGCTGGTGGCTCTTGCCCTGGGGTCTCTGGGTCTCCCGAGGCCCAGGTGGGGAGAAAGTTGGGACTGGTTCTGTTCAACCGTTTTGTACAGTTGCTATTTGGAGCACTCACAAAACCAGCTCCTCTGCCCCGAATCCAGCCCTGCTGCCCCCTCCGGCCATGCCCCCCCCTCACTGTCCCCCATACGGCACTGCCCCTGATCCCCTCTCTCACTACCCTCCATCCAGCCATGATCCCCCCTCACTGTCCCGCATCCGGCCTCGCTGCCCCTGCTCCCCAGGAGCGAGCTGCCATCACAGCCTCAGGGGGCAGACGTGCACGGCCCAGACCCCCCTGCCCCGGCATGGCCCAGGCTCCCCCCAGCACTGCTGGGCTGCCAGGGGTCCTTTCAGCCCCCCCAGCCCATGGAAGCTCTGTGCACCTCAGCCCAGTGTGACGTGGTGCCCGGCGTTGTGACGGTGCCGGGTCCCTGTGCCACACGCTCAGGGCTGCCCCCAGCTGCCCCCTGCCAGCGCTGCTCTCCGTGGCAGGGAGCCGGGGCGTAAGGAGCCGCTGGGCACAGGCTGGGCCCTGCCGCTGGCAGCAGCACCCGAGGTGAGGAAAGTTGCTGCAGCTAAGAACAGCTGTGGGGTGTCTGCGAAGAGCTGTGGTGATTGCAACCAAACTGGCCCAAGGGTTTCTGACAGCCTTTCCCGTGGCGCTGCCTCTGCCAGCCGGCCCGCAGGGACGTGTGTGAGGAGGGAGACACCCACTACGGGGCAGCCTGGGCTAGAGCAGGGCACGTGCTAGCTAGAGTCATTGCTGGACTGTTGTGAAGAGCTGACAGTTGTCAGGAGTTAGTCCCTAAAAAGGGCCCTTGTTCCCGGGCTGGGGCCGGCCCTGGTGACAGGCCTCGGTGACAGGCCTGGGTATGATCCCCGCACTCGTCTGAACGGCCTGAGGGAGACTCATGGACAGGCCACGTGCAGGATCTGCCGGAGTTTCAGGCCCCGCACACAAAGGGACAGGGACATTCGACTGGGAGCCGCGCTGAGACTGGACCCCGAACCGCTGGGACTCAGCATCGAGCACGTCGGCCTCTGTGCGTAGTGACCCCTCCTCCCCCAGCATCGGGGCCCCCTTGGTGCCGCTTGACCTTCCCAGCACTGGCAAAGCAGCGCAGGACCTGCGCCGACAGAGGGCACCGCCCAATGCCCAGAGGAGACTGGGATGACCTGGGGGGGGGCGAGATGCGCCCCGTGTCAGGCCACTCGTCTTCCCATCAAAGGCGACAGCGGGGGAGGTCACACCGCTTACGGTACCCAGGTCACTGAAGGATCCTCCAGGTACCCGGACACTAGGAGAGGCCTGGTTCCTCCCACGCCTAGGGACCGCCAGCCCCGCTGGGGAGCCATCTCAGACAGTGGGGTCAAGGGGGAAGGTCGTGTTGGGTCCCCTCGGTGGCCCCCAGCCTGTCACTGGTCTCCATCCCCAGTCAGGTCTCCAGCATCGACATGCCGTTCCCCAGCAGGCTGGGGTCAGTCGCCCAATCCCGGGCATTGATAGCCAGAGATCTGATTTTCTCCTGCTGCGTGGCACCGGTCCCCTGAGGCCCAGCGTCAGTCTCCTCCAGCCCGGCACCGATCACCAGGCCCCTAGAGTTGTTCACTGGTACCGAAACCTCACTCTCTGGTGTCCTGTTACCCACACAAAATTCTCTCACTCACACACTCTACAGGCACCGACCCTCGCCCATTCCTAGGGCTCAGGCATAACCTTTTCACTCTGTGGGTTTGCGGGATCTTTTACCAGTGAAAGAGCCTCACAAAGTAATATCCTACATAACCTCTTGTTGTCAGATGCTCCCTGTGTGGTGCTCTGCTCTGTTCAATGTTGCTATCAATCGGCTGCGTGCGTGTGTTCCCCCTGTGTGCTGCCCTGGCTCTGGCCCTTTTACTTTGGTGACACAGATAGAAACACACTCCTATTAGGGCAATTCCAGTTATCACCTGTCTCCTCATTAGTAGTAGGCTGAGTGTTTTGAAATACTGGGATAGGGATTGTGAGAGTGTGTCCCACAGTGCTATGTATATGAGAAGTAAAACAGAAATTTGGAGTAGTGACACTACCACTGAGGCCTTTATATATAAATATATTGTAATTAGTTACTACACAGTACTGTCCATTCATGTTATTACCCTTACTGCTGGTTGTCACCCTCGGGTAAGCCTCACTGGGCAGGAAACAGAAGTGGGTAGCTTCTCTGTTCCATTGGTTGATGTAGATCCAGTTGTTTCTTATGGATGCTGTCTTCCAGATAACCTACTGAATGGACAGTAACCAATTTATGAAATATTGCTGTGTCAGGATTTAATATTGGTACCCAGACACTGAACAAGATTGTTTTGAATAACATGTGCCTCAGTTAGGATGCAGTGTTACTGACCCAAATTATGACTGGTACTAACAGGCAATTTGTTTACCCAATTTGTAGTTACTATGTAACTTAATTTCTTTACCAATTTGTTTTATCCTTGCCTTCATGTTTGCTGCCATTTGTTTGTTGATTTTTAGCTGTGTGTTGGTTAAACAGTTTAGCAGGTTATGCACATTGTACATGTTGTACAGAAATAAAACAACACAGCAATAATACAGCAGTACAATGATAATACAGTTGTACAGCAATAATAGTTGTTTTTACACAGTAACAAAGTTGAAATTAAATGACAACTCATCCTGGTCCAGCTAGTGGTTTTTAGCTGATTTGTTAACTTAATTGTTCATATATGGTAGATAGAGGTGTATTTGACCAGTCTCTTATTTATAAAACTCTTCATTTTTCTTTTCTTGATGCTTGGGGGTTTCTTCACTGTATACTGAGTCATCTGGTGTCTTCCAGGTGTGATATTTTCTGGCGTTTTTGGTCTGTGGGATGCAACTTAAACAACTTTTGTCAGTTAACATAATAAAGTTTTTTGTTTGTTTTTCCTTTTTTGGTTTTGTTTTCAGTAATCCAAACTTAATACACAGTTTTACTTAGTTTGTTTACAATGTAATAAGAACAATGTAATAGGGACCGAGTCTTTTATAACACAAGCTATACTTTTGCAATTGTTGTATAGACATTCATTTTCATTTGAGGTGCATTACTAATATTTCATACTAAATGTAATGCTTAACAGCTAAAATAAATGCTCACAATCTTCCATGAGAAGGTGTATTGCTTTCCCTTGCTGAACGCTTTGTTTCAGCAAAAGAGTTAGTAACATAATTTTAACAAGCTTTTTAGAGTTACTTTGCTTGTGATACCAACTTCATTCTTGTTAACTGTTTAGGAGCACAAACCTTAACAACCATTGCTTCCCATTAACATAACATAACAAAACAAAAGAAAAGCATATAAAATTAAACCAACTAGAAAATTAAACCAAAATACATTTTAAATATAGATACATGCAAATACTTTGAGGGTATTTGAGGGTATACTTTCATGATGCTTTGTTATGTTTGGGAGCCAAAGGTGGAAACCTGTTGAAATTGTTTGGTTAGCTTTATGCATAAATTGTTAGTTTAAAACTTTTTGGTTATGACATTCTTATAACTATATTTAAAAGTGCAAACAAGTTTATAAAAAGCCCAAACAAGAAATTAACATTTAGTTAATATGATCTTTACCTTAATGTTGAGGTTTCCCCTTAGATTTTTTCTTTGAATAACAATTTAAAAAAATTAAAAAACAAAACTGTGATTGATAAAAGAGAATTTTTTTGTTTGCAGTTGCATTATTTGTTGAGGCAGAAATATATGTACATATATTTGTAACTGAAACCTTTTTGAACTTTGCACAAAAAATTGGTGTTAATAATACTATGATTATACCCAAACCATGATCTTAAAATAGCTTGGTACCACATCTACATATATATTTTTAAAAGGGTATAAAATTGATTTTTGTTGCAACAAAATAAAAATAATAAAAAATAGTCACGTGACACACACAACATAGAACACAAGACACACACATGACATACAGGACAAACTTTACAATTAAAAATAAATGGCGCCAGAATTCTATTCATAACTATACAAAATAACGCAACCAAAAATAAAAAGTAAAAAGGGTTACACATTTGAATAAACAAGTTATTACCTTATTTAAAACTTGTAACATAAATTGATAAAAATATATTAATATTTGTCAAATGTATTGAATTAATTTGGTAACAAGGAATTTTGCATTACTTTGTATTTAACATTATTTTAAAACTCTGCTATATGGAAATAAGAAAAGCCCATGTTTCAAATATTAGTGAGTGGTTAGGTTATAAGCAGAGAGTGCATTTCTGTTGCTTGGCAACCATATCTTCAAGAAAGTTAGGAATAATTCCAGCTGTTGCATTCCTGAAGGGTTAAAATAATTAATTTACTGGGTTTATTTAAAGTTTTTACCTTAATTTCTTTTTGTTTCTTGTTTTGTTCTGTTTTCAATTGCTTTATTTTTTGGAGATCTCTGTAAAAACTATAACTTTTAACTTTTAAAACAAAGAGAGAGCAGGAGTGAGGAGAGGTGGGGGGTTGAGGAGCAAACTAGGAAGGTAGCGAGACCTGAGCCAAGAGAGGTTAACTCCATCAAGGTATTTGAAAGTACAGGCAGGAGCAGCAAGTTTAGCAAACTGAGAAAACATATAAAGACAAAATTTAACCGGTATGTAAAAATATTTGAGAAAGAAGGTTCTATTTTTAGATATGAGCACGGAGTGTGGTTCCGTGGGTCAAAGCAATTGGGAACCTGCACAGTTGGGAACTGCGCCCCTGGTTTTCATCCTGGCTGTGAGAGGAGATTGGGGGTAGTTACCTGCTCTTGTAAAACCTGAATTTGTTCCCCCAGTGTCTGTTGCTTTTGTGTGCATGCCAAATGGATAGTGGGAGTGCCCTTTTTTGCTGCAGTTAACTGTTTTTGGGCAGCTCCATGTGTTAATGCATCAATTCTAGGTGTTAACCTGCTTAATTTCAGTTTTTTACTTTGAAATTCTTTTTTATTCACTCCGCTGCGATCGAGTCGCAGCTCCTGTCTCCTAATGTGCTCTGTGAACTGTTCCATATTTTCCTTCATCTGATTTACCAATTCAGTGAGAGTATTGTTTGCTACTCTTTCCTTCTGTGCACTTACTTGTCCCGTTCTGACAGGCACCAGTCTAGGTTCCGGTTTAAGTTTAACTGGAACCCGGCTTTTATCATAAGGTGATGGTTGCAATGCAGTGGACCCCATTTCATCTTTTAATGTTGCTAGAGCCCTCTTTTTCTACATCTGTCCCCATTCTTCAGACACAGGGTAGCTACCTGAAGCCTGCTGTTTACCACCAATATTTACAACAGGGGACGGCACATGTATTTTTTGTAGGTTCCTTGCAGCTGTTTCCAGTGTTTCACTCTGTTCCTGTGCTGGTTGTCTCTGGGCTGCTTGCCACCCTGCAAAGGGGGTGGGGGCATTCCAGGGCTGTGCAGCTTCTTTTGATTCTTTTAACTCTTTCTTTGTTACTGTTACTTGCCCTGCCAAATTTGTGGCGTGCTGTTTCAACCATCTGACTGCCATAGACATTAGTTGCAGAATTCTTGCTTTTTTACTTTTATTTTTCAGAGCCTCGGTTTCTACCATCGCTCTACATACGCCAGTCCATGTTTCCCCATTCTTCAATTCATATGGACCCCCCTTACTGGCAATCCAGCGGGTCCATGAGTTATCAAACTCCGTGGGGATCATAAGGGAGGGGATATGGGGGTTTCCTAGCTTGAGGTTTGCTGCCATGTTAGGTTGCGATTCTTACCATGGCAGGTTCGCTTACTCACCAGATCAGCGGTCGGGGTCACCAGTGTTGTCAGATGCTACCGGTGTGGTGCTCTGCTCTGTTCAATGTTGCTATCACTCGGCTGCGTGCATGTTCCCTCTGTGTGCTGCCCCAGCTCTGCGCAGATCGCTGGCACAGCAGATCCCGAGAGAACCCCCAATGACCACAGACTCTAGTAAGGTACAAAGGCACGTCGGCCAGGTTTATTGTCAAACGAAGCACAATGATAGTTCCCTCTAGATTGTACTCTACAGGACATACTACGAGTATGTGCCCCCTGGCAATGGACTCAGCTCAGTCAGTGGCGGGACTTTCCACTGCCCCCTTGGCTAGACAAAGACACCGCCCCAGGGATGCATCTTATACACAGGTACAAACAAGCTACACATCACTCCTGACGCATGAGGTGCAACCTCTCTACGTATTAAGGTGCCGCCTCTCACCTTGTACATGTTGGTTCGAACAAAACAACTCTATCCATCATATTACCCTTTAGGCCTGTCATTGGGATGGGTCGGCCTGTTCCTTGTTATCCGTGTGGAGTGTACGAGTATGTGAATGTTCTGATCTCTAGTGTTCAGTACCTTTTAGGTGTGTCTCTTTTTGCAGCATCAGCCCTTCCCTTGCCAGCTCCTGTGAGCAGGGCCTGCCTCTGGCTCACAGCTTCACTTTGCTTTATGTTAGCAAAGTCTTGACCATTACTTTAGTTCAGGCCTCAGGCCTCAAACCAGGCCTCTGATACCAAGGTTTGTATCTCAGGGCCTCCTCCTCTTACTACACCTCTATTTGTTACCAATCCCCACAAACAGACTGCACACACTACAGTCATTTCAACTGAGAATGCTTGTGGGGTTTCTGTGAAGAGTTGTGGTTATCACAACACTGCAGCCTGGGATGTTCTACAGCCTTTCCCAGGGCAAAGCTGGGGCTGCCTACTGGGAGCCTTACTCAGGAATCTCTTCCCCCCTCTCCCCCATACTAAAACCGTTCTTATTGTAAGCAGAGTCAGGATGAGCTCTACCCTGACATCTGGTGGTGAATTATGGCGAGTGTGGAAAGGAATTTCAGGTGTTTGCATTTGCACACCCACCCCGCCTAGCATAGCCCATGGCAGCCTGGGATGGTTATTTTCACAGCTGTGGGATCCCCAATTTCTTTGTTATTGGGGCAGGAGGAATAAAGTGTTGTCACCCTGATTATGTGAATAAGGAACTATGAAACTGTTTTATGACAGAGGGTCTCACCATCAATGTAGTAGCACTTGCTAGACAAGGGATGCGGGTGCCAAAAACCAGTGAATTGAGAGAGGTTGGGGACTGGTGTGCCTGCCTGATAGCATGGGTCCCTTTTGAGGGCCTGGAGCACCAGTTACTGCTGCTGCTGCTCCTCCTCCACTACTGTTGAAGAGCAAAGCTAATTTTGATTCCATTAGGAGTCCATCCAGAGGCTGCTGAGCTGAATTCACGTTGGGCCAGTGTTGCACCAGCACTGGGGCTCACCTGCTATAAGCTGAAATCACTAAGAGCTGAAATCACTAAAAGAGCTAAGCTTACTGAGCTAAGATCACTGAGTGCTGTGTTAACTAGTGGGGGAGCCTGAAGATCTATCGCTAAGCGACTGGCAGAGCGGAGCAGTTTGCAGCATGTTGGAGCAGCCCATCTAACAGGGAGCGGAGTGGAGTGGAGTGGTGCGTAAGGTGCCCCTTAA
This sequence comes from Mauremys reevesii, assembly GCF_016161935.1. Classification (NCBI taxonomy): domain Eukaryota; kingdom Metazoa; phylum Chordata; order Testudines; family Geoemydidae; genus Mauremys; species Mauremys reevesii. Next base: position 192,214 of record NW_024100895.1, on the reverse strand, counting down.
CACCCTGTGTGACCGCCCCCCATTTCCACCCAGGCTGGGGGGAGGGGGAGTAAAACTCTGCAGATAAACTTTTGAACTCTGGGGCAGCACTGACCAGGGACAGAGACTTTGGGTTGTTGGACTTTGGGGTGATTGGACTTAAGACCCTGAGGGGAAAAGGACACTGCCAAAACTTATTTGGTGGGTCTTTTGCTCATGGTTTACATTATGAATCCTGTTTGTGGTGTTTCCCCAATATGATGCCACATTGTTTCCCTCCTTTATTAAAAGGATTTTGCTACACTCGGCCTCTGTGCTTGCGAGAGGGGAAGTATTGCCTCCTAGAGGCGCCCGGGGGGGTGGTAGGTTATTGTCCCAGGTCACTGGGTGGGGGCTCGAGCCAGTTTTGCATTGTGTTATTGAAACGGAACCCCTGGATACTGAACCCGGCCCTTGTTGCTGCCAACTCAGAGGGGCAGAAGGGTTACATATAATAAAACGAACCTTGGGACCCTTGAGCTGCTCAGGGCTCTAAGCAATTGCTTAGTCTGCTAGTGCCAGCTCTGCCCCTGGCGCTGAATCCACATCAGCTGTAATGAGGGAGATAGACACAAGGGGGCAGCATGGGCTAGAGCAAGAGGGGGTGGGGTGGGAACCAGGACTCCTGGGTTCTATCCCCCCGCTCTGGAGAGGGGGAGCCTATGACTGGGGAATTGCTAATACCAAGGGCACCAGAACCTTTGTAGAAGTGAGGGGGGGCATGGCCCCCTGCCCCCCCCCCCAGTTCCAGCACTGTTGGTGGGAGTGGGAAGAGGAGCTGAGGTTTGCTGGGGCAGAGCCCCCCCAGAATTCCCCTTGCTGAGAGAGGCAGGGTCTTGAGCCACTCCCCCAGGAAGGCGAGGAGAGCCCCTGAGGGCGGGGGGGGGCAGAGTCTGTCTGTGGAGGGGTGGGGGTGGGGGCGGGGGCTGGGGCTGGCCCAAGCATGGCAGAGCTTGGGGTGGGGGTGAGGGCAAAGCCGCAGCTCCGAGAAGCAGATGGGAGGCGGGAGGTGCGTGGGTTACCCTATGCCCAGGTGACAGGACAGGTCGCAGGAGGAGGAGAGGAAGTACCCTGCAGCATGGGGGGAGGGAGGGCTGAGTGTCCTCCCAACCCCAGCAGCCTCCTCCCCACTGCCCCCCCATTCACCTTCTCTTGCTGGAGCCTCCGATCATGGCCACCTTGTCCTGCTGCCCCCCCCCCTCCTCTTGCCAGCCCTTCCCATGAGCTGACTGAACTGGCCTGGTTCACCCTGCAAGTGAACCCCAGCCCGGTGGCGCCCCTACCCCATGGGCAGGCCTAGGGGCTGCCGGGCCAGGTGACGAGGGGGCGGTGGGATGAGGAAATGTAGGAGTTGCTGTGTCAGCGCAGGAAGGGGGAGGATGAATGGGGCAGGTGTTAAGCAGAGTTCAGGGGGAAAAGTGGGGGGGCATGGCCATTAGAGACAGGGAGGGGTTATTGCCATTATACAAGGCACTGGTGAGACCCCATCTGCAATACTGTGTGCAGTTCTGGTCTCCCATGTTTAAGAAGGATGAATTCAAACGAACAGGTTCAGAGACGGGCTACTAGGATGATCCGAGGAATGGAAAACCTGTCTTAGGAGAGGAGACGCAAAGGGATTGGCTTGTTTAGGCTGACCAAATGAAGGTGTAGGGGAGAGCTGATTGCTGTCTGTAAATACCTCAGAGGGATAAATACCAGGAAGAGACAGGAGCTATTTACATTAAGCAGCAATGTGGACACCAGAACAAATGGATAGAAACTGACCATTGACAAGTTCTGGCTTGAAACTAGGTGAAGGTTTCTAGCCACCAGAGGAGTGAAGTTCTGGATCAGCCTCCCAAGGGGAACAGTGAGGGGCAAAAAACCCTAACTGGTTTCAAGCCTGAGCTTGATAAGTTTATGGAGGGGCTGGTTTGATGGGACTGCCTGTAACGGCACGTGGCCCATTGGTGACTGCTAATAGCAAAAGTCCCCAACTCCTGGAGATGGGGCACTAGCTCGGGAGGGCTCTGAGTTACTGCAGAGAATCCTTTACCAGGTGTCTGGCTGCTGGGTCTTGCTCACACGCTCAGGTCTAACTGATCCCCAGATTTAGGGTGGGGAAAGAATTTTCCCCTAGTCAGATTAGCAGAGACCCTGGGGGTGGGGGGTGTTCACCTTCCTCTGCAGCACAGGGCAGGGGTCACTGGCAGGTTTAAACTCATGTAAATGGTGGAATCTCTGTAATGTGAAGTCTTTGAATCATGATTTAAGGTCACAGGAGTAGGTGGGATGCAGCATGTGATGTGCAGGAACCAGGGGGTCAGACTAGATGATCACAATGATCCCTTGTAGCCTTAAAATCTATAAGCAGGACAACTGGGAGCCAGGACTCCTGGGTTCTCTCCCTGGCTTTGGGAGGGGAGTGGGGGCTGGTGGGTCAGAGCGGGGGGGCTGGGAGCCAGGACTCCTGAGTTCTCTCCCCAGCTTTGGGAGGGGAGTGGGGACTGGTGGGTCAGAGCGGGGGGGCAGGGAGCCAGGACTCCTGGGTTCTCTCCCTGGCTCTGGGAAGTGGGGTCCAGTGGGTTGCCCTGGGGACGGGTGACATGGGGCCCTTCTCCCTCCCCACTGGCCCCGCCACGGGGCTGCCTGGCCCGGGGGAGCCGCCCAGCCAGGGCCGCTTCCCCTCCGAGCCCTGGAACCCGCCAGCTTCTCCCTTTCACTTCCCCCAAGGCTGGACTCTGCCCAGCGCGGGGCTGCAGGGGAGAAACCGAAATCCCGGGCGTCTGCAGCATCGCTCGGCCCCCATGCGGGGACCCCAGCACTGAGACACTGGACCCAGGGCCGGTGCAAGGATGTTTTGCACCCTAGGTGAAACTCCACCTTTCACCCTCCCCCGTCCCCAAGCCCCTGCCCTGAGGTGCCCCCCGTGGCAGCTCCTCCCTCCCACCCCAGCTCGGCCCTGCTCTGCCTCCACCCCGAGCACACTGTCGCTGCTTTACTTCTCCCACCTCCCAGGCTTGCCGTGCCCAAGCTGATTGGTGCCACAAATCTGGGAGGCGGGAGAAGTGAAGCATCCACGTCCTGCGCAGGGAGGAGGTGGGGCAGGGGTGAGCTGGGGCCGGGAGTTCCCCTGCGTGCTGTCCCTCCCCCCTTGCTGCAGACGGCCCTCCCCACACCCCCCTGCCCCAGCTTCCTCCACCTAAATGCCGGCAGTGACTGGGGTGGACGAAGATCCAGCCACCGTGGTTGCTGCCGAAGAAAATGCCGCCTAGGTCGCCTAAATGGTTGCACCGGCCCTGGCTGGACCCGGGGTCAGCCTCACAGTGCTGGGGGCTTCCCACATGGAGAGCTGGCCCCATCCAGTCCCAGTCTCTGTCGGGGTCTGTGCAGCGCCTGGCACAATGGAGCCTTGATCTCTGCTGTGGGAGTCTGAGTGGTTCCTGGCACAGTGTGTGTGTGTGTGTGTGTGGAGGGGGCGGGGGCTCAGTTTCAATCAGAGGTGTATGTGCAGCTCCCAACACAAGAGGGATGCCAGTCTGAGTTGGGGGCCCCCAGAACCCACTGTACTAGAAACAACTATTACAAGAACATGGGGAGTGTCAGTGAAATCTAAAGGTGGCCAATTTAAAGCTGGCAAAAGGAAATATGTGTTGTCGGCCTGTGGAACTCACTGCCACAAGATCTCATGGGTGCCAAGAGCTCAGCTGGATTTACATAAGAACTGGAGATTTATAAGGACAGAGTGTATGCAGTAAGGGTTAACAGGAGTTCCCTGTCAGGACTGGAACTGGACTCTAGCTAGTGGGGGTTAACCGTCCTCTGGGGCAGGAAGTCTGCAGGGATGGGATAACCTGCTCCAGAGGAGTAACTGGGACTGGTCCCCCTTAGAGACGGACCCAGGAGTCCTGGCTCCCAGTTCCCCATGTAGTGTGCCCCGCTGGCTGTCCTGGGGCAAGCTGGGCACTGGGGGAGGGCTGGGTCGGGGTGGGGGGCTCAGACATGGGAGCCAGATCGGGGGGTGGGGCAGCTCGGGCTCTGGTGCCCCCGTCATGAAGTGTGGGGGAGTCCAGGCCCTGCACCCCCCACTTCCTGCGATTCACCATAACTCTCAGCCAGCCAGTAACACAGAAGGTTACTTGTAGGTACAACCAGGACCCCTCAGCCAGGTCCTTCTAGGGGGCAAGGAGCTTAGACCCCAGACTCGGGGTTACCTGTGTCTTCCCAGCCAGCCCAAAACCGAAACTAAAAACCCCTCCAGCCGGCTCTCTCCCCCTCCTTCTCTCCCACTCTCCCTTTGTCCAGTTTCCCTGGCAAAGGTGTCAACTCCCCCCCACTTCCCTCCCTGGCTCAGATTACAGGCTCAGGTCCTGTCCCTCACCTAAAGTCACCCCCTGCTCTCCCCTCCCCAACACAGACAGTCCCAGGTCAACCCACCCCATTCCCTACTGCCTCACACCCCGCTCCAGATCCTGATTTCAGTCTTTGTGCAAAAATCCCCTGGGGTCAGAGGGTGTGACGAAGTGGGACTGTTCGCACTGGGGGCTGGGTACAGTTCCTAAGTATCTAGCAGCAAAAGGCCATGCAGCCAAAATGCCTGACACTCTGTCTCCTAGCAACTGATGGCCCGGCCCCTCCCTGCAAAGGTGCATCTAAAGCTGTGGGAGACAAAGGGGTCAGGTGACCTCCTGGCCCCGGAAAGAGGCAGAGGAGAGAGGAGGGGCCGGAGGGGGGCTGGGCAGATTGGAGTGGGCTGGAGAAAAGAGGGGAGGCAGGGAGACTGGGCTCTGATCCCGGGGGGGGGGGGGCTGGGAAGCCCCCAAAATGGACCTAACCGGGGGGAATCCGGTTATCTGTGCCTGCAAGACCTGTGCTGGACTGTGTTCCTGTCGTCTAAATAAACCTTCTGCTTTACTGGCTGGCTGAGAGTCCTGGTGAATCGGCAGGGAGCCCGGGGGTGCAGGGCCTGGCGCCCCCACACTCCGTGACAGGGGGCGACTGAACTCAGCTCCCAGCCGGGGGTGGGGGTGGGGACTGGACTAAGCCTGCAGGGGTGGGGGGCTGGGGGGATCCGCTGCCCTCTGTCCGCAGGGGCGGCTCCAGGCCCCAGCATGACAAACACGCGCTTGGGGTGGCGTCCCGTGGGAGGGCGGCAGGTGGCTCCGGTGGACCTCCCGCAGGCATGACTGCGGACTGTCTGCTGGTCCCGCAGCTCCACCGAAGCCTGCAGGACCGGTGACCGGCAGAGCACCCCCCGCGGCGTGCCACAGTGCTTGGGGCGGCGAAATGGCTAGAGCCAGCCCTGCCTATCCATCACCAGCCCAGCCCACCCGGCTGCTCCAGCCCATCAACCAGCCCCAGCGCAGTCCTGCCCCGCCGGAATCTGCCGGAGACCGATGACGATGCCCAGAGCCGGGCGCTGATTGGCCGGGGTGGGGGTTCTTTGAGTTCAAGGTGGGAAGCAGAAGCTTCTGGGGAAAGTCCGAGGGGCAGGTGGGGGAGGGGGAGAGGGTGAAGAGTGTTGGACTGGGAGGAGCGCTGGGGGAGGGGCAGGTGGGGATGATGAACTCTGGGCAGCTCCTGTGCTCATCCCTGCCCCCAGCAGAAGTGGGTCCAGACAAAGCTTGGAGCTCCCCTCCCCACCCTGTCTCCCTGAGATGCTGGGACCCAGCTGGCCACAGCCCAGGGCAAAGCTCTGGTTGGGGCAGGGATCTGCAGTGACCCCGGGCCCTGCTCTGCTCTGGGCTGTGGCTTTCCAAGCCAATCACCATCCTGTAGGTCTAATAACCTGCATTCCTGGTTCCCAGCTGGCCTGCCTGACATTGGGCTGTATTTACACTCTGTGTCCCCTTGCCCCGTTCCTTTAGCACTCTTGGTGTAAATTATCAGGGACTGTTGATTTGAAAGTCTCTGATTTTAGCAGCTTCACCGTCTCCTTGGTTAGCGATGGGAAATGTTCTGTTCCCACCGCAGCAGCATCAGAGACGGACCCAGCCTCCTGCCTCACTCCAAACACAGACTGAAAGCTAAGGGACATTTCTTCCTTTCCTGCTTCACTAGTTACAGTTTTATCAGCTGCATCTAGCACTGGATCTGGACCTGACCAAGCAGCCTGGCCCATAAGCCCTGCTCTGCTCCATGTTATGGAAACAGATCAACAGAGCCAGACGTGTACCCAGAAGCCTCCTACTGCAAGACAAACCCAAGAAAGAAACCAACAGGACTCCACTGGCCATCACATACAGTCCCCAGCTAAAACCCCTCCAACGCATCATCAGGGATCTACAACCCATCCTGGACCATGATCCCACACTTTCACAGGCCTTGGGTGGCAGGCCAGTCCTCGCCCACAGACAACCTGCCAACCTGAAGCATATTCTCACCAGTAACTGCACACCGCACCACAGTAACTCTAGCTCAGGAACCAACCCATGCAACAAACCTCGATGCCAACTCTGCCCACATATCTACACCAGCGACACCATCACAGGACCTAACCAGATCAGCCACACCATCACCGGTTCATTCACCTGCACGTCCACCAATGTAATATACGCCATCATATGCCAGCAATGCCCCTCTGCTATGTACATCGGCCAAACTGGACAGTCTCTATTCTTTATCATTTACTTCTTGTTTCCCAGCCTCTGTACAGACTGGGCTTTGATCTCCGTCCAGCTCAGGGTTTACATGTTCCAGCCAAAGGCCTTTTTAGTCCAAAGCCTGGACCTGCCGGGGGCTGTCGGTGGGTGGACTCCTGCCCCCCGCAGGACTCAGTGGGGCTCCCCCCACGCACAGGCTGTTTCTGCAGATCCAGTCTCAGGGTCTGGCTGTGTTTGGAGAGCAACGTGCTCTCCCCGGCTCAGCTGTTGCAGTGGTTCGGGGCCCCTCCAGTAAAAACGTTTTTAGTCTGAGGTCATCTCACATCAACTCCCAGACACCGGCTCACGTTCTGCTTTGTCTGGGAGACGGACGAGTCCCCTGCTCCCAGAAATCAGCTCCCCGGGTGGGTCCTTACAGACGGGACAGGTCACCCTGAGCCATGCACAGAACAGGCTCCTTCTGTTGCTCACTCACAGGCAGCTTCTCCAGACCTTCATCTTTGTGGCTCCTGTCTGAACCCTGCTGACATGTCAGTGAGTGGCTATTCTGCAGGGCAGACCCCAGAGCTGGATATGGCAGCCAGTGATGCTCTCTCACCAGGGCCATGTGCAGAGGTGACACCATCTCCCTGCTCCACCTCAATACTCCTCTGGTCATACAGCCCACATTTGCCCCCTTACCCACAGCACGGCCCTGGGAGCTCACGTTCAATTAGCTTCTACCATGACCCCCAAGTTCAGTTCAGAGTCACTGCATCCCACGGTACAGCTCCCACTCAACTTGTGGGGCCTACATCCTTGGTTTCTAGATGCCCAGCCGTGTATGTGGCTGTATTAAAACACATGTGAATGTTGAGTCTGAACTTTTGATGAGCTTAAACTTAACCCAGACTTGATGTCTCTGTCTGAAACTTTTAATCAAAGCTCTGACCTGCGAACTACTCATGACACCCCCCCTCCCCTTAAGCAGCCATCTCCCCTTTTGTCTTTTTAAATTTACATTTTAACCTGTTTTATCCTGTAGAATCTTGATTGATTATGCATGACCATTATGATCTGTTAATCACTTTGTTTACTTCTGTGTATAAATATTGATGCTCACCCCTAATAAACTTGCCACACTTACTCCAAAGCCTTTTAAGCTAAGGATAGTGTGAGCCCGTTGATCAACGAAGTGGTGTCTGGTCTCTGACAGATTGTGAGCCCCATACCAACTCCGCACGAACTCGGGTGCTGGAGAGGTGAGTAAGGACTTGCTTTTTACCTAACATGAATGGGCCCAGTGTGATGGAGTAGGGACTGTCTGTGTGGGGGTTGGGAGAGCCAGGGAGGACTGTAGGTGAGGGACAGGTATTCAGCCTGTAACCTGAGCTAGGCAGGGGGGAGGGGAGGTCGACACCTTTGCCCAGGGAGCTAGACAAAGGCAGGGAGCCGAGTGGAGGGGGTTGGGTCAGTTTCGGTTTGGGGTTGGGTGGTGGGAGTTCAGGGAATCCTATGCTGGGATCCAAGCACCCTGAACCCCAGAAGGACTCGATTGAGGGGTCCTGGCTGTGCCCACAAGCTGGGCTGTATCCTGTGTTCCTGTGTCCAATAAACCTTCTGTGTTCCTGGCTGGCTGAGAGTCACTGTGAGACCCAGGAAGAGGGGTGCAGGGCCGGACTCCCCCACACTCCGTGACACCCAGCTCAGTGAGTGACCCAGCTCCTGGTGTGTTACTGATCTGTCCCATCATCACCTGCTGCCCCCTCCAGTCTCAGTGTCACCTACAGATGTGTGGGGCAGCGAGGTGTGTGGGCCTGTGGTGCCCAGGCTCCAGGAATATTACGGGCTTGGGAGCCCTGGCTGCACCAGTGTTCAGGGCTGCCGGCTCCGCCTGCCACCCCCACACACCTCCCTCAAATGTCCCTGCCTGCCCTGGGCAGTGGGTGACTTCTTTGCAGCTCCGCATTGAGCTCCCTCACCAGCCGCGGCCAGGAGCGACACTGGGGGCAGGCTGAGGTGGCTGCCGCACCTGCAAAGGGAAGAGAGGGGGAGACACAAGGTAGCCCCCCACCCCCACCCCGGGCAGGTGACTCTGAGGCCTTGGCTACACTTGAGAGTTACAGCGCTGGTGGTGGCTTTATAGTGCTGTAACTCACTCCCTGTCCACACTGGCAAGGCACATACAGCACTGTATCTCCCTGGCTACAGCACTGCTTGTATTCCACCTCCCTGAGAGGAATAAAGACTATAGCACTGCTACTGCAGCACTGGGGTGCCAGTGTAAACAGGGAATAACTTTACTACACTGTAATTGACCTCCGGAACCTTCCCATAATGCTTTTAAGTAAAGATAACACTCTTTGTTTTCTTGTGAACTCGGGGCTCCCGAAGCTGCTTATCAAAAAAACAAACACAGCCCCTGTTTGCTGTGAATGAGGCAGGCAGGGGGGCTCCCTTTGGAATGCCCACAGCTAGTGTTTGCTTGAGGAGAGAAGCAGCAGGGCAGGCGGGGGGGGGGGGGGGGCGGTTTCGGAGCAGCGGCTTATCTGGTCTATGAGGAAAAAACCAAAGAGGCTGTTTGCATTTAGTGAATGAGAGAGGGGTGGGGGAAGGGGTCGGAACTTGCAAGGCAGGGAGCTGACACAGTGTCAGCTCCAAAAATCCACTCTCTCTCCCCCACGCTCCCTGTCACACTCCACCCCACCCCCCCTTTTGAAAAGCACGTTGCAGCCACTTGAACACTGGGATAGCTGCCCATAATGCACCACTCCCAATGCCGCTGCAGATGCTGCAAATGTGGCCACGACAGTGCGCTGGTAGCTGTCTGTGTGGACAGACTGCAGCGCTTTCCCTACACAGCTATACGAAGACAGCTTTAACTCCCAGCACTGTACAGCTGCAAGTGTAGCCAAACCCTGAGTTGGGGAGGCTTATCCTGGCTTGACTTGCTGAGCACCAGCCTCGGGTGGGGCTTGGGTGAGTGTCATGCTGGGGTGGAAGGAGGGGGACCCCTCCCCCAGAGCTCGCTGCTGCTGGCAGGGAGAGGGCTGTGGGGTGTCCTCCTCTCTGGCCCCCCACCCTGCCCCAGGGCAGCCTGCATCCCAAACTCCTCATCTCAGCCCCTGCCCCCTCCCACACTCCAACCCTCTGCCCCAGCCCAGACCCCACACCCAAACTCCTTCCTGCATCCAAACTCCCTTCCAGAGCCTTAGGCAGATGTGTGTGTGTGGGGGGGGGCAGGGGTGACTTGGACCCCTTCTGGGCACCACCAAAACATTATACAAACCTGGTGCTCCACATCATCTCTTGGCTCACCCAGCTACTGTCCATCCCTGGCCCCAGGGCCCGGCCCTGCCAGACCCCACTGGAAACAGACCCCCCCCCAGCTGCGCTCCCAGCTGGCAGGGGCCCAGGGCCTGTGTCTGGAGCTGCCTAAAGGGAACTGGGAACATTCCCCCCAGGGGCAGCTGCACAGCGGCAGCCAATGGGAACACGCAGGAGACTGGTCTAAGGCTCCAGCAGCCAATGGGAGAGCTTGGTCGGTTGGTGGCGTTATTGGCTGGTTGGTGCAGCCAATCGCTGCTGGTGGGAGCCGGGGGGAGGGGGTTTCTCCCAGCACATGCCAGGGGAGGGGTGCAGGGAAGCTGGGCTGGCCCATGAGCCCTGCCCTGCTCCTGGGCTCCCAGCCATGGGACGGTCTCAAAGTGCTCCATGGAGTGATGAGTTTGCCTTGATGGCCTGTTTTGCTTAGCAATAACACAGCAAGGCCTGTTGAAAAATTTACTGGCTGGGGTAGCGAGGCCAAATGTATGACCTTGCTAGATAAGACAGTGCTTGCAGAGTCTGGGAAAAATGCTTGCAGACACTTTGTGAAGCAACTTGTACCTTTTTGAAGCTTATCAAGAAATAATAGTGGCTCTTTGTTTTTCTCTTGTATGCTGGGAAAGTATAACTGGGAAAGTACAGTGATGACGCGACGGAGCAGCTAATAAAAGCAATTTGAATTTGCAGAAGGGGGGGCTGGTTCTGTGTGGAAAACGGGCTGGTTCTTTGTTGCTTGTGTGCATATATCAATAAAGAACTTGGTAATTGGACTTTGCTGGGTTGTCTGTATTTTGCGGTCAGACAACAAACCTGAAAACTCTGGGATAGAGATAACCCCGACAGGACCATTCCTCCGCCCCAGAGCCTCCCCCACAGCCCCCCGACCAGGAAGAGAACACATTTCACACAAGGGGAAACTGAGGCACGGGAAGCCTCACAGCTTGCAGCAAGTCAGTGTCAGCAATGGGAACAGAACCCAGGAGTCCTGGCTCCCAGCCCCCCCTTCTCTAACCCACTCCCCTCCCAAAGCTGGGGATAGAACCCAGGAGTCCTGGCTCCCAGCCCCCCTGCTGTAACCCCCCAGCCCCCACTCACCTCCCAGAACTGGGAGAGAACCCAGGAGTCCTGGCTCCTTCCTTAACCCTCATACCAAACTCCCTTAACTCCTGGTGTAACCCAGAGCCCCTGGACAGACGGGGGCTGGGCTGGGATAACACAGGCTGCCGCGGGCACGGCCCAGACTGACCAGATTTTAAATCAGGATCAAAACCTCAGAAACGTCCCAAACCCACTTTATTGCTGTTGGCAAAGCTGCAGAGCGATGGGGGGCGCAGGGCTGTGACACACACGGGGCACAGGGCGGGGGCTATACAGGGACGGGGCCCGTCCCACACAGACCCCGCGCTGGGCGCGGGGCTCAGCAGGGCTGGACCCCGGGGAGCCGCACACGGGGGCGATGGGGCCGTTAGCCGGGCACTGGGGCTGCCCCACCCCCAGCCATGGGCCTGATCCTGCCCCACAGGGACCCATTGACCGGGAATGGCCGAGTCTGGCCCAAAGCCTTCTGGGTAATGGCTGGAGGGGCGTTACCTGCGGTGACTGACAGCAGCCTCTGACCAATAGGGGCCGGGCTCGGGGCCCAATCCAGCGCCCACTGGAGTCGAGAGAAACCTTCCTCATGGCGGCAGTGGGGTTTGGATCAGCCCCGTGGGCCCTGCTGCCCCCTGACGAGGGGCGACCCCCATTCCCAGCCCCATGGGGCAGCAGCCCTCTCCCGGGATAGGTGCCTCCCCTCAAGCCAAGCAGGGAGGTGTGGGGGGAGCCTGAGGGGCCGGCTCCCCCTCAGGGGAGTCTCTAGCAGGTTGGCTCGTTGTGGTTACAGAGTCAGGGGGGCCCTGCCTGGGTACAGCAGCTGGCACCATGACAGGAGCAGGGACGCTGAGGGCAGAGTGGGGAGGGGCGGCACGAGCGGGTCTCAGGAAGGCACCTGGGGGATTCGGGAGCCCTGGCTCCTCCCTGCGTTTATCTGAAAGGCAAAGAGGGTCAATTACCAGGAGCCCTGGGCCCTGACACGAGGCTGGCAGGGATCGGGGTTGTTCCTCAGTGCCCCAGGGAGTCTCCCATTGACACGGGGGCGGGGCCCAAGAGCTGCAGCTGGCTGGGGGGGGCACAGCATGTGGGGGGCTCCCCAGGGGGTACTGAGTAGGGGAGGGGATGTGGCTGGCTGGGGGGGACACAGCAGGGAGGGGGACTCTCCCCAGAGGGTGCTGGGTGGGCCCAGGGGCTGTGACTGGCTGGGGGGGGGCACAGTGGGTGTGGGAGGGGGTCTCCCCAGGGGGTGCTGGGTGGGCCCAGGGGCTGCGGGTGCAGCGGGTGCCTCCCCGGGCAGCGGCTACTCACAAGGGGCCCCGCGGGTTGCGGGCGGCGTTCATCTTCATCCCCTTGATGATGAGGATGGTGCCCGCGATGATGCCGATGATGCCCACGGCCAGGCCCAGGGCGCACACCAGGGTCTCTGTGGTCTCGGGGAGGGGGGTGGGCACCTGGGCTTCTGGAGAGAGGGGGAGAGGCCCATGGAGTGAGGAGGGCTGTTCCCACTCCTCCCTCCCTGAGCTGGGATAGAACCCAGGAGTCCTGGCTCCCAGCCCCCCTGCTCTAACCACCAGCCCCCACTCCTCCCTCCCTGAGCCAGAAGAGAACCCAGGAGTCCTAGCTCCCAGCCCTGTGCTCAGCAGGGTCCCCGGGTGCCCCAGCCTGTCACGGAGTGTGGGGGAGTCCGGCCCTGCACCCCTTTTCCTGGGACTCGCAGTGACTCTCAGCCAGCCAGTAAAACAGAAGGTTTATTGGACAACAGGAACACAGGATACAGCCCAGCTCGTGGGCAGAGCCAGGACCCCTCAATCTGGCCTCTCTGGGGGTTCAGTGGGCCTGGATCCCAGCCTAGGATCCCCTGAAAACCCACCACCCAGCCCCAAACCAAAAACTGACCCAACCCTCTCCACTCAGCTCCTTTCCTTTGTCTAGCTCCCCGGGCAGAGGTGTCGACCTCCCCTCCCCCAGGCCTAGCTCAGGTTACAGGCTGAATCCCTGTCCCTCCCCTAAAATCCTCCCTGGCTCTCCCAACCCCCACACAGACAGTCCCTACTCCATCACATCCTCACCCCAGTGCTTCGTGAAAGTCTCAGCCAGCCCCTCGTGCTCCACCCGGCAGTCGTAGAAGTCGCCCTGGCTGGGGAGGAAGGGCAGGTAGGAGAACTTGCGGAAGGAGTCACCCTGGCGGGGGTAGAAGTCGGTCTCGGAGACGCCCCCCGTCACCTCCTGCCCGTTCTTCAGCCACGTGATGCTCAGTGCGGGTGGGAAGAACTTGTCCGCGAAGCAGATCAGGACGTTGGGCTCCCCCAGCTCCACGGGGTCTTCGGGGAACACGGTCACCTCAGGGGGCACTGGGGAGACAGGGGTCAGTGGGTCCCATTGCCTGCCCCTGAGCCAGCCAGTCCCTGCCCTGGGGCTGGATCAGAGCCAGCGCCCCCCAGAGGGGACAGGCCCCGTGCCCCATTCCCTGCCCCCCTGAGCCAGCCAGTCCCTGCCCTGGAGCCAGATCGGAGCCAGCACCCCCCAGAGGGGACAGGCCCCTGCCCCATTCCCTGCCCCCCTGAGACAGCCAGTCCCTGCCCTGGGGCCGGATGGGAGCCAGCGCCCCCCAGAGGGGACAGGCCCCTGCCCCATTCCCTGCCCCCCTGAGCCAGCCAGTCCCTGCCCTGGAGCCAGATCGGAGCCAGCGCCCCCTAGAGGGGACAGGCCCCTGCCCCATTCCCTGCCCCCCTGAGCCAGCCAGTCCCTGGTGCTCACACTCCAGCTTAGGGGTCTCTCCCCAGGACTGTGGGGGCGTCACCGGGGCCGTCCCAGCTCCCTGCCCTGACGGCTCATGAAGCACCAGGGGCAGGGGAGAGAATCCCTCAGGGGCAGGGGCTGGCGCTGGGCAGAGCCACGAACAGCCCTCGGCGAAGGAGCTGCCCTGGGCCCCCAGCCTGGAGGGTGAGAACTGCCCAGGCCCCCTGCCCTGCAGAGCCCTGGCCCAGCTGACTGGCTCCCCGGAGCCCTGCAGGGGCTGGGAGTTGGATCTAAGCGATGGCCCAAAGTCTTTAGGGCGTCTGGTACAGGGCCTGTGTGTGGCGGGGAAGGTCCACTGGTAAGCAAGGTGTGGGATGGCCCCAGTAAGGGTGCCTGGCAGGGAAGGTGCCACCCCCCCACCCTCCCGTGCCATACCGTTCTGGGCCCGTGTGTGGTTGGACCTCTTGATCAGGGTCTCCAGGTTGTTCTTCAGCACGGCGATGTTGCCCAGGGCTCCCTGCGCCTCGAAGCTGGCGAACTTGCTGAAGTCGGGCAGGCGCCAGACAGTCTCCTTCCTCTCCAGGTCCACATAGAAGGTCTCATCCTGGTCGAACTCCTGCATATACTCCCCAGACCCCTGCTGGCCCAGGTCCGTCCGCTGGTAGAAATTCACCTGGGAGAGCATGTGGTCCACTGTGGGGAGAGGGGCATCAGCAGCAGCTGCACCAACAGCAGCCCCTCATGGGACACTGAGCACTTCCCCTAAGGCCACAGCCCCCCACCCGTCCTATTCATCCTCGAACTCCCAGGTGTGAGGGGAAGGCAGCCACAGAGAGCACAGGGACCTCTGGCATCACAGTTGTGCATGGGATTGTCACAGAGTGTGGGGGAGTCAGGGCCCTGCACCTCTGGCTTCCTGCGATTCACCGGGACTCTCAGCCAGCCAGTAAAGCGGAAGGGTTATTAGCCGACAGGAACACAGTCTCAAGCAGAGTGTGTAGGTACAACCAGGACCCCTCAGCCAGGTTCATCTGGGGGGCAAGGAGCTTAGACCCCAGACCTGGGGTTCCCTGCGTCTTCCCAGCCAGCCCCGAACTGAAACCAAAAACCCCTTCAGCCGACTCTCCCCCCTGCGTCCAGTTTCCCGGGCAGAGGTGCAACCTGGCCCCACCCCCGTTCTGGGCTCTCCTGTTACATGCTCGGGTATTGTCCTTCAGGGAAAGTCTCCCATCCGTTCCAGTACAACTCCCCTGCAACATTACCGGGTCAATACTCCCCACTGCATCGCAGGGGTCAGCGCTGCCTGGAGGGGACAGCACCCCCTATTGTGCCCCCCACACTGCTCATTTGCTCTTACAGGTCTCCCATCCAAGTAGTGGCTAGGCCTATGCCCACCTAGCTTGGGAAGGGGGACATAACCCTAGTGCAGTGGGGGGGGTGTGTCTGGAGTGGGGAGGTTACATATTGTAACTGCAGGACATTTCATTCTCCAGTATGTGCACAGGGCTCATACTGCATCCTTGCATTACCACAACCTGGTTCTCAGGGCGATTTCAGTGCCTGGCCCCCGACACTCACCCCCCAGGGCCGGTCACTGGGAGACCCGGGAACTCCCCAGCCAGAGACATTAAAGCTGCGCTGGGGGGTCAGACACACTCCGAGGAGGAGGGGTCTGGCTGGGGTCTGAGCCCTGGGGGGATGGGGGACAATGGGGCCAGGCCGGGGAGCGGGGCCAGGGGCTCCCTGCTCTGCACAGACGCACTCACTGCTCAGCAGGGTCTGGCCCTGGCGCGGATTTTGGGGAATGTTCCCCCATCGCCCCTGGGCCTGGCGCCCCCCTGGGGGGATCAGCCCCCGAGTCCCTGTGGGGGGAGGGGGCTGCACCCCTAGGGCAGGGCTGTGTCCTACGCAAACCTCAGCAATTTCCCCACGATCCCTCTGCTGCCCCCACACCAGCCTCCCCTCCCCTGCTGGCTTTGGGGTGAGACCCTCCTTCTTGCAGCCCCCACCCCACCCAGGTCAGCCCTAGACCCCTCCCTGCCCACCCCATCCCTACACACTATAGGCTGAGATTCTCCCTCCCTGCAGCCCCCCAATCTGGCTCCTCCCCATTCCCTCCCTGCCCCGTCAGCCCCAAGGGTGGGTGAAGCCATCCCCCCCAGGCCTGGGCCCAGGTGTCACAGACCCCACCCCGCCCGTACCTCTCACCGCCCCGGTGCCCGGCAGGGCCAGCAGGGTGAGCAGCGCCAGCTGGGCCATGGGGACACCCGGTCCTGCCCCCATCTCCTCTCCTGGGCACTGGGCTGGGCGGGGGGCCGGCTGCACTAGGGGAGTTGGGGGGGGGGGCACATGTCACACCCTGGGGGGGGGCAGGGCTGGGGGCAGCGCCCGGCATTGGCCAGGGGAGCCCAGCCCAGGGGCCCGCACCCAATGGCAGAAATCCCTGCGCCGACCAGGCTGTTACCGGGCAGAGCAGCAGCACTGAGCCACGCTGAGAGAAGATGGAGAAGTTGCAGGCAAATCAGGCAAAATAAAAGAACCTTCCAAGTGGTATTTTTACATAACCTCATGAGTTCTGAACATTTGGGGTTGGCTATACTGCAAATTCCCATCCAGACACCTGCTGCCGCGGGCTGTGTCTGCGTGGCAGGGCCCGAGCGGTGCGGGTCCCTGGCAGCCCAGTCCAGCCGGGAGGGGTTTATCCCCAGTGTGGGGCCGGCACCTCCCCGCACGGCACTCGCCCGGCTCACACATGCCCTGTTCTGCAGGACTGTGTGCACCTGGGGGGCTTGGCGACCCAGCTTTGTGCTGGGGTGTGGGGTCACAGCCTGACCCCAGAGCTCTGACCCCTAAGCTACAGAGCGCTGCTGGGATAAGCATTATGTGTAGATCAGGCCACAAGCAGGGTTCAGGGGGATTATCCATGGGAGACTGGGATACCCGGCCTCTCCCCTCTAGGGACACTGGTTCCCACCTGGCCCCAGGGCGGGATCCTGGCTGGCTCTGGGGCGGGAATGGGACACACACAGGGCCCTTCCCTCTGGTGGGTCTGCTGTTAGTGACCAAACTTCCTTCCCCCCAGATAGGGTGACCAGACGGCAAGTGTGAAAAATCGGGATGGGGGTGGGAGGTAATAGGAGCCTATGTAAGAAAAAGCTCCAAAAATCGGGACTGTCCCTATAAAATCAGGACATCTGGTCACCCTACCCCCGGGATCTGTTCTAGGACCTGTGTGGGGCACGTTGGTCCCTGGCCCAAACCCGCCCTTTCCCCACATGGCACCAGCTCACCCCCGCCCCCCCCCGCCCAGGCTAACGTGCTGGGTGTTCACACTGCCCCCTGCAGGAGGGGCCGGGCACTGGAGGGGCTGGAGAGGGGCTGGCCCAGCAGTTCGGGGCTGGCCTGGGACCCAGGAGCCCTGGGGTCATTCCCGGCTCTGCCACAGACTGTGTGTGACCCTGGGCCAGTCACTGACTCCTCTGGGCCTCCCTGCCCAGCTGGGCCACGGGGACACTGGCCTGGCCCTGCCCCACGGGGCAGGGGCTGAATGCAGCAGAGAGGGGGAGGGGCTCAGAAACTGGGGGGCCAGAGAAGCCCCTGAGGGAGATCGATGGTGGGAGCAGCTGGGAGGCCGAGCTGTGCCTGACCCATGGAGACTGAGCCCCCCGATCTGGTGGGGTCCCTGGGGGGCACGGCTCAGGCCCATGGAGGTGGGGGAGAGGGAAGCTAGGAACTTCTGCCTGTGGGGCCAGCCCCGAACCTTCCCCTGGGACTAAATTTACCCCCAACAAACCAGAGACACCCCCACACACACCCGTCCTGCCCCAGCCGGCAGCAGAGGGTCGAGGCACCAGGGGAAGGGGACGGGGGGTCCCAGGCCCGTTGCTGGGGGCCCTGCTCTGGTGGGGGCTGGTCCCTGGGCCGACCCCGCTCTCAAGCTGCCCGGGGCCATGGCAGGTGCCGGGCGAGTCCTGCAGCCCGACCCCAGGCCCTGCTCTGCCCCCTGCGAGGGAGAAGTAGGGAACCGAGCCCTGCTGGGGCCGGCTCTGCCTGGCGACTGGTGATGCTGCCCAGCCCCGGTGCTGACTGGCCCCTGGCCTGGGGGTGCCCAATCCCCGGGGCCGTGGGCAGCGTCCCGGGGCTGGTGCTCGGAGCTGGGCAGAGAAGGTCTCAGTCTGGGGGGTCCCAAGGAGTTTCCAGGTCTCTCTCTCCTGAGCAGCGATGGGGGCGGGTCGGATCCTGGGGGCCGGGAGCCGCTGGGCTGGGGCTCTGCTGGTGACACTGACGGTGCTGAGAACCCACCTGGCTCATTGCACGGAGCCCCCAGGTGAGCAGAGACCCCAGCGCCCCAGGGAGCCCCGTCCTGGGCAGCGCTGGGTGTATCCGGGGGGGTCAGACCCCAGCGCCCCGGGGAGCCCCGTGCTGGGCAGCGCTGGGTGTATCCGGGGTCAGACCCCAGCGCCCGGGAGCCCGTCCTGGGCAGCGCTGGGTGTATGGGGATCAGACCCCAGCGCCCTGGGAGCCCGTCCTGGGCAGCGCTGGGTGTATCGGGGTGGGGTCAGAGCCCAGCGCCCCGGGGAGCGCCGTCCTGGGCAGCGCTGGGTGTATCCGGGGGGGTCAGACCCCAGCGCCCCGGGGAGCCCCGTCCTGGGCAGCACTGGGTGTATCCGGGGGGGGGTCAGACCCCAGCACCCCGGGGAGCCCCGGCCTGGGCAGCGCTGGGTGTATGGGGGGGGTCAGACCCCAGCGCCCGGGAGCCCGTCCTGGGCAGCGCTGGGTGTATCCGGGGTCAGACCCCAGCGCCCGGGAGCCCGTCCTGGGCAGCGCTGGGTGTATCGGGGGGTGGGGGGTCAGACCCCAGCGCCCTGGGGAGCCCCATCCTGGGCAGCGCTGGGTGTATCCGGCGGGGGGGGGCACAGACCCCAGCGCCCAGGGGAGCCCCGACCTGGGCAGGGGTGGGTGTATCCGGGGTCAGACCCCAGCACCGCAGGGAGCCCGGCCTGGGCAGCGCTGGGTGTATCCGGGGGGGGGGGTCAGACCCCAGCGCCCCGGGGAGCCCCGTCCTGGGCAGCGCTGGGTGTATGGGGGGGGGGTCAGACCCCCGCGCCCTGGGGAGCCCCGACCAGGGCAGCCCTGGGTGTATGGGGTCAGACCCGGCGCCCTGGGAGCCCGTCCTGGGCAGCGCTGGGTGTGTCGGGGGGGTCAAACCCCAGCGCCCCGGGGAGCCCCATCCTGGGCAACGCTGGGTGTGTCGGGGGGGTCAGACCCCAGCACCCCGGGGAGTCCCGTCCTGGGCAGCCCTGGGGGTATCTGGGGAGGGGGTATCAGACCCCACATGCCTTGGGGAGCCCCATCCTGCCAGTCCCGGTGTCCTGTCTGCTCAGTGTCTCCCCTTGGCTGGTTCTCTGTGTCCCCTCCCACAGGTGTTGGCACTAGCAGAGCTGGGGGGCAGCTGCATCCCCTGGCTTGAAGTGGTTTCCATCATACCCAGGGTTCAGAATTTGGTTTAATGGCTCCCAGCGTCTGTCCCCCCCCCAACACATGGGCACAGCGCCCCTCCCCCCGCTCGGTGTTACCATCATTGCCCACCCCCCGGCTCCCCTGGGTCCCGGCGGGGGCGGCGGGCAAGGTGTTCGTGGGCGCTCCCGGAGGATCTGGGTGTGTCCCCCCCATAGGCTGCGAGCCCCGGGGCAGGCAGCGGGTCCCTGAGCCGAACCCGTCTCCCCCCCCCGCAGGGCGGTTCGTGTATCAGGCGAACTCGGAGTGTCTGTTCACCAACGGCACCGAGCGGGTCCGGTTCCTGGAGCGGTACCTCTACAACGGGCGGCAGATCCTGCACTTCGACAGCGACCTGGGGGTGTTCGTGGCGGACACGGAGCTGGGGCGGCCCGACGCCGAGTATTGGAACAAGAACCAGGCGATCCTGGCGGAGAAGCGGGCTGATGTGGACCGGTTCTGCCGGAACAACTACAGGGCGTACGAGCCTTTCAGCATCGACCGGAGAGGTGAGTGCGGCGGGAGGGGTCCGGACACTCTGTCCCCCCGCCACCCGGTTATCTGTATGGTCCTGCGCTGGGCCTGGGGGGGTTGGGCGGCTCCTGCGCTGGGAGGGGGCGGGGCGAGGACGCGCGGTCACGGGCAGGGGGCGGGGTCACCCAGCGGCAGGAGGCAGAGGGAACCCTGCGCTGGGGCGGGGTAACGGGGGGGGGGGCGTCACCCCTGCCGTCTGCTCCCGGTTCTAGCTGCGCCCCCCCCCGTCTGCGGGGCGCAGAGCCCCAGGCCCGAGTCAGTCTCGGGGGGGGGGGTGACTGACCCTACCCCCGCTCCCGGTCCCCCGCCCTCCTGAGGGGTTCAGCCGCCAGCGCCCCGCACTCAGACCCCCAGAGGCAGGTGGCTCCTCCGGCTCCAAACCCCCCTTCCTGGGCTGGGCGGGGCCGGGCGATGGGGCACAACTTTCCCCTCCCCCAACCCCACCTCTCCCCCCTCAGGATCCCCCCTGTCTGGGGGGTGGGGGCAGCCCCTGGTCCCTGGGCTGAGACCCCGTCTCCCTGGGCCCCAGTGTCTGACGGTCCCTGGCTCTGCCCCCATGGGGGTGACGGGACGCGACTCCCCTCGGGCCCTTTCTGCTGGACCCTGGAGCTGGGGCCTTTCCCTGGCAGAGGGGGGTCACCGTGCTCCGTCTCCGGCTCCTTTCCCACCCACCCCCCCACTCTCTCTTCCCCCCAGTTCGGCCCAAGGTGAAAGTTTCCCCCACGAAATCGGGGTCTGAGCCCCACTCCCACCTGCTGGTTTGCTCGGTGACGGGGTTTTACCCCGGGGGGATCGAGATCCAGTGGCTGAAGAACGGGCAGGAGCAGACGGCCGGGGTGGTGTCCACAGAGCTGCTCCAGAACGGAGACTGGACCTTCCAGATCCTGGTGATGCTGGAGATGAGCCCCCGGCGCGGGGACGTCTACACCTGCCAGGTGGAGCACATCAGCCTGCGGGAGCCCCTCGCCGTGCACTGGGGTAAGAGCCTCTGGGTGTGGGGCGGCCCTGAGCCCGCCGGGGCACCCCTCGGGGGATGGGCCTGGGTCAGAGCGCTCACACGAGCCCTGATAACCCACAACTATCGACCTGGGCTGGGAGCTCAGGTCCACGGGCTGCAAAACGCCGTGGAGACACAACCTGAGTGGGGCAGTGACGGGATGGGGAGACGAGAAAAGTCTCCATAATAATGACTGGTCTGGAGAAGGGAGATCGGGAGCGTCTGTTCTCCCTGTCTCACAGCACAAGGACAAGGGGACACGCAGTGGAATGGAAAGGGGCAAATTCACACCTGGTATAAGGAAGGACGTTTCCCACACACTGTGTAATTAGCTTGTGGAACTCACTGCCACAGGGTGTCACTGAGCCCAAGAGCCAGGGGCGGCTCTAGGCACCAGCAAAACAAGCTGGTGCCTAGGGCGGCAACATCTAGGGGGCGTCCCCTGCGGCCGCGGGGGGCAGCGGGCTGGGCCGGCGGACCTGCCGCAGTCATGCCTGCGGGAGGTCCACCGGAGCCCCGGGACGACTGGACCTGCTGCAGGCATGACTGCGGAGGGGGCGCTCGTCCCGCGGCTTGGCTGGACCTCCCGCAGGCATGACTGCGGCAGCTCAAGCGGAGCCGCCGGACCCGCGAGCCGTCCGCAGCTGCGGGAGGTCCAGCCGAGCCACGCGGGACCAGCGGTCCCTCTTCAGTCATGCCCGCGGGAGGTCCGCTGCTCCCGCGGCTCCGGGGCGCCTCCCGCGCATGACTGCTTGGGGCGGCCAAAAAGCTAGAGCCGCCCCTGCCAAGAGCAAAGCAAGGTTCACACAGAGACTGGCTATTTCTGTGTTTCTATCCAGGGCTAGACTCAGAGCCGTCCCTTGGGTAGGGTGAATCGCGATAACTACTCCAGGCCCCGCGGACTGGTGCAATTGGCTGGCATGGTCGGTCCTGGAAGAGATAAATCTGTCACTTCTGTCCCAGGCTCCTCATCCCCTAGGCACAGCCCTGGCTAGACCAGTTTATGCTGACAATGGGCAGGGATCTCAGACCTTGCGCTGCAGGGCCTGAGCTGATCTCTGATGATCACAGACCAGGAGGAGCCCTGGTGTGGGGCAGATTGTCCCATAGCTGCTGCTGCAGGACCTGGCCCCGGCTCTGACCCGGCCAGCGCTGGTCACTGGTGCAGACGGGAGGCCGGCCCGGAGGCCCCTGGCTCT
This sequence comes from Mauremys reevesii, assembly GCF_016161935.1. Taxonomy (NCBI): domain Eukaryota; kingdom Metazoa; phylum Chordata; order Testudines; family Geoemydidae; genus Mauremys; species Mauremys reevesii. Next base: position 170,249 of record NW_024100895.1, on the reverse strand, counting down.
GCCCCGGCCGGCATTGGTGTCATGGAGTCCCCGGGCGCTGCTCTGGAGCTGCTCCCCACCAAGCCAGGCAGGACTCTGGGAGCCTCCTCTCCCTTGGAGCAGCCTGTCTGCAGGGCAAGAAGCTCCCACGGCTTCACCTCCTGGGTCTCTCCTTGGAGCATTCAGCATCCTCTGCCCCACCGTGCGCTTCCCACAGCGAGTCTGCCCAGTCGGGGTCCTGGGGGGGCCACAGGGTCCTGCCCCCCCACTTCACAGTCAGACGTGACTCTCAGCCAGCCAGTAACACAGAGGTTTATTCAATGCCAGGAACACAGTCCAAAACAGAGCTTGTAGGTACCGCGAACCGGACCCCTCGGCCAGGTCCATTATGGGGTTCAGAGAACCAGACACCCCTGTCTGTCCTCACTCCCCATCCCCAGCCAGCCCCAAACTGAAACCCCCTCCAGCCCCCCCTCTCTGGGCTTTGTCTCTTTCCCCGGGCCAGGAGGTCACCTGATCTCTTTGTTCACCTTTAGCTATTTCCTTGCAGGGGGGAAGGGCCCTGGCCATTAGTTGCCAGGAGACAGAGTGTCAGTGATTTATGTACACTGACCTTTATCCCACCCCCTAGAGACTAAGAACTGCAAAGGGGAAACTGAGGCACCCACACAGTATTCAGAGGAAACATTAAGAACAGTCCCACTTTGTCACACCTGGTCACTGGCACGGACGGGAGCCTGGCCCGGAGGCTCCTGGCTCTGCCCCGGCCAGCGCCGGTCACTGGTGCTGACGGGAGCCGGGCCCGGAGGCCCCTGGCTCTGCCCCGGCCAGCGCCGGTCACTGGTGCTGACGGGAGCCCGGCCTGGAGGCCCCTGGCTCTGCCCCGGCCGGCGCCGGTCACTGGCACGGACGGGAGCCCGGCCCGGAGGCCCCTGGCTCTGCCCGGCCGGTGCCGGTCACTGGCGCGACGGGAGCCCGGCCCGGAGGCCCCTGGCTCTGCCCCGGCCGGCACCGGTCCCTGGCCCGGACGGGAGCCCGGCCCGGAGGCCCCTGGCTCTGCCCCGGCCGGCGCCGGTCACTGGCGCGGACGGGAGCCCGGCCCGGAGGCCCCTGGCTCTGCCCCGGCCGGCGCCGGTCACTGGCGCGGACGGGAGCCGGGCCCGGAGGCCCCTGGCTCTGCCCCGGCCGGCGCCGGTCACTGGCACAGACGGGAGCCCGGCCCGGAGGCCCCTGGCTCTGACCCAGCCCGTTCCATGTCCCTGTTTCAGAGGCGCAGTCTGACTCCGCCAGGAGCAAGATGCTGACGGGGGTCGGGGGCTTCGTGCTGGGGCTGATCTTCCTGGCGCCCGGACTCCTCATCTACCTGAAGAATAAGAAAGGTGAACGGCTCCGGGCGGGGGTGGGGCACCAGGGTGTCTGTGGGGGGAGGTGGGGCTGGGGGGCTCAGGGGAATCTGGGCCTGGCTGCAGGCTCCCCCCACCCCCAGCAGGGGCTGCTCAGAGTCTGGCAGGGGCCTCCCGGCTTCTCCTCTCCTGGGGCCGGGGCTGGGTCAGACCCTCCCCCCTCCTAGGGCAGGGGCAGAGCAGGGGCCATGGGGAGATCTCAGTGCGGGGCCCCGGGGCCAGGCCGGGAGCTCCCACTCTCCCCTCCCCCGGCCGAGCCCCCAGGGTGGGACAGACCCCGACCCCTCGCAGTGCAGGGAGCTGCCCCTGCCCCGGGGCTCAGAGCGTTTCCGTCCCCTCCCCCGGGCAGGGATCCTGGGTCAGGGATTAACAGTAATAACGGGGGAGGAGGGGTAAGCCCAGGTCTGGGGGCCGGAGGGGGGCTGGGTTCCTAGTGGGGGGCGTTCCACGCTGTGGGGCAGGGGCTGGAGCTCCGACCCCCGGGAACCAGCTCCTTCCGCCCAGGGCTCTGACCATGTTTCTCTTTGTTTTTCAGGACGTCCCGTTCCCCAACCTGCAGGTAATTTCAATCCCCCTCCCCGGTTAAACTCCCCTCCCCCCACACTGAGCACAGGCTGCCTGGGGCTCCCGTGGGGGGGCTGCTTCTGCCCCTCGGCCCGTGACACCCGCCCGGCTCAGCCCCTGGGCAGCTGGGCAATGGGGCGCTGGCCCCGCGGAGGAGGAGGCTGCGGCTCCCTTGCTCCCCGTTCAGGCCGATCCCCGAGCTGCTCCCGGGGGCAGAGGGTCCTGGGTCCTGCCGAGCCTCCCCCAGCCCTGCGGCTGCCGGGCAGAGTCCCTGGGGCGCCCTGGGGCCTGGCAGAGAAAATCCCCCGTCCGTCCCACTAGCCCCACGGCCAGGGGCTGATTTCTCTCCCCTCTCCCTGCAGGGCTCCTGAGTTAGATCCTGGGCGTCGGATCCCCCGGCCGGCAGGAGTTTCCATCCATCTGTCCCAGCACCTCGCCCAGCCCGGAGAATGCAGAACCTGGAGCCGGTCCCTTCCTGTCCCCGCCTGCTCCCCGCGCTCTGCCCGGCTCCAGCCCGTGCTGCCCCCCCCCCCGGGGACCCGTCCCTGCCCCTCGGTCCCAGCAGGGCCCTGGGGCGACCCTGCCCCGCTGTCGAGTGGCTCACAAGGGTGGGGACCAATCTCAGGGCACAGTTAGTACCTGGGGCACCAACCCCAAATTGGCTGAGTTCTGCACTGAGATTTCACCAAAATATCATGTGTGAACTCCGCAGGCCCTGTAACAACGTAACCGCGGAGCCCCAGACACTCCCCTTGGGCTCTGCGATCTGTCTGGCCACCCCGGCCAGCCTGCCCTTGTGATCCATCGATCGTCCCCTCCACCCCAAATCACAGCGACGTTCGGTCACTCCCTGTCCCACAGGACCAGTCGCTCACCCCAGGGCAGCGGCACCTTCGATCTCACTCCACAGACGACGCTTGTAGCCAATCCTGTAATAACCTCAGTAAAGATTCGTTAACTACGACAAAGCACGGGGAGTTCTTGACAAGGTTAAAGCAGGTCACACACGCACCCACCCCAGAGAGTTACAGCCCTAGGGGCCCAAAGGTCACAGAAACTCCTGTCAGAAGCAAGCGCTGTGTGTGCTGTGGGGCTGACCTGGGCACAGCCAGGGGATCTGGTGCTTATGCCCGGTCATTCCTGCCCTGTCACATCCAAGCAGTGTCCAGCAAGGGGTTTCTCCTGGATGGGGGTTTTCCTGCCCTTCCTCCCCACGTTCCAGCTGGTGGGACGAGCTCCTGCACCTCTCCTCTTCATGGGGGAGTGCGGGGGGGCGGGGTGTCCTCAACAAAGTCCTGTGTCCTCTGAGGTCCCGCAAGGGTCCTCCTGGGGCACAGGGCTTGTCTACACGCCCAGCGCTGCTGCAGCCCGTCTGGTGAAGACGCTTCGTGCTGATGGGCGGGAGATTTCCCCTTGGCCTGATAACCCATCTCTGCGCGACAGGGGAGTGAGTGGGGAGATGCTGTCCGCTGGCAGGGCCGGGCACACGAGTGCTTGTGTCTGTGTCACTTACATCATGCAGGGAGGTGGTTTATTCACACAGGGGCGTGTGTCAGGGGGGGTCAAGCAGGGGCAGCCCCCGCCAATCAGCGCAGAGACAGAACTCCCCCAGCCCCAGGTGGGAGACGACAGGTCCTCAAGCCCTGGAGACGTGGGGGGTGGGGGGGGAGAGAGATGCAGCTCCTCTGCCTGCGGGGGGACGGGGGAGCCAACTCCTCCAGGCATGGGGGGCACAGAAAGAGCCCCTCCAAGACTGGCCAAATATGTATTCCTGTGCACGCCCCTGCGACACCCAGTGTGATGAAGTGGGAACGTTCTTGTGTTATTTGAATGTTGAGTGGGGAGTATTAACCAGGGTTGCAGGGGAGTTTGCTGGGACTGGCTGCATTGAGGATGGGAGACTTTCCCTGAGGGAAGATACCTGAGCTTGTTGTGACGAAGTGGGACTGGTCTTACTGGGGGCTGGGAGTGCTGGGTGCAGATCTTAAGTATCTAGCAAAGCAAAAGGCCAGTGCATCCGAATACCTGACACTCTGTCTCCTAGCAACTGATGGCCTGGGCACCTCCCCTGTGAAGGTGCATCCCCCAGGTGTTGGAGACAAAGGGGTCAGGTGACCTCCTGGCCGGGGAAAGAAGCTGAGCAGAGAGGAGGGGCCGGAGGGGGTTGGGCAGACGGGAGCTGGCTGGGGAAGGAAGGGAAGCAGAGACAGGGCTCTGATCCCAATGGGGGCTGTGGGGCTCCTGGGGCCCCAAGATGGACCTAACAGAGGGGATCCTGTTATCTGTGCCTGCAAGACCCTGTCCTGGACTGTGTTCCTGTCGTCTAAATAAACCTTCTGCTTTACTGGCTGGCTGAGAGTCCTGGTGAATCGCAGGGAGCCCGGGGGTGCAGGACTGTGTGATGGAGTAGGGACTGTTTGAGTGGAGTGATAGGTGAGAGCCAAGTATTCAGCTGTAACATGAGCCTGGCTGGGGGAGGGGAGGTGGTCACCTCTGGCTGGGGCTAGACAAAGGGAAGGGGGGAGTGGAGTCAGTTTTCGGTTTGGGAGCTGGGTGGTGGGTTCATAGGGGAACCCATGCTGGATTCCAGACACCCTGAACCCCCAGGAGGGCCAGATTGAGGGGTCCTGGCGCTGAACACGAGCTCTGCTGTATCCTGTGTTCCTGTTGTTCAATAAACCTTCGGTTTTACTGGCTGGCTGAGAGTCACTGTGAGTCCCAGGAAGAGGGGTGCAGGGCCGGACTCCCCCACACTCCGTGACAACTGGTGGCAGCGGTGGGATCGGCGGCACCCCGTGGACGGCGCTTCCTGCAGTAAGTGACTGGGGAGCAGTAAAACGAAGGGGTGATTAACCCCTGGGCGAGTGTGACCAGAGAGCAGGACTTTGCAGTAACAGGGTCCCCCGGGGGATCGCAGCGAGCGATCCCAGGGGCGGAGGAGTCTGCAGCTCGACCCTGGCAGAGAGGTGGTGAGCTCAAGGACTGGCACACTAGGGGACCCCCTGGAACCCGTGGGGAGCGGCGAGCACCCCGGCCTGCGAGCGGCCAGCAGGAAGATGTATTCCCAGAAGCACAAGTGTGAGCTGGTGGAGCTGTGCAAGCGGAGGGGGCTGCACTGTGGGAAGCTCACCAAGGCCCAGCTGATTGCCCGGCTGGAGGAGGGAGATCGCCGGAATGAACCAGTCCCTGTCTCTGAGGGAAACAGCTGGGCAGATGCAGCGCAGGCACCAGTGTCTGTCCCCGCTGGGAGTGGTCAGCCGGCCGCTGAGGGCTTCCCGAGACCTCCCACCCCTAGGCCTAGGGGGAGGGGGAGGAGGAGCCCAGCTACCGAGGGCACCGTGACCCCCCCAGCCAGCAGGGGATCGTCCCGGCGACGCTCGGCCTCCGTGGAGCGCAGGCGGCTGGACTTGGAGAGAGAGATAAAACTGAGAGAGCTGGAGGAGCGTAAGGAACAGAGGGAACGTGAGGAGAGACAAAGCCAGCGTGAGCTGGAGGAGAGGCAGAAGCAACGCGAACACGAGGAGAGGGAGAAGGAGAAGCAACGCGAATACGAGGAGAGGGAGAAGGAGAAGCAACGCGAATACGAGGAGAGGGAGCAGCAGCGCAAACATGAGCTGGCCCTGGCCCAGCTGAGAAGCAGGGAGGCCCCGGCTGCGGGGAGTGAGGAGGGACCCAAGCCTACAAAGAGCTTTGATAAGAACTTCCTGGCCCCGCGTAAGGAGGGGGAGGACATAGACACCTTCCTGACGGCCTTTGAGAACGCCTGCGAGCTGCACAAGGTTGACCCTGCAGACAGGATCCAGTGCCTCACCCCCTTACTGGACTCCACCGCCGTGGAGGTGTACAGCCGGATGAGAGGGGCGGAGGCAGGGGACTACAACCTGTTCAAAGAGGCCCTGCTCCGCGAGTTTGGGCTGACCCCGGAGATGTACCGGAAGAGGTTCCGGGGTCAACATAAGACCCAGGAGGTCACATACCTACAACTGGTCAACCGGGCGCAGGGGTACGCCCGCAAGTGGACGGCTGGGGCCCAAACTAGAGAGGACCTGCTTGACCTATTCGTACTGGAGCACCTGTATGAGCAGTGCCCGTCCGACCTGAGGTGGTGGGTGATGGACCAGAAGCCGGAGAACCCGCAGCATGCAGGCCGGCTGGCCGACCAATACATGGACAGTCGGGCGGGGGATGGCAGGGAGGAGTCTCGAGGGAGCAGGCCTGCCTCAACGCAGAGAGAGAGTCACCATGGGACCTCCCAGCGGGGCCCTTTGGAGAACCCCCACAAAAGGGGAACGTCCAGCGTCAGATCCACCCGACCCCCTCGAGGGGACCCACGAGACATGGGCTGCTTTCACTGTGGCCAACAAGGCCACATATGGGCCCAGTGCCCCAAGCTCAGAGACAGACCGAGCAGACCCAACCCGCAGAGGGTTGACTGGGTAAAGACCCAATCGGAGGAGGGGCAACATTCCCAAGAGAGGGGGGCTGGCAGCGTCCCACCTGGGAAGGAGGGAGGAGGGCCCCAGGTCAGCGCCTCTGGGGGGCTGGATGCTCCGGACACAAGGTTCTGCTACAGGGTGGCCACGGGGCTGCCCCTCCGGAGCGAGTGCCTTGTTCCCCTGGAGGTGGATGGGAGGGAGGTCACTGGGTACTGGGACACAGGCGCAGAGGTGACGCTGGCCCGGCCCGAGGCGGTGGCCCCAAATCGGATGGTGCCTGACACCTACCTGACCCTGATGGGCGTGAGCGGGACCCCATTCAAGGTGCCCGTGGCGAGGGTGCACCTGAAGTGGGGTCAGGAGGGCCCCAAGGATGTGAGGTACACCCCATTTGCCCACAGAGGTGCTAATGGGGGGGGGGCTCGAGGCCTGGCCAGGCAATGCCCGGGGTACCCTGATCGTGACCCGTAGTCAGAGTCGGCGCAGGGCACTGCACCCTGACAACGGGGAAAGTACTCTGCCCGAGTGCCTGGCGGGGAGGGAACGCCCAGAGACACGACCCAGAGGGGCTGCGGCCTCGGACCCAGCCGGTGAGAGAGAGCAGATCCCCGTCCCTGCCCCAGCTGCTGAGTTCCAGGCCGAGGTGCAGAAGGATCCCTCCTTGCAGAAGCCCAGGGACCGGGCTGACCTCAATGCAGCGCAGACCATGAGGAGAGGTTGGAAGGAGAGGTTCCTGTGGGAGAAGGGGTTCCTGTACCAAGAATGGGCTCCTCCCAGGGAAGTGGAGTCATGGGGGATCAGGAGGCAGCTGGTGGTTCCTCAGAAGTTTTGCCACAAGCTGCTGTACCTGGCCCATGACATCCCCCTCGCCGGGCACCAGGGAATCCGGCGGACCAGGCAGAGGCTGCTACAGAACTTTTACTGGCCTGGGGTCTTTACCCATGTCCGGCAGTACTGCCAATCCTGTGACCCCTGCCAGCGGGTGGGGAAGGCCCGGGACAAGGGGAAAGCAGCTCTGAGGCCTTTGCCCATCATAGAAGAGCCTTTCCAGAAGGTGGCCATGGACATGGTGGGACCTCTCAGCAAGGCGACCCGGTCAGGGAAGAAATACATCTTGGTGGTGGTAGATTTCGCCACTCGATACCCCGAGGCGGTGGCCTTGTCCTCTACCGAGGCAGACACCGTGGCGGATGCGCTGCTGACCATTTCAGCCGGGTGGCGTTCCCCAAGGAAGTCTTAACGGACCAGGGGTCCAACTTCATGTCGACCCTGCTTCAGTCCCTGTGGGAGAAATGTGGGGTCCGACCCAGCTGGGCCTCAGCGTATCACCCCCAGACCAACGGGCTGGTGGAGAGGTTCAACGGGACGCTAAAGATGATGTTAAAAACATTCATGCACCAGCACCCACAGGACTGGGACAAGTACTTACCTCACCTGCTGTTTGCGTACAGGGAGGTACCCCAGGAGTCAACTGGGTTCTCGCCTTTCGAACTGTTATATGGGAGGCGGGTAAGGGGGCCCCTGGACCTGATGAGAGACGAATGGGAGGGGAAGGCCGCTCCCGATGGAGAGTCGGTGGTGGAGTATGTCCTGACCTTCCGGGAAAGACTTGCCGAGCTCATGGGCCTGGCCAGGGAGAATCTGGCCCGAGCCCAGAGGAAGCAGAAGGTCTGAAATGCGACCGCCTGGCGCGGGCCCGCGCCTTCGCCACCGGGGATCAAGTGATGGTTCTCATCCCCGTGAGGAAAAACAAACTCCAGGCCGCCTGGGAAGGGCCCTTCAAGGTTGTCCAGCAACTAAATGAGGTAAACTATGTGGTGGAGCTGTCGAACTGGGCTCATCACCGCCGGGTGTACCATGTGAATATGATGAAGCCATATTATGACCGGGGGAATATGGTGTTGGCCGTGTGTGGGCACTGGGAGGAGCCGGGGGATGACCCTCTAGTGGATCTATTCCCAGGGACAAAGGCTGGTTCCCCCCTGGAGGTGATTCCCCTCTCTGATCAGCTGACCCCGGCTCAGCATGCTGAGATCAGAGGGGTGCTGCAACTGTACCGACAGTTGTTTTCCAACCAGCCTGGGCGCACTAATTTGACCGTCCACCGGGTGGAGACTGGGGCACACACCCCGATACGATGCTCCCCTTTTCGGGTTACCGGGAAGACTGCCCAGGACCTGGAAAGGGAGGTCAGGGACATGCTGGCTTTAGGGGTGATTCAGCCGTCCGCCAGCCCCTGGGCCTCCCCAGTGGTGCTGGTCCCCAAGAAGGACGGGTCGATCCGGTTCTGGTGGACTATCGAAAGCTCAATGCCATCACCGTATCTGATGCCTACCCCATGCCAAGGCCTGATGAGCTCCTAGACAAGCTGGGAGGCGCTCGGTACCTCACCACCATGGATCTTACAAAGGGCTACTGGCAAGTGCCGCTGGACGCAGATGCCAGGCTGAAATCGGCCTTCATCACCCCCCTGGGGCTCTACGAGTTTCTGACCCTGCCCTTCGGCCTCAAGGGAGCACTGGCCACCTTCCAGCGCCTGGTGGATCAGCTACTGAGGGGGATGGAGAGTTTTGCTGTGGCGTATATTGATGACATCTGCGTCTTCAGCCAGACCTGGGAGGATCACGTGTCCCAGGTTAGACAAGTGCTGGACCGACTCCGGGAGGCGGGGTTAACCGTCAAGGCTGAGAAGTGCAAGGTGGGGATGGTGGAAGTATCTTACCTGGGCCATCGGGTGGGGAGCGGCTGCCTAAAGCCGGAACCGGCCAAGGTGGAGGCGATCAGAGACTGGCCCGCTCCCCAGACCAAAAAGCAGGTCCAGGCCTTTATCGGGATGGTGGGGTACTATCGGAAGTTCGTGCCCCACTTTAGTGCCATAGCCGCCCCCATCACTGAGCTGTGCAAGAAGGGGAAGCCAGACAAGGTGGTCTGGACCGAGCAGTGCCAGGAGGCTCTCCAGGCACTGAAGGAGGCTCTGCTCAGAGGCCCAGTTCTGGCAAACCCAAACTTTGACAAGCCCTTTATGGTGTTTACCAATGCCTCAGACACGGGCCTGGGAGCGGTGTTGATGCAGGAGGATGAAAAGGGGGAGAGACACCCCATTGTGTACCTGAGCAAGAAGTTGCTACCCCGGGAGCAGAACTACGCGGCCATCGAGAAGGAATGCCTGGCCATGGTGTGGGCCCTGAAGAAACTGGAGCCATATCTCTTTGGGCGCCACTTCACCGTGTACACCGACCACTCTCCCCTGACCTGGCTGCACCAGATGAAAGGAGCCAACGCGAAGCTCCTGAGGTGGAGCCTGCTCCTGCAGGACTATGACATGGACGTGGTCCACGTGAAGGGAAGCGCCAACCTGATAGCGGATGCGCTGTCCCGGAGAGGGGGCCCTGAACTTCCCCGGGTCACTGGGCAAAGTGACCCCGCTCAGTTCAGTCTCGGAGGGGGGAGAGGTGTGATGTAGCAGGGGCTGTCTGTGTGCTTGGTAGGCAGAGACAGGTATGCAGCTGTAACATGAGCCTGGCCTGGGGGAGGGGAGGTGGTCACCTCTGGCTGGGGCGAGACAAAGGGAAGGGGGGAGTGGAGTCAGTTTTCGGTTTGGGAGCTGGGTGGTGGGTTTACAGGGGAACATGTGCTGGATTCCAGACACCCTGAACCCCCAGAAGGGCCAGATTGAGGGGTCCTGGCGCTGAACACGAGCTGGGCTGTATCCTGTGTTCATGTTGTCCAATAAACCTTCGGTTTTACTGGCTGGCTGAGAGTCGCTGTGAGTCCCAGGAAGAGGGGTGCAGGGCCGGGCTCCCCCACACTCCGTGACAGACTGTGTCTCCCCAACACCCCGACCGACGTCAATCACACTGACACGCGCAGTGCAGACTGACCGGAGGGCGTCTGTCGCTGGGCCGGGTGGGGAGAACCGGTCCTGGGCACTCTGGTGTTTCACACCTGGTAACTCATCTCCTGCCTGGGGTCACTGATTCAGAGCAAACCCCTCCCTGTCGCCGGCCAGCCTGGGACACACGTTCTTGAGACTGACGCCGACAGCCATTGCCAGCATCTCACACAGTCTGACCCCACTGGGATCCGTCTAACCCCATTTTAACAGTGCAAACACACAGCTGAGCCCGGCTGGGCATGGGGCAGGGGCCCATGGGGTGATTCCTCGGGGGGGCTGCAGGTTTGTTCCCAGGCTGGATGGGCTCCTTGCCAAAGGGTGGGGAAAGTGGGGAGGGAGCATCGGGGAGGGGGACCCCCAAATCCCTTTCCCTGAGGAGAGGCAGCTGGAGAGATGCTCCTGTCCCAAGCTCGGGCTGCAGTGACCAGCCTGACACCCCCAGCCGCAGGGACTCAGCAATGGGGCAGCAGGGCTGGGGAGCAGCTCAGGGGCAGAACACGGGGTGGGGGCAGTTATTACCCAGCATTCCCACCACCACCACCCCCAGGGGCCTGAGAGTCACTCCCCAGCCACCCTGGAGCCCTGTCCCCAGCAGAGAGTCCCAGACCTGTCTCTGGGGGGTTGGCTCTGAGCTCCAGTGTTTGCCAGCAGTTACCAGGTGTGACGCTCCATCCTCTGGGCTCCCCTCAGGGCTCCCTGTGCTGGGGCAGCTGGTGAATAACCCCCCTGTTCTGCAGCGCCGTGTGTGTCCCTGCGAACGCTGGGCCGCGGCACCGATCCCTGAAGAGCGGCCAGGTCTCTCCCCAGGGTCTGCCCCAGTGGGGCTCACTCAGCGGAGCTCACAGGCGAGCAGGGGGCTGCAGGCCCAGACCTCCAGCCTAAGGAGGCGGTGAAGCCGTGGGGCTCCCCCTGGCGGCAGAGTGAGACCCCAGAGGTCTGGCCCCCTGCCCTGATGGGGCCTCCCAGAGCCTGATCCAAAGCTGAGCCGTAGCCCCAACCCTGTGTGCCTGGGACACCAGTTCCCGCCTGGCTCGCGCTCAGCAGAGACAGCGACTCGGGGGGAAGCATCACAGAGAGACACAAATAAAAACCAATAACCAGATGTAACCACGCCCTGAGCAGCAGGAATTGCCAGGCTCCCACACGGCCTGAGCTCTTCCCGCCCAGCAGCCGGAATTGGGGCCCCAGGACCAAAGCCCCGTCTGTCGCTGGATCCATAGCAAGGTCCTGAGCCTGTTAAACTCCTTCTCTAGCCCCAGTTCGTTCTGGGGCCGTCACGCCTCCTCTGGCCCAGCCCTGCCAGCCTGGGACCCACCCGGGCCGGGGGATGTCTCTGAGCTGGTCCCAGTCCCAAGCACTGCGGCGATCACCCCCCGCTGCTGTTAGTGCCTGGGGAGCTGGGGTAACCCCCACAGAGCAGATCAATCCCTGCTCGCAGTGATCCATAAACCCTTCATGGACGTAACCCAGCGTGGGCCCCACAGCCACTGCCGGGGGCGGGGATACCTGTCACCCCTCCCCCATGGAGGTGTCATGGTCCCAGGTCAGCCGACTGGCATCCTGGGGGAATCCGTGGCTCACGGCCTGGCCAGGCACCAGCTGGGAGAGCTGCGTTCCCTGTCGCATGGATCATCCCGCACCATGCGCTGGGGCACCAGGCTCCATTCGTCCCCTGGCCTGAGCCCCTGTCACTGGCTGCGGGCCGGCGAGGGGTCAGTACACGCAGGGCGACGGCTCCAGGGCTGTAGTTTGCAGGGAGGGGTGTGTGTGCATGTATCCCTGTTCATGGCTTTACAGCAGCGCAGCCTATCAGAGGCAGCTGTGAAACCCACAACCGGTGGGTCGCAGTCACGGCTCCCCAGCGCTGGGCCTGTGCTCATGGCTGCCCCCTGTTCCCAGCCGGCTCTTGGCCCCGTTAGACCAGACGCTCCTGTCTGGCTGCCCCGGCTCACACAGGCCGGTGCTGGGGCAGGTGGGTACCACAGCGAGGGACAATCTCCGGCAATCCCCTGCCAGCAGCTGTCAGCTGGTACCTGCACCCTTGGCTGGGGATGGGCCCGGTCTCACTCGCCTCCACTATTGCAGGCTCTGGTTTCATGCAGCCCCTCCCCCCTCCATGGCCGAGATCCCCCCTTCTGCCAGCCCCACCCTGCCCGGCTCCCCCTTCCCAGGCAGGGCTGGGGTCTGGATGCCGCGCAGCCCCCGCCTGACATGGGCCATGGGCTCTGCCCAGGTCTGACTAACATACAAACACCCTCTAGCCACGCCGGGAACACTCCCCAGCCCACCCTACACCGGAGCTACCAGCTGCTGGAAGGGAGCTGGGACCCCCCCAGCCCAATAGACAGGCCAGGACAGGACCAGGAACTGAGAGAGAGAGAGAGAGAGAGAGAGAGAGGGAGCGTGTACGTGCGCCAACTGGAGCCGGGTATCTGAGGCCAAGGCCCCTGCCAATGCCCGTTAGTGATCAGCTGAGATCAGGAACGGGGCCTCTCCCAGCCTGGCCAGGATCTCACCCGTCCTAGGCATGGGGATAGCACAGAGCTCTCTGTAACCCACACGGGGACTGATCACCCCAAACTGCTCAGGTACCCGCTGTGACGCAGTAGGGACGGTCTGCACGGGGGATGGGAGAGCCGGGGAGGACTTTAGGTGAGGGACGGTACCTGAGCCTGTAACCTGAGCCAGGCAGGGGGGAGGGGAGGTCAACACCTTTGCCAGGGGAGCTGGACAAAGGCAGAGAGCCTGCTGGAGGGGTTTTTGGTTTCAGTTTTGGGCTGGCTGGAAAGAGGCAGGAACCCCAAGTCTGGGGTCTAAGCTCCCTGCCCCCCAGAGGGACCTGGCTGAGGGGTCCTGGTCGTACCTACAAGCCCTGCTTGGGACCATGTTCCTGTCGTCTAACAAACCTTCTGTGTTCCTGGCTGGCTGAGAGTCGCGGTGAATCGCAGGAAGTGGGGGGTGCAGGGCCTTGACCCCCCACACACACTCTGTGACACCCACAAAGCGGGGGCTGCCCATGGACGGTCGGATCGCCCCTCACGCTGGCCCAACAGCTATTTCCTCCCCCAGGCTCCGGGCTGTCTCCCGGTGACCCCTGAGGGGTGGGCTCGTTACTGGGGTCTGGACTCCCGGCTCCAGCTGGTGGCAGCCAGCAAGGGGTGTCCTGTCCCCGCTCCCGGGAAAACACCTGCTGGTAACCCGGCCGCCTGGCTGATCTCTGCTCACTGGGTGGGTCAGTGACCAGGGCGGGCTGGGGAGTCCGGGGAGGGGCTGGCTGGTGGGGCTCGCCCACATGCTCAGGGTCTAACTGATCACCAGACCTTGGGTGGGGAAGCAATTTACCCTGGGTCAGATTAGTAGAGACTGTGGGGCGGGGGCGGGTTTGCCTTCTCCTGTAGCATGGGGCGCAGGGCACGGGCAGATTTAAATTAGTATCAATGGTGGAGTCTCTGTCACGTGACATCTTTAACCCACCGTTTGAGGGTGTCAGTAACCCAGCCAGAGCTCGGGGTCTGTCACAGGAGGGGGTAGGAGGGTGAGGGGCTGTGGCCTGCAATGTGCAGAGGATCAGGCTAGATGATCACAATGGTCCCTTCTGGCCTTTGAGTCTATGAGCAGGAGGACATGGAGCCAACCAGACATGGAACCATTGATCACTACCCGTTGAGCCCGACCATCTAGACACTTTTCTATCCACCTTACTGTCCATTCATCCAGCCCACACTTCTTTAACTCACTGGCAAGAATACTGTGGGAGACCGTAAAAAAAGCTTTGCTAAAGTCAAGGAATAACACATCCACTGCTTTCCCCTCATCCACAGAGCCGGTTATCTCCTCATAGAAGGCAATTAGGTTAGTCAGGCATGACTTGCCCTTGGTGAATCCATGCTGACTGTTCCTGATCACTTTCCCCTCCTCTAAGTGCTTCAGTTCTCTCCCCAGCTCTGGGAGGAGAGTGGGGGCTGATGGTTAGAGCAGGGGGGGCTGGGAGCCAGGACTCCTGGCCCAATCTCAGACACATCATCTGTGCTTTCTACCACAGAGGAATGAGGCCCAAGTGACCAAATGGCTCCAGACTGGAGGGGAATTGGGGTGGCTGGTTGGTTTGTCGGGGGTGGGGTACAGGGTCTCTCCCCTCTAGGGAGGCAGTGAGCTATGGGGCCTCTCCCCTCTAGGGGGCCTGGCTCTGATGCAGGGGCCTGTCTGTTGCAATGGCTGTTTGCCCCGGCAGAGACGCGGGGCCCTGCCAGCAGCCCGAGCTCTGTGTGCCCTGGGCTCTGCGCTCCCCTTGCCCTGGGGACGGGTGACGTGGGGCCCTGCTCCCTCCCCACTGGCCCCGCCACGGGGCTGCCTGGCCTGGGGGAACTGCCCAGCCAGGGCTGCTTCCCGTCCGAGCCCTGGAACCCGCCAGCTTCTCCCTTTCACTTCCCCCAGGGCTGGACTCCGCCCAGCGCGGGGCTGCAGGGAGGAATCGAAACCCCGGGCGTCTGCAGCGTCGCTCGGCCCCCACGCGGGGACCCCAGCACTGAGACACTGGGCCCGGGGTCGGCCTCATGGTGCTGGGGGCTTCCCCCAGGGAGAGCTGGTCCCATCCAGCCCCAGGCTCAGTCGGGGTCTGTGCAGCACCTGGCACAATGGGGCCCTGATCTCAGCTGTGGGAATCTGGGTGGTGCCTGGCACAGTGGCGAGGCTGAAGTCTTAGTCTGGGGGTGTATGTGCAGCCCCTGGCCCAACAGGGAGTCTGGGGCCTCTAGACAGCACAGTATTAGCAATAATTACTAGAAGAACGAGGGGACAGTCAGTGAAATTGAATCGTGGCCAATGTAAAGCTGGCAAACAGAAAGATGCACCTCTGGCCTGTGGAACTCACTGCCACAAGCTCTCATTGGGGCCGGGAGCTCAGCAGGAAAAACTTATTCACCTTAGCCTCTAATGATAGAACAAGAAGCAACGGGCTTAAATTGCAGCAAGGGAGGTTTAGGTTGGACATTAGGAAAAAGTTCCCAACTGTCAGGGTGGTTATACACTGGAATAAATTGCCTAGGGAGGTTGTGGAATCTCCATCTCTAGAGATGTTTAAAAGTAGGTTAGATAAATGTCTATCAGGGATGGTCTAGACAGTATTTGGTCCTGCTATGAGGGCAGGGGACTGGACTCGATGACCTCTCGAGGTCCCTTCCAGTTCTAGAGTCTATGAATCTATAAGGGTTTGGGATGGGATCAAACACCACCTGCGGCAGGACAGTAACTGAACACCAGCTACTGGGGTTAAACTTCTGGGTTTAACCAGCTACTGGGGGTTAAACTTCTCCCAGGGCAGGTTATCCCATCCCTGCGGGGTTCCTACCCCTCTCCCCAGAGCAGCTGGGACTGGCCTCTGTCAGAGACGGGGACCGGGTTAGACGGGCCCCTGACCAGGCTGAGCTGCTCGGGGATTCCTGCCCCTCGACGGGCTGTTTACATCAGACCCCTGCCTGACCTGACCCCAAACTCCCCAGGACCAAAGCTCAGTGCATGGTCCCAGCATCTGCGTCCGGCACCTCCTGCTGCCCGGAGTCGGCTGTGCAGGGAAACCCTGGAGGGCACCAATCAGCTGCTGGGGCTGGGAATTGGGATCGTGCAAACCGGATGCACTTGGCTCAGGGGTGGGTTTGGGGAGACTGGAGCAGGCAGCTGAAGAGCCAAACCTGGGGCTGGATCGGAGCCGGCGCCCCCAGATGGGAAAGGTCCTGTGTCCCATCCCCTGCCCCCGTGAGCCAGCCAATCCCCGCCCTGGGGCTGTGCAGACCCCAGCTGGGATCGGGGCTGGGTTGCGCCGGGTGCTGCCCAGACCCACGGGCTCTGCCCTCGGGAGGTTACAGCCTAAGATGCCAGCCCCACGTCACAGCTGGGAACGGAGCCCCAGACAGGGAGGGATTCACCCCAGTGCACACAGCACGGTACTGCCAAGGGCGGGAACTGAACCCAGGAGTCCAGGCTCCCAGCCCCCCTGCTCTAACCACCAGCCCCCACTCCCCTCGCAGAGCCAGGGAGAGAACCCAGGAGTCCTGGCTCCCAGCCCCCCCTGCTCTAACCCACCAGCCCCCACTCCCCTCCCAGAGCCAGGGAGAGAACCCAGGAGTCCTGGCTCCCAGCCAGGGCCGGCGCATCCATTAGGTGACCCTAGGCAGTTGCCTAGGGCGCCAGGATTCGGGGGGGCGGCATTTTGTGTGCTCCCCACAGGGTGCACAGGAGCTTCCGGTTCCGTTCCCGTCGCGCAGCCGAAGAAGGACCTTCTGCCGACGTGCCGTGGAAAACAGCGGCAGGCAATTGAGCAGCTCAGTGACTGCTGCTGTCGCCTGCGGCATTTCGGCGGAGGGTCCTTCTTCGGCGGCGCGATGGGAGCAGAACCGGAAGCTCCCGCGTGCCCCGTGGGGAGCGCACAAAATGCTGCCCCCCCCCTCCCCCGAATTCGGCCTAGGGCGCCAAACCCTGGTGCCGCTCCTGCTCCAGCCTCCCTGTTCTAATAACCAGGCTGGCTGCCCTGGGGCGAGCTGGGGGCTGGGCTGGGGGCTCGGACTCGGGCTCCAGGCCCGGGGTCAGTTCAGGCTCTGGTGCCCACCCCCCGATTTCAGGCTTTGTGCAAAACTCCCCTGGGCTCAGAGGGCGACTGAACTCAGCTCCCTGGCAGGGGGGAGGCTGGACTGAGCCTGCGGGGGGGGGGGAGGCCGGGGGAGCCGCTGCCCCCTATCCCCAGCCCCCCTCCGCCCAGCACCTCTCCGCTCAACCTGCCCCAGCGCAGCCCGGCCCGGCCGGAATCGGCCGGAGACCGATGACGCTGCCCAGAGCCGCGCGCTGATTGGCCGGGGGAGGGGGATTACTTGAGTTCAAGGTGAAGTGGAAGCTTCTGGGGAAAGCCCCTAGGGCTGAGCTGGGCTGGGCGCGGCACAGGGCTGGGGGAACACTGGGCCTGGGGCGGGGGATGGGACCGACGCCCTCACCAGCCCTGCCATGGACAGGGACACCCCCCCTCCCCGTGTGGAGATGCACCGAGAGCAGGGCCGGCTCCAGACCCCAGCGCGCCAAGCAGGCGCGTGGGGCGGCATTTTGCCGGCAGGGCGGCAGCCGGCTCCAGCGGACCTTCCGCAGGCACGTCTGCCAGAGGTCCCCCGGAGCCGCGGGACCGGCGACCGCCAGAGCACGCCCCGCAGTGCGCCGCCCTGCTTGGGGCAGCGGGATTCCTAGAGCCGCCCCTGACCAAGAGCCATGGGGGGGCTAACCGGGGAGGGGGTGTTAGCTGGGGGGGACTGGGCTGTGGGACTCACCCGCCCCAGGGCACTTGGGGGTCGGGGGCAGAGGGGCTTGGCTGGGGCCAGCTGCCAGCATGGGTGTGATGTGTCGGATTGCGGGGGCCCGGTTGAAATAGGGGGCAGGGCTGGGGGCTAGCACTGGGGGGAGGGTGAAGGTCGGGGTCCCCCTCACCCTAATGAGCCCCAGGCTCCCAGCTCCTGAACACCCTGCACCCGGCCCAGCCCTCGGGGCAGCGCCCAGCTGGGTGAATCGGGGCCAGACTCCCCTGGCTGCAGCGGGTGCTGAGCCGGGAGTGACACCCACCAGGAGCGGGCCCCCAGCACGGCTCTATACACAGCCAGGGCAACAGGAACCATCGGATCCCTGGCCTGTCCCCCTGCAGCCCAGCCCAGGCCAGAGACCCGTGGCCAGTCCCCGGTGTCTGGTCGGATCAAGGCATTTCAGCCCTTGGGGGACGCAGCTGATGTGGCCCCAGCCGGAGCCCAGGAGGGACCGAGGGGTGTGATGGAATAGGGACTGTCTGTGTGCTTGGTAGGCAGAGACAGGTATGCAGCTGTAACATGAGCCTGGCCTGGGGGAGGGGAGGTCTCATCTCTGGCTGAAGGGAGACAAAAGGGAACGGGGGAGTGAAGGCATTCTTCGGTTTTGGGAGCTGGGAGGTGGGGTTTCAGGGGATCCTAGGCTGGGATCCAAGCACCCTGAACCCCAGAAAGGCCAGATTGAGGGGTCCTGGCTCTGCACACAATCTGGGCTGTATCCTGTGTTCCTGTTGTTCAATAAACCTTCTGTTTTACTGGCTGGCGGAGAGTCACTGGGAGTCCCAGGAAGAGGGGTGCAGGGCCGGACTCCCCCACACTCCGTGACAACTGGTGGCAGCGGTGGGATCGGCGGCACCCCGTGGACGGCGCTTCCTGCAGTAAGTGACTGGGGAGCAGTAAAACGAAGGGGCGATTCACCCCTGGGCGAGTGTGGCCAGAGAGCAGGACTTTGCAGTAACAGGGTCCTCCGGGGGATCACCGCAAGCGATCCCAGGGGCGGAGGAGTCTGCAGCTCGACCCTGGCAGAGAGGGGGTGACCTCAAGGCCTGGCACACTAGGGGTCCCCCTGGAACCCGTGGGGAGCGGCGAGTACCCCGGCCTGCGAGCGGCCAGCAGGAAGATGTATTCCCAGAAGTGCAAGTGTGAGCTGGTGGAGCTGTGCAAGCAGAGGGGGCTGCACTGTGGGAAGCTCACCAAGGCCCAGCTGATTACCCGGCTGGAGGAGAGAGATCGCAGGGATGAACCGGTCCCTGTCTCTGAGGGAAGCAGCCGGGCAGATGCAGCACAGACACCAGTGTCTGGACCCGCTGGGAGTGGTCAGCCGGCCACTGAGGACTCCCCGAGACCTCCCACCCCTAGGCCTAGGGGGAGGGGGAGGAGGAGCCCGGCTACCGAGGGCACCGTGACCCCCCCCGGCCAGCAGAGGATCGTCCCGGCGACGCTCACCCCCCAGCCGGGGATCATCCCGGCGACGCTCGGCCTCCGTGGAGCACAGGTGGCTGGACTTGGAGAGAGAGATCAAACTGAAAGAGATGGAGGAGCGTAAGGAACAGAGGGCATATGAGGAAAGACAAAGCCAGCGTGAGCTGGAGGAGAAGCAGAAGCAACGTGAATTTGAGGACAGGGAGAAGCAGCGCAACCATGAGCTGGCCATGGCCCAGCTGAAAAGCAGGGAGGCCCCGGCTGCGGTGAGTGAGGGGGGGCCCAAGCCTACAAAGAGCTTTGATAAGAGCTTCCTGGCCCAGCGGAAGGAGGGGGAGGACATAGACACCTTCCTGACGGCCTTTGAGAATGCCTGCGAGCTGCACGAGGTGGACCCCGCAGACAGGATCCGGTGCCTCACCCCCTTACTGGACCCCACCGCCGTGGAGGTGTACAGCCGAATGAAAGGGGCGGAGGCGCGGGACTACAACCTGTTCAAAGAGGCCCTGCTCCGCGAGTTTGGGCTGACCCCGGAGATGTACCGGAAGAGGTTCCGGGGTCAACGTAAGACCCGGGAGGGCACATACCTGCAACTGGTCAACCGGGCGCAGGGGTACGCCCGCAAGTGGACGGCTGGGGCCCAAACTAGAGAGGACCTGCTTGACCTAGTCGTAGTGGAGCACCTGTATGAGCAGTGCCCGTCGGACTTGAAGCAGTGGCTGATGGACCAGAAGCCGGAGAACCCGCAGCATGCAGGCCGGCTGGCCGATCAATTCATGGACAGTCGGGCGGGGGATGGCAGGGAGGAGTCTCGAGGGAGCAGGCCTGCCTCAACGCAGAGAGAGAGTCACCACGGGACCTCTCAGCAAGGCGACCCGGTCAGGGAAGAAACACATCCTGGTGGTGGTAGATTTCGCCACTCGATACCCCGAGGCGGTGGCCTTGTCCTCTACCGAAGCAGACACTGTGGCGGATGCGCTGCTGACCATCTTCAGCCGGGTGGGGTTCCCCCAGGAAGTCTTAACGGACCAGGGGTCCAACTTCATGTCGACCCTGCTCCAGTCCCTATGGAAGAAATGTGGGGTCCGACCCAGCTGGGCCTCAGCGTACCACCCCCAGACCAACGGGCTGGTGGAGAGGTTCAACGGGACGCTAAAGATGATGCTAAAAACATTCATGCACCAGCACCCACAGGACTGGGACAAGTACTTACCTCACCTGCTGTTTGCATACAGGGAGGTACCCCAGGAGTCTACTGGGTTCTCGCCGTTCGAACTGTTATATGGAAGGCGGGTAAGGGGGCCCCTGGACCTGCTGAGAGACGAATGGGAGGGGAAGGCCGCTCCCGATGGAGAGTCGGTGGTGGAGTATGTCCTGACCTTCCGGGAAAGGCTTACCGAGCTCATGGGCCTGGCCAGGGAGAATCTGGCCCGAGCCCAGAGGAAGCAGAAGGTCTGGTACGACCGCACGGCGCGGGCCCGCGCCTTCGCCACCGGGGACCAAGTGATGGTTCTCATCCCCGTGAGGAAAAACAAACTCCAGGCTGCCTGGGAAGGGCCCTTCAAGGTTGTCAAGCAGCTAAATGAGGTAAACTATGTGGTGGAGCTGTCGAACCGGGCTCATCACCGCCGGGTGTACCATGTGAATATGATGAAGCCATATTATGACCGAGGGAATATGGTGCTGGCCGTGTGTGGGCACTGGGAGGAGCCGGGGGATGACCCTCTAGTGGATCTATTCCCAGGGACAAAGGCTGGTTCCCCCCTGGAGGCGATCCCCCTCTCTGATCAGCTGACCCCGGCTCAGCATGCTGAGATCAGAGGGGTGCTGCAACTGTACCGACAGTTGTTTTCCAACCAGCCTGGGCGCACTAATTTGACCGTCCACCGGGTGGAGACTGGGGCACACACCCCGATACGCTGCTCCCCTTTTCGGGTTACCGGGAAGACTGCCCAGGACCTGGAAAGGGAGGTCAGGGACATGCTGGCTTTAGGGGTGATTCAGCCGTCCGCCAGCCCCTGGGCCTCCCCAGTGGTGCTGGTCCCCAAGAAGGACGGGTCGATCCGGTTCTGTGTGGACTATCGAAAGCTCAATGCCATCACTGTATCTGATGCCTACCCCATGCCAAGGCCTGACGAGCTCCTAGACAAGCTGGGAGGCGCTCGGTACCTCACCACCATGGATCTTACAAAGGGCTACTGGCAAGTGCCGCTGGACGCAGATGCCAGGCTGAAATCGGCCTTCATCACCCCCCTGGGGCTCTATGAGTTTCTGACCCTGCCCTTTGGCCTCAAGGGAGCGCCGGCCACCTTCCAGCGCCTGGTGGATCAGCTACTGAGGGGGATGGAGAGTTTTGCTGTGGCGTATATTGATGACATCTGCGTCTTCAGCCAGACCTGGGAGGACCACGTGTCCCAGGTTAGACAAGTGCTGGACCGACTCCGGGAGGCGGGGTTAACCGTAAAGGCTGAGAAGTGCAAGGTGGGAATGGCTGAAGTATCTTACCTGGGCCATCGGGTGGGGAGCGGCTGCCTAAAGCCGGAACCGGCCAAGGTGGAGGCGATCAGAGACTGGCCCGCTCCCCAGACCAAAAAGCAGGTCCAGGCCTTTATTGGGATGGCGGGGTACTATCGGAGGTTTGTGCCCCACTTTAGTGCCATAGCCGCCCCCATCACTGAGCTGTGCAAGAAGGGGAAGCCAGACAAGGTGGTCTGGACCGAGCAGTGCCAGCAGGCTCTCCAGGCGCTGAAGGAGGCTCTGCTCAGAGGCCCAGTTCTGGCAAACCCAAACTTTGACAAGCCCTTTATGGTGTTCACCGACGCCTCAGACACAGGGCTGGGGGCGGTGTTGATGCAGGAGGATGAAAAGGGGGAGAGACACCCCATCGTGTACCTGAGCAAGAAGTTGCTACCCCGGGAGCAGAACTACGCGGCCATCGAGAAGGAATGCCTGGCCATGGTGTGGGCCCTGAAGAAACTGGAGCCATATCTCTTTGGGCGCCACTTCACCGTGTACACCGACCACTCTCCCCTGACCTGGCTGCACCAGATGAAAGGAGCCAACGCCAAGCTCCTGAGGTGGAGCCTGCTCCTGCAGGACTATGACATGGACGTGGTCCACGTGAAGGGAAGTGCCAACCTGATAGCGGACGCGCTGTCCCGGAGAGGGGGCCCCGAACTTCCCCGGGTCACTGGGCAGTGACCCCGCTCAGTTCTGTCTCGGAGGGGGGAGAGGTGTGATGGAGCAGGGGCTGTCTGTGTGCTTGGTAGGCAGAGACAGGTATGCAGCTGTAACATGAGCCTGGCCTGGGGGAGGGGAGGTCTCACCTCTGGCTGGAGGGAGACAAAAGGGAACGGGGGAGTGAAGGCATTCTTCGGTTTTGGGAGCTGGGAGGTGGGGTTTCAGGGGATCCTAGGCTGGGATCCAAGCACCCTGAACCCCAGAAAGGCCAGATTGAGGGGTCCTGGCTCTGCACACAATCTGGGCTGTATCCTGTGTTCCTGTTGTTCAATAAACCTTCTGTTTTACTGGCTGGCGGAGAGTCACTGTGAGTTCAGGAAGAGGGGTGCAGGGCCGGACTCCCCCACACTCCGTGACAAGGGGCCCCAAGGGATGACACCCCTGCAATGGCAGGGACCTGATCCTCTGAGCCCAGCTGGTGACCCACACCCCACGCTGCAGGGGAATGGGAAACCCCACAAGGGCCCTGCCTGTCTGTCCTGGGGGAGATTCCTTCCCTGCCCCAATCTGGGTACCCCCAGCCTGAGAGCCAGACAGAATCTCTGGAGCTGCTCAGAGTATCACCCCCCAATGCGGTGCCCCGTCTCCAGCTGGGCCGAGCCCTGACACTTCAGAGGAAAAGCACCCGGCAGGTGACTGGCTGAAGCCCTGAAGCCTGAGGCTGGATGAGAGCCATAGTCTGAGTGTTACACATGCTGAGAGCAATGCAGGCCACCCTGTTCTCCCCTGGCCCGTGAAAGGAGGGGACAAACAGGAACCCCAGATTCACAGACTCCAAGGCCAGAAGGGACCCACCCAGCCCGACTCCTCCCCATTACACAGGCTATACGGAGGCTGGATTAAAGCAAATCTTTTACACAGAGATCCCATCTCGTTTCAATGACTCCGCCAGGGTGTGAATCGCCACCCACCTCCCCTGGGAGCTGTTTTAGTGTCAGTCACCACCCTCTGCTGGGAGACTGCACCTTATTTCAAACCAAGTTCTGTCTAACTTCAGCTTCCAGCCATTGGCTCTTGTTCTGCCTTTGTCAGCAGGGCTGAGAAGCCGCCCCACTCTCAGATCTGTCTGGGGGCCAGGACCTAGCCCCAGTGATCAGCCCCTCTCAGCCTTTAGCCTCCCCACCTAAGGGTTGTTACCCGGCCCGTGGATGTGGGGCGTTTTTCTGCCCTCCTTTGAACTCGCTCCAACATTTCCACATCCCTCTTCAAGTGCGGACCCCAGAGCCGGACCCGCAATCTCTGGTGGTCTCACCAATGCACCGTACAGAGGCAGGGTCATGTCCCTACTTTTACTCGATATTCCCCTGCTTATACAGCCAAGGATCTGCTCAGCCCGCCTTGCCACAGCCCTGCACTGAAAACTCATGTTGAGGCAGGTATCTGTCCTGACCCCTGAGCCTGTCTCTGAGTCACGGCTTTCCAAAGCCGTCCCTGTCCTACAGGTACAACCTGCATCCTTGGTGCCCAGAGGGGCGGCCTGGCCTTGGGCTGTATTTAACCTCAAAGCTCCCCTCATCTAGTTCCTTTGAGACTCTTGGGTGTTAATGATCCAGGACAGTTGATTTGAAAGTACATAAGAACATAAGAAAGGCCATACTGGGTCAGACCAAAGATCCATCTAGCCCAGTATCTGTCTACCGACAGTGGC
Source organism: Mauremys reevesii (assembly GCF_016161935.1). Taxonomy (NCBI): domain Eukaryota; kingdom Metazoa; phylum Chordata; order Testudines; family Geoemydidae; genus Mauremys; species Mauremys reevesii. The sequence continues at coordinate 146,334 of NW_024100895.1, read as the reverse complement.
CAATGCCAGGTGCCCCAGAGGGAGTGAACCTACCAGGCAATGATCAAGTGATCTCTCTCCTGCCATCCATCTCCATCCTCTGACGAACAGAGGCTAGGGACACCATTCTTACCCATCCTGGCTAATAGCCATTTATGGACTTAGCCACCATGAATTTATCCAGTCCCCTTTTAAACGCTGTTATAGTCCTAGCCTTCACAACCTCCTCAGGTAAGGAGTTCCACAAGTTGACTGTGCGCTGCGTGAAGAAGAACTTCCTTTGATTTGTTTTAAACCTGCTGCCTATTAATTTCATTTGGTGACCCCTAGTTCTTGTATTATGGGAATAAGTAAATGACTTTTCCTTATCCACTTTCTCAACATCACTCATGATTTTATAGACCTCTATCATGTCCCCCCTTAGTCTTCTCTTTTCCAAACTGAAGAGTCCTAGCCTCTTTAATCTTTCCTCATATGGGACCCTCTCTAAACCCCTAATCATTTTAGTTGCTCTTTTCTGGACCTTTTCTAGTGCTAGAATATCTTTTTTGAGGTGAGGAGACCACATCTGTACACAGTATTCGAGATGTGGGCGTACCATGGATTTATGGGGGTGAGTTTAGCAGATGCTGCCTCCCCTCGTTCTTTGCTAGAGATGGAAAATGTTCTGTTCCCATCACAGTATCATCTGAGATGGACCCAGCCTCCTGCATCACTCCAAACACAGTCAGGAATAGATGTGGGACATTTCTGCCTTTTCTGCATCTTTAATGTTTTACCATCTGCATCTAGCAATGGACCTATACCTGACCAAGGGGTATTTTTGTTCCTAATGTGTTTTAAAATGTCTTTATAGTGTCCTTAACCCTGATGGCCATTGAATCCTTTAGCTTCTCTTATCCATCGCCTGTATTTTGACTTGTAACATATTAGTTACCATTTACTCCCCCTTTTCCCATCCTTTGTATATTGATTGTTTAATGTTTGATTGTTGTTCCCACATCTCCTTTCAAGCAGGATGGCTTCTTGCTGAGCACCACTTTTTCCATGTCTGTGGCATCGTGGCTTGTGAGGGGTCTGTGAGCTGTTGGGGGGAGCCCTGGGGCTGGGGGGTTTGTGAGCTGGGGGATCCTTTCCCCAAGGGAAGGTTCAGGAACCCCTGGGTTGGGTAGGTGTGAGATGAGGGGATCCCTCTCTCAGAGGGGAGGGGGGATCCAGGCAGGATTTTCTCAGCTGGCCCAGCTGCCCTATCTGGCTTAGCTCCCTCATGGCGTCTCTAGGCTGGGCAGCTCCCCACGCCGTGATGCACTGGGAGCTGCTCCCCATCCCCCACGCTGGGCCAGCGCCAGGGACTCTCCCAGGATCGGTTCCTTGGCACGTGCTCTCGGGACCCGGGGCTTTGCCAGGGACTTTCCGTGCACCGGGTGCAGATCCAGAAGCACCAATCACAGGCCTTGGGGCTGCTGGGTCATCGGTTACTGGGTGAAACTTCTGCAGCAAGAGCCGGGTCCAAGCTCTGCATGAGCCGTGTCTGCTCCATCCCAGGTCCAGGGGACAGGGCGCGCCCTGAGCTGCAGAGACACCCCAGCTGGCTGGAGGGACAGCAGCCTCCCGGTGCCCTGGCATAGGGCACCCAGTGCCCTGCAGCCCTGTGACCTCTAACCTGCCGGACCCGCCTGAATCCCAGACCCTCATCCCTTCACCCTGCCCTGGGTAATCCCTGACCCTGCCAGACCCTGTCCTGTGTGCTCCCTGATCCCCCCATTCCAACCCCTCCCCCAGCCCTACACCCCCCCAGGTAATCCCTGACCCTGCTGAACCCTATTCTATGTGCTCCCTGAGCCCCCCCAATCCTAGCCCCTCACCCCCAATCCGGGTAACTTCTTACCACTCCAGACCCTGTCCTGTGTGCTCCCTGAACACCCCCATCCCAGCTCCTTCAGCAGTCCCAGCAGGGCCGGCTCTAGGTTTTTTGCCGCCCCAAGCAAAAAAAATTTTTGGCTGCCTCCCTGCCCCCCCCTTTTTTTTGGCTTTTACACGTTTGGTCTTTGCAATTTTATTCCTATTATTTAGGAAACTGGAGAGAAGATGCAAGGCTGCATGGAAAGACACACTGGCCAGTAGAAGAGTAATGTAGGCTTTTAATGTTTTTGGTGAGCTTATCACAGAGTGAGACTTTACGTGTTTAAATGTACGTGTATTATTGTGAGATGTGTCTGACGCTGCAAGATGAAAAAGCAGCAGTGATTGATCCTGGGTTACTGGAGCAAACCAAAGTGCCTCGGGCGCTAGAAAGGGGAGAGAGTAGGGAGAAAAACGTAAGGCTCTTTGGATCCACTTCTCATCCTGAGTCAACTCCTTCAGGTGACAGTTTCCTCAGCCCCAGACCCCCCTGGGACAGACTTGCGGCTCAGATCCCAGCCTCAGGGCCAGCTCCAGGCACCAGCATTCCAGGGAAACAGGGTCACCTGGGTCTCCTCTCCCAGATTGGACAAATAACCAGGGAGGAGTATAAAAGTATTGCTCAGGCATGCAGGAGTGAAAACAGGAAGGCCAAGGCACACTTGGAGTTGCAGCTAGCCGGAGATGTTAGGAGTAACAAGAAGGGTTTCTTCAGGTATGTTAGCAACAAGAAGAAAGTCAAGGAAAGTGTGGGCCTCTTGCTGAATGAGGGAGGGAACTTAGTGACAGAGGATGTGGAAAAAGCTAGTGTACTCAATGCTTTTTTTGCCTTTGTCTTCATGAACAAGGTCAGCTCCCAGACTGCTGCACTGGGCAGCACAGTAAGGGGAGAAGGTGACCAGCCCTCTGTGGAGAAAGAAGCGGTTCAGGACTATTTAGAAAAACTGGACGAGCACAAGTCCATGGGGCTGGATGCACTGCATCCGAGGGTGCGAAAGGAGTTGGCGGATGTGATTGCAGAGCCATTGGCCATTATCTCTGAAAACTCATGGCGATCAAGGGAGGTCCCGGACGACTGGAAAAAGGCCAATGTAGTGCCCATCTTTAAAAAAGGGAAGAAGGAGGATCCAGGGAACAACAGGCCAGTCAGCCTCACCTCAGTCCCTGGAAAAATCATGGAGCAGGTCCTCAAGGAATCAATTCTGAACCACTTGGAGGAGAGGAAAGTGATCAGGAACAGTCAGCATGGATTCACCAAGGGCAAGTCATGCCTGACTAACCTTAATTGCCTTCTATGAGGAGATAACTGGGTCTGTGGATGAGGGGAAAGCAGTGGACATGTTATTCCTTGACTTTAGCAAAGCTTTTGATACCTTCTCCCACAGTATTCTTGCCAGCAAGTTAAAGAAGTATGGGCTGGATGAATGGACTATAAGGTGGATAGAAAGCTGTCTTGATCGTCGGGATCAGCAGGTAGTGATCAACGTCTCCATGTCTAGTTGGCAGCCGGTATCAAGCAGAGTGCCCCAAGGGTCGGTGCTGGGGCCGGTTTTGTTCAATATCTTCATAACGATCTGGAGGATGGTGTGGACTGCACCCTTAGCAAGTTTGCAGATGACACTAAACTGGGAGGAGTGGTTGATACGCTGGAGGGTAGGGATAGGATACAGAGGGACCTAGACAAATGAGAGGATTGGGCCAAAAGAAATATGATGAGGTTCAACAAGGACAAGTGCAGAGTCCTGCACTTAAGATGGAAGAATCCCATTCACTGCTACAGACTAGGGACCGAGTGGCTAGGCTGAAGTTCTGCAGACAAGGACCTAGGGGTTACAGTGGACGAGAAGCTGGATAGGAGGCAGCAGTGGCCCTTGTTGCCAAGAAGGCTAATGGCATTTTGGGCTGTATAAGTAGGGGCATTGCCAGCAGATCGAGGGACATGATCGTTCCCCTCTACTCAGCACTGGTGAAGCCTCATCTGGAGTACTGTGTCCAGTTTTGAGCCCCACACTACAAGAAGGATGTGGAAAAATTGAAAAGAGTCCAGCGGAGGGCAACAAAAATGATTAGGGGGCTGGAGCACATGACTTATGAGGCAAGGCTGAGGGAACTGAGATTGTTTAGTCTGCAGAAGAGAAGAATGACGGGGGATTTGATAGCTGCTTTCAACTACCTGAAAGGGGGTTCCAAAGAGGATGGATCTAGACTGTTCTCAGTGGTGGCAGATGACAGAACAAGGAGCAATGGTCTCATGTTGCAGTGTGGGAGGTTTAGGTTGGATATTAGGAAACACTATTTCACTAGGAGGGTGGTGAAGCACTGGAATGGGTTCCCTAGGGAGATGGTGGAATCTCCTTCCTTAGAGGTGTTTAAGGTCAGGCTTGACAAAGCCCTGGCTGGGATGATTTAGTTGGGAATTGGTCCTGCTTTGAGCAAGGGGTTGGACTAGATCCCTCCTGAGGTCCCCTCCAACCCTGATATTCTATGATTCCTCTCTTCTGTCCTCTGGCCCCTCTGGCTGGAACCGGCTGGTCAAGTCGTGGGGTCCTCTCCCCGCAGCCCATTGGCCTCCCACTGGCCAGAACCGGCTGTGACTCCTGAGCTGGGTCCTCGGGTCACCAGGTCACCAGTCGCTGGGGTCTCCATCCTCCAGGCCATTGGCTGGGGTCCCAAGTTCCCTCTCCAGCCTTCTGTAACAACAAATTCCCTCTCCCCTCACCTCGTTAAACCAGTAACACCCAGGGACACTGAGTCCTACCCCCTCTGCATGCAAACCATTGGAAAACCACTGAAAACAAGAAAAAAACCCACTTCATCACACCTTCCTGAGCCCAGACCCTGCTACACCCTCTCCAGACCCACCCCTCACCAATCCCCACCCTGGGCAGTGCCCTGAGCCCAAGACCCTGCCAACCTCTGTCTCTGGGCCCCTCCCCAGACCCTGCTGGCACCGTGCCCTGCCCTCCCCACCACTGTTCAGTCTGCAGTTCTCCGCACTGCCACCTGCCCCCAGTGCTGCCCTGCAGCTCCCGATCCTTGCCCCAACCCCCGCTGGTATTTCCAGGGCTCTCTCCCTGGTGCTGTTAGTTCCCATACCCCAGCCGGGCCCAGGAGCGAGCTTTGTGGGGCAGTAATCGCCAGGAGTGCTCTGCTGGCCTCTCCTGAAAGTCGGTACCACGTCCCTGGGGCCCGCACCCCACTTCCCAGTCATGGAGCCAGAGCTGCCAAGGCCACAAGGGACTGTTTGAAGCATCTGGTCTGAGCTCCTACATGCACAGGCCAGAGAATTGCCCCCAGGGATCCCAGCATCCAGCCCATATCTTGTAGTCAAGCTAGAGCGGATCTGTTAGAAAGAAACGTCCCAGCCTGATGTACAGAGTCCAAGTGCTGGCGAATCCACCGTGTCCCTGGGTCGTTCCAATGGTTAGTGCCCCTCCCGGTTAAACGTGTGTTCCTTATTTCTCATCTGAATTTGTCTCACTTCAGCTGCCAGCCACTGGCTCTCGCTCAGCTTTGTCTGTGAGATCAAAGAGCCCCCTGCTCCCAGACATCTCTCCAGGAACCATCTCCTGGATGACCTGCATAGCCTGAGCTCCTTCCATCTCTCACTCAAAGGCAGGTTTCTCTGAACCTTGAATCATCCTTGTGGCTCCTCTCTGAACCTTTCAAGCGATTCAATGGCCTTTCTGCAGGGCAGACTCCAGAACGGGACACGGCAGCCAGTGACGGTCTCACCAGGGCTGTATACAGAGGTGATACCATCTCCCTGCACCTGCCCGATATTCCCCTGTTCATATGGCCCACGGTCACAGTCACCTTCTCAGGGTACATCTACACTGCAACTAGACACCCACGGCTGGCCTGTGCCAGCTGATGGGCTTGTGGGGCTGTTTCATTGCAGTGTAAACTTCCAGGCTTGGGCTGGAGTCCAGGGTCTAGGAGCCCACATGGTGGGAGGATTCCAGAGCCCTGGCTCCAGCCCAAGCCCAGAAGGCTACACTATAATGAAACAGCCACACAGCATGAGCCCCATGAGCCTGAGTCAGTGGGCAAGGTACACCTACACTTAGCCACAGATCGCCCTGGGAGCTCATGTTCAATTGGCTTCTAGCATGACCGCCCCCAAGTCCAGTTCAGAGTCACGGCTTCCCAGGATACAGCCCCACCCATCCATCTTGTGGGGCCTACAGCTTTGGTTCCTAGATGTCCAGCCTTTCTAGATTTTTTGTAGATCCCAAGGCCAGAAGGGACCATTGTGTTCTCCTCTGACCCCCTGTGCAGCACAGGCCAGAGACCTGCCCCACAATAAGCCCTAGAGCAGATCTTGGAGAAAACCAGCCATTCATGATCCAAACATTGCCGGGGTGGAGAATCCGACACAGCCCTGGGTAACGTGTTCCACTGCTTCCTTCCCCTCACTGGTAAAAATTGTGCCTGATTTCCAGCCTGAACTGGTCTCGCTTCAATGTCCAGCCATTGGACCGTGTTAGACCTTCCTCTGCTAGGCTGAAGAGCCCATTATTAAATATTTGTTCCCCACTTATCTTGCACCCCGGGGCCTCCCCAGCCGGCAGGAGCCCAGGGCCAGTGTCTGGAGCTGCCTAAAGGGAGCTGGGAACATTCCCCACAGGGACAGCTGGATGGCGGCAGCCAATGGGAACGCGCAGGAGGCTGGTCCAAGGCTCCAGCGGCCAATGGGAGAGCTTGGTCAGTTGGTGGCGTTATTGGCGGGTTGGAGCAGCCAATCGCTGCTGGTGGGAGCCGGGGGTGGGCGGGGTCTCCCAGCATGTGCCAGGGAAGGGGTGCGAGGAAGCTGGGCTGGGGCTCGGTGCCATGGTCGGGGTGTGGGGGGGAGGAGGGAGGGGATCTGCCCTTCGCGTCACAGTGACCCCAGCCTGGGGGACGTCACCGCAGCCCCCAGCCAGGCCAGTGTCTGTCTGCAGCCGCTCGCCCTGCGGGGCTCAGTCCCAGGGGAGCCTGGCCCATGAGCCCTGCCCTGCTCCTGGGCTGCCGGCCATGGGACGAGCTCAGAGTGCTCCATGGACCATCCCTCTGCCCCAGAGCTCCCACCACCGACCCAGGGGAGACTGGCCACCTTTCACAAAAGGGGAAACCGAGGCACATGAAGGTGATTTACCCAAGGGTATTCACTGAGTCAGTATCAGCAATGGGAACAGAACCCAGGAGTCCTGGCTCCCAGCCCCCACTCCCCTTCCTGAGCTGGGGATAGAACCCAGGAATCCGGGCTCCTTCCTTACCCCTCCTACCAAACTCCCTTAACTCCCAGTGTAACCCGGTGCCCCTGGACAGACGGGGGCTGGGCTGGGATAACACAGGCTGCCGCGGGCACGGCCCAGACTGACCAGATTTTAAATCAGGATCAAAACCCCAGAAACGTCCCAAACCCACTTTATTGCTGTTAGCAAAGCTGCAGAGCGCTGGGGGTGCAGGGCTGTGACACACCCGGGGCACAGGGTGGGGGCTGTACAGGGACGGGGCCCGTCCCACACAGACTCCGCGCTGGGCGCTGGGCTCAGCAGGGCTGGACCCCGGGGAGCCGCACACGGGGGCGATGGGGCCGTTAGCCGGGCGCTGCGGCTGCCCCACCCCCAGCCATGGGCCTGATCCTGCCCCACAGGGACCCATTGACCAGGAATGGCCGAATCTGGCCCAAAGCCTTCTGGGTAATGGCTGGAGGGGCTTTACCTGGGGTGACTGACAGCAGCCTCTGGCCAATAGGGGCCGGGCGCGGGGCCCAATCCAGCGCCCACTGGAGTCAAGAGAAACCTTCCCCATGACGGCAGTGGGGTTTGGATCAGCCCCGTGGGCCCTGCTGCCCCCGACGAGGGGCGACCCCCATTCCCAGCCCCATGGGGCAGCAGCCCTCTCCCTGGATAGGCGTCCCCCCTCCCAAGCCCAGCAGGGGGTGCAGAGAAGGGGGGAGCCCAAGGGGCCGGTTCCCTGATGAGTCTCTAGCGGGTTGGCTCAGCACAGTTACAGGGCCAGTGGTCTGGGTACAGCAGCTGGCACCAACGGGCACAGAGCAGGGACGCTGGGGGCAGCGCAGAGGGGGCGCACATGTGGGTCCCATGAAGGCACTTGGGGGATTCGGAGGCCCCCGGCTCCTCCACGCGTTTACCTGAAAGGCAAAGAGGGTCAGTTACCAGGAGCCCTGGGCCCTGACGTGAGGCTGGCAGGGATCAGGGCCACTCCCCAGCACCTCCATAGAGCCTCCCATTAAAACAGGTGGTCCTGTCTGGGCCCAGGGGCTGTAGCTGGCTTGGTGGGCACAATGGGTGGGGGGTCTATTCATCATTGTTCTAGCCTCACTTTCCATCCCTCTTTATTTCCCTGTGTCTCTCCTCCCTATCACAGATCATCACCCTCGGCTGCTCTCTTCTTTCCCTGATCTTACCCCTTCCCCTCCTGCACCCCCAGGGGGTGCTGGGTGGGGGAGGGGCTCTGGGTGTGGCTGGGGGGGTCACAGCAGGTGAGGGTATCTCCCGAGGGGGTGCTGGGTGGAGGAGGGGCTGTGCTGGCTGGGGGGGCACAGCGGGTGGGTGGGGTCTCACTAGGGGGCTGGGTGGTCCCAGGGGCTGTGGCTGGCTGTGGGGGCACAGAAGCTGGACGCTCTCCCCAGTGGGTGCTGGGTGGGCCCGGGTGCAGCGGGTGCCTCCCCGGGCAGCAGCTACTCACAAGGGGCCCCGCGGGTTGCGGGCGGCGTTCATCTTCATCCCCTTGATGATGAGGATGGTGCCCGCGATGATGCCGACGATGCCCACGGCCAGGCCCAGGGCACACACCAGGGTCTCTGTGGTCTCGGGGACGGGGGTGGGCACCTGGGCTTCTGGAGAGAGGGACAGGGCATGGAGTGAGGGGGCTGTTCCCACCCCTCCCTCCCAGAGCTGGGATAGAACCCAGGAGTCCTGGCTCCCAGCCCTGCCCCCCTGCTCTACCCACCAGCCCCCACTCCCCTCCCAGAGCTGGGATAGAACCCAGGAGTCCTGGCTCCCAGCCCCCACTCCCCTCCCCGAGCCAGAAGAGAACCCAGGCGTCCTGGCTCCCAGCCCCCCCTGCTCTACCCACCAGACCCCACTCCCCTCCCAGAGCTGGAATAGAACCCAGGCGTCCTGGCTCCCAGCCCTGTGCCCAGCAGGGTCCCCGGGTGCCCCGGCCTCACCCCAGTGCTTCATGAAGGTCTCAGCCAGCCCCCAGTGCTCCACCCGGCAGTCGTAGAAGTCGCCCTGGCTGGGGAGGAAGGCCAGGTAGGAGAACTTGCGGAAGGCGTAGTCCTGGCGGGGGTAGAAGTCGGTCTCGTAGACGCCCCCCGTCACCTCCTGCCCGTTCTTCAGCCAGGTCACGCTGAGCGCGGGCGGGAAGAACTTGTCCGCGAAGCAGATCAGGACGTTGGGCTCCCCCAGCTCCACGGGGCCTTTGGGGAACACGGTCACCTCAGGGGGCACTGGGGAGACAGGGGTCAGTGGGTCCCATTGCCTGCCCCCGAGCCAGCCAGTCCCTGCCCTGGGGCCGGATCGGAGCCAGCGCCCCCCAGAGGGGACAGGCCCCTGCCCCATTCCCCACCCCCCTGAGCCAGCCAGTCCCTGCCCTGGGGCCGGATCGGAGCCAGCGCCCCCCAGAGGGGACAGGCCCCTGCCCCATTCCCTACCCCCCTGATCCAGCCAGTCCCTGCCCTAGGCTGGATCGGAGCCAGCACCCCCCAGAGGGGACAGGCCCCTGCCCCATTCCCCGACCCCCTGAGCCAGCCAGTCCCTGCCCTGGGGCTGGATCAGAGCCAGCGCCCCCTAGAGGGGACAGGCCCCTGCCCATTCCCTGCCCCCCTGAGCGAGCCAGTCCCTGCCCTGGGGCCGGGTGGGAGCCAGCGCCCCCTAGAGGGGACAGGCCCCTGCCCCATTCCCTGCCCCCCTGAGCCAGCCAATTTCTGGTGCTCACGCTCCGGCTCAGGGTCTTTCCCCCGGACTGTGGGGGTGTCACTGGGGCCGTCCCAGCTCCCTGCCCTGACGGCTCAGGGGGCACCAGGGGCAGGGGAGAGAATCCCTCAGCGGCAGGGCCTGGCGCTGGGCAGGGGCCATGAACAGCCCTTGGTAAAGGAGCTGCCCTGGGCCCCCAGCCTGGAGGATGTGAACTGCCCGGGGCCCCTGCCCTGCAGAGCCCTGGCCTGGCTGACTGGCTCCTCGGATCCTTCCACGGGCTGGGAGCTCTCAGTCTCTGGTGCGGTCTGGTACTGGGCCCGCATTGGGGGGTAAGAAGGAGCCAGGTGGGGAGGGAACCCAGGAAGGGATGCCTGGCAGAGAAGGCCCCCCCGTGCCGTACCATTCTGGGCCTTTGTGTGGTTGGAGTTCTGGATGATGATCTCCATGTTCTTCTTCAGCACGGCCATGTTGCCCAGGGCGCCCTGCGCCTCGAAGCTGGTGAACGTGCTGAAGTCAGGCAGGCGCCAGACAGTCTCCTTCCTCTCCAGGTCCACGTGGAACATCTCGTCCTGGTCGAACTCGAACATGAACTCCCCGGCCTCCCGCTGGGCCGGGTCCGTGCGCTGGTAGAACTGCACCTGGGCAGACATGTGCTCCACTGCAGGGAGACGGCTGTCAGCACCGGCCCCCCAGGACAGGGTCTCTCAGCACTTTTCCTAAGGCCACAGCCCCCGCCCCGGCCGTGACATTCACACTAGGACTCACTGGTGTGAAGGAAAAGCAGCCGCAGGGAGCACAGGGATCCCTGGCACCAAGCTAGGGCATTGGGGTCAGCGCTGCCTGGGAGGGGACAGCCCCCCCTACTGTGCCCCCCGGCTCATTTGATCACTACAGGTCTCCCATCCAAGTGCTGGCCAGGCCTCTACCCACTTAGCTTGTGAAGGGGGACACCACCCCTGTCAAAAGTGGCTCCTGGGGGAAGTTGGGAGCTGCGGCTGCAGGACATTTCATTCTCCCGTCTGTGTGGGGCTGGTTCCCTGTATCAGTGTTTCATTCCATGTTCCAGTGTCACCATGATCTGGTTCTCGGAGCGATTTCAGTCCCTGGCCCCGACACTCACCCCCCCAGGGCCGGTCACTAGGAGACCCGGGAACTCCCCAGCCAGAGACATTAAAGCTGTGCTGGGGGGTCAGACACACTCCGGGGGGTGGAGGGGTCTGGCTCAGGGCTGAGGCCGGGAGTCCCCAGGGCCCAAGGGAGTTGGGCACCTACATCTAAGGAGTCGTTCACTGACCCCAGCTCGCCCGGCAGGATCTCACCGAGCGACTGCAAAGGAGGGAACCCGCCACCACTAGCCGAGGAGAGAGTCGGCCCCACAGAGCCCCCCCCACCCCGTGCGTCTGAGCCCTGGGGGGACAATGGGGCCAGGCCGGGGAGCGGGGCTGGGGGCTCCCTGCTCTGCACAGACGCACTCACTGCTCAGCAGGGTCTGGCCCTGACACGGCTCTTTGGGGAATGCTCCCCCCCTGTGCCTGGCACCCCCCTGGGGGGATCAGCCCCCGAGTCCCTGTGGGGGAGGGGGGCTGCACCCCTAGGGCAGGGCTGTGTCGTACCCAAACCACAGTCACTTCCCCACGATCCTTCTGCTGCCCCCTCACCAGCCTCCCCTCCCCCCTCCCTGCCACAGGGGTGAGACCCTCCCCCCTGCAGCCCCCACCCCAATCCATCTCACCCCAGTGGCCCATCAGCCCCCATTGTCTCTTCCCTGGGGGTGGGAGCCAGGCGCTATGGGGATGAAGCCCCAGGTGTCCCAGCCCCCGCCCCGCCCGTACCTCTCACCGCCCCGGCGCCCGGCAGGGCCAGCAGGGTGAGCAGGGCCAGCTGGGCCATGGGGACGCCCCGTCCTGCGCCCATCTCCTCTCCCCGGCACTGGGCTGGGCGTGGGGCCGGCAGCACTAGGGGAGTCGGGGGGGGGGCACATGGCACACCCTGGGGGGGCAGGGCTGGGGGGCAGCGCCCAGCATTGGCCAGGGGAGCCCGGCCCAGGGGTTCACGCCCAATGGCAGAAATCCCTGCGTCGACCAGGCTGTTACCGGGCAGAGCAACAGCGCTGAGCCTCGCGGAGAGGAGATGGAGAATTTCCTGGCCAGGCGCCGGCTCTCAGAGCTGGGCTGCCCGGCAGAGCCTGGACAGGGGCGGTTCTGCTCATCCCGGTATGGGGACAGGGCTGCCAGGAGGGGTTTGTCCCCGGTGTGCATGTGGCACCACCAAGGAGGGTTTGTCCCTAGTGTGCATAAGCATGGGAACTAGAGGTCCAGGTGGTGCTGCAGCACCCCCAATTTTTGCATGGATCCTGGCCACCAGTTCCGCACCCGGGACTCTGCTCCTGCCCCCAGCTTTGGTCCCAGCTTCAGTCCCCTTACCCCTGTCCACACCCCCACTCTCTCCGAGCCACGGCCCAGACCTGGACCCAGCTCTGGGGAGAGGGGGTTTCACAGACTCACAGATGGTGCCCACTTGTGGCCCCATGCGGTCTGTGGGGGGGGGGGGCCTTTCAGTGCGACAGCCCTTCTCGGGGGGCCACTCTCTCCCGGGGTCAGGCCCCTCCACCTCCTAGAGCCGCTTCTCTCTGAGCCTCAGCACGTCTGTCTCTGCCGTGGGCCCCCTCAGGGAGTCCCCTCGCTCTGGGCCCCCCGGACCAACAAACCCCCGAAGGAGATGATGCCCCCCCCCGCCCCCTCACCCTGTTCTCTAGCCCAGAGCGACTCTCAGCCAGTGTAACACAGGAGGTTTATTGAGAGTTGAACCCAGCACAGGAAACTCTCCGGCCTCAGGCCTGGCTCCCTCAGCCCAGCACATCCCAGTCCCCCTGCAGCCAGGTGGGCTCTGCCTGCTCCCCCCCTCCAGCCCCGAGCCCCCCTGCTTTCCAGCTGGGCCTCCGATATCCCCGGCCCCAAGCCCCCTCTGTCCATTGTCTTCTCTCCAGGGAAACAAGGTCACCTGGGCCTCCTCTCAGCCCTCCTCTGGCTGGAACCGGCTGGTCAGGTCACCGGGGTCCTCTCCCCGCAGCCCATTGTCCTCCCACTGGCCAGAACTGGCTGCGACTCCTGAGCTGGGTCTCCAGGTTGTCAGGTCACCAGTCGCTCCATCCTCCAGGCCATCGGCCGGGGTCCCGAGTCTTTCTCCGGTCCTCTGTAACATCAACCTCCCTCTCCCCTCCCCTTGTTAAACCAGTAACACCTGGGGACACTGAGTACCACCCCCTCGGCATGCAAACTATTGGAAAAAAAAGGAGAAACAAGAAAATCCCCCACTTCATCACAGGGGGCATGGACAGGGTAAGAGTGGGTGTGAGGTAAAAAGTTTGGGGACCACTGACTGCTCAGGGTTTAGCTGATCACCATATTTGGGGTCTTGAAGTCTTCAAACCACAATTTGAGGACTTCAATAGCTCAGACATAGGTTAGGGATTTGTTACAGGAGTGGGTGGATGAGATTCTGTGGCCTGCATTGTGCAGGAGGTCAGACTAGATGATCATAATGGTCCCTTCTGACCTTAAAGTCTATGAGTCTATGATTCAGCACCCCCACTGTAAAAATTGTTCCAGCGCCACTGCCAGTGTGGACGCAGCACTGCCACGCAGGGGTGTGTGTGTTATCCCCAATATGAGGACAGCGCCTCCCCGTAAGGGCACTCGCCCGGTCCACACATGCCCTGTTCTGCACATTGGGGGCTTGGCGACCCAGCTCTGCACTGGGGCAGGGGAGGTCACACCCCTGACCCACAGAGCTCTGTAAAGAGTAGACCAAGCCACAGACAGGTTTTGGGGGATCATCCATGGCAGATTGGGACACTGGACCCTATGTGTGGTGCATTGGTCCCTGTCCCCTGCCTAAACCCTCCTCACCCCCCATGGCACCAACTTGCCCCCCGCCCCGGCTAACGCGCTGGATGTTCACACTGAGCCCGGCAGGAGGGGCCAGAGAGGGGCCAACCCAGAAGTTGGGGCGCTGGCCTTAGGGTGACCAGATGTCCCGATTTTGGGGTCTTTTCCTTATATAGGCTCCTATTACCCCCCCCCCCCCGACACACACACCCTCTGTCCCGATTGTTCACACAATTGCTGTCTGGTCACCATAGCTGACCTGGGACCCAGGAGCCCTGGGGTCATTCCCGGCCCTGCCACAGACTGTGTGTAACCCTGGGCCAGTCACTGACTCCTCTGGGCCTCCCCCCACAGCTGGGCCCTGGGGACACTGGCCCGGCCCTGCACCACGGGGTGGGGGGTGAATGTAGCGGGGGGGGGAGGAGCTCAGAGACTTGGGGACCAGAGAAGCCCCTTAGGGAGATCGATGGTGGGAGCAGCTGGGAGGCCGAGCTGTGCCTGACCCATGGAGACTGAGCCCCCGCTCTGGTGGGGTGCCTGGGGGGCAGGGCTCAGGCCTGTGGGGGTGGGGGAGGGGGTAGCTCAGAACTTCTGCCTGTAGGGCCAGCCCCAAAACTTCCCCTGGGGCTAAATTTATCCCCAATAAAACCAGAGACCCCCCCCCCCAAACACACACCCGTCCTGCCCCAGCCAGCAGCAGAGGGTCGAGGCACCGGGGGAAGGGGACGGAGGGTCCCAGGCCCGTTGCTGGGGGCCCTGCTCTGGTGGGGGCTGGTCCCTGGGCCGGCCCCGCTCTCCAGCTGCCCCGGGGCCATGGCAGGCGCCGGGCGAGTCCTGCAGCCCGACCCCAGGCCCTGCTCTGCCCCCTGCGAGGGAGAAGTAGGGAACTGAGCCCTGCTGGGGCCGGCTCTGCCTGGCGACTGGTGATGCTGCCCCGACCCGGTGGTGACTGGCCCATGGGCTGGGGGTGCCCAATCCCCAGGGCCGTGGGCAGCGTCTCGGGGCTGGTGCTCGGAGCTGGGCAGAGAAGGTCTCAGGCTGGTGGGTCCCTATGAGTTTCCAGATCTCTCCCTCCTGAGCAGCAATGGGAGGTGGGTCGGATCCTGGGGGCTGGGAGCTGCTGGGCTGGGGCTCTGCTAGTGACACTAATGGTGCTGAGAACCCAGGTGGCTCATTGCACGGAGCCCCTAGGTGAGCAGAGATCCCAGCGCCCTGGGGAGTCCCGTCTTGGGCAGGCACTGGGTGTATCCGGGGGGGGGGGTCAGACCCCAGCGCCCCGGGGAGCCCCGTCCTGGGCAGCGCTGGGTGTATCCGGGGGGGTCAGACCCCAGCGCCCCGGGGAGCCCCGTGCTGGGCAGCGCTGGGTGTATCGGGGGGGGGTCAGACCCCAGCGCCCCGGGGAGCCCCATCCTGGGCACCTGGGGTGTATCGGGGGGGCTCAGACCCCAGCGCCCCGGGGAGCCCCATCCTGGGCAGCGCTGGGTGTATCGGGGGGGTCAGACCCCAGCGCCCCGGGGAGCCCCGTCCTGGGCAGCGCTGGGTGTATCCAGGGGGTCAGACCCCAGCGCCCTGGGGAGCCCCGGCCTGGGCAGCGCTGGGTGTATCGGGGGGATCAGACCCCAGCGCCCCGGGGAGCCCCGTCCTGGGCAGCGCTGGGTGTATCAGGGGGGTCAGACCCCAGCGCCCCGGGGAGCCCCGTCCTGCCTTCCCCTGTCTCACCCCCCTCCCCGGCGTCTGGGCTCGGTGTGACTGTCCTTTAACGCCCGCCGGGCTCCCCTGGGTGCGGGAGGGGTTTGGGGCGGGGGGACTCTGGAGGCTCCGGCTGTTCCTCCCCCGCCGGGCTCCGAGCCCGGGGGCAGGGGGCGGGTCCCTGAGCCGAGCCCGTTTCCTCCCCGCGCAGGGCGGTTCGTGCTCCAGCAGAACTCTGAGTGTCACTTCGCCAACGGCACCGAGCGGGTCCGGTACCTGCAGCGGAACATCTACAACCAGCAGCAGTTCCTGCACTTCGACAGCGAGGTGGGGGTGTATGTGGGGGACACGGAGCTGGGGCGGCCCCAGGCCGAGTATTGGAACAAGGACCAGGCGTTCCTGGCGCAGAGGCGGGCTGCGGTGGACACGTTCTGCCGGTACAACTACGAGGTGGACAAACCTTTCACCGTGGACAGGAGAGGTGAGTGGGGGGGGGCGGGGCACACAGCGCACTGGGGCGCTACGTTGAGGAGACTGAGCTGGGCCGGCCCCAGGCCGAGCGCTGGAACAAGGACCAGGCGTTCCTGGCGGACAGGCGGGCTGAGGTGGACACGTTCTGCCGGAACAACTACAGGGCGGCGCAGGCGGGGAGGATGGTCGGCCGCACAGGTAAGCGGGGGGCGGGGCTCTTAGGGGCGGGGCCAGGAGAGGGTGCGCGGGGGCAGGGCTCCGAGGGGAGCGCGGGGGGTGGGGCCGATGCAGGACATGCTCCCCCTCTCTATGGGCCTGGTCCGCCAGCTGGGCTGGGGGGTAACAGAACGTCTCGTGCTATGGGGGCGGGGGCAGGCGCTGGGGCAGGCGCTGGGGCGGGGTAACGGGGGGGGGGAAATCTCCCCTCGCCCCCCCCCCCCACCCCCGGGTCTGGCTGCGGCGCCCCCTGTCGGCAGGGAGCAGACCCCCCCCGGGTCCGTCGCCGGGGGGTA
The DNA here is from genome assembly GCF_016161935.1 of Mauremys reevesii. Taxonomy (NCBI): domain Eukaryota; kingdom Metazoa; phylum Chordata; order Testudines; family Geoemydidae; genus Mauremys; species Mauremys reevesii. Next base: position 129,963 of record NW_024100895.1, on the reverse strand, counting down.
GCTGACCCCTCCCCCGTCCCAGCCCCCCCCACTCCTCTGAGGGGTTCAGCCCCCAGCGCCCCCCACTCAGACCCCCTGGAGCAGGCGGCTGCTGCAGCTCCTACCCCCCTTCCTGAGCTGGGGGGGGCAGGTGATGGGGCAGAACTTTCCCCTCCCCCCAACCCAATCCATCCCCCCTCGGGGACCCCTGGCAGGGGGGTGGGGGCAGCTCCTGGTCCCTGGGCTGAGACCCCCGTCTCCCTGGGCCCAGGGTCAGACAGTCCCTGGCTCTATCCCCAGGGGGGTGACAGGACATGACTCCCCTCAGCCCCTTTCTGCCGGAGCCTGCCCAGGGCAACGGGAGGGGGGGCAGGAGAGAACCAGCCCCACCCCGGGGCAGTGAGAGGGGAATGGGGTGGCCAGGGAATCAGACCCCACACACCATGGGGAGCCCTGTCTGTCCTGGGCATGTACAGGGGAACGGGACCCACACATCCGGGGTGCCCTGCCCCAGGCAGCTGCCAGGTGTATCAGGGGGTGGGATGCCCTGTCCTGGAAAGGCGCCGTGTGTATGGTTGGGGCGATTGGACTCCACACACCCTGGGGAGCACCGCCCTAGGCAGGTGCTGGGCATATTGGGGGGGGGTTCCCTGGGGGGGCACCTGTTCTCTCTGAGCCCCCATCTGCCTTCGGCCCCTTTCCCATCCCCCGTCTCTCTCCCCCCAGTTCAGCCTGAAGTGACAGTTTTCCCCACAAAATCGGGGTCCCAGCCCCACTCCCACCTGCTGGTTTGCTCGGTGACGGGGTTTTACCCCGGGGGGATCGAGATCAAGTGGCTGAAGAACGGGCAGGAGCAGACGGCCGGGGTGGTGTCCACGGAGCTGCTCCAGAACGGAGACTGGACCTTCCAGATCCTGGTGATGCTGGAGATGAGCCCCCGGCGCGGGGACGTCTACACCTGCCAGGTGGAGCACGTCAGCCTGCGGGGGCCCCTCGCCGTGCACTGGGGTAAGAGTGCTGGGTCACCCAGCCCCCACGAATACCAGCCCAAGGCAAGACTTCAAAGCACTGTCTGCTGTGGCCTTTGATTCTGTTTCATGTTAATTATGTTCCAGTGGGTTCAGCTCTGGGCTACGGTCTCTAGTTCAACAACGTTATCTCTGTTTGTTCTGGATCTAGAGCCCATGGGACCACATGGGACGTAGCCACCTAACACGTACACGAGCGTCTGTCTGTCTTTTAGCAGCTTTATTAGGGTTACCAACAAAGATCTAACTGTCACAGCACATACAACCCCTAAAGATAAGTACCACATACTAGTTACACCTACACCTAGTACCACGTACTAGTCACATCCTCCTAGAGATGGTGTTAGTCTGGTGCCCTCTCATGGATTGACCATCAATACATGGGAGTGGTTCCTGCTGGAGTTTTCCATAGGAAGCTCCATTTTCCTGCTCTGAGCACTTTGAAGTATTTATTGATAACTTTGGTTAATTTCACTTCCTGGTTTTTATACTCCATGTGCAGAGTTGAAACCCAGGGTGCTGCGTTAGTTGCTCCTGCAGTGGGTTGAGGTGGGGTGTGCTGACTGTTCAATATCATGGAATTCATTTGCTGCTGTATTTCTTACATTTCAATGCTCGTGAGAATTTAGGTTCGGGGTAAAGTACTGATCATGGCCACGCTGGGAGCACTCTTCCAGGAGTGCTGAACTCATTCTCTAAAGCTTATCGTTATATTCAAACCCGACAGGTGCCAACGGTAGAAAACCCTTTTGCTTTGGGATTTACAGATTAATTAGATTAGGCATTTTGGAAACAACAGCTGTAACAGCTGGAGACACTTCATTTAATTTTTGATAATCAGTACATGCATCTGAAGACGTGGGGGGTTTTATGCACAAAAGCTTATGCCCAAATGAATCTGTTAGTCTTTAAGGTGCCACCGGACTCCTTGTTGTTTTTGTGGCTACAGAATAACACGGCCACCCCCTGATAAAATGCCATGATCCATCTGGTTTTTGTACTGGCCAAACTGGAAAATTGCAAATGGAAGTACACGCACAAATGATTTCCTGTTGCAGCAGAGAGTCAATGCCTTTAGCAGTGTAAGGTTTGGCCTGATTTGGAAAAGGACACTGCTGTTATAGGGGGAATTTTCTTCTACCATTGTAACAGTTACATCCATATTTTTACATTTATGCTTGTGTTTAGCAAAAGCATCAACCCTACTCACAATTTTTAGAGCACTTGTACGAGCCCAAATCTATTGACCTGGGCTGGGAACATCTGTTCTCCCTGTCTCACAGCAATGGGACACGGGGACACTCAGTGGAATGGAAAGGGGCAAATTCACACCTGGTAAAAGGAAGAACGTTTTCCACACACTGTGTAATTAGCCTGTGGAACTCACTGCCACAGGGTGTCACTGAGCCCAGGAACAGAGCAAGGTTCACAAAGGGACAGGCCATTTCTGTGGCTCACAGGAGTATCCAGGGCTAGACTAGTTCACACTGACATTGGGCAGGGATATCCAACCTCCCGCTGCAGGGACTGAGCCGAGCTCTGACGATCATAGACCAGGAGGAGCCCTGAGGTGGGGCAGATTGTCCCAAAGCTGCTCCTGCAGGCCCTGGCCCCTGGCTCTGCCCCGGCCGGTGCCGGTCACTGGTGTGGACGGGAGCCCAGCCCGGAGGCCCCTGGCTCTGCCCCGGCCGGCGCTGGTCACTGCAGACGGGAGCCCGGCCCGGAGGCCCCTGGCTCTGACCCGGCCGGCTCTGGTCACTGGCACAGATGGAGCCCGGCCCGGAGGCCCCCGGCTCTAACCCGTCCCGTTCCGTGTCCCTGTTTCAGAGGCGCAGTCTGACTCCGCCAGGAGCAAGATGCTGACGGGGGTCGGGGGCTTCGTGCTGGGGCTGATCTTCCTGGCGCCCGGACTCCTCATCTACCTGAAGAATAAGAAAGGTGAACGGCTCCGGGCGGGGGCGGGGCACCGGGGGGTCTGTGGGGGGAGGTGGGGCTGGGGGGGCTCAGGGGAATCTGGACCTGGCTGCAGGCTCCCCCCCCACCCCTCAGCAGGGGCTGCTCAGAGCCTGGCAGGGGCCTCCCGGCTTCTCCTCTCCTGGGGCCGGGGCTGGGTCAGACCCTCCCCCCTCCTAGGGCAGGGACAGAGCAGGGGCCGTGGGGAGATCTCAGTACAGGGCCCCGGGGCCAGGCTGGGAGCTCCCACTCTCCCCTCCCCCGGCCAAGCCCCCGGGGTGGGACAGACCCCGACCCCTCGCAGTGCAGGGAGCTGCCCCTGCCCCGGGGCTCAGAGCGTTTCCCGTCCCCTCCCCCGGGCAGGGATCCTGGGTCAGGGATTTACAGTAATAACGGGGGGGGAACCCCAGGTCTGGGGGCCAGAGGGGGGCTGGGTTCCTAGTGGGGGGCGTTCCATGCCATGGGGCAGGGGCTGGAGCTCTGACCCCCAGGAACCGGCTCCCCCTGCCCAGGGCTCTGACCATGTTTCTCTCTGTTTTTCAGGGCGCCCCGTTCCCCAACCTGCAGGTAATTTCAATCCCCCTCCCCCGTTACACCCGCCTCCCCCCACACTGAGCACAGGCTGCCTGGGGCGCCCCTGGGGCGGCTGCTTCTGCCCCTCGGCCCGTGACACCCACCCAGCTCAGCCCCTGGGCAGCTGGGCAATGGGGCGCTGGCCCCGCGGAGGAGGAGGCTGCGGCTCCCTCGGTCCCCGTTCAGGCCGATCCCCGAGCTGCTCCCGGGGGCAGAGGGTCCTGGGTCCTGCTGAGCATCCCCCAGCCCTGCGGCTGCCGGGCAGAGTCCCTGGGGCGCCCTGGGGCCTGGCAGAGAAAATCCCCCGTCCGTCCCACTAGCCCCACGGCCAGGGGCTGATTTCTCTTCCCTCTCCCTGCAGGGCTCCTGAGTTAGATCCTGGGCGTCGGATCCCCCGGCCGGCAGGAGTTTCCGTCCGTCTCCCCCAGCCCCTCGCCCAGCCCGGAGAATGCAGAACCTGGGGCCGGTCCCTTCCTGTCCCCGTCTGCTCCCCGCGCTCTGCCCGGCTCCAGCCCGCGCTGCCCCCCCGGGGACCCGTCCCTGCCCCTCAGTCCCAGCAGGGCTCTGGGGCAACCCCTCCTGTGTTAACCCTTTCCCTGCCCCAGCCCAGCCCCACGTTCCCTCTCGCTGACCCCGTGGCCCTCGGGGAAGCTTTGGGGGACGCTGCTCTGCAGCCTGGGGTGAGCCGGACCGAGGCCGGCGCTGTTAGAACTGCTGCACCCTAATAAATCATCCCAGCCCCCACCGGCTCCGTGCTCACTGCTCCCCCAGGGCCGGGACAGGGCTGGGGGATCTGGGATCTGGCTGGGGGGGAGGGGACGCAGGGCACAGACCAGCTGCCCTTGGGGAGGGGACTCCCCAGACACACCTTGGGGCCATTCAGCGGCTGCAGGGATCAGGGTTGTGCTGGGGAGGGGCCTGGGCAAGGCCGGATCTGACTGGAGGGAGGGGGCAAGACCCCAGAGGGGAGCTCTGGGGCTGGGGGTGACTCCTGGGGGGGGGCTGTGGGTTCCCAGTCCCAGTGCAGACCGGTTCCTTCCCCAGGGGTGGGGGCAGCAGGGAGGAGACCGTGGGGAGCGGGAGCCCCAAGCCCCTTTCCCAGGGGAGAGGCAGCTGCAGGAGGGGAGCCCAGCAGCATGGACGCCCCGGCCTGGGGGTCAGCGACAGGGCCGGGCGGGGCGGGGAGCCCTGTCAGTGAGCTGGGCGATGGGGCAGGGGAGCAGCTCAGGGATGGGGCAGGGCAGTTATTATCCAGGGGTCCAAACCCCCCAGGGAGTCACAGCCCCGTCCCCCCAGGGCCCCAGAGACTCACCAGTGACACCAGAGCCCCATCCCAGTCAGAGTCTCACATCCCGCTTGGGGGGTTGACTGTGGGGTCCCAGCTATGGGGGATCCCACAACCTCTGGGGCAATGTGTGGGCTGGGTGCTCACATTCCCCCTCCCCGCAGCCCAGCCCTGCTCTATCGCTGTCACCTGCCCCAGGGCTCCAGGGGAGACTCCAACCCCAGCCAAAGCTCCCATGTGGCCATTAATGCTCCCCTGGCCCATCCCCCCACTGCTCCCATTGGGTATTGGTGTCTCTGTCACTTCCTGTTCCAAAGTGCCATGTGCTGTTCCCCAGCTGCCAGGCCCCACCCCAGAGGTGGCTGCATTTCTGTGGGGGGAATTGGCCCCAGTGCTATCGGGTGCAATGAGCTCCGGGATCCTGGTGGGGGAGCGTCCCCGAGAGTGGGGAGACGAGGCCGTGGGGACGTCCCTGTCAGCTGCTCCCATGGGCTGTCCCTGCGGGAGGGGACACAGGACGAGGGGACTCAGAGCCTGGCCTGCTGCTCCTACTGCTGGCCAAGGGCCCCCCCTGCCGTGGAGTCTCCTCTCCAGCGCCCCACACCGACCATCTCGGCCCTGCTCCTGCCCCGCACCCGATATACCCCCCGGGCCGGCTATACACCGCCCTGCCGCTGTGCTAACCACAGTCTGTGTCACAACTTAACTATCATGGACGGGGCTGCATTGAAGATCCGGGGGGGAGGGAGGGACTGGCTGGGTCAGGGATGGGACACGGGGCCTCTGCCCTTTGGGGGCTGGGGGCTCGGATCCAGCCTCAGGGCAGGGGACTGGCTGGCTTAGGGGGCCGGGGCCGGGCCATGGGGCCTTGGCAGTCCAGGGCCGTCAATCCGGTGTCAGCGTGAAAGTCCCCGTGCAATTGCCCACAGCCCAGTGGAGACGTTTCTCCGGCCCCGCGACCCAGAAAGGGTTAACGCTCCACGTCGTTTCACACCCCGTCTGCCTGTGGGTGGACAGAGGGACAGACTGACGCCTGCTTCCCCTCACCTGGTTTCACTTCCCCCCCACCCCCAGGGATGGTTCTGAGCCCCCAGCCCCAGGGCCCCAGCCGCATCCAGCACACTCTGCTCCCCGGCCCTCTCGGCCCGACTCTGCCCAGCAGGGGCGGCGAGTTCTATGGGCCCGTGGGGCCCAGGCCCCACCAATAATCCAGGAGCTGGGCTCAGCCCCACCAATGTTTGGGCCCCAGGCCCTGTGCTGGGGGTCCCCGCGTTGCAACACCCGGGGCTCTCACTCACCGCAGCGGCCGCGGCAGCTCCCGGGAGGGGCCTCAGGAGCGACTGGACTCCCAGCCCATTGGCCGGGAACCCCAGCCAATGGGAGCTGCCGGGGGCGGTGCCGGAGCTGCATGGCCACGCCTCCACAGCAGGGAGGGGGAGCGAGCCACAGGCAGCGGCTGAGCCCTGGGCAGCCATTGTGAGCAGCAGACACACACAGCCTGTGAGCTGTGGGGGCAGCCAGACACACACACCCCGCCGGGGAGGGGGGTTGGTGGGGACAAACACACACAGCCAGGGGGTTGGGGGTTGTGGGACAGACACACACAGTGGGGGGCAGCCAGACAGACAGACAGAGCCCGGGGTTGTGGGACAGACAGACACAAGGACACAGCCAGGGGGTTGTGGGACAGACACACACAGCGGGGGGGGGCAAGGGGACAGACACACACAGTCGGGGGTGGTGGGGGCAGCCAGACACACACAGCCGGGGGTTGTGGGACAGACCGACACAAGGACACAGCCGGGGGTTGTGGGACACACCGACACAAGGACACAGCCAGGGGGTTGTGGGACAGACACACACAGCGGGGAAGGGGGACAGACACACACCGCCGGGGGGGGTGGGGGCAGCCAGACACACACAGCCGGGGGTTGTGGGACAGACCGACACAAGGACACAGCTGGGGGTTGTGGGACAGACCGACACAAGGACACAGCCAGGGGGTTGTGGGACAGACACACACCAGGACACAGCCGGGGGAGTTGTGGGGACAGACAGATGGAGCCGTGGGTGGGGAAAGGAGCAGCAATGGGCACCCCGGGGCTGGTATAAAATACACAGGATGGGGGGGGGGGCTTCCTGAGGGGACTATAGCAACACCCCCCGCAGAGCAGACCCAGGTTGCAGCTGGCTCCGCCCATCACAGCCCCCTGCCCCACAGAGACCCACACAACCCTCTGCCCCCTCGAGAGACTCCCAATGACCCCTGTGCCCCTGTCACTCCTCTCCAAAGAGCCCTCCCCTTTGTGCCAGCCCACTCCCCTCCCCCACTGCCTCCCCTCCTCCAAAGCTCCCTACAATCTCCCCCTTTGCCTTCCGCCCCCCAGTCCAGCCCATTCCATAGGCCGGGAGGCTCCCAGTCTAGTAGCTAGCAGGGCCCATGGGAGCTGCACCTGAGGCAGGGTGCCTGCCTGCAGATGCAGACCTGCCTGGCTGTGCCTCCACAGCACAGGGAGGGGGAGCCACAGGTGAGCAAGCCCTGGTCATCATCATCATCACAGGCCCAGTAATTCTCTGGATATTTAATTTCACTGAGGCAAAATGTGTGCAATTTTATCGGTTGAATGATTGAATGACATAATACCCACCTGCCCGCATTGTCCAGCACTAAGTCCAGTAATTTTGTCAAGTGTTTGTTGCACAACATGGTGGTGCCTACCCCTACCTTGTGCTTCAGGGGGTGATGGGGTCAGGGCAGCCTGTTATAGAACTACCTGATTAGTAACTGGATATGTTTGCTCCCCCTGATGTTAGAACCTGGCTACACCACTGGGGAGGGGAGCATCCTAGACCTGTGCAGCTGGGGCTTGGGTGAATTTTGTGATACTCTGCCCCTCCCCAGCTACCACCCTGCAGTCCCCACTCCTGCACCATGCTGGGCAAGGGGCAGCCCCATCCCCAGTGAGGCTATGGTGAGGGGTGGCAGCAGGGGAGGCCACACATGATGGCAACCTCCCCCCTCGGTACCCACCATAGGGGAGCCGAGTGGGCTTTGTGGACCTGAGAGGGACCCTAGGAGCATGTGCAGTGAACTGCGGGGGAGAGGAGGGGTTCCTCCCCTGGAGCTTGCTGCTGCCAGGGAAGGTGGAGGGGAGTCCTCTTTGGCCCTAGCCCTGGGGCAGCCTGTCTGCACCCCAAGTTCCTTATCCCCAGCCCTGCCCCAGAGTCCTCACCTGACGGGAAAAACACGCAACTTAAATTGGGTGGTCAGTTTAGAGTATCATAGAATATCAGGGTTGGAAGGGGCCTCAGGAGGTCATAAGGTCCAACCTCATGCTCAAAGCAGGGCCAATTCCCAACTAAATCATCCCAGCCAGGGCTTTGTCAAGCCGGGCCTTAAAAACCTCTAAGGAAGGAGATTCCACCACCTCCCTAGGTAACCCATTCCAGTGTTTCACCACCCTCCTAGTGAAATAGTTTTTCTTAATATCCAACCTAAACCTCCCCCACTGCAACTTGAGACCATTGCTCCTTGTTCTGTCCTCTGCTACCACTGAGAACAGTCTAGATCCATCCTCTTTGTAACCCCCTATCAGGTAGTTGAAAGCAGCTATCAAATCCTCCCTCATTCTTCTCTTCTGCAGACTAAACCATCCCAGTTCCCTCAGCCTCTCCTCAGAAGTCATGTGCTCCAGCCCCCTAATCATTTTTGTTGCCCTCCACTGGATTTTCCAATTTTTCCACATCCTTCTTGCAATGTGGGGCCCAAAACTGCACGTAGTACTCTAGATGAGGCCTCACCAATGTTGAATAGAGGAGAATGATCATGTCCCTCGATCTGCTGGCAATGCCCCTACTTATACAGCCCAAAATGCTGTTAGCCTTCTTGACAAAGGCCAGAGGAGGGAGTGTTAGTGCCTTTGCGGACTTCTGGGAAGTGCATGGGGTGGAAGGGGATGCTGGGATGCTCTGGAACCACTCCTTCAAAGCCAGTCAGGACTCTGGGGGAGCCTCCTCTCTGAGCAGACTGTCTCCAGGGCAAGAAGCTTACACCTTCCTGGGTCTGACCTCAGAGCATTCAGCATGCCCTTCCACACCGTGCGCTTTCCGCAGCGAGTCTGCCCAGGCGGGGTCCTGGGGCAGCCAGAGGTCCCTGCACCCCAACTCCGCAGTCAGATGTGACTCTCAAAACTTCTGTTTTACAGTCTGGCTATTAGATGATGGGAACACAGTTTAAACAGAGCTTGTTGGTACAGAAAACAGAACCCCTCTGTCAGGTCCATCTTGCGGGGTGGGGAGCCCAGAACCAAGTTCTGAGTCTCTCCCCATTTCCCCAGCCAGCTCCAAACTGACACTCCCTCCTCTGGCCTCTGTGTCTCTTCCGGACAAGGAGGCCACCTGATTTCTTTGTCCCCAACACCTTCAGTTGGCATCTTGCAGGGGAAACTGAGGCACCCACACAGTATTCAGAGAAAATATTAAGGACATTCCCACTTCATCACAACAGGTGCAACAAAATATAATACTGTATATTGAAGTAGGCAAGTGCTGCTTCTGACTTTCCACTTTTAATTGACCCTTGTAATCTTGTGGCGCTGACGCGTTGTAGCTTCATTTTATATCGGCTTACAGGGCGGGAGCGGGGGGGCACCACCATTTTGGGCCCCACCAAAAATTATACAAACCTGCCGCCTATGGCTGGGTCCCCGAGGATCACTATAGGCATCTCCACATCCCCAACAGTTATTTTGTGGTCCGGGAAGAAACTACCTTCCTGCAGGCGTCTAAACAGAGCAGAGTTCCTGAAAACACGCGCGTCATGAACCTTGCCCAGCCACCCGACGTTGATGTTGGTAAAGCGTCCCCTATGGTCCACCAGTGCTTGCAGCACCATTGAAAAGTAGCCCTTTCTGTTAATATACTGGCTGGCCTGGTGGGCTGGTCCCAGGATAGGGATGTGAGTCCCATCTATAGCCCCACCGCAGTTTGGGAATCCCATCGCAGCGAAGCCATCTATGACGACCTGAACGTTTCCCAGGGTCACTACCTTCGAGAGCAGGAGCTCAATGATTGCGTTGGCTACTTGCATCACAGCAACCCCCACGGTAGATTTGCCCACGCCAAAGTGGTTCGCTACTGACCGGTAGCTGTCTGGCGTGGCAAGTTTCCAGAGGGCTATGGCCACTCGCTTCTGCACACTCAGGGCTGCTCGCATCCGGGTGTCCTTGCGCTTCAGGACAGGGGACAGCAAGTCACACAGTTCAAGGAAAGTACCCTTACGCATCCTGAAGTTTCGCAGCCACTGTGATTCATCCCAGACCTGCAGCACTATGCGGTCCCACCAGTCCGTGCTTGTTTCCTGGGCCCAGAATCGCTATCCCATAGCATGAACGTGACCCATTGCCACCATGATCTCCACGGCGCGGCGTACCGTGCTTTGTGAGAGGTCTGTGCCACTCTGACACTTCATGTCCTCACCGTGCTGCCGGAGCCTCCTCGCCCAATTTCTCACCAGCTGACTGTTGAAGAGGTGTACGATAAGATGTGAGGAGTTGACAACGGCCATAAGTGCAGCGATGATCGCAGCGGGCTCCATGCTCGCAGTGCTGTGGCGTCCGCGCTATCACTGACCAGAAAAGTGCGCGAACAGATTTCCCGCCGGCGCTTTCAGGGAGGGAGGGCGGGAGTGACGGTTGAATGATGACAGTTACCCAAAACCACCCTCGACACATTTTTTCCCCCAGCAGGCATTGGGGGCTCTACCCAGCATTCCAATGGGCAGCGGCGACTGCGGGAACTGTGGGATAGCTGCCCACAGTGCACCGCTTCCAAAGTCGACGCTGGCCCCGTTAGTGTGGACTCACAAAGTTGAATTAGTGTCCTTAGTGTGGATACACAAATTCGACTTCGTAAGGTCGATTCCACAAATTCGACTTAAGTTGATTCGAAATAGTCTTGTAGTGTAGACATACCCTTAGAAGGGTCCATGCAGGTCCCCACATCTGTACCCTAAAGTTTAGAGTGGGGGAGGAAACATTGACACATCCTTCACCCAATGAAAGAGGTAGATTCTCAAAACAGCATAAACAATCACAGCAAAACTTCAGAATCACCTGCAGACTTGGAAGAACCCATAAAAGAACCTGAACAACCAAACATGTGCATGGCAAGTGCTGTGAAGGTTTCTGTTTGGGTTTCCTTTTGTGGGATTTACAATGAGTGTGTTTACGACTTTTCGCTCCCAGTGTCAAATGACAAGAAAAGAAGGATGCCGTGTCTTGCTCAAGACATCAGAGGCTGCTCTGATGTAAAAGATCTGCAGTGGATTCAGATTTCTGATTCAAAAGAAGCTTTTAAACTTCTGCAGCTCGGGCTGAAGCAGCAGAGTATTGCTTGCACAAACGGAATCCTTACACCAGTCGAAGTCGCAGCATATTCACTATTCAAATGTTAAAGACTGAAGATTCAAAGCACCTGATGTAACACCAGTCAGTGACTTGGCGCTCTGTGATCTTGCTGGCTCAGAAAGACATACCAAGACACGCAATGAAGGTGATTGAAAGAGAGTGGAAATATTAACACTTCTCTACTGATTCTAGCTAAATGCATCAGTGCACTCAAGAACAGTCAACAGTCAGAGCTGCAGCTGCACATACCGTTCTGGGAAACTCACTTCCTTCAAGGCCATTTCAGTGGAAAAGAGAAGCTATATACGATGGTAAACATGAGCCAGTGTGCTGCTGCATATGACAAAGCGCTCAGTGCTCCCCAAGAGGAGCCATTTGTCCAGAAGTCTGCAAGAGATGTGGCTCTCATAATAATGCTGACACTAAAATGCAGGTGGGAAGAAAAAGAGCCCCTGTACTTTGGGACAGGACCTGGGAGATGTGATAGAAGATGATGATCATTTAACTGTGGATAACGACACATACGAAGAGCATGATATGGCAAAAGAGATGTCAAGTGAGGAGGAGGAAATGAAAGTAATTATTGGAAAAGAAGAATATCTGAGACTACTGACTATAAGAGAAGACTTGAGACGCAAGCTGCTCAACGAGAGAAAAGATAAGTTACTCCTGGAATTAAAAATTTGCAATGCCTTTCTCATGATCCAGAGTTGCTGGAAGAAGCTTCCGAACAACGCTTGGAAATCTACCAGGATTTGGTAAAAGAATGTGCCAAAAACCTGGATAAAGAACAGGAGATAAAGAATTCCCACTGTAGTGAAAGAGCTGGAATGTTGGAAGCAAGCAATAATGTAGCTCCTGAAAACTGTATTGCTCTTGAGGGCATTATTAATTCTCTGCCAGATGATGTTGTGACGAAGTGGGACTGGTCTTACTGGGGGCTGGGTACAGAAACTAAGTTCCAGCAGCACAAATGCCTGACAATCTGTCTCCCAGCAACTGATGGCTGGGCCCCTCCCTGCAAAGGTGCATCTCAAGGTGTGGGAGACAAAGGGGTCAGGTGACCTCCTGGCCCGGGAAGGAAGCGGAGGAGAGGGGAGGGGCCGGAGGGTGTTGGGCAGACTGTTGTTGGCTGGGGAAACAGGGGAGCAGGGAGGAAGGGCTCTGATCCCCGAGGGGGGCTGTAAGGCCCCCAAAATGGACCTAATTGGGGGGATCCTGTTGTCTGTGCCTGCAAAACCTGTGCTGGACTGTGCTCCTGTCGTCTAAATAAACCTTCTGCTTTACTGGCTGGCTGAGAATCCTGATGAATCGGCAGGGAGTCCAGGGGTGCAGGACCTGATCCCCCTACACTCCGTGACAACTGGTGGCAGAGGTGGGATCGACTGCACCCCGTGGACGGCGCTTCCTGCAGTAAGTGACTGGGGAGCAGTAAAACGAAGGGGCGATTAACCCCTGGGAGAGTGTGGCCAGAGAGCAGGACTTTGCAGTAACAGGGTCCCCCGGGGGATTGCAGCGAGCGATCCCAGGGGCAGAGGAGTCTGCTGCTCGACCCTGGCAGAGAGGGGGTGACCTCAAGGACTGGCACGCTAGGGGTCCCCCTGCAACCCGTGGGGAGCGGCGAGCACCCCGGCCTGCGAGTGGCCAGCAGGAAGATGTATGCCAAGCAGCGCAAGTGTGAGCTGGTGGAGCAGTGCAAGCAGAGGGGCCTGCGCAGTGGGAAGCTCACCAAGGCCCAGCTGATTGCCCGGCTGGAGGAGAGAGACCGCGTCAATGAACCGGTCCCGGTCTCTGAGGGAAGCAGCCCGGCAGATGCAGCACAGGCACCAGTGTCTGTCCCCACTGGGAGTGGTCAGCCGGCCGCTGAGGGCTCCTCGAGACCCCCCACCCCTAGGCCTAGGGGGAGGGGGAGGAGAAGCCCAGCTACCGAGGGCACCGTGACCCCCCCCCCGGCCAGCAGGGGATCGGCCCGGCGAAGCTCACCCCCCAGCCGGGGATCGTCCCGGCGACGCTCGGCCTCCGTGGAGCGCAGGCGGCTGGACTTGGAGAGAGAGATACAACTGAGAGAGCTGGAGGAGAAGCAGAAGCAACGCGAATACGAGGAGAGGGAGAAGGAGAAGCAACGCGAATACGAGGAGAGGGAGAAGGAGAAGCAACGCGAATACGAGGAGAGGGAGAAGCAGAAGCAACACGAATACGAGGAGAGGGAGAAGGAGAAGCAGCGCAGACATGAGCTGGCCATGGCCCAGCTGAACAACAGGGAGGCCCCGGCTGCGGGGAGTGAGGGGGGGCCCAAGCCTACAAAGAGCTTCGATAAGAACTTCCTGGCCCGGCGTAAGGAGGGGGAGGACATAGACACCTTCCTGACGGCCTTTGAGAATGCCTGCGAGCTGCACCAGGTTGACCCTGCAGACAGGATCCCGTTCCTCACCCCCTTACTGGACTCCACCGCCGTGGAGGTGTACAGCCGAATGAAGGGGGCGGAGGCGGGGGACTACAACCTGTTCAAAGAGGCCCTGCTCTGCGAGTTTGGGCTGACCCCGGAGATATACCGGAAGAGGTTCCGGAGTCAACATAAGACCCGGGAGGTCACATACCTACAACTGGTCAACCGGACGCAGGGGTACGCCCGCAAGTGGACAGCTGGGGCCCAAACTAGAGAGGACCTGCTTGACCTATTCATATTGGAGCACCTGTATGAGCAGTGCCCGTCTGACCTGAGGCTGTGGTTGATGGACCAGAAGCCGGAGAACCCGCAGCATGCAGGCCGACTGGCCGACGAGTTTGTGGACCATCGGGCAGGGGATAGCAGGGAGGCGTCTCGAAGGAGCAGGTCTGCCTCAACGCAGAGAGAGAGTCACCATGGGACCTCCCAGAAGGAGCCGAGGGAGGGCCCCCACCAAAGGGAAACATCTGGCATCAGGTCCAGTCGTCCCACTCGAGGGGACCCACGAGACATGGGTTGCTATCAGTGTGGCCAACAAGGCCCCAAGCTCCGGGACAAACTGAGCAGACCAACCCCCCACCGGGTCAACTTGGTAGAGACCCAGCCGGAGGAGGGGCAGCGTTCGCAGGAAAGGGGGGCTGGCCGCGTACCACCTGCGAAGGAGGGAGGGGGGCCCCGGGTCGGCCCCTCCAAGGGGCTGGATGCTCCCCGCCCTGAGTTTTGGGTTTACAGGGTGGGCACAGGGCTGCCCCTCCGGAGTGAGTGCCTTGTTCCCCTGGAGGTAGACGGGAGGGAGGCCACTGGGTACTGGGACACGGGCACAGAGGTGACGCTGGCCCGGCCCGAGGTGGTGGACCCAGATCAGATGGTGCCCAACACCTACCTGACCCTGAGGGGTGTGATCGGAACCCCATTCAGGGTGCCTGTGGCGAGGGTACACCTAAAGTGGGGGGACAAGGAGGGCCCCAAGGACGTGGGGGTGCACCCACATTTGCCCACGGAGGTGTTAATGGGGGGGGATCTCGAGGACTGGCCCAGTAACACCCGGGGTGCCCTGGCCGTGAACCATAGTCAGAGTCGGCGCAGGGCTCTGCACCCTGACACCGGGGAAGGCACTCTTCCCGGGGCACCGGACCCTGACCTGGTGGGGAGGAAACGCCCAGGGACAGGGCTCAGAGAGGCTGTGGCCCCAGACCCAGCCGGTGAGAGAGAGCAGATCCCCGCCCCTGCCCCAGCGGCTGAGTAGCAGGCCGCGGTGCGGGAAGACCCCTCCTTGTGGAGGATAGGGACCTGGCCAGCCTCGGGGGGGGACAGACCATGGGACGAGGTGGCCGGAAAAGGTTCCTGTGGGAGAAGGGGTTCCTGTACCGAGAATGGGCTCCCCCAGGGAAGATGGAGTCAGGGGGGATCAGGAGGCAGCTGGTGGTACCCCAGGAGTATCGCCACCAGCTGCTGTGCCAGGCCCATGACATTCCCCCCTCAGGGCACCCGGGAGCCTGGCGTACCCAGCAGAGGCTGCTACAGAACTATTACTGGCCTGGGGTCTTTGCCCATGTCCGGCAGCACTGCCGCTCCTGTGACGTCTGCCAGAGGGGGAGGAAGGCCCGGGACAGGGGGGAGATGGCTGTAAGACCCTCGCCCCGCCCCGAGGAGCCTGTCCAGAGGGGGGCCAGGGTCAAGAGGGGGGCTCTGAACCGAGAGAGCCCGAATCACAGCCCCCCAGACTGGAACGTGGGGAGAAGGCCCCGGGCCGCGTGCACCCCAGGGGTATTGGGGTGGGGAAAGGGCGCGGGCGGCATAAGGCTTCCCCCCTGGGGGCAGGAAACTGGAATGGCCTGGGGTAACTCTTCCCCCAGAACGGGGGGGACCCTGGGTGGGTTCGAACTTCCCCAGGTCACTGGCTGGAGTGACCCCGCTCAGTTCGGTCTCGAAGGGCGGAGAGGTGTGACGAAGTGGAACTGGTCTTACTGGGGGCTGGGTACAGAAACTAAGTTCCAGCAGCACAAATGCCTGACACTCTGTCTCCTAGCAACTGATGGCCGGGCCCTGCCTGCAAAGGTGCATCTCAAGGTGTGGGAGACAAAGGGGTCAGGTGACCTCCTGGCCCGGGAAGGAAGCGGAGGAGAGAGGAGGGGCCGGAGGGGGTGGGGCAGACTGTTGTTGGCTGGGGAAACAGGGGAGCAGGGAGGAAGGGCTCTGATCCCCGAGGGGGGCTGTAAGGCCCCCAAAATGGACCTAACCGGGGGGATCCTGTTGTCTGTGCCTGCAAAACCTATGTTGGACTGTGCTTCTGTCGTCTAAATAAACCTTCTGCTTTACTGGCTGGCTGAGAATCCTGATGAATCGGCAGGGAGTCCGGGGGTGCAGGACCTGATCCCCCTACACTCCGTGACAGATGTCACTGATAGTAAGAAGCAGGCAGGAGGAGCTCACAGGATCCCTAGAAGACCCACAGGAAGCTATTGCTTGGCTTGAACAAAAACTGGGGAAAGTTACTGTTGAGCTAACTAAACCCAAAGAAGAGCTGACACAGGGAACTGAAGAGCTTGAAATGCAAGTGATTAAGTGAATCTGCTCGACAGAAGAAGCTACTGAGAAAATGACGACACGGAATAAACAGATTCAAGAGCTAATGCACATTGTGGAGCAACAAGAAGATGTTATAAGTAGACTACAGGACTTAATATTCCATTTAGAAACTACAGTAAAAACTATGACAACCCTGGAACTACTAGTGAAAGACAAATGGCAGAGGAGACCAGCAATGGGACAGTAGAAGGCACTCAGTCCAGTGAAAGTGTGAAATATGTGTTGGATGTAGGAAGAAAACGCTGGTTTGAAAGTAAGCCTACCCACAAGGAAGAGACACCTACAAAGAAAGGTCCCGTTTCTACCACAGCCGAACAGGGAGCCTTCCGAAAGAATCTCATTCCAGTGCCAGAACCAGAGCAAAACCTCCCAATTCGTAAACTTTATCGTCTGAGGAGAAGAAAGTCAGCAACATGAAGCCAGCAACTACGTGGAAGTAACTGCTTATTTCCATTGTCTTGTGTGTTGCCTCTAAATTCTTAAAATAAAATAAAATAAAAGAACTGCTTTTAGAAAAAACAATCTCCCCGGTGGGTGGAGACACTGATCATTGTCACTGCAGGAGGAACGATAGAGTGGGATGCCCAGAGGAATGAATGGCTTGAGGACAATGTCCTGAAGGGACCCCTACCCTTGCAGAGTTTTCTAGCTCTGACACATTTCCACACAGGGTGGTTTCGCCCACAGAAATAAAAACCTGCACCTCTTCCATGTCATTTTGGACCAATGGAAAAAACCAGGTACAATTCAAATGACTTTTAAAATTGCCTCTGAAACTGAGTTAACAAAATAAAGGAACAACCAGAACATGTACTTCACAAGTAATAAACAATAAATGGAGTTCTTTGCAAAGAAATGGTACGTTTTCTTACTGGAAAAGCCACCAGCTGTCTGGAAAGGAAGAGTAGCTTGGATTACTTACCTCAGTGACATTAAATCCCCAAACAGAGACTTGTTGGGCCTGTGATGCTGATGACTGGGGCTTGCTCACCCGTGGCTCCCCCTCTCCACACTGTGGAGGCACCAGGCAGGTCTGAGCCTGCAAGCAGGCGCCTGCCTCGGGTGCAGCTCCCACTGGCCACGGGGTCCAATGGGCTGGAGGGAGGGGGAAGGCAAAGGGGGAGAGTGTAGGGAGCAGGGAGGAGAGGAGCTGCCTCTGGAGGCACAAAGGGGGGGCTCTCTGGAGAGGGGTGACAGGGCACAGGGGCCGGTGGAGGTTTCTCGGGGGGCAGAGGGTTGTGTGGGTCTCTGTGGGGGTGGGAGTGATGGATGGAGCCAGCTGCAGCCCATGTCTGCTCTGTGGGGAGGGGTGTTGCTATGGTCCCCTCCAGGAAGCCCCCTCTGTACGGTGTATTTAATGCCAGCCCCAGGGTGCCCATCGCTGCTCCCCCACATGTGTCTTCCCCCCCTTCCCCCGGCTGTGTCTGTGTCTGTGACAGACTCCTGCTGTTCGCTCTGCCTGGGGCTCAGCCGCTGCCTGCAGCTCCCTGCCCCGCCCTGCACATGGAATTAGAGCAGCTGGAGATCGATGCGCGAGACACGGCAGAGCGAAGAACCACACAAGCAGAGATGCCGGAGAAGAGGCCACGCCCCAGAGCGCCCTGGAACTGAGACCGATAGAGGCTGATAAGGAAACCGAGGCCCAGAAGCTCGCCGTGGAGGAGAAGGAAGGAGAGAGGAAGCATGAACTGGACTTGATAGAGAGATGGAACCAGCAACCCCCACACACCCCAGGGCGGTCCCACCACTCCAAAAATCCACCAGTGGAAGCGGTTGTGTCCTGCCTACAGCGACAGGGTCGTGGCTGAATATTTCATCACCTCTGAGCGGCTGTGTGAGCTCCATGCCATCCCTGAAGCTCAAACGATGCCCACGTTGGTTGCGAAGGTGTCTGGGAGACCTCTGGACAGATTCAATAAGATGGTTATTGGTGATGCTGCAGGTTCTGGTGAATTCAAGGGAATGGTTTTAAAACACTCTCACACTTGAAGCATCCAGAGTAGAATTCAGAAGCCTAAAGCGAGCGGCTGGAGTGAGCAATGTGGCCTGCGGCAGCAGCTGAGAGATGTGATGGAGAAGGGGGTACGGGGGGGAGGGTTACAAGCTCTGCAGAAATGGGTGATCCTGTCGCTCTGGGGCATTTCCTGAGTGTGATGATGATGATGTAAAACAGTGTTTGTGGGATAAAAAGGTGAAAACTCGCTGCACTGGTGGCTCCAGCGGATCAGTTTGAACAACCCCAAGCGTCTGTTAGGAATAACTCACAGGCGGAGGGGCTATGTTTGGGAACTTCATGTGAAAATCAGAAGGGGGGGAGGAAGCTGTGCATATTCCTCTCCACACTGCGGGAGGGGGGGCAGATTTCACGAGCTGGCGCTGCACCGATCTCTGTGCAGCGCCGGACGGTGTAATTCTGGGTTTGCCCTCTAGAGGGGGGTGCACCTGAGTACGGGGCAGGTCCCTAGCTGGGCCTTCCCCTGCCGCGCTGATCTCAGCCTGTGTGCGAAGCTGCAGCTGGGTGTGTCCCCACCTGGGTGTGCTGGTGACCCGCAGGCTGAAGCAGCGGGGCGGGGGGGGGTCTTGGCAGGCTGCAGAGCAGTGTGGGGTAAAGGGAACCCAGGCTGGTGAGTCAGGTGTGCTCAGTGGTGCCCCACTTCCAAGTGGCACCATGAGGGGGACCCATCTCAGGGGTCTCCCAGCACGAGCTAGTGAAGGGGTGTGAGGAACCGCTGGGTTGGGGGCTCAATGCCATGTTTCGGGGAGGGAGGGGGATCTGCCCTTCGTGTCACAGCGACCCCAGCCTGGGGGACGTCACCGCAGCCCCCAGCCAGGCCAGCGTCTCTCTGCAGCCACTCGCCCTGCGGGGTTCAGTCCTGGGGAGCCTGGCCCACGAGCCCTGCCCTGCTCCTGGGCTCCCGGCCATGGGACGAGCTCAGAGCGCTCCATGGACCATCCCTCAGCCCCAGAGCTCCCACTGTTAGGCCTGAATAAAGATGTAGCACAAAACCAGTTATGCCAACCTGACTGAAGTCAGGCTAACAGAGGTTTCTGGGTAATCCCAGAGTGGAAAAGTACTGAGAAGCAGCATTGTTTTACAGAGCCCTGGAAAACGTGAGATAAGCCTGAGATAAGCCAGGGATTGCATTTCTGGCATACCATTAGCTGTGCTAAGGACAGTGTTTGAAGAACTGATAAGAAACTCTAGCATCCCACGGTTCAGATTCTAACTCTCTGGTTGAATTATAGGTTTGTTTAAAACTCCCCTGTATTTCTAACTTTTGGGTGTTGTTAAGATATAATTAATAATCTAAAGTTGTAGACATAAAGTCTAGGCATGTGTGTATATTAAAAGTGTCTAGTTTTAAGTTGTTAAACAAAGGGGGGTGGGTTTTGCTCAAGTGAGTGATGTATGATGTAATAAAACTGTCTGTATAGGCTAATGCTAAGCTGTAAAGTGCTGCTGGTTCTCACTGGAGACGAGCTGCCCTTTGTTGATGCGTGCACTTGTCAATAAAGGGCTTTTGATCGGACCTTGCTGGTGTTGCCTGTCTCTCTGTGATCACACAACGAATTTCGCTGTCGGGGTTAAAGTCCCCAACACCACCACCGACCCAGCAGGAGACTGGCCACATTTCACACAAGGGGAAACTGAGGCAAAGGGTGTGTCACCACTTGCAGCAAGTCAGTGTCAGCAATGGGAACCCCAGAAGCCTGACCCCCAGTTCTCCCCCACTAGACCCCACTCCCGACCCAGAGCTGGGAGAGAACCCAGGAATCCTGGCTCCTTCCTTACCCCTCCTACCAAACTCCCTTAACTCCCAGTGTAACCCGGTGCCCTGGACAGACGGGGGCTGGGCTGGGATAACACAGGCTGCCGCGGGCATGGCCCAGACTGACCAGATTTTAAATCACGCTCAAACCCTCAGAAACGTCCCAAACCCATTTTATTGCTGTTGGCAAAACTGCAGAGCGATGGGGGGCGCAGGGCTGTGACACACACGGGGCACAGGGCGGGGGCTGTACAGGGACTGGGCCCGTCCCACACGGACCCCGCGCTGGGCGCTGGGCTCAGCAGGGCAGGACCCCGGGGGAGCCGCACACGGGTGCGATGGGGCCGTTAGCCGGGTGCTGGGGCTGCCCCACCCCCAGCCATGGGACCGATCCTGCCCCACAGGGACCCCATTGACCGGGAATGGCCGAATCTGGCCCAAAGCCTTCTGGGTAATGGCTGGAGGGGCGTTACCTGGGGTGACTGACAGCAGCCTCTGGCCAATAGGGGCTGGGCTAGGGGCCCAATCCAGCGCCCACTAGAGTCGAGAGAAACCTTCCCCATGACGGCAGTGGGGTTTGGATCAGCCCTGTGGGTCCTGCTGCCCCTGAGGGGCAACCCCCATTCCCAGCCCCATGGGGCAGCAGCCCCCTCCTGGGATAGGCGCCCCCCCAAGCCCAGCAGGGGGTGAGGGAGGGAAGTCCGATGGGCCGGCTCCCCGGTGAGTCTCTAGCCCAGGGTGGCTCCGGAGCCACATGCGGCTCTTCAGAAGTTAATATGAGGCTCCTTGTATAGACACCGACTCTGGGGCTGGAGCTACAGGTGCCACCTTTCCAGTGTGTCGGGGGTGCTCACTGCTCAACCCCTGGCTCTGCCACCGGCCCTGCCCCCACTCCACCCCTTCCCACCCCCTCCCCTGAGCCTACCGTGCTCTCGCTCCTCCCCCACAGAGCCACCGCCACAAACAGCTGAGCGGGAGGTCCAGGGAGGGAGGGGGAGGCGCTGATGGGTGGGAGACGCTGGGAGCGGGGCAGAGGGAGAGCAGATGGGGGGGCTGCTGACGTGTTACTGTGGCTCTTTGGCAATGTCCATTGGTAAATTCTGGCTCCTTCTCAGGCTCAGGTTGGCCCCCCCTGAACTAGCGGGTTGGGGGTTATGGGGCTGGGGGGTCCTGCCCGGGTACAGCAGCTCGCACAAACGGGCACGGAGCAGGGACGCTGGGGGCAGCGAGGGGGGGTGCGCAAGTGGGTCCCACAAAGGCACCAGGCAGATTCGGGGGCCCGGGCTCCTCCCTGCATTTATCTGAAAGGCAAAGACAGTCAGTTACCAGAAGCCCTGGGCCCCAATGTGAGACTGGCAGGGATTGGGGCCACTCCCCAGCATCCCAAGGAGACTCCCATTCAAAAAGGGGAGGTGGCTGGGGGGGCACAGAGGGTGGGGGGGTTTCCCAGGGGGTGCTGGGTGGGGGAGGGGCTGTGGCTGGCTGGGGGGGCACAGGGATTGGGGGGGTCTCCCCAGTGGGTGCTGGGTGGGCCCAGGGGCTGCGGGTGCAGCGGGTGCCTCCCCAGGCAGCGGCTACTCACAAGGGGCCCCGCGGGTTGCGGGTGGCGTTCATCTTCATCCCCTTGATGATGAGGATGGTGCCCGCGATGATGCCGACGATGCCCACGGCCAGGCCCAGGGCGCACACCAGGGTCTCTGTGGTCTCGGGGACGGGGGTGGGCACCTGGGCTTCTGGAGAGAGGGGGACAGGCCAATGGAGTGAGGGGGGCTGTTCCTGCCCCTCCCTCCCAGACTTGGGATAGAACCCAGGAGTCCTGGCTCCCAGCCCCCCTGCTCTAACCACCAGCCCCCACTCCCCTCCCAGAGCCGGGGAGAGAACCCAGGAGTCCTGGCTCCCAGCCCTGTGCCCAGCAGGGTCCCCGGGCGCCCCGGCCTCACCCCAGTGCTTCGTGAAGGGCTCGGCCAGCCCCCAGTGCTCCACCCGGCAGTCGTAGAAGTCGCCCTGGCTGGGGAGGAAGGGCAGGTAGGAGAACTTGCGGAAGGAGTTGTCCTGGCGGGGGTAGAAGTCGGTCTCGGAGACGCCCTCGGTCACCTCCTGCCCGTTCTTCAGCCACGTGACGCTGAGCACCGGTGGGGAGAACTTGTCCACGAAGCAGATCAGGACGTTGGGCTCCCCCAGCTCCACGGGGTCTTCGGGGAACACGGTCACCTCAGGGGGCACTGGGGAGACAGGGATCAGTGGGTCCCATTCCCTGCCCCCTGAGCCAGCCAGTCCCTGCCCTGGGGGCTGGATCAGAGCCAGCGCCCCCTAGAGGGGACAGGCCTCTGCCCCATTTCCCACCCCCCCCTGAGCCAGCCAGTCCCTGCCCTGGAGCCAGATCGGAGCCAGCGCCCCCTAGAGGGGAAAGGCCCCATGTCTCATTCCCCACCCCCTGAGCCAGCCAGTACCTGGTGCTCAGGCTCCAGCTCAGGGTCTCTCCCCAGGACTGTGGGGGTGTCACCGGGGCCGTCCCAGCTCCCTGCCCTGACGGCTCACGGGGCACAAGGGGCAGGGGAGAGAATCCCTCAGGGGCAGGGCCTGGCGCTGGGCAGGGGCCACAAACAGCCCTCGGCAAAGGAGCTGCCCTGGGCCCCCAGCCTGGAGGGTGAGAACTGCCCAGGCCCCCTGCCCTGCAGAGCCCTGGCCTGGCTGACTGGCCCCCGGAGCCCTGCAGGGGCTGAGAGAGGAGCTGGGACATTACGAGTGTAATATAACATCTCATTGACAAGTGACAGGGCCAGAAAGAGTTAATTACCTCCCAGACTGACCTGACCCAGGGCCGAACTTTAGAGCCTGGTTAGGAAGATCTGGAAATGAACTGAGCTGTGAAATGCAAGTCTGCTTTGGTAGAGATCTCAAGGGGAGATGTTTGCTATGGACTTGTGATGTCAGCAAACAAGTCTTGTCCAGGGTGGAAGGACCCCGCCGGCGAATTACCGCCGCAGCGGGACCCGCCGCCGAAGTGCAGCTGGATCTTCGGCGGTAATTCGGCAGCGAGGAATCCTCTGGGCGGCCCTGATACAGACCCTGGACTTCAGAAAAGCAGACTGACTCCTTCAGGGAACTGGGGGGCAGGATCCGCTGGGAGAATAACATGAGGGGGAAAGGAGTCCAGGAGAGCTGGCTGTATTTTAAAGAATCCTTATTGAGGTTCCAGGAACAAACCATCCCGATGTGCAGAAAGAATAGCAAATATGGCAGGCGACCCGCCTGGCTTAACAGAGAAATCTTCAGTGAGCTTAAACACAAAAAGGAAGCTTACAAGAAGTGGAAATTTGGACAGATGACTAGGGAGGAGTATAAACATATTGCTGGACCATGCAGGGGTGTAATCAGGAAGGCCAAGGCACAATTGGAGTTGCAGCTAGCAAGGGATATGAAGGGTAACAAGAAGGGTTTCTATAGTGTGGCAGAGCTCTGACCTTGTCCCCGTGGGTCCCGCGTTTCTAGGTGGTCTATGCCAGCCTCAGTGGCTCACTGTGACCCTCCCCGTAGCCCTTTTCTCTCTGGGGCCAGGGTTACAGTCTGCTGAGCCCTTTTCATCATAGGCTGCAAGGAGGTTGGTGAGAGAACTCCCACACTCTCTGTTCAGCCTCCTGTCCTGACAGGGACCTGACTTCCCCTCCCAGGAGCTGTTCCTGTAGTGGTGGGTTGGGGGGAACCCGGGCCCACCCTCTACTCCGGGTTCCGGCCCAGGGACCCTAATGGTAACAGTTGTTGGCAGCCATCCTTTCACTGCCAGAGTTGCTACATTTCCCTGGGCCACTTCCCCACAGCTCTCCTGCTTCTCCATTCTTCACCC
This sequence comes from Mauremys reevesii, assembly GCF_016161935.1. Lineage (NCBI taxonomy): Eukaryota > Metazoa > Chordata > Testudines > Geoemydidae > Mauremys > Mauremys reevesii. The sequence goes on along the minus strand of NW_024100895.1, from coordinate 106,089 downwards.
TTACCTTAGGGCTCCTTTAACGATGGTTTGAGGGTGTCTTCAGTAACCAGCCCTTCAGCCGCACTTCCTCTCCTCTGGCTCCCTGACTCCCCTGCCTGACTGGAGTGAGCCCTTTTTATAGTACCAGCAGGGCCTTAATTAGAGTCAGGTGGTCACATTAGCTTAATGGCCTCACCTGACTTGTTACAGGTTAATTAGAGTCAGGTGTTCTCATTAGCCTGGAGCAGCCCCTGCTCTGGTCAGTCAGGGAACAGAAAACTGTTAATCCAGTGGCCAGTATATCTGCCTTCTGCTATTCTGCTTTTAATACGATCTCCCACAGTATTCTTGCCAGCAAGTTACAGAAGTCTGGGCTGGATGAATGGACGGTAAGGTGGATAGAAAGCTGGCTAGATCGTCGGGCTCAACGGGTAGTCATCAATGGCTCCATGTCTAGTTGGCAGCCGGTTTCAAGCGGAGTGCCCCAAGGGTCGGTCCTGGGGCCGGTTTTGTTCAATATCTTCACCCTGGACTGCACTCTCAGCAAGTTTGCAGATGACACTAAACTTGGAGGAGAGGTAGATATGCTGGACGGTAGGGATAGGATACAGTAACAGAGGGACCTAGACAAATTGGAGGATTGGGCCAAAAGAAACCTGATGAGGTTCAACAAGGACAAGTGCAGAGTCCTGCAATGAGGACGGAAGAATCCCATGCACTGCTACAGACTGGGGACCGAGTGGCTGGGCAGCAGTTCTGCAGAAAAGGACCTGGGGGTTACAGTGGACGAAAAGCTGGATATGAGTCAGCAGTGGCCCTTGTTGCCAAGAAGGCTAATGGCATTTTGGACTGCATTAGTAGGGGCATTGCCAGCAGATCGAGGGATGTGATTACTTCCCTCTAATCGACCTGGTGAGGCCTCATCTGCAGTACTGTGTCCAGTTTTGGGCCCCCCCCAATACAAAAGGGATGTGGACAAATTGGAGAGAGTCCAGCTTTGAGCAGGGGGTTGGATTCGATGACCTCCTGAGGTTGCTTCCAACCCTGATATTCTATGGAGGTGGGGGGAGGGCTCAGGCCCCTGGCGGGGAAGGTGGGGGGACAGGTCAGGCCCCTGGCGGGGAAGGTGCCCCCACACCCCTGTGCCGTACCGGTCTGGGCCCGCGTGCGATTGGACCTCTGGATCATGATCTCCATGTTCTTCTTCAGCACGGCCATGTTCCCCAGGGCGCCCTGCGCCTCGAAGCTGGTGAACGTGCCGAAGTCGGGCAGGCGCCAGACGGTCTCCTTCCTCTCCAGGTCCACGTGGAAGATCTCGTCCTGGTCGAACTCGAACATGAACTCCCCGGCCTCCCGCTGGGCCGGGTCCGTGCGCTGGTAGAAGGCCACCTGGGAGAGCATGTTCTCCGCTGCGGGGAGACGGGGGTCAGTACCGGCCCCCCGGGGGGGCTGCTCCTCACCCTGGGGGAGGGGATCTCAGTGCTTCCCCAGCAGTGCAGCCCCCAGCTCCTGGGCTGTGACATTTGCACTAGGGCTCCCCGGTGTCGGGGGAAGGCAGGTGCATGGAGCAGGGTGCCCCCCAGCACCGCGGTGAGGCCATGGGGCCAGCACTGACTGCCAGGGGAGAGTGCCCCTGCCCCTGCCCCTCCCCCCAGCACAGGCCCCCTACGGCTGCCCTGGTGCAAGGGCTGAGAGAGCAGAGACCCCCCTGCTGACCCCTGCTCAGATCCCTGGTTTCCAGTCACGTCTCCCAGCCGAGCAGTGACCAGAGCAAACCCAGCTCTGCTGGCAAGTGGGGACGTGACCCAGCCAAAGCGGCTCCTGGGGGGAGCTGGGGGCTGCAGCTGCAGGACATTTCATTCTCCCGTCTGTGTGTGGGGCTGGATCCGTGTCCCGGGGTCGCCAGGACCTGGTTCTCGAGGCGATTTCAGTCCCTGGCCCTCGACACTCACCCCCCAGGGCCGGTCACTGGGAGACCCGGGAACTCCCCAGCCAGAGACATTAAAGCTGCGCTGGGGGGGTCAGACACACTCTGGGATGGGGACGGGTCTGGCTCCGGGCTGAGGCTGGGACTCCCCAGGGCCCAAGGGAGTTGGGCACCTGCATCCTAGGGAGTCGTTCGCTGACCCCAGCTCGCCCGGCAGGATCTCACCGAGCGACTGCAAAGGAGGGAACCCGCCACCACTATTTGAGGAGAGAGTCGGCCCCACAGAGCCCTCCCCCCTCGCCCTGTGGGTCTGAGCCCTGGGGGGATGGGGGACAATGGGGCCAGGCCTGGGAGCGGGGCCAGGGGCTCCCTGCTCTGCACAGACGCACTCACTGCTCAGCAGGGTCTGGCCCTGGCGCGGCTCTTTGGGGAACGTTCCCCCACCCCCCCTGTGCCTGGCGCCCCCCTGGGGGGATCAGCCCCCGAGTCCCTGTGGGGAAGGGGGCTGCACCCCTAGGGCAGGGCTGTGTCGTACCCAAACCACAGCGACTTCCCCGCGATCCCTCTGCTGCCCCCGTGCCAGCCTCCCCTCCCCCACCCTGCCAGGGGGGTGAGACCCACCTCCCTCCACCCCATCCAGATCAGCCCCCCCTTCCTGCCCCGTCCACCCCATCCCCTGCCTGCTATTGGATGAGACCCTCCTCCCTGCAGCTCCCCCCAAATCTGGCTCACCCCATCAGCCCCCCCCCCTTGTCCCCTCTCTGGGGGGGAGCCGGGTGCTATGGGGGTGTCCCAGCCCCCACCCCCGCCCCACCCATACCTCTCACCGCCCCGGTGCCCGGCAGGGCCAGCAGGGTGAGCAGGGCCAGCTGGGCCATGGGGACGCCCCGTCCTGCGCCCATCTCCTCTCCCCGGCACTGGGCTGGGCGCGGGGCCGGCAGCACTAGGGGGCCGAGGGGGGCACATGTCACACCCAGGGGGGGCAAGGCTGGGGAGCAGTGCCCGGCATTGGCCAGGGGAGCCCGGCCCAGGGGCCCGCACCCAATGGCAGAAATCCCTGCACCGACCAGGCTGTTACCGGGCAGAGCAGCAGCGCCGAGCCTCCCCGAGAGGGGAGATGGAGAAATTCAGTGCTCCTGGCTCGCAGGATTGTGTCACGAGTCAGGATCATTCTTGTGTTTTCCTAAAGCCCCAGCTCCGGGAGTCATGTGGGTCTGGGAGGATCCCAGCCTCGTTCTTAGAGACAAAGGGAGTGTCCAGCCCTCGGGGCTGAGGGGAGAGCTTCAGAGTGGGACCCCTGGGCGCCCCAAGGGCTCAAGACACAGCTGGTATTTGTACATCGTTGCAGGATTTTTGGTGAGCCTGACTCATGAGGTTTTTTGGGGGGGGTCACACCATAGGTGTTGTTTGACTTCCAGATTTGGGAGCACAGCTCCAGTCAGGCCAACGGGGCCATGCATGGGGAGGGGGGGGGGAATTCTGTGCCTGTCCAATATTTGCAGTTGGGGGGGGACAATGGCCCCCCTGCTCCATCAAATTACACCCATGGATCATAGCTCTGACCCATACAGTGTGTGCTGGGGGAGGGGGTGTAACACCTCTGCCCCCCAGGTACCCTGATGGCTCGAAGAGCAGAAGGCAAATAAACAGAACCTCTGTGACGACGTGGGACTGTTCTTAATGTTTTCTCTGAGTGCTGTGTGGGTGCCTCAGTGTCCCCTTTGCATTTCTCGAGTGTCTAGGGGTGTGTGATTGTTGCAGAGCCCTAGAGGGCAGGTGTGATGGTGTCTGCACAGGGACTGACGGACACTCTGTCTCCTGGCCACTGCTGGCCTGGGCCCCTCCCCGGCAAGGGGCCAACGGAAGGGGTTGGGGACAGAGAGACCAGGTGCCTCCTGGCCCGGGAAAGGGACCAAGGCCGGAGGTGGGGCTGGAGGGTGAGTCAGTTTGGAGCTGGCTGGGGAGATGGGGGGAGGCCCAGCACCGGGGTCTGGGCTCCCCACCCCCCAAGATGGACCCGGCTGAGGGGTCCTGTTGTCTGTACCTGAAAGCTCTGCTGGGGGCTGCGTCCTGTCGGCTAATAAACCTTCTGTGTCCCTGGCTGCCTGAGAGTCGCGGTGAGTCGCAGGAAGTGGGGGGAGCAGGGCCCTGACCCCCCCACACTCCGTGACAACCTCACAGCTGGTATTGTTACATAAACCCAGGATTTTACAGCCAATCTCATAATTTTGGAGCATTTGGGGTTGGCAGTACTGCAAATTCCCACCCAGACGCCTGTTCCCGCAGACTGTGTGCACAGCGGGGCCCAGAGCAGTGCAGATGCAGCAGCACCGCCAGGGGGAGTTTGTCCCTGTCACGGAGTGTGGGGGAGTCAGGGCCCTGCACCCCCCACTTCCTGCGATTCACCGTGACTGTCATCCAGCCAGTAATACAGAAGATTTATTAGCCGACAGGAACACAGTCCCAAGCGGCGCTTGTAGGCACAACCAGGACCCCTCAATCAAGTCCTTCTGGGGGTTCAGGGAGCTTAGACCCCAGCTTGGCGTTCCCTGCGTTGCACCATCCAGCCCAAACTGAGGGTATGGCTACACTTACAACTTCAAAGCGGCGCCAGCATTGGGAGAGAGCTCTCCCAGCGCTGCAGGTCCTCCACCTCCCCGAGAGGATTGGGGTGTTTTTTCACACCCCTGAGCGAGACAGTTGCAGGGCTGTGAAGCGCCAGTGTAGCCAAGCCCCGAAACTAAAAAAGTTCCTCCAGCCGCTTTCTCCCCCCAGCTCCTCCTCCCTTTGTTCAGTCCCCCGGGCAGAAGGTGTCACTTCTCCCCACCCCCTCCTGGCTCAGGTTACAGCTCAGGGAGCTTCCTTCCCCTCCCCAGTGTAACTCCCCTGCAACATTCCCAGGTCAAATCCGCCCGCTCCCTGCTCCGGCACAGTCCCAGGTGTGGAGGTGGCGCTGAGGGCCAGAGAAGCCCCTTAGGGTGATCCATGGTGGGAACAGCTGGGAGGCCGAGCTGTGCCTGACCCATGGAGACTGAACCCCCCACTCTGGGGTGCCTGGGGGTGGCAGGTCTCAGGGCCTTGGAGGTGGGGGAGGAGGAAGCTCAGAACTTCTCCCAGTGGGGCCAGCCCCAAACCTTCCCCTGGGACTAAATGTACCCAGACAAACCAGCAACCTCCCCCACACACCCGGCCTGCCCCATCCGGCAGCAGGGGGTCAAGGCACCGGGGAAGGGGATGGAGGGTCCCAGGCCCGTTGCTGGGGGTCCTGCTCTGGTGGGGGCTGGTCCCTGGGCCGGCCCCGCTCTCCAGCTGCCCCGGGGCCATGGCAGGCGCTGGCGAGTCCTGCAGCCCGACCCCAGGCCCTGCTCTGCCCCCTGCGAGGGAGAAGTAGGGAACTGAGCCCTGCTGGGGCCGGCTCTGCCTGGCGACTGATGATGCTACCCAGCCCCGGTGCTGCCTGGCCCCTGGGCTGGGGAGGCCCAATCCCCAGGGCTGTGGGCAGCGTCCCGGGGCTGGTGCTGGGAGCTGGGCAGAGAAGGTCTCAGTCTGGGGGGACCCGATGAGTTTCCAGGTTTCTCCCTCCTGAGCAGCGATGGGGGCAGGTCGGATCCTGGGGGCCGGGGGCCGCTGGGCTGGGGCTCTGCTGGTGACACTGACGGTGCTGAGAACCCACCTGGCTCATTGCACGGAGCCCCCAGGTGAGCAGAGACCCCAGCGCCCCGGGGAGCCCCGTGCTGGGCAGCACTGGGTGTATGGGGGGGGAGGGGTCAAACCCCAGCGCTCCAGTCAGGGCCGGCTCCAGACCCCAGCGCGCCAAGCGCGCGCGTGGGGCGGCATTTTAAGGGGAGGGCGGCAGGCAGCTCCGGCGGACCTTCCGCAGTCATGACTGCGGCGGGTGCGCTGGTCCCGCGGCTCCTGTGGACCTCCCGCAGGCATGACTGCGGAAGCTCCACCGTAGGCGCGGGACCAGCGGTCCCTCTGCATGCACGTCTGCGGGAGGTCCCGCGGAGGCGTGGGACCGGCGCCCAGCAGCGCGAGCAGCGCGGCGCGCCACCCTGCTTGGGGCGGCGGAATCCGTAGAGCCGCCCCTGGCTCCAGGGAGCCCCGTTCTGGGCAGCGCTGGGTGTATCTGGGGGGTCGGACCCCAGCGCCCCGGGGAGCCCCGTCCTGGGCAACACTGGGTGTATCGGGGGGGGTCAGACCCCAGCGCCCCGGGGAGCCCTGTCCTGGGCAGCGCTGGGTGTATCCGGGGGGGTCAGACCCCAGCGCCCCGGGGAGCCCCGTCCTGGGCAACACTGGGTGTATCGGGGGGGGTCAGACCCCAGCGCCCCGGGGAGCCCCGTTCTGGGCAGCGCTGGGTGTATCTGGGGGGTCGGACCCCACACACCCTGCGGCTCATGTCCCAGGTGGGTGCTGGGTGTATCTGTGAGGTTCAGTTTGGATTGGACGACCCCACGTGCCCCAGGGATCCGCATGCTGGGCGGATGCTGGGTGTATCTAGGGGATCAGACCCCACATGCCCTGCGGAGCCGCATCTTGGTCACGAGTGTATTGGGGGAATCGGACCCTACTCACCCCTGGGTGCCCTGTGCCAGGCAGCCACCAGGCGTATCAGGGGAATTGGACCCCACGCACCCCGGGGAGTCCTGTCCTGGGCAGGCGCTGGGTATATCAGGGAGGATCAGCCCCATATGCTCTGGCGAGACCCCATCCATGCAGACAGCAGATGTATGGGGGGGAATTGGACCCCATGCACCCCGGGGAGTCCTGTCCTGGGCAGGTGCTGGGTGTCGGTCCCTGTCTTTCCTCCATGAGCTCCAGCTGCTCCTGTGGTGTTTGGGGGGATCCCAGGGTGGGCAGGGGAGGGGCCATGGGGACCAGGCCCCTCCCATGGGGGTGAGACACAATGCACAGAATTGTTCCCTTTTACACCCCCTGCCCTGGGGAACCTGGAGTGAACCCACATTAACAGGCTGCTCCAGAGCCAGACCCTGGGGCCTTCCCCTGCCCCACAGTGACCGGCCCCCAGGCCCCGTGTCAGGGCCCCTGGCCTGGCTCCCAGCTCCCCTGCACCTCCCCCATCTGTGCTGTGCCCCCCCCGTGACTCAGTGTCCCCGCACCGTGTGCCCCACCCTGCCCCCCATTTCTCTGCTGTGCCTCCTGCCCCTCCCCTCCCCCTGGGCTCCCCGCTGAGTTTGCCCCCGGCCCCCAAATTGCCCCTCCCCCCCGTCTCCCCATGTTTCTTTCATTTCCCCCCCCCCCCCCGCCTTCCTGCGGTTCCCGTCGGCGCCCAGTGGATCCAGGTTGGTGCCGGGGGTGTCCCGGGGCTCTGGTTGCCCCCCCCACCACCCGAACCCCGGGGCAGGGGGCGGGTCCCTGAGCCCAGCCCGTCTCCCCCCCCCCCAGCGCCTTTCCTGTACCAGACGAAGGACGAGTGTCACTTCACCAACGGCACCGAGCGGGTCCGGTATCTGTACCGGGACATCTACAATGGGCGGCAGGACGTGCACTTCGACAGCGACGTGGGGGTGCATGTGGCGGACACGGAGCTGGGGCAGCCGGACGCCGAGTATTGGAACAGCCAGCCCGAGATCCTGGCGGACAGGCGGGCTGCGGTGGACAAGTGCCGGCACAACTACTGGGTGAACAAACCTTTCACCATCGACCGGAGAGGTGAGTGCAGGGGGGTGGGGCCAGGACAGGTGCGGGAGGGTGAGTGCGGGAGATGGGCGGGGGGCCCTGCTGCTCCGGCGTCACGGGCAGGGGGCAGGGCACAGACAGCAGGGGTGGGGTCACGGTTAGGGGCAGGGCAGGGGCGGGGTCACCCAGCGGCAGGTGCGGGAGGGAACCAGCGTCTGGGACCGGCCAAGATCATGTCCCGGGTCTGGCTGCGGCGCCCCCTGTCTGCAGCGCGCAGAGCCCCAGGCCCGGGTCAGTCCCTGGGGGGTAGCTGACGCCTCCCCCTTCCCAGCCCCCCCCCACTCCTCTGAGGGGTTCAGCTCCCAGCGCCCCCCCCAGACAATCTGGGGCAGGCGGCAGCTGCTGCGGCTCCTAACCCCCTTCCTTGGCTCTGGGGGCCAGATGATGGGGCAGAACTTCCCACCCCCCAACCCCACCCCTCCCCCCTCAGGGTGCCCCCTGGCTGGGGGGTGGGAGCAGCCCCTGGGCTGAGACCCCGTCTGCCTGGGCCCCAAGGATCAGACAGTCCCTGGCTCTGTCCCCAGGGGGGTGACAGGACGTGACTCCCCTCGGGCCCTTTCTGCCGGAGCCTGCCCAGGGCAACGGGGGGCAGGAGAGAACCAGCCCCACCCCGGGGCAGTGAGAGGGGAACGGGATGGCCAGGGAATCGGACCCCACACACCACGGGGAGCCCTGTCTGTCCTGGACATGTACTGGGGAACGGGACCCACACATCCGGGGTGCCCTGCCCCAGGCAGCTGCCAGGTGTATCGGGGGGTTGGATGCCCTGTCCTGGAAAGGTGCCATGTGTATGGTTGGGGGGATTGGACACCACACACCCTGGGGAGCATCGCCTTAGGCAGGTGCTGGGCATATTGGGGGGGGATATTTCCCTGGGGGGGGCACCTGTTCTCTCTGAGCCCCCCTCCATCTCCAGACCCTTTCCCAGCCCCTCTCTCTGTCCCCAGTTCAGCCTAAGGTGAAAGTTTCCCCCACGAAATCGGGGTCCCAGCTCCACCCCGACCTGCTGGTTTGCTCCGTGACGGGGTTTTACCCCTCGGGGATCGAGATCAAGTGGCTGAAGAACGGGCAGGAGCAGACGGCCGGGGTGGTGTCCACGGAGCTGCTCCAGAACGGAGACTGGACCTTCCAGATCCTGGTGATGCTGGAGATGAGCCCCCGGCGCGGGGACGTCTACACCTGCCAGGTGGAGCACGTCAGCCTGCGGGGGCCCCTCGCCGTGCACTGGGGTAAGAGTGCTGGGTCACCCAGCCCCCACGAATACCAGCCCAAGGCAAGACTTCAAAGCGCTGTCTGCTGTGGCCTTTGATTCTGTTTCATGTTAATTATGTTCCTGTGGGTTCAGCTCTGGGCTACAGTCTCTAGTTCAACAACGTTAATGCTGTTTGTTCTGGATCTAGAGCCCGTAGGAACACATGGGACCATGTATCAGAGGGGGAGCCGTGTTAGTCTGGTTCTGTAAAAGCAGCAAAGAGTCCTGTGGCACCTTATAGACTAACAGACGTTTTGCAGCATGAGCTTTCGTGGGTGAATACCCACTTGCATCCGAAGAAGTGGGTATTCACCCACGAAAGCTCATGCTGCAAAACGTCTGTTATTCTATAAGGTGCCACAGGATTCTTTGCTGCTTTTACATGGGACCATAGCCACCTAACACGTACACAAGCGTCTGTCTGTCTTTTAGCAGCTTTATTAGGGTTACCAACAAAGTTATAAATGTCACAGCACATACAACCCCTAAAGATAAGTACCACGTACTAATTACACCTACACCTACACCTAGTACCACATACTAGTCACATCCTCCTAGAGATGGTTTTAGTCTGTTGCCCTCTCATGGATTGACCATCAATACACTGGAGCGGTTCCTGCTGGAGTTTTCCATAGGAAGCTCGATTTTCCTGCTCTGAGCACTTTAAAGTATTTATTGATAACTTTGATTTTATTTAAAACTTTAATTTCACTTCCTCATTTTTATACTCCATGTGCGGAGTTGAAATCCAGGGTGCTGCGTTAGTTGCTCCTGCAATGCATTGAGGTGGGGTGTGCTGACTGTTCAATATCCTGGAACTCATTTGCTGCTGTCATAGGTCTCACCCCCACTTAGAGCTGTTGGGTTCCAAAATGGGGACCTGCATTGACTCCCCTAAACTAAAATCCTAGTTTAGATCTGGTAAAAGCTGCCACCACCCAATAATGTACGTGTATTGGGACACAGTCCTTCCCCAAAATCCTTGGGGATCCCAAGAGCCCCAAATCCATGGAGTTCTTACACCTAGGAGAAATAAACCATTCCCCCCCTGCTTCCTCCCCGCTCCCTTTTCCTATGAGAGATACCGGGATCCAACTACAGAGGGATGCCGTCCTCCTCCCTCCTCCCCTTTCCCTGAGAATTTACCCAAGGAAAGATCAACCAAGTCCTTAACAGAAAAGATTTATTAAAGAATAAAAAGAAAGTAACTGTCTCTGTAGTACCAAGATAGAACAATACCCAGGGTCTAAACTTATCAATCTCTGGAGAGAATCCCCCCTCCTTTCTTTCTCAGTAAAAGCAATAACAGTACAGAATTAAAGAAATTCTATAGCAAAACACAGAATTGCAAATACAGAAATAAAAGTATAAGAATACTAGTTCCTTGCTAATACTCACTAGCTTGAATAGAAGAATTTATTGCAGAAACCTGGGAGGACTTGATTAAGATGTCTGGACTCCCTTAATTCCCAAGAGAGACTCTCTAAAAACAAAGAACAGAAAAAAAAACTTCCCTCCACAGGGATTTGAAATTATCTTGTCCCTGATTGGTCCTCTGGTCAGGTGTCCACAGGTACTGCTTGTTAACCCTTTACAGGTCGAAAAAAAACCTTAACCCTTAACTAACTGTTTATGACAGCTGCTGTCTTTCTTACATTTCAACGCTTGTGAGAATTTAGGTTCGGGGTAAAGTGCTGATCATGGCCACACTGGGAGCACTCTTCCAGAAGTGCTGAACTCATTATCTAAAGCTTATCGTTATATTCAAACCCGACAGGTGCCAATGGTAGAAAATCATTTTGCTTTGGGATTTACAGATTAATTAGATTAGGCATTTTGGAAACAACAGCTGTGACAGCTGGAGACACTTCATTTAATTTTTGATAATCAGTACATGCATCTGAAGACGTGGGGGGTTTTATGCACAAAAGCTTATGCCCAAATGAATCTGTTAGTCTTTAAGGTGCCACCGGACTCTTTGTTGTTTTGTGGCTACAGACTAACACGGCTACCCCCTGATAAAATGCCATGATCCATCTGGTTTTTGTACTGGCCAAACTGGAAAATTGCACATGGAAGTACACGCACGAATGGTTTCCTGTTGCAGCAGAGAGTCAATGCCTTTAGCAGTATAAGGTTTGGCCTGATTTGGAAAAGGGCACTGCTTTTATAGGGGGAATTTTCTTATAGACTCATAGACTCATAGACTTTAAGGTCAGAAGGGACCATTATGATCATCTAGTCTGACCTCCTGCACAATGCAGGGCACAGAATCTCACCCATCCACTTCTATAACAAACCCCTAGCCTATGTCTGAGTTATTGAAGTCCCCAAATTGTGGTTTGAAGACCTCAAGCTGCAGAGAATCCTCCAGCAAGTGACCCATGCCCCATGCTGCAGAGGAAGGCGAAAAACCTCCAGGGCCTCTGCCAGTCTGCCCTGGAGGAAAATTCCTTCCCGACCCCAAATATGGTGATCAGTTAAACCCTGAGCATGTGGGCAAGACTCACCAGCCAGCACCCAGGAAAGAATTCTCTGTAGTAACTCAGATCCCAACCCATCTAACATCCCATCACAGACCACTGGGCATACTTACCTGCTGATAATCAAAGATCAATTGCCAAATTAATTGCCAAAATTAGGCTATCCCATCATACCATCCCCTCCATAAATTTATCAAGCTTAGTCTTAAAGCCAGATGTGTCTTTTGCCCCCACTACTCCCCTTGGGAGGCTGTTCCAGAACTTCACTCCTCTAATGGTTAGAAACCTTCGTCTAATTTCAAGTCTAAACTTCCTAGTGTCCAGTTTATATCCATTTGTTCTTGTGTCCACATTGTTACTAAGCTTAAATAATTCCTCTTCCTCCCTAATATTAATCCCTCTGATATATTTATAAAGAGCAATCATATCCCCCTGTCACGGAGTGTGGGGGAGTCAGGCCCTGTACCCCCGGGCTCCCTGCCGATTCACCAGGACTCTCAGCCAGCCAGTAAAGCAGAAGGTTTATTTAGACGACAGGAACACAGTCCAGGACAGGTCTTGCAGGCACAGATAACTGGATCCCCCCGGTTAGGTCCATCTTGGGGCCTCACAGCCCCCCTCGGGGATCAGAGCCCTCTCTCCCTGCTTCCCCTCTTTCCCCAGCCAACTTCAGTCTCCCCAGCCCCCTCCGGCCCCTCCTCTCTCCTCCGCTTCTTTCCCGGGCCAGGAGGTCACCTGACCCCTTTGTCTCCAACACCTTTAGCCAGCACCTTTGCAGGGAGGGGCCCGGCCATCAGTTGCTAGGAGACAGAGTGTCAGGCATTTGCTGCATGGGCTTTTGCTGCTAGATACTTAGGATCTGTACCCAGTCCCCAGTACGAACAGTCCCACTTCGTCACACCCACCTCAACCTTCTTTTGGTTAGGCTGAACAAGCCAAGCTCTTTCAGTCTCCTTTCATAAGACAGGTTTTCCATTCCTCGGATCATCCTAGTAGCCCGTCTCTGAACCTGTTCCAGTTTGAATTCATCCTTCTTAAACATGGGAGACCACAACTGCACCCAGTATTCCAGATGAGGTCTCACCAGTGCCTTGTATAATGGTACTAACACCTCCTTATCTTTGCTGGAAATACCTCGCCTGATGCATCCTAAAACCGCATTAGCTTTTTTAACAGCCATATCACATTGGCGGCTCATAGTCATCCTGTGATCAACCAATACTCCGAGGTCCTTCTCCTCCTCTGTTACTTCCAACTGATGCGTCCCCAATTTATAACTAAAATTCTTGTTATTAATCCCTAAATGCATGACCTTGCACTTTTCACTATTAAATTTCATTCTATTACTATTACTCCAGTTTACAAGGTCATCCAGATCTTCCTGTATGATATCCCGGTCCTTCTCTGTGTTGCCGGCTCAAAGGGCCCGAGGCGGAGCAACAGCAGGGTTCGTTGCCCGGTGTGCGTCGCACTGATTGACACACCAGGGTGGAGAAGCAAAACCAGGTTTATTTGAGCCCAAATAAGGTGCCAGGGAGAAAAAGCATCTCAAATCCTGCACACCCGCGCGCAGGCGGGGTCCCAGCATTTATACCCCCCTTGTTTGTGTAAGCCTTTTGTTTGGTTTTCCCCCTCACCCCTCCCTTCCCAACAGCAGTTACTTTAAACATTACATTTCAGCGTGTTAGAAAAGTTCCCATTCGCATGCTTATCTTTGGCCTTCACAGCACAAACGCATACAGATTTTCCTCCCCCTTCTCCCCCTCCTCCCCGCCGCTTCTGCTGTTTTAAACTCCTGCATCTGCAAGCTGAGACAGCTGACAGTTACACATTTTGCTTGCTGTCTGTTAGCATCTTAGGCTGGCTAAAGTTCACAGCATGGAAGACCTCTGGTTCACTCAGGCCTGCAGTCACAACTTTGGTTTACTTAGGCCTAGTGACACCAACAATTCCCCCCTTTGAGAATACTCAACAAACTTTTGGCGAGTTTTCTCAAACTTTAAAGACAAAAAGCAATGAAGCAAGTTCTGCAGAAATATTTACAACTGTTCTTTTGAGCTTAGTCACCCCCAACCCAGGAATGAACGCATGGACAAAAGAGTGGAATGTTCATTTAACAACTAAGGGATTGGGGCACTGACTATAAATCAGGTAGGTATACCAAGTGGTTTAATTTCCCAGATGTCCCGGTGAATAATTCAGTCCCATATGCATCCTCCCCATGGACCCAGCAGGATTCGGTATGTGGGAGCCCAAACCCACCCTAACCGGTCCATATGCTTGGAAGGAGCACTGGGAATGTCCACACTTCCATCCAGAAAGTGTCCAAGTATGTCTCCATGACCACAGATCAGATGGTACTCCTGATGCGTCTGTAAGGGCAGTGGGCCAAGTCTGGTGCTCAAGATCACTCGAAATCGTGAATTTCTAAACATACTAGATCCCACTGCAATGCCTTCCCAGCCTCAGTGATATTCAATACCATCTCTGTCAGTAACTTCTGGGCCATAGAACTAAGGGTGGAAATGACATGTAACTCACCAACTCCAGCCTGTACTTAAGATAGCTGAGCTTCAAAAATAAGGCTAGTGGCCTTTTCTAGTTGGCCCAATTTCTTATCATATTCTTGGCTTTTAAGAATATTCCAAATGGCTGCTGTACTAGTGGCCCCTAGCCCACAGGGATTTGGTCAATTCTCTTTCTTTCCAGAGGAAATAACCCAGGCCCTCTGTTGTGCTAATCTAATGGCAGCCCCTTGTGAGCAGTCTGGGTATGTAGAAGTGATTTGAAAACCTGATAAGGGCAATGTCATTTAAAATCCAATTAGGGAGGGCAATACATGCCGAAGGATTTATCCAAAACACAGGGCACAGCCTGTAGAATAAACCCCAAAATCCAATCAATACCACATGCCCAAACATGGGTCCCACAAATTTCTTCCTGCCAGTGTATAAGTCTTCGTTTCTTCACCAGGGTCAGTTCTCAATGTCCTTTTAGTCAGGAATTCCTGGACTTTGGCAATGTCAGTGGAGTGAGTGTTTCTTCTTCTTTCCCGAAGCAGTCGTGGTTCAGCATCCTTGTCCTTTTTCCCTGCTGTCCAGAAGCACAGTAGAACTAGAAGAAAGAATAGGCTAATCATCAGTAGGAAAATTCTCCTGGGGTGGAGGGGTCTTTTTGCAGTGAGAATCCTGGGTCCAAGCAGTCAGTCTTTGGCACTGCACAGCGGTGTTGGTAGTCAGCAGGACTTGGAAAGGGCCTTTCCAGCGTGGAGCCAAGGCAGTCTTTCGTTGATGGATCTTTATGTAGACCCAGTCTCCTGGTTCCAACGAGTGGCAAGGTTGCACAGGATCCTTCGGTAGTGCTTCCTTCACCTGTGTATAAAAAGACTTAACACATTTCATTAGTGCCTGACAATACTTAAGCATTATGTCATCCATCAAATGAATGTCCATCTGAGCTAGGGTCAGTGGGGGTGCAGCTGGTAGTCGCATTGGGCATCCTGTCAAAATTTCATGAGGGCTGAGTCCAGTCTTTCGATTGGGAATGGCTCTTATACTCATCAGTGCCAAAGGAAGGGCATCTGGCCACTTTAAGTTTGTCTCAGCACAAATCTTGGCCAGTTTATTTTTAAAAAATCCCGTTCTGGCGTTCCACTGTCCCAACAGACTATGGGTGATGAGGGCAGTGAAGGTTGTGTTGGATCTGCAAAGCTGCACATAACTCCTTTACAATCTGTCCAGTAAAATCAGTTCCACGATTACTGTTGATACTCACAGGGATGCCAAAACGTGGTACAAAATCTTTAAGCAAAATTTCACAACAGTCCTGGCATCTGCTTTCCTGCAGGAAAAAGCTTTAACCCAATTGGTAAATACATCAACTAAAACTAGTACATATCCATAACCACAACATTTAGACATTTGAATAAAATCAATCTGAATATTTACAAAAGGTCCCCAAGGAGGGGGTGGGCTGCCCGGTGCACACCAATCTCGTTTAACTGCAGCAACCATCCCCCCCTTTCCTTGGTAGTCAGCCAAGTCTTAGCTGTGAGCGGTGTCCTTGACTGGGGCCAGCGCCTTATCCTTATGCTTGTTTTAACCTACAAAGGAAACTTTCACTCTTCACTCATACACCTTCTTCCATACCATGAACACATAAACATTGCTGTTATACAGTACATTAGTCTTATTAATCAATGTATGCCACATATACCCTTTCACAAAAATAACCTTATTACAGAGGTTTAAAACAAACCAGGACAAGCACACCCACTTTGAGAAGTTTACTTAATATAACCTCTAGTCCGATAGTTTCCCACAATCCCCAGCCCTTGCTTTTAAAGACTGTTGGTATGCAAATTTTAATAACAATTTTCACTTAAAAGATTTGGCCAATGTAGTTTCTTTCCCAAACACTTTGTATTCTAAGTTGAACAGAACCAGTATCTGCATTTCAATCCAACCCTTCCACTTGATTTTAAATCAGACCATCCCACAAAAATATTAAACACAACAATTCTGGCCACAAGACAAACACCACAAGACAGAACATAGAACACAAAACATAATTGTTACTCTGTCAGTAAATGCATAATATGTTGAATGCTGTTCAGCTGGCATTAGTTTTCTTTGATTATCTGAAAGACAAAAACAGATCTACCCCTTCTGGGCAGTCAATCATTACTTAAAATATACAAATACTCTTGTTGATTTTAGGCAAAACAGGAGAATTACCCCATATTTTCTTTGCCTGAATTTATTTACAAACATTTCAAAGACACCAAAAACTTTTCTCTTTAGCATTTTTACAAAGTTCAACTGCTGTTCCCTCCAGCAACTACAGAGTTAACTTTTCACCTTCCCTTAAAAATCACTTGCTTTTCCCTTTCAACAGCCACTTACCAATTCAAATCACCATTTCAAATATCCTCCTTAGTATTTGAAATTCTCATGCTTATACTCACTTACTTCTTCCATCCACTACACCCCCAGAAGTTTCCAACCTGTTCTCCAATCTCTCTGTCTGTTGCCTGCCCGCCTGGGCCCGATCCTGCTTTTCTCGCTGAACCGTCCCTTTCATAGGCACAAACTTGTTCCACTACCAGTTTAGCTAGGAGGGTGGACTTCTCAACTAGCCCCCACCCTTCTGGTCTTTTCCCTAAAACATTTTTACTTACAAGACTACCCGAGTCCTCCCTTGTAAGGCTTGCCACCTGGGCAAAAATACATGGCCATTGGGTAAAGGCCATTTACTTAACACACAATCCAAACCCCTTTAGGGGGTCTACCCAGAGACCCACCCATTTGTCTGCTGACACTGAAACAGAAAAGAAAATTACACAGAGAGCAGAGAAAATTACAGTCTAAGCCAGATTTTTCCTACTTCTATTACATTGTCCGGTACAGGGGGCGGGACAGAAGGATCTCAATACAACCTCAGAGCTTCATCGCACACATGGCTTCCACCCTGAGGAATTACGAACGAGAAGTTCAGTTCCGCCCACACACCTAACGCCCAAATGAACAGAGCAGAAAAACAACAGTAACCGGTTAAACAGAACAGAACCAGAACCAGATAGTGCACCAAAACCAGATAGTGTTTCCTTATTCTATTAGGGCTCACCTTTAATCATACAATCCTTATCATATAACACCAACAATACCAAATAAAGCAAACATAAAATAATAAGGGTAAAACAGATAGATGGTGTAAATTCTGCAGGGCTCCCCCATTATTAGTTGCTCACCAAACTGTGACAAATTTCTGTTACCAATTTATTCCTCATGTCAGGTGATCAGACTGACATTGCAGGAGGTTGGGAAGAAAACACACCATATAACCAAATTTTAAAGCTTCATTAAAAATAATAAAACAACAATGGAGAGTGTTGGGAACGCTCCCACATCACTCAGGAAAAATATAAATGCCCCAAGCCTTAAGCCACTTTAATACTCACACATGTCTAGACTGGCCACGTCTGTGTATAATGGTCAGAGAAGGGGGAATAGGTGGATGGGAGATTATCCTGTATACAGCTTGTCCAGAATTTCCAACATGCTTCTGCTCTTGGGAGGGCTGTTCTTTTACACCCTGGACTCTTCTGCGGCGTCTCTTTCAGAGATTCCAGTTCAGGTCAGCTGCCTGTCCGGCTTCAGGGTTGCAAAAACTGTTGGATCTCACTGAACCGTTAAGCTTTGCAAATGCAATCTCAGTTCTGTAACTTGTATTGCCTTTGGTTTGCCTCTGTCTCTATTTTTCCACAACCAGCTGGGGCTGAAAGCAGTTTTTCTTTGCACTTAGCATAGTCTGTGCTGGTTCTTGACCTTGAACACAAAGCAACTTTTCATCTCTGGGACAAGCTGAATTTCAAATTAACCCGTTCCTAGACAAATTGCTCACACTGTGTCAGAGGCTCTTCTTTGTGATTAAAAGCTCCTCTGAGATATATGATCTTATCTAGATTGAAGGTACCTTCTAATGGGCACTGTTTAGATGGATCTTCATGCATGTGAAGATTCCAATTCTTTAAATTCCTGCAGGTTTTAGGACCACAATGTACGTACATGTACTATGCTGGGGTACCCTTAGGGGGTGAGGTGGAATGTTTAGACTGTCCCTTACCCATTTTCCACTTACACACACAGAGAGGGTGCCCTGTCCGCGCTAGCGGCTCATAAACTAAGGATCTCTCCCTACAGGGCACTCACACAGGAGAGACTAACAGGGATGACCATGACTCTCCTACACCTCCCTTCAGCAAAGAGCGTCAGCTAGTCTCTGGGAGACGGCGCCGCTTACTCCGATTGCATCCAGTGAGATGATCAGACTGTCAGTAGCCCACACAGAAAGAAAGGGGGGGAGGGAAGATGGGTTCTCACATTCCTAGACCCAGGCAGCTTCCTCGCCGGACGATGCCAGGCCGAGTCAGCCCACCGTGGGTCGGATCTCCTAAAGATCCACTAGTTACCGGGCTTGCGTTAGAATACTCCTGATCATTAGCAATCACTTCACAGGGTAGTCTGGGCGTCTTCCGGTAACGGACACTCACACTGGTATACACACACACACACACACACACACACACACACACACACACCCCAAGGCCATTATTTCCTATTACCACGATGCATCTTATCTTGCTGCACAGTCAATAAGTTCAGATGGCATGAGCCCAACAGAGACAGACGTCCGCACGGACAGTTCTCCTCCCAGTGCAGCTCTGGGGCATATGATGGGGGATTTTTTACAAGAGCTCTCTGTACAAACAGCTTCAGAAGCTACCCATTCGCTGACAAAACAGAAGTAATTGAAGGATCATGTTGTAATTAAGTGATCCTTCTGGTGGCCACCTTTCCTGGTCCTCTAACTGATACTGAGGCCAGTCTACTGTACAAAATCTTTTCAGTTTACTTTTACTCATTGGATCCAAACCAAATACCTTCCAATTTGCTAGAATGCATTCTAGGGGCGTACACCTTGCCCTACTAACCTTACCCTCTCCTTGCCCCATACCATGGGCTTGCCCTTGACCCACTATAGGACGCTCTCTCGTCTAGTGGGAATTACAACGGCTGGGCGTCCCGAGCCTCAGGCAAAAGTCCACACCACTGGACTGTTCCTACCTTATCCACAGGACCGGTTCCTCACCGTCGCCCACAGCTGCTTCTCCACTATCTGAGCGCGTTGCACCGTTGTGTCCTCCAAGGTCGGCCTGACGCGTCTCTGCCGAGGCCCCCGGTAAAGGCACCGGTGCGCGCTAGGCGTCGGCTGTGACCATCGTCCACCGGCCATTGGAGGAGTCCGGGCAAGGCACAATTTTGCCTCGAGCCCACCCAGGGACGCCAAAACTGTTGCCGGCTCAAAGGGCCCGAGGCGGAGCAAGAGCAGGGGTTCGTTGCCCGGTGTGCGTCGCACTAATTAACACACCAGGGTGGAGAAGCAAAACCAGGTTTATTTGAGCCCAAATAAGGTGCCAGGGAGAAAAAGCATTCTCAAATCCTGCACACCCGCTCGCAGGCGGGATTCCAGCATTTATACCCCCCTTGTTTGTGTAAGCCTTTTGTTCGGTTTTCCCCCTCACCCCTCCCTTCCCAACAGCAGTTACTTTAAACATTACATTTCAGCGTGTTAGAAAAGTTCCCATTCGCATGCTTATCTTTGGCCTTCACAGCACAAACGCATACAGATTTTCCTCCCCCCTCTCCCCCTCCTCCCCGCCGCTTCTGCTGTTTTAAACTCCTGCATCTGCAAGCTGAGACAGCTGACAGTTACACATTTTGCTTGCAGTCTGTTAGCATCTTAGGCTGGCTAAAGTTCACAGCATGGAAGACCTCTGGTTCACTCAGGCCTGCAGTCACAACTTTGGTTTACTTAGGCCTAGTGACACCAACATCTGTGTTAGCAATACCTCCCAGCTTTGTGTCATCCGCAAACTTTATTAGCACATTCCCGATTTTTGTGCCAAGGTCAGTAATAAAAAGGTTAAATAAAATTGGTCCCAAAACTGATTCCTGAGGAACTCCACTAGTAACCTCCTTCCAGCCTGACAGTTCACCTTTCAGTACAACCCGTTGTAGTCTCCCCTTTAACCAGTTCCTTATCCACCTTTCAATTTTCATATTTATCCCCATCTTTTCCAATTTAACTAATAATTCCCCATGTGGAACCGTGTCAAATGCCTTACTGAAATCGAGGTAAATTAGATCCACTCCATTTCCTTTGTCTAAAAAATCTGTTACTTTCTCAAAGAAGGAGATCAGGTTGGTTTGGCACAATCTACCTTTTGTGAAACCATGTTGTATTTTTTCCCAATTACCATTGACCTCAATGTCCTTAATTACCCTCTCCTTCAAAAAATTTTCCAAGACCTTACATACTACAGATGTCAAACTAACAGGCCTATAGTTACTCAGATCACTTTTTTTTCCTTTCTTAAAAATAGGAACTATGTTAGCAACTCTCCAGTCGTATGGTACAACCCCTGAGTTTACCGATTCATTAAAAATTCTTGCTAATGGGCTTGCAATTTCATGTGCCAGTTCCTTTAATATCTTCTATAATTGTAACAGTTACATCCATATTTTTACATGTGTGCTTGTGTTTAGCAAAAGCATCAACCCTACTCACAATTTTTAGAGCACTTCTACGAGCCCAAATCTATTGACCTGGGCTGGGAGCGTCTGTTCTCTGTGTCTCACAGCACAAGGACAAGGGGACACTCAGTGGAATGGAAAGGGGCAAATTCACACCTGGTAAAAGGAAAGACGTTTCCCACACACTGTGTAATTAGCCTGTGGAACTCACTGCCACAGGGTGTCACTGAGCCCAAGAACTGAGCAAGGTTCACAAAGGGATTGGCCATTTTTGTGGCTCACAGGAGTATCCAGGGCTAGACTAGTTCATGCTGACAATGGGCAGGAATATCCAACCTTGCGCTGCAGGGACTGAGCCGAGCTCTGGTGATCCCAGACCAGGAGGAGCTCTGAGGTGGGGCAGATTCTCCCAAAGCTGCTCCTGCAGGCCCTGGCCCCTGGCTCTGCCCCGGCCAGTGCCGGTCACTGGCGCAGACGGGAGCCCGGCCCGGAGGCCCCTGGCTCTGCCCCGGCCGGCGCCGGTCACTGGAGCGGACAGGAGCCCGGCCCGGAGGCCCCTGGCTCTGCCCGGCCGGCGCCGGTCACTGGAGCGGACAGGAGCCCGGCCCGGAGGCCCTGGCTCTGCCCGGCCGGTGCCGGTCACTGGCGCAGACGGAGCCCACCCGGAGGCCCCTGGCTCTGCCCGGCCGGCGCCCGGTCACTGGAGCGGACAGGAGCCCGGCCCGGAGGCCCCTGGCTCTGACCAGGCCAGCGCCGGTCACTGGCGCAGACGGGACCCCACCCCGGAGGCCCCTGGCTCTGACCCGGCCGGCGCTGGTCACTGGCACAGACGGGAACCCGGCCCGGAGGCCCCTGGCTCTGACCCGGCCGGCGCCGGTCACTGGCACAGACGGGAGCCCGGCCTGGAGGCCCCTGGCTCTGCCCCGGCCGGCGCCGGTCACTGTAGCAGACGGGAGCCCGGCCCGGGGACCCCTGGCTCTGACCCGGCCCGTTCCATGTCCCTGTTTCAGAGGCGCAGTCTGACTCCGCCAGGAGCAAGATGCTGACGGGGGTCGGGGGCTTCGTGCTGGGGCTGATCTTCCTGGCGCCCGGACTCCTCATCTACCTGAAGAATAAGAAAGGTGAACGGCTCCGGGCGGGGGCGGGGCACCAGGGTGTCTCTGGGGGGATGTGGGGCTGGGGGGGCTCAGGGGAATCCGGGCCTGGCTGCAGGCTCCCCCCTCTCTCTCCCTCCAGCTGGAGCTGCTCAGAGCCTGGCAGGGGCCTCCCAGCTTCTCCTCTCCTGGGCCCGGGGCTGGGTCAGACCCTCCCCCCTCCTAGGGCAGGGGCAGAGCCGGGGCCATGGGGAGATCTCAGTGTGGGGCCCTGGGGCCAGGCTGGGAGCTCCCGCTCTCCCCTCCCCCGGCCGAGCCCCTAGGGTGGGACAGACCCAGACCCCTCGCAGTGCAGGGAGCTGCCCCTGCCCCGGGGCTCAGAGCGTTTCCGTCCCCTCCCCCGGGGCAGGGATCCTGGGACAGGGATTTACAGTAATAACGGGGGAGGGGGGAACCCCAGGTCTGGGGGCCGGAGGGGGCTGGGTTCCTAGTGGGGGGCGTTCCATGCCGTGGGGCAGGGGCTGGAGCTCTGACCCCCAGGAACCGGCTCCCCCTGCCCAGGGCTCTGACCATGTTTCTCTCTGTTTTTCAGGGCGCCCCGTTCCCCAACCTGCAGGTAATTTCAATCCCCCTCCCCCGTTACACCCGCCTCCCCCCACACTGAGCACAGGCTGCCTGGGGCACCCGTGGGGCGGCTGCTTCTGCCCCTCGGCCCGTGACACCCGCCCGGCTCAGCCCCTGGGCAGCTGGGCAATGGGGCGCTGGCCCCACGGAGGAGGAGGCTGCGGCTCCCTCGGTCCCCGTTCAGGCCGATCCCCGAGCTGCTCCCGGGGGCAGAGGGTCCTGGGTCCTGCCGAGCATCACCCAGCCCTGCGGCTGCCAGGCAGAGTCCCTGGGGTGCCCTGGGGCCTGGCAGAGAAAATCTCCTGTCCGTCCCACCAGCCCCACGGCCAGGGGCTGATTTCTCTCCCCTCTCCCTGCAGGGCTCCTGCGTTAGATCCTGGGCGTCGGATCCCCCGGCCGGCAGGAGTTTCCGTCCGTCTGTCCCAGCCCCTCGCCCAGCCCGGAGAATGCAGAACCTGGGCCGGTCCCTTCCTGTCCCCGTCTGCTCCCCGTGCTCTGCCCGGCTCCAGCCCGCACTGCCCCCCCGGGGACCCGTCCCTGCCCCTCAGTCCCTGCAGGGCCCGGGGCGACCCCTCCTGCGTTAACCCTTTCCCTGCCCCAGCCCAGCCCCACGTTCCCTCTCGCTGACCCTGCTGCCCTCGGGGAAGCTTTGGGGGACGCTGCTCCGCAGCCTGGGGTGAGCCGGACAGGGGCCGGCGCAGTTAGAACTGCTGCACCCTAATAAATCATCCCAGCCCCCACCGGCTCTGTGCTCACTGCTCCCCCGGGGCCGGGACAGGGCTGGGGCAACTGGGCTCTGGCTGGGGGGGAGGGGACGCAGGGCACAGACCAGCTGCCCTGGGGAGGGGACTCCCCAGACACACCATGGGGCCATTCAGCGGCTGGAGGGATCGGGGTTGTGCTGGGGAGGGGCCTGGGCAGGGCCGGGTCTGACTGGAGGGAGGGGGCAGGACCCCAGAGGGGGGCTCTGGGGGTGGGGTGACTCCTGGGGGGGGGCGGTGGGTTTCCAGTCCCAGTGCAGACCGGTTCCTTCCCCAGGGGTGGGGGCAGCAGGGAGGAGGCCGTGGGGAGCGGGAGGCCCAAGCCCCTTTCCCAGGGGAGAGGCAGCTGCAGGAGGGGAGCCCAGCAGCTCGGACGCCCCGGCCTGGGGGGCAGAGACAGGGCTGGGCTGGGGGGGAGCCCTGTCAGTGAGCTGGGCTATGGGGCAGGGGAGCAGCTCAGGGATGGGGCAGGGCAGTTATTATCCAGGGGTCCGAACCCCCCAGGGAGTCAAAGCCCCATCCCCCTGTTGCCGGCACAGAGGGCCGAGGACAGCAACAGTGGGGGTTCGTTGCCCGGTGTGCGCCGCACTAATTAACACACCAGGGTGGAGAAGCAAAACCAGGTTTATTTGAGCCCAAATAAGGTGCCAGGGAGACATAGCAATCTCAAATCCTGCACACTGATACAAACAGCTCTCTCTCTTTATACATGATTTCAGCTAAGCATTTCCATTCCCCCCCACACACTTCTCATTCCCCCTTTACCCCCCTTCTTGCCCCTCCCGTCTATTCCCATGTACCAAATACACTTTGCAATAGCAATTACACTAAACAGGTTAAATCATACTTGGCAAAAACCACTTTAGCTCGTTAGTACCTCTTCAGTGATCAGTTATCTGTACTTTCCCACCGTGGGGGCTACGTTCTCATGCATATAACTTTAATTACAGCATCTGCTTTCCGCCTATCTTATTTAGTATTGGCTACATCTAGTGTCAAGCAGCCTTGCAGCTGCCAGTAATTAGCACATAACACAAGAGGTTACAAAAGTTTAGTAAGGCTAACAAAAGCACTTTACATAAAGGTACTTTGGGTCACATAGGCCCAAAGCCATCCTCCTGAGTTACCTAGATTTATGCCTAGTGACACCAACAACTCCCCCCTTTGAGAATACTCAACAAACTTTTGGCTGAGTTTTCTCAAACTTTGAGGACAAAAAGCAATTAAGCTCTAGGGAGCTGGGGTTATTAATGAGGGGGTATTCAGTTCCACATTCATCCTCCCCATGGACCCAGCAGGATTCGGTATGTGGGAGCCCACACCCACCCTAACCGGTCCAAATGCTTGGAAGGAGCACTGTAAATGTCCACACTTCCATCCAGAAAGTGTCCAAGTATGTCTTCATGACCACAGATCAGATGGTTCCTGATGTGTCTGTAAGGGCAGTGGGTCAAGTCTGGTGCTCAAGATTACTCTGAATGGCCATCAGCTGGTCATTCAGGAAATCCTGAATTTCTAAACATCCTAGATCCCACTGCAATGCCTTCCCAGCCTCAGTGATATTTAATACCATCTCTGTCAGTAACTTCTGGGTTATAGAACTAAGGGTGGAAATGACATGTAACTCACCAACTCCAGCCTATACTTGGGTTAGCTGAACTTCAGAAATAAGGCTAGTGGCCCTTTCTAGTCGGCCCAATTTCTTATCATGTTCTTGGCCTTTAAGAATATTCCAAATGGCTGCTACACTGTTGGTCCCAGCCCACAGGGATCTGCCCAATTTCCTCTTTTTTCAGAGGAAATAACCCAGGCTCTTTGTTGTGCTAATCTAATGGCAGCCCCTTGTGAGCAATCTGGGTATGTAAAAGCGATCTGAAAACTGGATAAGGACAATGTTATTTAAAATCCAATTAGGGAGGGCAATACATACTGAAGGATTTATCCAAAACACAGGGCGCAGCCTGTAGAATAAACCCCAAAATCCAATTAATACCACATTCCCAAACATGAGTCCCACAAATTTCTTCCTGCCAGTGTGTAATTCTTTGTTTCTTCACCAGGGTCAGTCCTCAATGTCCTTTCTGGTCAGGAATTCCTGGACTTTGGCAATGTCAGTGAAATGAGTGTTTCTTTTCCTTTCCCGAAACAGTTGTAGTTCAGCATTCTACAAGGGAGATTACCAGGACATCACCCTGTAATGGTTTCGCTTTTTCTAGAAAAGTTCAAAGGCACAGTAAATTTGTCTGTGGACAAGGGAGAGGTTTAACCAGCACGTCACCTTGTCCTTTTTCCCTGCTGTCCAGAAGGCACAGTAAAACTAGAAAAAGGAATAGGAGGAGAATTCTTCTGATGTGGAGGGGTCTTTTTGCAGTGAGAATCCTGGGTCCAGGCAGTCAGTCTTTGGCACTTCACAGCGGTGTCGGTAGTTAGCAGGACTCAATAAGGGCCTTTCCAGCATGGAGGCAAAGCAGTCTTCCGCTGGTGGACTTTTACATTGATCCTGGTTCCAAGGAGTAGCAGGGCTGCTAGGGCCTTCGGATAGTGCTTCTTTACCTATGAGAAAAGAAACCTAACACATTGCATTAGTGTCTTTGCAGATTTTACAGCTGCTTGGGTATATTCAAGCCCCCCCCCCTTTTCTTGGTTGTTAGCCAAGTCTTAGCTGTGAGCAGTGTCCTTGAACGGAGTCAGTGTCTCATCTTGAAACTGAGCATGTTAGCTATTTTTTCCTCAGTTAACTCGTTCTTTTTCCTTTTCCCCTTTTTGGCTTCTTTTAACCTACAAAGGAAACTTTTACTTTTTACTCATACACCTTTTGTTAACAATGAACACGTACACATTGCTGTTATACAGTACATTAGTCTTATTAGTTAATGAATGCCACATATACCCTTTCACTAAATTAACCTTATTATAGAGCTTTGGAACAACAAGCCAGGATAAGCACACCCACTTTGAGTTTCTTCAATACAACCTCTAGTCCAATAGCTTCCCACCATCCCTAGCCCACTGGCTAGAAGTCTGAGGTAGCCAGAAGGATGCCATGCACAATATGGGGAGTGGGTTAACTCTTCATGTCCTTGCTTCCAAAGACTGTTAATATGCAAATTTTAATAACTTCAATTAAACAATCAATTTAAAAACTTTCAATTAACAGATTTGGCCAATAAAGTTTCTCTTTCTCTTAAGGAAATGTACTAGACTTTAGTATATCACATTTTTCCTGATGTATTTAAACACTTTGTATTCTAAGTTGAACAAAACAAGTATCTGCATTTCAATCCAACCCTTTCACTTGATTTTAAACCAGACCATCCCATGAAAATATTAAACACAACAATTCTGGCCATGAGACAAACACCACAAGACAGAACATAGAACACCAAACATAATTTTTACTGTGCCAGCAAATCATGGTACGTTGAATGCTGTTCAGCTGGCATTAGTTTTCTCTGATTATCTGAAAGACAAAAATAGAGGTCTACCCCTTCTGGGCAGTCAATCATTGCTTAAAATATACAAATACCCTTGTTGATTTCAGGCAAAACAGGGGAATTACCCCATTTTTTTTGTATGTGTTTTTACAAAGTTCAACTGCTGTTCCCTCTAGCAACTACAGAGTTAACTTTTCACTCTGCCTTAAATTACTTACTTGTTCCAGCCTGTTCTTCAATCTCTCTGTCTGTTGCCTGCCCACCTGGGCCCGATCCTTCTTTTCTTGCTGAACCGTCGCTTCCATGGGTACCAACTTATTCCACTACCAGTTTAGCTAGGAGGGTGGACTTCTGAACTAGCCTCCACCCTTCTGGTCTTTTCCCTAAAACATTTTTACTCACAAGACTATCCGAGTCCTCCCTTTTCTCCAACTACTTTATTGCCCAGTCCTGCTACAACTGGGGGTAGATCCACATGCCACCCTTCCCGGTCAACCAGGGTGGAGAGAGGAATGCTAAACCCCCCTCCAGTTCTCAGACTTACTGCGGCTGAGGGTGGGCACACCTTTAATTATACAATCCTCAACATATAACACCAACAGTACCAAACAAAGCAAACATAAAATAACAAGGGTAAAACAGATAGATGGTGTAAATTCTGCAGGGCTCCCCCATTCTCTATTGCTCACCAAACTGTGACAAATTTCTGTTACTAATCAATCCCTCATGTCAGGTGATCAAACTGACACTGCAGGACAGTGGGGGAACACACCATATAATCAAATTTTAAAGCTTCATTAAAAATAATAAAACAACAATGAAGGGTGTTGGGAATGCTCCCACATCACTCAGGAAAAACATGAATACTTCAACCCTTAAGCCACTTTAATACTTACACATATCCAAACTGGCCACGTCTGTATAACGTTCAGAGAAGGGGAATAGGTGGACAGGAGATTATCCTGTATACAGCTTGTCCAGAATTTCCAACATGCTTCCGCTCTTGGGAGGGCTGTTCTTTTACACCCTGGACTCTCCTGCGGCGTCTCTTTCAGAGATTCCAGTTCAGGTCAGCTGCCTGTCCGGCTTCGGGGTTGCAAAAACTGTTGGATCTCACTGAACCGTTAAGCTTTGCAAATGCAATCTCAGTTCTGTAACTTGTATTGCCTTTGGTTTGCCTCTGTCTCTATTTTTCCACAACCAGCTGGGGCTGAAAGCAGTTTTTCTTTGTACTTAGCATAGTCTGCGCTGATTCTTGACCTTGTACACAGAGCAGCTTTCCCTTTATCTCTGGGCTAAGCTGAATTTCAAATTAACCCATTCCTAGACAAATTGCTCACACTGTGTTAGAGGCTTTTCTTTGGTGATTAAAAGCTCCTCTGAGATATATGATCTTATCTAGATTGAAGGTACCTTCTAATGGACATTGTTTAGATATAAAAATTCCAATTCTCTAAATACCTGCAGGTTTTAGGACCACAATGTACGTACATGTAATATGCTGGGGTACCCTTAGGGGGTAAGGTGGAATGTTTAGACTGTCCCTTACCCATTTTTCACTTACACACACAGAGAGGGTGCCCTGTCCGCGCTAGCGGCTCATAAACTAAGGATCTCTCCCTACAGGGCACTCACACAGGAGAGACTAACAGGGATGACCACGACTCTCCTACACCTCCCTTCAGCAAAGAGCGTCGGCTAGTCTCTGGGAGACGGCGCCGCTTACTCTGATTGCGTCCAGTGAGATGATCAGACTGTCAGTAGCCCACACAGAAAGGAGAGGGGAGGGAAGATGGGTTCACACACTCCTAGACCCAGGAAGCTTCCTCGCCGGATGATGCCAGGCCGAGTCAGCCCACCGTGGGTCGGATCTCCTAAAGATCCACTAGTTACCGGGCTTGCGTTAGAGTACTCCTGGTCACGAGCTTTCGCTTCACAGGGTAGTCTGGGCGTCTTCCGGTAACAGCCACTCACACTGGTGTACACACACACACACACACACACACACACACACACACACACACACACACACACACACACACACACACACACACACACACACACACACACACACACACACACACACACACACACACACACCAAGGCCTTTATTTCCTATTACCACGATGCATCTTATCTTGCTGCACAGTCAATAAGTTCAGATTGCGTGAGCCCAACAGAGACAGACGTCCGCACGGACAGTTCTCCTCCCAGTGCAGCTCTGGGGCATATGATGGGGGATTTTTACAAGAGCTCTCTGTACAAACAGCTTCAGAAGCTACCCATTCGCTGACAAAACAGAAGTAATTGAAGGATCATGTTGTAATTAAGTGATCCTTCCGGTGGCCACCTTTTTTTGGCTCTCTAGCTGATACTGAGGCCAGTCTACTGTACAGAACCTTTTCAGTTTGCTTTTAGTCAATGGATCTGATTCAAACACTCTCCAATTCATCAGAATGCATTCTAGGGGCGTACACCGTGCCCTGCCTGTACCCTGTCCCTGCCCCATACCACGGGCTTGCCCTTGACCCACTATAGGACGCTCTCTCGTCTAGTGGGAATTACAACGGCTGGGCGTCCCGAGCCTCAGGCAAAAGTCCACACCACTGGACTGTTCCTACCTTATCCGCAGGACCGGTTCCTCACTGTCGCCCACAGCTGCTTCTCCACTATCTGAGTGCGTTGCACAGTTGTGTCCTCCAAGGTCGGCCTGACACGTCTCTGCCGAGGCCCCCAGTAAAGGCACCGGTGCGCGCTGGGCGTCGGCTGTGACCATCGTCCGCCGGCCATTGGAGGAGTCCGGGCAAGGCACAATTTTGCCTCGAGCCCACCCAGGGACGCCAAAACTGTTGCCGGCACAGAGGGCCGAGGACAGCAACAGTGGGGGTTCGTTGCTCAGTGTGCGCAGCACTAATTAACACACCAGGGTGGAGAAGCAAAACCAGGTTTATTTGAGCCCAAATAAGGTGCAAGGGAGACATAGCAATCTCAAATCCTGCACACTGATACAAACAGCTCTCTCTCTTTATACATGATTTCAGCTAAGCATTTCCATTCCCCCCACACTCCTCCCCCTTACCCCCCTTCTTCCCCCTCCCGTCTATTTTCTATAGCAAATACATCATGCAAGTAGCCATTAAATCATACTTGGCAAAAACCACTTTAGCTCGTTAGTAACTCTTCTGTGAACAGTTATCTGTACTTTCCCACCGTGGGGGCTACGTTCCCATGCATATAACTTTAATTACAGCATCTGCTTTCCGCCTATCTTATTTAGTATTGGCTACATCTAGTATCAAGCAGCCTTGCAGCTGCCAGTAATTAGCACATAACACAAAAGGTTACAAAAGTTTAGCAAGGCTAACAAAAGCACTTTACATAAAGGTACTTTGGGTCACATAGGCCCAAAGCCATCCTCCCGAGTTACCTAGATTTATGCCTAGTGACACCAACACCCCCAGGAGTGCAGAGGCTCACCAGCGACACCAGAGCCCCATCCCCATTAGAGCCCACATCCTGCTTGGGGGGTTGACTGTGGGGTCCCAGCTATGGGGGATCCCACAACCTCTGGGGCGCTATGTGGGCTGGGTGCTCACATTCCCCCTCCCCGCAGCCCAGCCCTGCTCTATCGCTGTCACCTGCCCCAGGGCTGCAGGGGAGACTCCAACCCCAGCCCAAGCCCCCATGTGGCCATTAATGCTCCCCTGGCCCGTCCCCCCACTGCTCCCCTTGGGTACTGGTGTCTCCGTCACTTCCTGTCCCAAAGTGCCATGTTCTGTTTCCCAGCTGCCAGGCCCCACCCCAGAGGTGGCTGCATTTCTGTGGGGGGAATTGGCCCCAGTGCTATCGGGTGCAATGAGCTCTGGGATCCTGGTGGGGGAGCGTCCCCGAGAGCAGGGAGACGAGGCCGTGGGGAGCTCCCTGTCAGCTGCTCCCATGGGCTGTTCCTGCGGGAGGGGACACAGGACGAGGGGACTCAGAGCCTGGCCTGCTGCTACTACTGCTGGCCAAGGGCCCCCCCCTGCCGTGGAGTCTCCTCTCCAGCGCCCCACACCGACCATCCCGGCCCTGCTCCTGCCCCCCCTCTACAGCCCCCCGCTATTCACCACCTGCCGCTGTGCTAACCACAGTCTGTGTCACAGCTTAACTATCATGGACGCTGGGGCTGCATTGAAGGGCCGGGATGGGGGGGAGGGACTGGCTGGCTCAGGGGGTCGGGGATGGGACACGGGGTCTCTGCCCTTTGGGGGCTGGGGGCTCTAATCCAGCCTCAGGGCAGGGGACTGGCTGGCTTAGGGGGCCGGGGCCGGGCCATGGGGCCTTGGCAGTCCAGGGCCGTCAATCCGATGTCAGCGTGAAAGTCCCTGTGCAATTGCCCACAGCCCAGTGGAGACGTTTCTCCGGCCCCACGACCCAGAAGGGGTTAACGCTGCACGTCGTTTCACACCCCGTCTGCCTGTGGGTGGACAGAGGGACAGACTGACGCCTGCTTTCCCTCACCTGGTTTCACTCCCCCCCCAGGGGTGGTTCTGAGTCTTCCCCCCCCCATTCCCGGCAGCATCCAGCTCACTCTGCTCCCCGGCCCGACTCTGCCCAGCGCCCGGTGATGCCGGGTCGGTGCCGCGCTGCCACTGGCCAAGCCCCGGAGGCACTAACCCCGCCCAGCCTCGTGAGACACCAGGTCCCATGGGTGGGCGTTATTTCGGTGCCAGGGACTTTCCACCCAAAACCCCCCGGGTCTGCAGCCTGGCTGGCACCCGGGGGCTGGCCCAGCCCCCCACCTGCACTGGAGAGGAATAAACTGCGAGTGAAATGCAGCCCCGGTCGGGGTCCTCACCCCACAGTACAGGGGGGGCACTGAGAGCAAGGGACTTGTCAGAAACCACAGAGCCGGGAGAGAACCCAGGAGTCCTGGCTTCCCCGCCGTGCTCTGATCCACCAGCTCCCACGCCCGTCCCAGAGCCGGGAGAGAACCCAGGAGTCCTGGCTCCCAGGCCCCCCCCTGCTCTGATCCACCAGCCCCCACTCCCGTCCCAGAGCCAGCATAGAACCCCCCCCCTTCCCTGCATGCTAGAGACAAGTATGGGGGCTCTGTCCATCTGGGGTGCTCAGTCAGAGGAGTGGGGCTGGTGCAGAATGAGGGGTCCTGGCTGAGGATGGGGGCTTGGGGGTGCTCAGGCTCGGGGTGCAGACGGAGGGACAGGCTGTGAGTCACAGATACAGACACCCCTGCCCAAGCCGGACCCTGTGCGGCCGGCTTCCCTGCGAGCGGGTTCTGGGTGTGTGTGTGTGGGGGGGGGGTGTCTGTGGGACACGTCCCCTCCCTCATGGGTGAGGCACTTCCCAAGCAATCCAGCCCATCCGGCACCGCCCCCCCCCCCCCGCATGTTCCTGCCCCCCACCCCAGCTCCATGGAGCGGGTGCTGCTGTGGGGGTGAACGGAGCCCCCTGGTGATGCTCTCAGAGACAGACACGGGTCGCTCCCTGGCCCCACGGCGTCAGCAAATGCTGCTCCCTGCAGGGACTCCAGCCCAAGGGACCCCCTGCCCCGTCCCAGCCCGGCACAGACCCATAGCGAATCCCATCCCAGAGCTGACAGCCTCCCCACGGGGCTCCAGAGAGCAGGACGGGGGGTGAGCAGCCGAGGGGTGAATCCAGGGGCTCGGCCAAGACCAGCTGCTCCCCCTGGGGCGGGTGTCAGGCGCTCTCCCCTCTGCCCACCCAGCTCACACCCACCCAGCAACAGCTGCCAACCACCACAAGGTCTTGTCTTTATAGCTGGGCATTTGCCAGGGAACAGACCCTCACCCCCAGGTAGGAGACACATGGGGGGCCCCAGGAGGAAACACAGCCCTGCTCCCCCACCTCCACACCTGTCACAGAGGGCAGGGTCCCCTGGGCCCATGGGGGGGGGGAGCTCTGGTGGGGCCAGGCTGAGCAGGGGGCAGGCCGGGTCCCAGGACAGTGCCAGGTGGCTGTAGGGACTGGCTATGGAGGGACGGGTCCCCAGCCGGGGGTCACTCCGCAGTGACCGATGGTGCGATGCCGAGTCACAGCCGGTCTGGGGGGCCCAGCCTGGGGCGTAGCCGGGACGTACAGCCAGTCAGGACAAGCTCCGCGCGAGGCCGGACGCAGGGATCCTGGCTGAAATCCCCAGGGCCAAGTTACGCAGGAGACCAGGCTGGCTGAGCAGAACCCGGGGGACATTTCAGAGGCCTGGGACTGCACCCCCCAGAGCCCTGGCTCATGTGATTCCGGGGATCCCCTGGCCCCAGGCCCAAAGCCCCCCAACACAGAGACCATCAACAGTCACTTTTCATACCCCTTAAATACGCCCCTCCCCGGGCTGCTACCGCAACCAGCGTTGGGCACCTGCCTGGCCCCCTCTGAGCCCAGCTCCTCGGCCGGTCGGCCCCTCTCCTCCCGGGAACCCCTGTGCCCCCCGCCCGCCTCTGGGGAAGGGGCGGCACTGGAGAGCTGGAGAGCACCAAGCCCCACAGCGATGGGGCAGCCGGGGCCCAGCTGGGGGGGCCCTTGCTGGGGCGTGGGGGGGGGGGAACGTAGCATGGAGGGGGCTCAGTTTGACCCCAAACCAGCAGAGCACGTCAGCACACGCGGCATCTCACCAGCTCGTCATTCGGCATGTTCGCAGGATCAGGGCCTCTAGCCCCTTAGTGACCTGCCTGCGTCCCCCTCCCCCACCGTTCTCAGCCCCTGGGACCTCGGTCCAGCTCCTCCCAGTGCCGGGACAGGGACACAGCCGGGCGTGTCCCCCACAACCTGGGGCCTGACCACACCAGAGAGATGCGTGTGTGTGTCTTGTCAGCTGTGGGTGTCTGTGTGTGGACTCCAGTAGTAGCTGCCTGGCTCTGACATACCCAGCGGGCCCTGCCTGGGCCTCACACCCGTCTGACGCAGCACCAGGGCCCCCGCTGGACGCCAGGCTGAGGGTGGATCCCTCTGGGGCAGCTCCTCCCCGGGTGCAAACCAACATTGCCTCAGGGGGGGGCGTTGCTGATTTACACCGCTGAGTAGCTGGGCCCGATTCGCCCTCACGTGGTCGTTTCCACGTGTCCCTGTCACCAGGCGGGACGGGGTCTCCGGGATCCCTGTGCCAGGCCCCCGACAGGAGCGTCCCGGCCGCAGACGTGTCTGGCTCTTGCTCCACACTCAGGAACGTCTCTGCCCCGCTCTGTGCCGGCGGGCGGCTGCCCCAGCCCCTCCCTCCGCTGGGGGCTGGAAACGGGCTACGTGCCGGCCTCCTCTAGGTCAGCTCGAGCCCCCGCCCGGCCCAGCAGCCCTTTGGGGCTCATCGCTCGGCTCTGCGGGACCAGAGCCGGCCTCAGCGTTCCAGCTCCGCACGGGATTCGCTGGCACAAAAGGGGTGCAAAGCACTCGCCCCTGTGTAACTGGCTGCATGACGCACCGGGCGGCGGTGAACGGGGCTGGGCTCGGGGATAAAATCCAGCTGCCAGCGGCTGGTGCAGGCCACGGGCCGGCCTTGCAGGGGGCCGCGGATCCACACGTGGGGTTGTTCATCGTGGGGGTGAAGGAAAACAGAAGCAACGGAAAAAGCCCCGGGGTGGAGCAAAGCGCCTGGGCAGGGCCAGGCCAGGGGGAGGTTGCGGGGAGCTGAGGGGGTGTGAAACCAAAAATAACAACCCCCCAAAAGCAGCAAAATTCTAGCTGATCTATTACAACACAACTTCCAACATTACTTACAAACCTTCCACCGGCCACCGGCTCAGCACCGGGGGCGCCCGCTGCCTGTCAGACCCCGAAAAGCCAAGACAGTCGCCCCGTGAAACGTGTGTCCGGTGGCCCCGAGAAAATCAATTGGATCCCCCCCCCCCCCCAGCCCCCAGCTGCAGGACGGGCAGCGTCGCCGGAGCGCTGGGCTCGTGTGGGATTCAAACTCCGCGGCAGGGCCCAGACCCCTGTGTGTCTCCACATCTTAAATAATAGAATTAATTTAAAATAAAACAATCCAACCAGCGTCTGTCTCTTCGCTCCTCGGCTTCTCCCACGGGGGGGAGATCAGTGAAGGCTTTTAAAATACACCCAGAGCAACGATCCCTTGCAAACAGCCGGGGGTGGGGGGATCTGAGCCCTGGGGAGATGTTAATTAACAGGGTTTGTTCATTATTGTAACTGATACCGCAGGGAAGGCACAGAGCACGGGTAGGGCAGAGAAGGGCCATGGAGCCCTGTCCATGTCAATTAACACTAATTAGTACCAGGGGGAGGGGGGGCACCCCACTGATATTAATTAATATGTTTTGTTCCTTTGATATTAATTAGTCCAGTGGGGGAGGGGTTGGAGCCTCACAAATCAATACTAATTACCATAGTGGGGGAGGGGAGCAGAGAACCCCACTGAGATTAATGGCAAAGGAAGAAGAAATGTGAATTAGTACGGGGGGGGGGGGGCAGGGACCCTGCAGGAGGTGACTAAAACAGGAATTAAACGAACCCTCAGTGAGGAGGAAGTTTCCTCCTGACCCCATCCCTGCAGGCTGGCACCTGCCCTGAAGCATGACGGTTGTGGTCACTGTGACAGGTGTCAGCACTGTGGGGAGCAGGGACAGGAGCCCACGGGGGTTAACCCAGGTCCTCTATCCACGATGCTGCCCGGCACAGGGGAGCCGGCCGCCCTGCTGACGTTAATTAACTCTGGTTCTCTCACAATGTTCATTAGACATTAATGGCTTTGCTCCCCAGTCAGAGGGAAATTGGGGTACCGGGTCCATCGTTTCGGGGTGGCTCCAGTCTGGGGTTAGAGCTGAGGGGCTCTGGGAGATATGGAGGGTGAGCCCTGAGACACTCTGGGGAATATGGCCCACAGGCAATGAGGGATGTAGCTGGGCATTCTGGGAGCTCTGGCTGGAGGATTGTGGGGCTCCGAGGGATCCAGCCAGCGCGTGGGTGTAACTGTCCTCTCGCTACACGTTAAAATACAGGAGGCTCTAAGCAGTGACGTCTCTTCGGTGTCTCTCTCCGGTCCCTGGTCCCAGCGGGAGACGGCGCCGGGTGCATCGGTCTCAGTGGCTTTGGGTCGTCGTGGCAGGTCCATCCCTCGGGTGGCCGGTAGGTCCCGTAGCTTCGCTGCTCGGGGGATGGTGGGGCCTGGGCCAGGCTGGGACATTCCCTCAGGGACCAGGGCAGGGCTCACGGGGCTTGGTCTTAGCCCAGGAAACAGACGGGTCCCACCTCGAACCCAAACTTCTGGTTGGGCTCCCCAAAGTCCGTGAAGTGCGCGTCCAGCAGGGGGAGCTGCTCCACGCGGGGCGTGTTCACCTCCAGCACCGTCCTGTCCGGGCCCTTCCGCCGCTGCAGGGGGAGGGACGGAGGGGGGGTCAGGCCATGGGGTCAACGGCTCCAGGGTCTGTTCCTGCCACGGGCTCCCCGGGGGGCCTCTCTCGCCACAGCGACCCGGGCTCTGCCCTCTGTTCCTGCCCTCTGTCCCCGCCAACTGTCTGGTCATCCAGCCTCCCTGCTAGTGTATCCATCCATTGCTCCATCCTTCCCCCCATCCTTCCAGCCTCCCTCCTAGTGTATCCATCCTTCCCTCCATCCTTCCAGCCTCCCTGCTAGTGTATCCATCCATCCCTCCATCCTTCCAGCCTCCCTCCTAGTGTATCCATCAATCCCTCCATCCTTCCCTCCATCCTTCCAGCCTCCCTCCTAGTGCATCCATCAATCCCTCCATCCTTCCTTCCAGCCTCCCTCCTAGTGTATCCATCCATCCCTCCATCCTCCCAGCCTCCCTCCTAGTGTATCCATCCATTGCTCCATCCTTCCCCCCATCCTTCCAGCCTCCCTCCTAGTGTATCCCTCCATCCTTCCCTCCATCCTTCCAGCCTCCCTCCTAGTGTATCCATCCATCCCTCCATCCTCCCAGCCTCCCTCTTAGTGTATCCATCCATCTCTCCATCCTTCCCTCCATCCTTCCCTCCATCCTTCCAGCCTCCCTCCTAGTGTATCCATCCATCCCTCCATCCTCCCAGCCTCCCTCTTAGTGTATCCATCCATCTCTCCATCCTTCCCTCCATCCATCCCTCCATCCTCCCAGCCTCCCTCTTAGTGTATCCATCCATCCCTCCATCCTTCCCTCCACCCTTCCAGCCTCCCTCCTAGTGTATCCATCCATCGCTCCATCCATCCCTCCATCCTTCCCTCCATCCTTCCAGCCTCCCTGCTAGTGTATCCATCCATCCCTCCATCCTTCCAGCCTCCCTCCTAGTGTATCCATCCATCTCTCCATCCTTCCCTCCATCCTTCCCCCCATCCTTCCAGCCTCCCTGCTAGTGTATCCATCCATCTCTCCATCCTTCCAGCCTCCCTCCTAGTGTATCCATCAATCCCTCCATCCTTCCAGCCTCCCTCCTAGTGTATCCATCAATCCCTCCATCCTTCCAGCCTCCCTCCTAGTGTATCCATCAATCCCTCCATCCTTCCAGCCTCCCTGCTAGTGTATCCATCCATCCCTCCATCCTCCCAGCCTCCCTCCTAGTGTATCCATCCATCTCTCCATCCTTCCAGCCTCCCTGCTAGTGTATCCATCCATCCCTCCATCCTCCCAGCCTCCCTCCTAGTGTATCCATCCATCCCTCCATCCTCCCAGCCTCCCTCCTAGTGTATCCATCCATCTCTCCATCCTTCCAGCCTCCCTGCTAGTGCATCCATCAATCCCTCCATCCATCCCTCCATCCTTCCAGCCTCCCTCCTAGTGTATCCATCCATCTCTCCATCCTTCCAGCCTCCCTGCTAGTGTATCCATCAATCCCTCCATCCTTCCAGCCTCCCTCCTAGTGTATCCATCCATCCCTCCATCCTTCCCTCCACCCTCCCAGCCTCCCTCCTAGTGTATCCATCAATCCCTCCATCCTTCCCTCCATCCTCCCAGCCTCCCTCCTAGTGTATCCATCCATCCCTCCATCCTTCCAGCCTCCCTGCTAGTGTATCCATCTATCCCTCCATCCTTCCAGCCTCCCTGCTAGTGTATCCATCCATCCCTCCATCCTTCCAGCCTCCCTCCTAGTGTATCCATCAATCCCTCCATCCTTCCCTCCATCCTTCCAGCCTCCCTGCTAGTGTATCCATCCATCCCTCCATCCTTCCAGCCTCCCTGCTAGTGTATCCATCAATCCCTCCATCCTCCCAGCCTCCCTCCTAGTGTATCCATCCATCCCTCCATCCTCCCAGCCTCCCTCCTAGTGTATCCATCCATCTCTCCATCCTTCCAGCCTCCCTGCTAGTGTATCCATCAATCCCTCCATCCTTCCAGCCTCCCTCCTAGTGTATCCATCCATCCCTCCATCCTTCCCTCCACCCTCCCAGCCTCCCTCCTAGTGTATCCATCAATCCCTCCATCCTTCCCTCCATCCTTCCAGCCTCCCTCCTAGTGTATCATCCATCTCTCCATCCTTCCAGCCTCCCTGCTAGTGTATCCATCAATCCCTCCATCCTTCCCTCCATCCTTCCAGCCTCCCTGCTAGTGTATCCATCCATCCCTCCATCCTTCCAGCCTCCCTCCTAGTGTATCCATCCATCTCTCCATCCTTCCAGCCTCCCTGCTAGTGTATCCATCTATCCCTCCATCCTTCCCTCCATCCTTCCAGCCTCCCTCCTAGTGTATCCATCCATCTCTCCATCCTTCCAGCCTCCCTCCTAGTGTATCCATCCATCTCTCCATCCTTCCAGCCTCCCTCCTAGTGTATCCATCCATCTCTCCATCCTTCCAGCCTCCCTCCTAGTGTATCCATCCTTCCCTCCATCCTTCCAGCCTCCCTACTAGTGCATCCATCCATC
This sequence comes from Mauremys reevesii, assembly GCF_016161935.1. Lineage (NCBI taxonomy): Eukaryota > Metazoa > Chordata > Testudines > Geoemydidae > Mauremys > Mauremys reevesii. Next base: position 67,929 of record NW_024100895.1, on the reverse strand, counting down.
CCTCCATCCTTCCCTTCATCCTTCCAACCTCCCTGCTAGTGTATCCATTCGTTGCTCCATCGATCCACCCCTCCCCATCCATCCATCCCTCCCTCCTAGTGTATCCATCCACTCTCCTCCATCCTGCAACTGTCTATTCACCCATTCCCGGATATCCATACTCTATATGATTTTATGCAAATATGCTAATGAGTGTGACTATGATGTAACTGGAATATGCTTCATGCAAAAGGTCTCTTGTAAGGGATCATTACAAAGCTTATAATCTACTGAGTGTGATCATCCTATTTGTATAAATGTACCACTCTTGTATCTGAAACTAGGAATATGAAATATAACTCTGAGGCCTATTGTAATTATGCAAAGTATGGGCCAGTAATGGTGGCTTGGAATTTTGATGGCTCCCATTAAGGAGGACAATTGACTGCAGACGTCTCTGTTTACTTGTAAATCTTCCTGTATCCGTGTGTGCTGGCAAGTGGGCAATGAAGTCTTACAGCGACATGTGATCATGTCACCTGGTACTGGAATCCATCTTTAACCTGGTGCTTTTCCATGGAGACGGAGGGGTGGGGACCCAGAGAGGGACAAAGGATTCCCGCCTGGTGCCAAAGCTATAAAAGGGGGTGGAGCAGGACAAAGGGGGGCTGCCAGTCATGAGAAATCCCCTAGGTACCACCTGAGCTGGACCAAGGGCTGTACCGGGGAAAGGACGGGCCCAGACGAGGAAGGCGTCTCCAGTCTGTGATAGAAGCTTATTGGAGCCTCTCTGAGGGTGAGATTTTATCTGTGTTCACTGTCTGACTGTGTTAGGCTCAGACTTGCATGTTCTATTCTAAGCTTTATACAGAGTAAGACGGATTGATTTGGGTTTAGACCCCATTGGGAGTGGTCTGAGTGCTGGAGACAGGAGCACGTCTTAAGCTGTTTTCAGTTCAGCCTGCAGCTTGTGGGGGACGTGGTTCAGACCTGGGTCTGTGTTTGCAGCAGGCTGGCGTGTCTGGAGCAACCAGGCAGGGCACTGAACCCCCAGGCTGGCAGGGAAAACGGGCTCAGAGGCCGTCTCAGCACATCAGGTGGCAGTTCCCAAGGGGTTTCTGTGATCCAGCCCGTCACAGTGTTCGAAATCCAATGGGGTTTCCCAGCACAGGTTCGGATCCTGTTTGTGACGCCACTGTGACGGGTTGGGGTCGTTACTGTCCTTTGTTCCAGTTTCTTTCAGGTACCCTGGGGGGGTGGACAGGCTCTCCCTTGAGCCAGCTGAAGACAAAATGGAGGGGTCTCCCAAGGCTTTACATAATGTCTCCTTGTGGGTCTAAACCCCTCCCTCCCCCTGTGTAGAATCCCCTCTACAAGCTGGAGTTTGGGAGTCACATGGGCAAGTCACATGTCCCTGCATGACTCAGTTCTCTCCAGGAACGTTCCCAGGAAAGCTCAGATGTGGACTGGCCTCTGTCAAGGTCCATCGTTAACCAAGTACTTCCAATTACTTCAATAACCCCTCACACTTCCTTGATCACATCTGCCTTAGGTGCTTCCTACAGCAAACACTTGAAATCGAAGCATCGAGCCAACGCTCATAACTTCCAATATAAAAATGATACATGAATATGAATAGGATGAAAACATTCCGTAGAACGTAACCTGTGCATAGACCTGTGACATGGCCTATGTAGCATAAACGTATCCCAGTTATGTCATATTTACATTCATAAGCATATTTCTATAACGCACTATGGGGTGCGTCACACATCCCTCCCTCCCAGCGCCTCCATCCAGTGTATCTGTCCCTCCCCAGACCTCCACATGCTCCCGTCTCGCCCTTCGCCCCCCCATCCCAGCCTGTCCCTCCCCCGGCTCCCCGCCCCGGCCCCGCTCACCGCGCAGCCGTCGGTGAGGGCCGTGATGTAGGGGCTGTTGTCGTAGCTCATGTCCTCCTCGTTGGCGCCCCGGAGGCGGAGGGCGCGCTGGTGGCCCCCGGAGGCGGCGCTGCGCCAGGCCACCGAGCGCTGGCAGTGGTAGGTGAAGTTCTGCCGGGCAGCCACGCTGAGCAGCCGCAGGAAGGTGAGCTGCACCGCGCCCACCGGGCGCCCGTCCGCGTCCACGTACGAGAACTGGGGGGGCAGGGACACGTTAGGGGGAGATGCACGTGGCGGCCACCCCCCGCACTCCCCACTCGGGGCAAGGCGTGGGGAGCCCCTGCCCGGGGGGCACTCAGTGGGGATCAGAGTCTGTGCTCTGTGGTGAAGGGCGCCAGAGGTAGGGAGAGAGATGGACAGAGCCGGAGACGGATGGGCAGAGTGGAGGACGGGGGATGGACAGAGCCGGAGACAGACGGATGGGCAGAGCGGAGGACGGGGGATGGACAGAGCCGAGGACAGGGGATGGACAGAGCCGGAGACAGACGGATGGGCAGAGCGGAGGACAGGGGATGGACAGAGCCGAGGACGGGGGCATTAGGGTGACCAGATGTCCCGCTTTTGTAGGGACAGTCCCGATTTTTGGGTCTTTTTTTTATATAGTCTCCTATTACCCCCCGTCCCGTCCCGATGTCTCACACTCGCTGTCTGGTCACCCCAAGGGGCACGAACAGAGCCCCAGACGGGTTTCTCTGGGGTGGATCTGCCACGCCGCAGACAGAGGGACTCAGGGCTGGACAGACATCAGATGGGCGACTAGCAGGGTAGACAAGACTCCAGGTGGGTCCAGGGATGGGTCAGATCGAGGAGAGTCTGGGGCCAGAGAGAGGCACCCTCAGGCCTGGGCACGGAGGAGGATTCCGGGGGGTGAATGACAGAGGAGGTGGAAGGTTGGATGGATGGACGTTAGCTGGAGGTGGGGTACGGTCACTGGAGACCCCCTTGCAGACCCCAGGTGTCAGCAGGGAGTCAGTGTTGGAGCTGGGGGGTACAGGAGGTATCTGCACACACACACACACACACACACACACACACGCTCAGGCAGAGGCGGCTCTAGCAATTTCGCCGCCCCAAGCACGGCGACACGCCGCAGGGGGCGCTCTGCTGGTCGCCGGTCCCGCGGCTCCGTGCCTGCGGATGCTCCACCAAAGCTGCGGGACCAGCGGACCCTCCGCAGGCACGTCTGCGGGAGGTCCACCGGAGCCGCCTGCCGCCCTCCCGGCGACCGGCAGAGCGCCCCCCGCAGCATGCCGCCCCAAGCACGCGCTTGGCGTGCTGGGTCTGGAGCTGGCCCTGCGCTCAGGCGGGGCCTATCTCTGGGGCTCATTCAGAGGTGCCAGGGCCGTGTACGGGGGGCATGAGCTGTATTATCGGGGTGCAGGATCCCAGGACCAGGCCAGCTGTCAGGGTGACCCTGGTGGTGTCACACCAAGCCCAGGACACCCCCACCGGCCGCCCTGCCCGGCTCTCACCTTCCTTCCTTCCCGGAACTGGCTGAACCAGCGCGGGGGCTTCTCCTCCTGCCACACAGACATCTGGACCTGGTGGGGGAGACCAGGAGAGACAGGCTCAGGGGGGCTGCACCTGGGGGTGCCCCAAACGCGCTGAGCCTGGCTGGGAGCCGGGGGCGAGGCTGGGGCTAAATCCTCCCTTCAGCCAGCCACAGCTGCTCTAGTGCCAAAACCAGACAGCGGCCGCTTGGGGCTGTTATAACAGGAAAGAACCCAGGAGTCCTGGCTCCCAGCCCCCGCTCTAACCCACCAGCCCCCACTCCCATCCCAGAGCCAGGGAGAGAACCCAGGAGTCTTGGCCCCCAGCCCCCCTGCTCTAACCCACCAGCCTCCACTCCCCTCCCAGAGCCAGGGAGAGAACCCAGGAGTCCTGGCCCCTAGCCCCCACCCCCATCACACTCACCTTCTGCGTCTCTTTGGTGGGGAAGAGGCAGGTCTCCCCGCCAGCCGTGAAGTCGCAATGCACCTTGAAGGAGTCCCGGGAGCAGCCCTCGTTGGGGTCGATCCAGTACTCGCCTGGGGGCGGGGGGGGGTCAGTGCACAAAGAATCTTCTTCGTCCCCCCCACACCTCCGACCCACCCCAGCAGCACGGCCCCCTAGCGCCGCCCTGGGGCCATGGGGAGCCCTGACTGCCCGGGCAGAGCCCCCTGCTGCCCCCCCCTGCAGCCCAGCCCCCAGCGCCGCCCTGGGACCATGGGGAGCCCTGACTGCCCGGGCAGAGCCCCCTGCGGCCCCCCCCGCCCCACCCCCTGCAGCCCAGCCCCTAGCGCCGCCCTGGGGCCATGGGGAGCCCTGACGGCCCGGGCAGAGCCCCCTGCTGCCCCCGCAGCCCAGCCCCTAGCGCCGCCCTGGGCCCATGGGGAGCCCCGACTGCCTGGGCAGAGCCCCCTGCTGCCCCCCCCTGCAGCCCAGCCCCTAGCACCGCCCTGGGGCCATGGGGAGCCCTGACTGCCCGGGCAGAGCCCCCTGCTGCCCCCCCCCATGCCGCCCAGCCCCCAGCGCTGCCCCGTCTCCCATCCAGCCCGGCCCAGCGCTCACCGTCGGGCAGGTCGGGGTGGCAGAGCCGCAGGTCCTGGCAGGTGCGGGCCGGGTTGTCCTGGGTGCCCATCGGGTGCTTCATCTGCTCGATCTCCCGCTTGAGGGCGCTGAGGGAGCCGAAGATCTCGTCCATGCCGCCCGCGTGGCCGTGGGCCCCGTCCGCCGCCAGCCCCTCCCCGTCCTCGCCCACCAGCTGGCTGGCGTCGATCGACCGCTTGCTCTTCCTGGGCAGCTGGATGGGCAGCGGCTGGATCACCTCCCCGGGGGGGCCCTGCGCCGGCACAGCACCGTCAGTGGGGCTGGGGTGGGGGGGGGGGGGTGGGCAGGGGCAGGGCTGGGACAGTTTGGGGCTGGGATGGAAGGGTCAGGGGGGCCGGGGGAAGAGTGGGGTAGGAGGGGCAGGGAGGGAAGGTGATCGGGAGGACAGAGGGCAGGGTGGGGTGGGCCAGGAGGTCAGGGTGCAGGGTAAGTAACTGAGCCGGGAAGGGGGACGATGGTGTGAGCGAGGGATGGGGAACCAGGGCAGGGCAGTGAGGGAAGGGGGCAGGGCGGGCAGACAGCCGGGTAAGTAACCGAGCCGGGAAGGGGATGACGCTGCAGCGAGGGATGGGGGACCGGGGAAGGGCAGAGAGGGATGGGGGCAGGGCAGGGAAGAGGGCAGGGCAGGGAAGGAAGGGGGCAGGGCGGGGCAGACAGCCGGGTAAGTAACCGAGCCGGGAAGGGGGACGACACTGCGAGCGAGGGATGGGGGGACGGGGGGAGCAGCCGCAGCGCGGGGAACGGACGGTCCGAGGGAGCAGGTCGAAGGGAAGCAGGGTGGGGGGGTCACTCACCGGGTGTCCGGGGGGGCCGGGGACACCTCGCTCACCCTTGGGGCCGGCTTGTCCCTGGTGGGGAGAGAACAGAGCCGTCAGCTGCCTGCCGGGGTGACGGGGTGGGGGGCAGCAGGGCACCCCCTGCAGGGGCACCCGGGACAGCTCTTACCGTGGCTCCCTTTGCACCCTTGGGACCGGCCGTGCCCGGCAAAGCAACGACAGGACAATCCGAGACCCGGGGGGCGGGGGGTGGGGGGAGCTGGCAGACCTCAGGCCGGGGGAGGGGCGGTGTGACGGGATGCACCCTGTGACTGGCTCCTCCGTGAGCTCACGGGGCCCCACGCAGCCACGTCGTACACACGTCACGGACACGCTGCAATCACGACTGACAGGTCTGGGGAGGCGCAAGGGCCCGCGTCCAGCCAGGCACTGCACCCAGCAAGCGGCCGCGCTCTGGCACGGGGCCGGGGCAGGACCAGGTCTGAGGCCAGGGCTACACTGCAGACTGTATCGGTGTAACCACGTCGCTCGGGGCTGTGACTAATCCACCCCCGAGTGAGGCAGCTACACCCACCTGCTGTGGGAGAGCTCCGCCCGCCGACACAGCGCCGGCCCCTCGGGGAGGTGGATTAACTCCGCCGACAGGAGAGCTCCCCAGTGTCAACGTGCCCTGAGCTCAGCACACCCGCCCCCCTGACTCCACGACCCCTCGCTCTGGGGGACAGAGCGTTATCTAGGGGTCCCCTGGGGGACAGAGCGTTATCTGGGGGTCCCCTGGGGGACAGAGCGTTATCTAGGGGTCCCCTCGCTCTGGGGGACAGAGCATTATCTAGGGGTCCCCTGGGGGTCAGAGCGTTATCTAGGGGTCCCCTCGCTCTGGGGGACAGAGCGTTATCTGGGGGTCCCCTGGGGGTCAGAGCGTTATCTAGGGGTCCCCTCGCTCTGGGGGACAGAGCGTTATCTGGGGGTCCCCTGGGGGTCAGAGCGTTATCTAGGGGTCCCCTCGCTCTGGGGGACAGAGCGTTATCTGGGGGTCCCCTGGGGGACAGAGCGTTATCTGGGGGTCCCCTCGCTCTGGGGGACAGAGCGTTATCTGGGGGTCCCCTGGGGGTCAGAGCGTTATCTAGGGGTCCCCTCGCTCTGGGGGACAGAGCGTTATCTGGGGGTCCCCTGGGGGTCAGAGCGTTATCTAGGGGTCCCCTCGCTCGGGGGGACAGAGCGTTAGCTGGGGTCCCCTGGGGGACAGAGCGTTATCTGGGGTCCCCTCGCCTGGGGACAGAGCATTATCTAGGGGTCCCCTGGGGGTCAGAGCGTTATCTAGGGGTCCCCTCGCTCTGGGGGACAGAGCGTTATCTGGGGGTCCCCTGGGGGTCAGAGCGTTATCTAGGGGTCCCCTCACTCTGGGGGACAGAGCGTTATCTGGGGGTCCCCTGGGGGTCAGAGCGTTATCTAGGGGTCCCCTCGCTCTGGGGGACAGAGCGTTATCTAGGGGTCCCCTGGGGGACAGAGCGTTATCTGGGGGTCCCCTCGGGAGTGCACTGGCATGTCCCAGGGGCTGAGCTATCCAAGGGGGGTGGACACCCCACGCTCTCACTCCCCGCCCAGTTCTTTCGCTTCTGAGGACACAAGAAACCGGCCGTCGGCCTCCGGGGACAGGCCCCGACCCAGCGCATGACCAGCAGTTAGGTGTGACGAAGTGGGAATGTTCTTAATGTTTGCTCTGAATACGGTGTTGGTGCCTCAGTGTCCCCTCTGCAGTGCTTAATATCCAGGTGGTGGGATCAGGGGGTGTGATTGCTGCAGAGGAAGGGGCCAGTGCACCTAAATGCCTGACACTGTCTCCTAGCAACTGAGGGCCGGGCCCCTCCCCTGCAAAGGTGCCAACTGAAGGTGTTGAAGACAAAGAGATCAGGTGACCCCCTGGCCCAGGAAAGGAGGGGCTGGAGCAGGGGAGGGGCTGGAGGGGGTGGTTAGTCTGGAGCTGGCTGGGGACAAGGAGTGAAGTGCAGACGTGGGGGTCTGGCTCACTGCCCCCCAGAATGGACCCGGCTGAGGGGGCCGGTTCTCTGTGCCTACAAGCTCTGTGTTAGCCCCTGTTCCTGTCATCAAATAAACCTCTGTGTTACTGGCTGGCTGAGAGTCACGTCTGACTGTGCAGTGGGGGGGCAGGACCCTGTGGCCCCCCAGGACCCCACCTGGGGGGACTCGCTGTGGGAAGCGCACGGAGGGGCAGAGGAGGCTGAATGCTCCCAGGAGAGACCCAGAAGGTGAAGCCGTGGGAGCTTCTTGCCCTGCAGACAGGCTGCTCCGAGGGAGAGGAGGCTCCCCAGAGTCCTGCCTGGCTCGGTGGGGAGCAGTTCCAGAGCATCGCCCGGGGACTCCCTGACATTAGGGACTACGCCTGGGACCCCGCCCGGCCCCTTAGGGTTTGTTCTGGGCAACGTTTTATCTTTATTCTCCCTGTGACTGTCTGACCTCGACGCCTTGTCACCGGGACCCACTGACCACCTGCCACTCTGTAGTGAACGAAGCTCGACCCTAATCCCGGGCTGCGAGCTGTGTGGGTAACGCCACCTGTGGGGCTACCGGCTATATGAGATCCCCTATCGGCCTGGCCAGGAGAGGGCTGGCAGTGCAGAACACAGGCCTGGGGGGCAGCCTGGGGCGGGCTGGGGTCACCCTGCAGCACTAACCCAGGCTGGTGGGGCCGGGCGTGACCCGGGCGTGGCTGGCAGGTGTTGTCTGTACCCAGCCCTCGGGGGGAACATGCTGGGGGGGCTGTAGGGGGTCCAGGCTGGGAGCTCCAGCAGCAAGGCACCGCAGGGCTCCCCAGGATACCGGGCAGCAGTGACACAGCCCCTGCCCCAGTCTGGAGCGCACCCCGTAGTGACACGGGCACGTTACAGGGGATGCCCAGACACAAGGGTGAGGAGCAGATGACAAAACAGGGCCCATTACAGGTGATGCTCAGATACAGGGGCCATGGGGTGAGACCCAGACCCACAAGCAGCACTGGGGGAGGTCAAAGGTCACTCACAGGAAGTCCCGGGGGCCCGGCGGGGCCGATGGGGCCGGTAGCACCAGGGATCCCCTGCAGGGGCAAGAACAGAGCGGAATTAGCATGACAACAGGAGCACCCCAATTAACCCCTCGCACCCCAGACCTCACAAGGACTCCCATGTTTGCCCCCTATCTGCCCTGGGTCCAACGCAGCCTCCTCCCTGGGAAGCCCTGCTCACCATCCCCACCCCCACCCTCAGAGCAGTGATTAGAACCCAGGAGTCCTGGCTCCCATCCCCTCTGCTCTTACCCCTCAGAGCCAGGGATAGAACCCAGGAGTCCTGGCTCCCAGCTCCTGCTCTATCCACCAGCCCCCACTCCCCTCCCAGAGCCAGGAGAGAACCCAGGAGACCTGGCCCCCAGCCCCTGCTTTATCCACCAGCCCCCACTCCCCTCCTAGAGCCAGGATCGACCCCAGGAGTCCTGGACCCCAGCTCCCCCTGCTCTGACCCACCAGCCCCCACTCCCCTCCCAGAGCCGGGGAGAGAACCCAGGAGTCCTGGCTCCCAGTCTCCCCTGCTCTAACCCACTGGACCCCACTCCCCTCCCAGAGCCGGGGAGAGAACCCAGGAGTCCTGGCCCCTGGCCCCCCAAGCTCCCACTGCTCCCCACATGGCAGGGGTCTCTGGCAGGGGGTCTGGCGGTGAAGAACTCCCCCTCCCCCAATACTCACGGTCTCTCCTTTGGACCCCAGGGAGCCCTGCGGGCCAGGCAGGCCCCGGTCCCCTTTCTCTCCCTGCTCGCCCGGGGGCCCGATCAGGCCGATCAGACCGGGGTGGCCCTGGGAAAGACACAGTGGTCAGTGCAGGACAGACAGAAGGGGGGCGGCATCGAGGGCTGGGTGTCGGACGGACAGACAGGCAGACGGGCTGCATGCTGGGGGTGGGCGTGTGAGTACGGACAGCGTGTGGGGAGGGGTCTCTGCCCTGGGTGCTCACACCCCCTCGTGCCCCTTGTGCGGGCTGTGGGACGTGCACCCCAGGGATACTCGCAGGCGGTTGTGCTGACGTGTCTGGTTCACACAGACTTGTGTATCCCTTGTGCCACGCTCGTGATGCGCGTGTCGTGGGCGTTCCCGTCTCCCGGTGCATTCACCCGCACTGTGTAGCACGTGTGTGCTGGCATGTTCCCTGGCACTGCGTGGCATGGGCTGGCGCCACGTGGCACATGCTGGTGAACACTAGTGCACGGGGCGTGTATCATTCCCCCCCCCGCACCTACGGGTGTGTTGTGTGTGTTCACACACAGGCCGTGCACCCCCCGTGTGCCCCCCGCTCACCTTCTCTCCTTTGGGTCCGGAGTCCCCTTTGAGGCCGGGCAGCCCCGGGGGGCCCTGCGGGGAGACACAAGCAGAGCGGTTAGCCAGGGAGGGGGGGGAGCGGGGAGGGGGGGCTCCGTCGCAGGGGAGGGCGGAGTCACACTCACCACAGGTCCAGGGGGGCCCGTCTGGCCCGTCGCCCCCGGCTTGCCTTGTTCTCCCTGCAGGGGATGGAGGGGAGAGTTAGCACTAAATGCTGCCCCGACCATGCCCTGGGGCTGCCCCCCACAGCCCAGCCCGAGGCCCCGCCCTGCTCTGGGGCTCCCAGCCTGGAGGCAGTGGGTCCTGCACCCCACCCCTCTGGGGCTCCCCAGTCGGAGACAGTGGGTCCTGCACCCCACCCTGCTATGGGGCTCCCCAGCCTGGAGGCAGTGGGTCCTGCACCCCACCCCCTGCTCTGGGGCTCTCAGCCTAGAGGCAGAGGGTCCTGCACCCCACCCCTCTGGGGCTCCCCAGTCGGAGGCAGTGGGTCCTGCACCCCACCCCTCTGGGGCTCTCAGCCTAGAGGCAGAGGGTCCTGCACCCCACCCCTCTGGGGCTCCCCAGTCGGAGGCAGTGGGTCCTGCACCCCACCCCTCTGGGGCTCCCCAGCCTGGAGGCAGTGGGTCCTGCACCCCACCCCTCTGGGGCTCCCCAGTCGGAGGCAGTGGGGCCTGCACCCCACCCCTCTGGGGCTCCCCAGCCTGGAGGCAGTGGGTCCTGCACCCCACCCCTCTGGGGCTCCCCAGTCGGAGGCAGTGGGTCCTGCACCCCACCCCTCTGGGGCTCCCCAGTCGGAGACAGTGGGTCTCAGGCATTGACCGCTCTGGACAGGCCTGCAGGGGGCAGAGCTCCACTCTCAGCCCACTGGCATTGGGGAAGGGCTGTTCTGGATTCACAGCGGGGGCAGCTGAGACCAGCCCCAGACCCAGCCCCTGTGTGTCTGGGGCTCAGGGACCCATCAGCAGGCAGGGAAATACAAGCGTGGACTGCTGAGCTGGGGACACCTCACCCCCTCCCAGAGCTGGGGCAGAACCTGCTCTATCCACCAGCCCCCATCCCCTCCCAGAGCTGGGAGAGAACCCAGGAGTCCTGGCTCCCAGCCCCCCCTGCTCTAACCCACCAGCCCCCATCCCCTCCCCTCCCGGAGCTTGGAGAGAACCCAGGAGTCCTGGCTCCCAGCCCCCCCCCCCACGCTCTAACCCACCAGCCCCCAGCCCCTCCCAGAGCTGGGAGAGAACCCAGGAGTCCTGGCTCCCCGCCCCCTGCTCTAACCCACCAGCCCCATCCTCCCAGAGCTGGGACAGAACCCAGGAGTCCTGGCTCCCATCCCTCATGCTCTGACCACCAGCCCCCACTCCCCCCCCCCAGAGCTGGGGATAGAACCCAGGAGTCCTGGCTCCCAGCCCCCCTGTTCTAACCCACTGGCTCCCACTCCCCCGCAGAGCCAGGACAGAACCCAGGCGTCCTGCTGGCGTGCACTGGCTGTCACTTACCACTGAGCCAGGGATGCCTCTCAGCCCGTCAGGCCCCTGCTTGCCGGCCAGTCCCTGGGGCCCCACGGGGCCGGTCTTGCCAGGGGGTCCCACGGCTCCTGGCTCGCCCTGGGGGACGGAGGGGCAGGGTGAGCTCGGGGATGGGCAACACGGTCACAGCTGTGGGGGGGCTCCTTGGCGTCACCGCGCCCCGTTGAGGTCAGAGGCCATCCTGGGGCTCCCCGTCACACCGACCCCAGTGCATCATGGGTCAGGAGCCCTTGGTGAGGCCGGGCCGCGGCCTGGCTGGCTGCACCGGGAGCTCCCAGCCTGGGCCCTGGGACAGACGCAGCCGTGCCTCGTCTCCGGGGAGCTCCGAGCTGGGTCTGACCCCAGGGGATCCGGGACCCGACACCTCCCCAGCAGAGACCCCACCTGGGGGCCTGGAGCCTGAGTCACTTACCTTAGTGCCCTTCTCGCCCTGACGCCCCTCGGGACCCGGGGAGCCTGCGGGACCCTGCGGAGAGAGGAGACGGGGGTGAACAAGGGAATGGGGCAGGGGCCTGTCCCCTCTCAGGGGTGCGGCTCCCACCCAGCACCAGGGCAGGGACTGGCTGGCTCAGGGGGGCGGGGAATGGGGCAGGGGCCTGTCCCCTCTCAGGGGTGCCGGCTCCCACCCGGCCCCAGGGCAGGGACTGGCTGGCTCAAGGGGGCAGGGGATGGGGAATGGGGCAGGGGCCTGTCCCCTCTAGGGGGTGCCGGCTCCCACCCGGCCCCAGGGCAGGGACTGGCTGGCTCAGGGGGACGGGGAATGGGGCAGGGGCCTGTCCCCTCTCAGGGGTGCCGGCTCCCACCCATCCCTAGGGCAGGGACTGGCTGGCTCAAGGGGGGCAGGGGATGGGGAATGGGGCCTGAGGCCTGTCCCCTCTAGGGGGCGCCGGCTCCCACCCCGCCCCAGGGCAGGGACTGGCTGGCTCAGGGGGGCAGGGGATGGGGAATGGGGCCTGAGGCCTGTCCCCTCTAGGGGGCGCCGGCTCCCACCCCGCCCCATGGCAGGGACCGGCTGGCTCAGTGTGGGGAGGGAGGCGTCCCGGGAGCTAAGCGGTTTCCCTGTTATTAGCTGCCACGCTCTGGCCCGGGCGTTTCACTTGCTGCCGGGGACGGGAAGGAATTTCCAGCCCTCGGTGCCAGCCCCACCCTCCCCGCAATGAGATTCCCAGGGAGCTGGATTTGTGTGTGTGCGTGTCTGCTGCCCCCTGCTGGCGGGTCACTGTGGCTGCAGACGGGGTGGGTGCCCAGGGCGGGGGGTCTGTGTCGGTCAGAGTCCCCGTCGCACAGTGGCTGGGACAGCAGGCGCGTCCCTCACACCCCCTGTGCAGTGAGACGCTTCTGCCCGGCTCCTGGGGGACGGCGGGAGGAGGGGGGTGACCTGGACAGGGGAGGGGGGCCCAGACAGACCCATCACTTACCCTCTTCCCTGGGGGGCCTGGGGGGCCATTCTCTCCTGTCGGGCCTGGCGAGCCCTAGAGAGAGAGAGAGCTGGAGTTAGGAGAACCAATCTAATCCAGAACGTCATGGAGAGGGGAACCCGGAGAGGTGGGGAACCTGATCCGGAACATGAGGGAAAGGAGAACCCAGAGATGGGGGGGTCTGATCCGGAACGTCAGGGAGAGGGGAACCCGGAGAGGTGGGGAACCTGATCCAGAACATGAGGGAAAGGAGAACCCAGAGTTGGGGGGGGTCTGATCCGGAACATCAGGGAGAGGGGAACCCAGAGAGGTGGGGAACCTGATCCGGAACATGAGGGAAAGGAGAACCCAGAGATGGGGGTCTGATCCAGAACAGGGGAACCCAGAGTACAGTCACAGAGGGCGGATCTGGAACATCAGAGGTGGGTTCCAATCCAGAACGTCGGAGGGGCCAATCAGGAAGGAATCCAGAGAAGGACCCGATCTGGCACGGGGGGGCGTGTGGAGTCTGATCAGACTGCTGGGGGCACTCGGGGGAGTGGGGGGGCTGGGGACACATGTGGGGTGTCCAGTCCAAATGTCAGGGGAGATCCATTCCAAACCACCGGGGGGGGACCCCGTCAGGGCCCCGCTCGGGAGCCCTGGTCACTCACCAGCTGCCCGGGTTCCCCATCCTCGCCTCGCTCGCCCTTCGCCCCGTCCTGGCCCTGGAGGTGGAAAACAAGCCCTGAGTCAGCAGGAGGCCGCGGCAGGGACCCCAAACCCCAGCCAGGGGGCCCCAAACCCGGCTGCATTCCCCCTAGGACCCCACCCCACCTCCCAGCACCTTCCCCGCCCCCAGACTGCAGGGACCTGGAGGGCAACGCATGGGGCTGATACTTACCCTGGGGCCCATTTCACCTGGGGGGCCTGGATCCCCTGGGAAACCAACAGGACCCTGGAAGAGACAGGAATGAATTAGCCTGAGCCACCTTCTCCTATAGCCAGGCACAGAACCCAGGAGTCCTGGCTCCCAACACCCCCCCCCGCTCTAACCACTAGACCCCACTCCTCCTAGAGCTGGGAGAGACCCCAGGAGTCCTGGCTCCCAGCCCCCCTGCTCTAACCACTAGACCCCACTCCCCTCCCAGAGCTGGGCTAGAACCCAGGAGTCCTGGCTCCCAACAACCCCCACCCTGCTCTAACCACTAGACCCCACTCCCCTCCCAGAGCTGGGCTAGAACCCAGGAGTCCTGGCTCCCAACACCGCCCCCCCCGGCTCTAACCACTAGACCCCACTCCCCTCCCAGAGCTGGGAGAGAATCCAGGAGTCCTGGCTCCGCCTCCCCTGGTCTCTGCGCCGCGTCACTCACAGGGTTCCCCTTGGGCCCATCGTCTCCGGGGGGCCCTTTCCCCCCCGGGGGTCCCGATGTGCCAGCGGCACCGGTCTCTCCTTTCTCCCCTCGCTCCCCGCGGGGGCCCTGGGAAGGATACAGAGCATGGGGTGTCAGTGGGGGAGGCGGGGCGGAGTGGCCTGGCCGGGGGCAGAGCTCTGGGGGCCAGCTCTAGGGGAGGGATCCCAGCCCCAGTGTCCCTTGGGGAGACCCCCATGTGTGCGGGGGAAGGAGTCTCTTCGGGGGGGCTGTCACGGGGAGGGGTCGGGGCCCCACTGTCTCTGGGGTGGGGTTCACAGCCTGGGGAGAGGGGAGCACTCCAGACTTGGGGGGGTTCCCGTTGGAAGAAAGGGGCTCCGGGGGGGTTCTCACTGGGTGGGGGAAAGGCCAGGCCCGGCCCTGGGTCTCCCCCCACAAGGCAGGGGATAGATGGGCCCTGAGGGGCCCTTGGCTGGGGGGGAGCAGGGCTCTGGGGGTCCCTGACAGGAGACACCCCCAAGGAGGGGTCCCTGGCGGGAGGCTGACAGCTCTGGATGGGCCTTAATAAGGAAGAGACAAATGTGGGGAGGTGGCCACTGATCCCCATAGGGGGCAGGGCCCCAGTAGAGGGGATGAAGGAGGGTTCGGGGGGCTCCTTGGTGGGGGACGGAGCGGGGGCGTCCCATGGGATAGCGTCTGTGCCGCCAGGTGGGGGCAAGGACCCCGGGAGAGCCCCGGGGGGGTAGGAGAGGGACAAACAGGGGGAGGGGGTTCCCGGGGGGGTTAGTGGCCGTGCTGCCAGGTAGGGTGTGCGAGGGAGCAGGGGCAGGGGGCCCAAAGACTCACCTTGACTCCTGGCTCCCCAGGGATGCCGGGGGCCCCCGACTCGCCAGGCTCACCCTGAAATGAGAGAGACGTCAGCGCTCGCGCTCCGACCGGTCCCCCCGGACGGTCCCAGGGACACAGCGCGGCAGCACCCCACAGGCCCTGTGTCACTAGACCCCACTCCCCGAGCCGAGAGAGAACCCAGGAGTCCTGGCCCCGCTCCCCTCCCCGAGCCGGGAGAGAACCCAGGAGTCCTGGCCCCGCTCCCCTCCCGAGCCGGGAGAGAACCCAGGAGTCCTGGCCCCACTCCCCTCCCCGGGCCAGGAGAGAACCCAGGAGTCCTGGCCCCGCTTCCCTCCCTGAGCCAGGAGAGAACCCAGGAGTCCTGGCCCCGCTCCCCTCCCGGAGCTGGGAGAGAACCCAGGAGTCCTGGCCCCGCTCCCCTCCCGGAGCTGGGAGAGAACCCAGGAGTCCTGCTCCAGCCGCACATTCCCCTGGGTGAGTGGTGGTGGGTCCCTTTGACTCCTGCAGTGGATGACTCTGAGTCCCCCCATCCGTCCCCTCCCTTCACGGGCCATGGGGAGAACAGGGTGGCCTGCACTGCCCTCTGCATGCTCTGCAGGAGGACAGTGACTCGCCCAGTCTCAGGCTGCAGGGCAGCGGGGTCAGGAAGGGATTTGCTCCCCCAGATTCAATCAGCTGGAGACAGGGGGGGCGGTGCTCTGAGGGGCTCCAGAGACACCTCTGTCTGGCTGCTGAGTCTGGCTCTCATGCTGGGGGTCCCCAGACTGGGGCAGGGAAGGAATCTCCCCCAGGACAGACTGGCAGGGCCCTTAGGGGGTTTCCTGTTCCCCTGCAGCGCGGGGTGTGGGTCGCTGGCTGGGCTCAGCAGATCAGGTCCCTGCCATTGCAGGGGTGTCAGCCCTGGGGGCCCCTCGGTCCCTCCTGGGCTCAGCTGTCGTGGCCCCTGGCTCGGTTCCCCGGGTGCTGACACGTGTCAGTCCAGCCAGGTCACGGGGCTGGGCACAGGGTGACAGGGAGCGATTCTCTGCCCGCCGCTGTCCAGGGGCCGGGCTGGAGTGAATGGGCCCTTCTGGCCTTGAACTCCATGAAATCTACCAGCCCCACCCTGCCCCCCCGGGCTGGGAGAGGACCCAGGCGTCCTGCCTCCACCTACCTTCTCTCCGGGGGGGCCCAGGTTGCCGATGCCTCCGGGGCCGCCTTGGGGTCCCTGCAGGGGGAGAGAGCAGAGCTGGTTACCTCCGGGGACGTGCGGGGCAGGGCTGACGGGGGGGGAGGCGCGCAGGGGAGGAACTTACGTCGGCTCCGGAGGGTCCGGCTGGGCCACGTGGCCCCGGTGGTCCTGGGGGGCCCTGTGGGGAGAAAGAACAAGGTGAGGGGGGCTCTGGGACATTCCCACCTGGAGGGGGGGCTGGGAATGGGGGGCAGCCGGCGTCACTTACCAGGGGGCCCACATCACCTGTCTCGCCCTTCTCCCCCGCCGGGCCCGGCAGACCCTAGGGAGAGACAGAGCATCAGTGCGGGGCACATCTGGACTGGGGGGAGGGGCAGATCAAGGGGCACATCTGGATCCAGGGAGTTGGGGGAAGCAGGCAGCACATCTGGATTTGGGATGAAGAGGGACCTAGACCTAGGACACATCTGGATCTGGAGGATGCGGGGGGGGCGTGGCAGAGATGGAGGGTGTCACGGAGTGTGGGGGACCCAGGCCCCTCACCCCCGTGCTCCCCTACGATTCACCAGGACTCTCAGCCAGCCAGTAAAGCAGAAGGTTTATTTAGACGACAGGACACAGTCCAGCACAGGTCTTGCAGGCACAGATAACCGGATCCCCCCGGTTAGGTCCATCTTGGGGGGCCTCACAGCCCCCCCCCCCCCGGGGATCAGAGCTCGGTCTCCCTGCTCCTCTCTCTTCTCCAAGACCACGTTCAACTCCCAGTCCTCTCCGGCCCCTCCTCTCTCCTCCGCCTCCTTCCTTTGTCTCCCCTGGCCAGAGGTGTCACCTCCCCTCCCCCAGGCCAAGCTCAGCTCACAGTTGAATTCCTGCATCTCACCTAAACCTCTGGCTCTCCCCTCCCCCGCACAGACAGTCTGTGCTTCCTACTCCATCACATCACACCTCTCCCCCCTCCGAGACTGAACTGAGCGGGGTCACTCCAGCCAGTGACCCGGGGAGGTTCGGACCCACCTGCAACCTTATGCCGCCCGCGCCCTTTCCCCACCCCAGTACCCCTGGGGTGCACCCTGGGCTGGGGCCTTCTCCCCGCGTTCCCGTCTGCGGGCTGTGATTCGGGCTCTCTCGGTTCAGAGCCCCCCTTCTGACCCTGGCCCCGCTCCGGACAGGCTCCTCAGGGCGGGGCGGGGGCCTTACAGCCATCTCCCCCCTGTCCCGGGCCTTCCTCTCCCTCTGGCAGACGTCACAGGAGCGGCAGTGCTGCCGGACATGGGCAAAGACCCCAGGCCAGTAATAGTTCTGCAGCAGCCGCTGCTGGGTACGCCAGGCTCCCTGGTGCCCTGAGGGGGGAATGTCATGGGCCCGGCACAGCAGCTGGTGGCGATACTCCTGGGGTACCACCAGCTGCCTCCTGATCCCCCCCTGACTCCATCTTCCCTGGGGGAGCCCATTCTCGGTACAGGAGCCCCTTCTCCCACAGGAACCTTTTCCGGCCACCTCGTCCCATGGTCTGTCCCCCCCCCGAGGCTGGCCAGGTCCCCTATCCTCCGCAAGGAGGGGTCTTCCCGCACCGCGGCCTGGTACTCAGCCGCTGGGGCAGGGGCGGGGATCTGCTCTCTCTCACCGGCTGGGTCTGGGGCCACAGCCTCTCTGAGCCCTGTCCCTGGGCGTTCCCTCCCCACCGGGTCAGGGTTCGGTGTCTCGGCCAGAGTACCTTCCCCGGTGTCGGGGTGCAGAGCCCTGTGTCGACTCTGACTATGGTTCACGGCCAGGGTACCCTGGGTGTTACTTGGCCAGTCCTCGAGGTCCCCCCCCATTAACACCTCCGTGGGCAAATATGGGTGCACTCCCACGTCCTTGAGGCCCTCCTTGTCCCCCCACTTTAGGTGTACCCTCGCGACAGGCACCCTGAATGGGGTCCCGATCACACCCCTCAGGTTTAGGTAGGTGTTGGGCACCATCCGATCTGAGCCCACCACCTGCGGCCGGGCCAGTGTCACCTCTGCGCCCGTATCCCAGTACCCAGTGACCTCCTTCCCGTCTACCTCCAGGGGAACAAGGCACTCGCCCCGGAGGGGTAGTCCTGTGCCCACCCTGTAAACCCCAAACTCAGGGCTGGGAGCATCCAGCCCCTCGGAGGGGTCGACCCGGGGCCCCCCTCCCTCCTTTGCAGGGGGTACGCGGCCCACCCCCCTTTCGTGCGACCGCTGCCCCTCATCCGGCTGGGTCTCTACCAAGTTGACCCGGTGTGGGGTTGGTCTGCTCAGTTTGTCCCGGAGCTTGGGGCACTGGCCCCGTACGTGGCCCGGTTGGCCACATTGATAGCAGCCCATGTCTCGTGGGTCCCCTCGAGGGGGACGGCTGGACCTGACGCCAGATGCTTCCCTTTGGTGGGGGCCCTCCCTCGGCTCCTTCTGGGAGGTCCCATGGTGACTCTCTCTCTGCGTTGAGGCAGATCTGCTCCTTCGAGACTCCTCCCTGCCATCCCCTGCCCGACTGTCCATGTATTGGTCGGCCAGCCGGCCTGCATGCTGCGGGTTCTCCGGCTTCCGGTCCATCAGCCACTGCTTCAGGTCAGACGGGCACTGCGCATACAGGTGCTCCAGTACGACTAGGTCAAGCAGGTCCTCTCTGGTTTGGGCCCCAGCCGTCCACTTGCGGGCGTACCCCTGCGCCCGGTTGACCAGTTGCAGGTAGGTGACCTCCCGGGTCTTACGTTGACCCCGGAACCTCTTCCGGTACATCTCCGGGGTCAGCCCAAACTCGCGGAGCAGGGCCGCTTTGAACAGGTTGTAGTCCCGCGCCTCCTCCCCTCTCATTCGGCTGTACACCTCCACGGCGGTGGAGTCCAGTAAGGGGGTGAGGCACCGGATCCTGTCTGCAGGGTCAACCCGGTGCAGCTCGCAGGCATTCTCAAAGGCCGTCAGGAAGGTGTCTATGTCCTCCCCCTCCTTACGCGGGGCCAGGAAGTTCTTATCGAAGCTCTTTGTAGGCTTGGGCCCCCCCTCACTCACCGCAGCCGGGGCCTCCCTGTTGTTCAGTTGGGCCATGGCCAGCTCATGTCTGCGCTGCTTCTCCTTCTCTCTCGCCTCGAATTCACGCTGCTTCTCCCTGTCCTCAAATTCACGTTGCTGTTGCTTCTCCTTCTCTCTCGCCTCGTATTCACGCTGGCTTTGTCTTTCCTCATATGCCCTCAGCTCCTTACGCTCCTCCATCTCCATCCGTTTGATCTCTCTCTCCAACTCCAGCCGCCTGTGCTCCACGGAGGCCGAGCGTCGCCGGGACGATCCCCTGCTGGCCAGGGGGGTCACGGTGCCCTCCGTAGCTGGGCTCCTCCTCCCCCTCCCCCTAGGCCTAGGGGTGGGGGGTCTCGAGGAGCCCTCAGCGGCCGGCTGACCCCTCCCAGCTGGGACAGACACGGGGGCCTGCGCTGCATCTGCCCGGCTGCTTCCCTCAGAGACAGGGACCGGTTCATTCCTGCGATCTCTCTCCTCCAGCCGGGCAATCAGCTGGGCCTTGGTGAGCTTCCCATGGCGCAGCCCCCCCTGCTTGCACAGCTCCACCAGCTCACACTTGCGCTTCTGGGAATACATCTTCCTGCTGGCCACTCGCAGGCCGGGGTGCTCGCCGCTCCCCACGGGTTCCAGGGGGACCCCTCGTGTGCCAGTCTTTGAGGTCACCCCCTCTCTGCTAGGGTCGAGCTGCAGGCTCCTCCGCCCTGGGAATCGCTCGCCGTGATCCCCCAGGGGACCCTGTTACTGCAAAGTCCTTCTCTCTGGCCACACTCTCCCAGGGGTTAATCGCCCCTTCGTTTTACTGCTCCCCAGTCACTTACTGCAGGAAGCGCCGTCCACGGGGTGCCGCCGATCCCACCGCTGCCACCAGTTGTCACGGAGTGTGGGGGACCCAGGGCCTTCACCCCCGTGCTCCCTACGATTCACCAGGACTCTCAGCCAGCCAGTAAAGCAGAAGGTTTATTTAGACGACAGGAACACAGTCCCACACAGGTCTTGCAGGCACAGATAACCAGATCCCCCCGGTTAGCTCCATCTTGGGGGGCCTCACAGCCCCCCCCCGGGGATCAGAGCTCGGTCTCCCTGCTCCCCTCTCTTCTCCCAGACCACGTTCAACTCCCCGTCCTTTCCGGCCCCTCCTCTCTTCTCCGCCTCCTTCCTTTGTCTCCCCTGGCCAGAGGTGTCACCTCCCCTCCCCCAGGCCAAGCTCAGCTCACTGTGTGAATTCCTGACACTCACCTAAACCTCTGGCTCTCCCCTCCCCCGCACAGACAGTCTGTGCTTCCTACTTCTTCACAGAGGGGCACATCTGGTTCAGGATGGGATGGTGGCCCAGAGGGAGGGACACATCTGGAGCTTGTGCGGGGGGGGGGGCAGAGCAAGGGGCACATCTGGAGCGGGGATGGGGGGAGGGGACCCAGACAGAGGGGCACATCTGGATCCAGGTAGGTGAGGAGGAGGGCACACAGGGATTGGTTCCCCCGCCTCCCAGAACAGCTGGCTCGGGGGTGGGACCCAGCCATAACTGGCTAGTGGTCGCACCATCATGCTGCCCAGCAGTTTGGGACAGGAAGTGAAGGGGAATCCTGTCCCCAGCTAGAACTGCACCATGGGGCAGGCGTTACTTAGGGAGGCCGGACTGGGCTGGGTTGGGTCTGGGTCCAGGGGGAGGGCGGAGACAGGTGGGAGGTATGGAGCATGGGGGCTGGGCCAGGGACAGGTGTAGGGCTGCGGCCATGGCTAGGTAAGGGGGCTCGGGCTGGGTTGGGTCTGGGTCC
This sequence comes from Mauremys reevesii, assembly GCF_016161935.1. Lineage (NCBI taxonomy): Eukaryota > Metazoa > Chordata > Testudines > Geoemydidae > Mauremys > Mauremys reevesii. Next base: position 47,180 of record NW_024100895.1, on the reverse strand, counting down.
AGGGGGAGGGTGGAGACAGGTGGGAGGTATGGAGCATGGGGGCGGGGCCAGGTGTAGGGTGGGGCCAGGGCACCGGAGTGGCTCAATGGGGGGCAGAGGGGGAAACCCTGCAAGGCCAGTGACAGGCCCCACTCACCTGCAGCCCGATGGGGCCAGGCGGCCCGTTGAATCCACGGGTTCCTTCGTCGCCCTTTGCCCCAAAGTGGCCCTGGGGGCCCCGAGCGCCCGGCTCCCCATCAGCCCCCTCGACACAGACACAAGAGAGAGTCAGAGACGGGCCTCAAGCGGCCCCGGGGAGATGGGACTCGCTGAGCGGGCGAGGGGGTGGGGGAGGTCTCGGTACTGTGGGAGCAGTGGGAACCCCCCCTGCCATTCCCCAGAATCCCACCCATACTCCAGCAGTGCAATGTGGGGCCCCTGTGCCATCAGAAACCGAGCACCTCGCCCCATGGCATGAGTGAGGGGCCGGGACACTGCGCTGCCAGGGGACAGGGACTCTCCACCCAGCATGGAGCAGACCGGGCTCCATCACCCTCAGCTACGTTCCCCCCACTCACATGGAGCCGATCCGGCTCCATCACCCAGCCCCTGTACAGAGCTGACCCGGCTCAGTCACCCAGGCCCTGCACGGAGCTGACCCAGCTCCATCATCCAGCCTGGCAAAGAGCAGACCCAGCTCCATCATCCTCAGCTCTGTCCCTCAGCCCAGCATGGAGCCACCCCGGCTCCATCGCCCCCACCCTGCATGGAGCAGACCCAGCTCCATCCCCCTGCCCTGAACGGGGCTGACCCAGCTCCATCCCCTTGCCCTGCACAGAGCCAACCAGCTCCATCACCATCAGCTTCACCCGCCGTCCTGCATGGAGACAACCCAGCTCCATCATCCGGCCCTGCCCAGAGCTGGCACTGCCCTGTGCTGCAGGATGCTGTCTGAGGGGTGCAAGGTACTTACGGCTGCTCCAGGCTGCCCAACTGGGCCCATGGGACCTGGGGGGCCTGGGGGACCCTGGAAGGAAGGAGATGGGGGTCAGTGATGCTGAGACACAGAGATACCCCAGGCAGGGGAATCGGCCCCAGTCTGGGGTCAGGGGAGCCCCCAGTTCCTACTCACGTGTTCTCCCTTGTTGCCTTTGCCACCCTTCTGGCCCGGCTCGCCCACCTCGCCCTGCGGAGAGAGGAGAAGGGGGGTTTAGCCCATTGCCGTGTGTGGGGACAGGACACAGACACAGACGGGGCCTTACCTTGTCGCCGTCCTCACCAGCACCCCCTGGGGGCCCCGCTGGGCCGGGCAGCCCAACGGGACCCTGGACTCCGTCGCGGCCAGCGGGGCCTATGGGACCTTTCTCACCCTAGGGAGAAACAGAGGGGAGTGAGGTGCACAGAACCCAGGAGTCCTGGCTCTCCCCCACCCCCCGTTCTAACCCACCCAACCCCACTCCCCTCCCAGAGCTGGGAGAGAACCCAGGAGTCCTGGCTCCCCCCCACCCCCCGTTCTAACCCACCCAACCCCACACCCCTCCCAGCACTGGGGAGAGAACCCAGGAGTCCAGGCTCCCAGCCCCCCTGCTCTAAACCCCCAGCCCCCACGCCCCTCCCCGCACTGGGGACAGAACCCAGGAGTCCTGGCTCCCCGCCCCCGTTCTAACCCACCCAACCCCACTCCCCTCCCAGAGCTGGGAGAGAACCCAGGAGTCCTGGTTCCCAGACCCCCGGTTCTAAACCCCCCGCCCCCACCCCCCACCCCGCACAGGGGGGAGAACCCAGGAGTCCTAGCTCCCAGCCCCCCTGCTCTAAACCCCCAGCCCCTACTCCCCTCCCAGAGCCAGGAGAGAACCCAGGAGTCCTGGCTTCCAGCCCCCCTGCTCTAACCCCTCAGCCCCCACTCCCCTCCCAGAGCTGGGGAGAGAACCCAGGAGTCCTGGCTCCCAGCCCCCCTGCATTTGACTAAGCCCTGCTCCCCCCATGCCCTCTACTCACAGGAACTCCTTTCTCTCCAGCGGGGCCTGGTGGCCCTTGGGGGCCCGGTCTGCCTGGGGGTCCGATGGGGCCGCCCTGCCCAGGGCCACCTCTCTCGCCGGGGGAGCCCTGGGGGGAGAGAGAGGAGGAGTCACTTGCTGCCCCCGTGATGCAGTGGGGCTGGTCTTAATGTTTCCTCTGAATACTGTGGGGGGGCCTCAGTTTCTGGCTGATACACTGTCTCCTGGCAACTAATGGCCAGGGCCTTCCCCCATGCAAGGGGATGCTAAAGGTGGGGGAGAACAAAGAGATCAGGTGACCTCCTGGCCCGGGAAAGAGACAAAGGCCAGAGAGGAGGGGCTGGAGGGGGTGTCATAAACAGATAGTTAAGGGTTAAAGTCTCTTTTACCTGTAAAGGGTTAACAAGCTCAGTAACCTGATGAACACCTGACCAGAGGACCAATCAAGGGACAAGATAATTTCAAATTTCTGTGGAGGGAAGGCTTTGTCTGTGTTCCTTGTTGGCTCTGTGTGCTCTCTTTGGATCTAAGAGAGGCCAGACATGTCTCCAAGTTCTCCTGGAGTACCGTATTTTTCCGTGTATAAGACAATACTTTTTCCTAAAATCCTTAGACTAAAAATTGAGGGTAGTCTTATACACGGAAGTAAGCCCCCTGTTCCCTGCCCTCTGACCCCCCCAACCCCATCCACCCCCCCACCCCGGAACTCCCCGGCCCTCTCTCCACCCCCCCCTCCCTGCCCCCTTACCGCGCTGCCTGCACGTGGCTGGCGGCGCTACAGTCCATCCGCGGCTGGAGCTGGGAGCGCGGGGCCGGGACAGGAGTTGCGGGGCCGGAGCCGGAGCCGGAGGATGTGGCGGGAGCCGGGCGGCGGAGCCACGGGGCCAGGCAGTGTCGGAGCCGGGCATCCGGGTAGGTGGTCGCGCCGCCGCAGTGCCCGGACCGCACTACGGAGCCGGGCAGCCGGGAGCCGGGCGGCCGGGACGCGGTGCGGGCGGCTCTCGGCTCCCAGCCGCCCGCTCCCCAGCCGCCCGCTCCCGGCTCGGTAGTGCAGTCCGGGCACTGCGCGGCTGGGGACCGGGGAGGCGGCTGGGGACCGGGGAGCTGGGGATGCGGGTGCCGGGTGGCCAGGTGCGGGCGGCTGGGAGCCGGGTGCCGGGCGGCTGGGAGCAGGCGGCTCCCAGCCGCCCGCCCCGGCCCGGTAGTGCGGTCCGGGCAGCGGCGGCTGGGGACCGGGGACGCGGGCGGCTGGGAGCCAGGCGGCTCCCGGCTCCCAGCCGCCCGCTCCCGGCTCCCGGCCGTAGTGCGGTCCGGGCACTGCGGCTGGGGAGCCGGGGACACGGGCGGCTGGGGAGCCGGGGGCGCGGCTGGGAGCCAGGTGGCTCCCGGCTCCCCAGCCACGCTCCCCAGCTCCTGGCTTCAGTAGTGCGGTCCGGGCACTGCGGCGGCTGGGGACCGGGGGACGCGGGCGGCTGGGGAGCGAGGCGGCTCCCGGCTCCCCCAGCCGCCCGCTCCCAGCTCGGCCCGGTAGTGCGGTCCGGGCACTGCGGCGGCTGGGGAGCCGGGGGACACGGGCGGCTGGGGAGCCGGGGGACGCGGGCGGCTGGGGAGCCAGGTGGCTCCCCGGCTCCCCAGCCACCCGCTCCCCAGCTCCCTGGCTTCGGTAGTGCGGTCCGGATACTGCGGCGGCTGTGGACGCGGGGAGCCGGGCGTCTGGGGACCGGGGGAGCTGGGGACACAGGGTGCCGGGCGGCTGGGGAGCCGGGCGGCTCCCCGGCTCCCCAGCCGCCCGCTCCCCGCCTCCCTGGCTGCCCGGCTCCGGTAGTGCAGTCCGGCCACTGCGGCGACTGTGGCGGTGGGAGGCGGCTGCGCTTGGGACCGGGAGCGAGGGAGCCGGGCGGCAGGAGTCGCGCGGCCGGGGAGGGACGCGGCAGGAGCCGGGCAGGGCCGCCGCCGGAGACCAGCCGGGCACACGGCCCTCCTCCTTCCCTCTACCCCTACCAATCAAACAAAAAAACCTGCAGCACAGCCGGAGCAGCGCGGGGGGGAGGGACCTGCAGCGTGGCCAGAGGGGCTAAGCAGGGAAAGAAAACAAAACAAAACAAAAAAAACCTGGGGCATGGCTGGAGCAACAAAGCAGGGGGAAAAAAACAACAACAAAAAACCTGAATTTGGGGTTAGAAAACTGGGGGCGTCTTATACATGGGGGCGTCTTATACACGGAAAAATACGGGTATTTCCTACTATCCAGTATAGTGAGTATTAGAAAGGCGAATTAATCTTCTAATTAATTTCTGCATTTGCAATTGTGTGTTTGCTGAAGAAATATCTTTATTTCTGTTTGCTGTTACTTTGATTATTCTGAGAAAGGAGGAGGGGGGAAAGTCTCTCCAGGTTTATAAGTCAGACCCTGTGATATTTTCCATCCTGGTATTACAGAGATAGTGTACTTTTTTTTTCTTTCTTTAATAAAATCTTTTCTTTTTAGAACTTGATTGATTTCTTCCCTTGTTTGGATTTTCAGGGGAAGGGGAGGGGGGAAAAGTGAATCCCTCTTTGTTTGATTCAAGGAGTTTGAATCAAGGTATCTCTCCCAAGGACAAGGGGAGGGGGAAGAAGGTGGGGGAAATGGATTATTTCCCTTTGTGTTGAGATCCAAGGAAGTTGGGATCTGTGTTCCCCAGGGAAAGTTTTTTGGGGAACAGGGAGTGTGTCAGACACTTAAAATTTGACTGGTGGCAGCAAGAACCAGATCTAAACTAGGATTTTAGTTTAGAGGAGTCCATGCAGGTCCCCATCTTGTGGACACTAAAGTTCAAAGTGGGGAATAAACCTATGACAGGGGGTTGTCAGTCTGGAGCTGGCTGGGGACAAGGAGTGAGGGCAGACGTGGGGGTCTGGCTCACTGCCCCCCAGAATGGACCCGGCCGAGGGGTCCGGTTCCCTGTACCTACAAGCTCTGTGTTAGCCCCTGTTCCTGTCATCGAATAAACCTCTGTGTTACTGGCTGGCTGAGAGTCACGTCTGACTGCGAAGTGGGGGTGCAGGACCCTATGGCCCCCCCAGGACCCCGCTGGGGCGCACTCGCTGTGGGAAGCGCACGGAGGGGCAGAGGATGCTGAATGCTCCCAGGAGAGACCCAGGAGGTGAAGCCGTGGGAGCTTCTTGCCCTGCAGACAGGCTGCTCCACGGGAGAGGAGGCTCCCCAGAGTCCTGCCTGGCTCGGTGGGGAGCAGTTCCAGAGCAGCGCCCGGGGACTCCGTGACACCCCCACAGCAGGGTCCCCCCAACACATTGCAGGAACCGGGATCAGGGGTGAGGGAGGGGGCGGATCAGGGGGGTCGGAGGTTGGAGGTTAGGGAGGAGAGGGGCTGATGGGGGAGTGAGGGAAGGGAGGTCAGAGAACAGTTGGGGAGGTGGGGGCCTATGGCAATAGTTGGGGGGAAGGAGTTGGGGGAGGGGCTGGCGTGGGGGTCCCCACATCATACTCACTGCAGGTCCTGGGGGTCCGGCCGGCCCCTCGTTCCCTTTCAGCCCCGTGCCACCCTGCGGGGAGAAGCACAGGTCAGGGCCTGCTGGCACCGGGGATGGACTGGGGGCATTGGGGGGGCGGGTACTCACCGGGGTGCCGGGCAGCCCACGCTCACCGGGGAAACCGCGCAGTCCAGCCGGGCCGTCTTTCCCGAGGGCTCCCGGGGGGCCGGGGTCTCCCTGCGCCGGGGGAAGGAGAAGGAGGATTAGGTGGGTCCCCCACCCTGCTCCCTGCAGCACAGCGCCCCCTAGCGCTGCACTGGAGCATCACAGCTCCTTACCTTGGTTCCTTCTTTCCCAGAGGGTCCTGGCAAGCCCTGCTCTCCCGGGGGCCCGGGGGGGCCTGGGTGACCTCTCTCCCCCATCTGACCAGACTCCCCAGAAGCGCCCTAGTGCAGGGAGAGACAAGAAACAGTGAGAGACCTTCAGGGAATGGGCCAGACCCTTCGACCCCTGCCTCTTCCACCACCAGGGGGAGCTGCTGACGGCCGCTCCCAGCCCACCCCGGCACCCCCCACCACCCAGCTTCTTACCTGAGGTCCCACCACTCCTGGGGGGCCGGGGGGGCCCGTCTTGCCTTGGAAACCCTGAAAGACAGAGAGAGATGGGGGCATTAGCATGAGCCACGGCAGATGGCTCTGCTCCCCACCCCCCAAGTGTAAGTGGAGAGTCACATAGGAGTGTGCAAGGAGCAATGCAGAAAAGTGTGAGGAGTAACCATGGAGTATCCAGAGTGTAACACATGAGTGTGTGAGGAGTAACCATGGTGAATCCAGACTGTAACACATGAGTGTGTGAGGAGTAACCATGGTGAATCCAGAGTGTAATACGCGAGTGTGTGAGAAGTACTGTGGGGGTAACCAGAGACTAACACTGGAGTATGTGAGGAGTAATGCAGGAGTATCTAGAATGTAATACATCAGTATACAAGGATTAAAATGGGAATATCCTGAGAGTTACATGGGAGTAAGAGAGTAGTAAAGTGGGAGTAACCAAGAGTAACAGCGGAGTGAACAGAGAGCAATGTGCGAGAGAGGAGTAACACAGGAGTTATCCAGAGAGTAATGTGGGAGTAATTTGGGGTAACATGGGAGTAACCAGAGAGTAATGCCAGAGTATGTGAGGTGTAATATGAGAGTAACACGAGAGTAATCAGAGAGTAACAGGGGAGTAAGAAAGGAGTAACGGGGAATAATCAGAAAGTAACAAGGTACTATGTGAGGAGTAATGAGGGAGTTTCCAGAGGTAGTCTGGAGTTACTTAGGTGTAACCTGGGAGGAACCAGAGTGTAACACGGGAGGAACCCCTGAGTAACACAGGGGTAAGAGAAAAGTATCTGAAGCCTAACAGTGCAGTAACAGTGCAGTAACAGAGACACATACGACTTCTCCTCGCTGACCGGGGTGCCCGGGAAGCCCGTCCTTGCCAGGGGGGCCCTGTGGGGAGGAAAACGGAGAGGTCAGTGGGGCAGGGAGAGATCACAGTGGGAGGGAACTGGGGAGCAGTCAGGAGGGCAGGGGAGCCAGCTGGGGAGCCGAGGTAAAAGGCAGGTGGGAATGGCAATGGGAGAGGGCTGGGATGCAGGCAGGGAGGCTGGGGGCAGGTGGGGGTAGCTTGGATGCAGGGGGCTGAGGAGCCGGCAGGGGCTGGGGGCAGGTGGGGTAGCTTGGATGTGGGGCGAGGGGCCGAGGAGCCAGCAGGGGCTGGGGCAGGTGGGGGTAGCTTGGATGCAGGCAGGGGCTGAGGAGCCGGCGGAGGGCTGGGGAGCAGGTGGGGTAGCTTGGATGCAGGCAGGGGCTGAGGAGCCGGCGGGGCGCTGGGGCAGGTGGGGGTAGCTTGGATGCAGGGGGCGAGGAGCCGGCAGGGGCTGGGAGCAGGTGGGGGTAGCTTGGATGCGGGGAGGGGGCTGAGGAGGCCAGCAGGGGCTGGGGCAGGTGGGGTAGCTTGGATGCGGGGAGGGCTGAGGAGCCAGCAGGGGGCTGGGGCAGGTGGGGTAGCTTGGATGCGGGGGCTGAGGAGCCGGCAGGGGCTGGGGCAGGTGGGGGTAGCTTGGATGCGGGGAGGGGGCCGAGGAGCCGGCGGGGCTGGGGCAGGCAGGAGGCTGGGGGCAGGTGGGGTAGCTTGGATGCAGGGGAGGGGGCCGAGGAGCCGGCGGGGCTGGGAGCAGGTGGGGTAGCTTGGATGTGGGGCCGAGGAGCCAGCAGGGAGGCTGGGGGCAGGTGGGGGTAGCTTGGATGCGGGGGAGGGGGCTGAGGAGCCGGCAGGGGGCTGGGGGCAGGTGGGGGTAGCTTGGATGTGGGGGGAGGGGGCTGGGGCCAGGCAGAGGGGCAGGGGAGCCAGTAGCTAGTGCACGTTACTCACCGGTGGCCCTTTGGGTCCGGGGAAGCCGTTTGGCCCCTGGGGGCCCGGGAGTCCCTGTGGAGAGCAGAGCAGAGGTTAGGGGGCCTGGGGGCAGGGGCGGCTCTAGGCACCAGCGGGCCAAGCGCCCGCTTGGGGCGGCATCCTGGGGAGGGCGGCAGATGGCCCCGGTGGACCTCCCGCAGGCATGCCTGCGGGGGAGCCGCCGACCCGCAACCGCCAAAGCGCCGCCCCCCCCAGCAAATCCTAGCGGCGGCTGGGAGTCAGAAGGCTCTGAGCTGCCCGCCGCAGCGGGCAGCGCAGAGCCTTTTAAATCCCAGCCGCTGCTGGGAATCAGAGCCTTCTGACTCCCGGCCGCGGCTGGGAGTTAAAAGGCTCTTGGCTCCCCGCCCCCGCGGGCAGCCCGAGCCCTCTGATTCCCAGCCGCGGCTGGGAGTTAAAAGGCTCTTGGCTCCCCGCCCCCGCGGGCAGCCCGGAGCCCTCTGATTCCCGGCCGCGGCTGGGAGTTAAAAGGCTCTGGGCTCCCCAGGGAGCCCAGAGCCCTTAGGCGCACCTGCCGCCCTAAGGGCACACGAACTGCCCCCCCCCCAGCCCAGGGCGGCAATTCAGCGTGCTGCTTGGGGCGGCAAAAACTGTAGAGCCGGCCCTGCCTGGGGGGCAGGGAGAACAATGCCTGGCCCCGGGGACACCAGCACGGCCAGGGCCAGCCGTAGTGAGTGGGGGCCAGGCCAGTGTTGTACCGGGAGCCCGACTGCACAAAACCAGCCATGTCGCACTGCAGTGACCCGCCCCTTGCACCAGGGAACTGCTGAGGCTGCTGCACATTGTGCCGGGCCCAGCAGCCGTGACTGGGGCCGTGTGAGCATCGCACTGCAGTGACCCGCCCCTCGCACCAGGGAACTGCTGAGGCTGCTGCGCACCATGCCGGGCCCAGCAGCCGTGACTGGGGCTATGTGAGCATCGCACTGCAGTGACCCGCCCCTCGCACCGGGAACTGCTGAGGTTGCTGCGCACCGTGCCGGGCCCAGCAGCCGTGACTGGGGCCGCGGCGAAGGCGTCACACTGCAGTGACCTGCCCTCGCACCGGGAACTGCTGAGGCTGCTGCGCACTGTGCCGGGCCCAGCAGCCGTGACTGGGGCGGTGCGAGCATCGCACTGCAGTGACCCGCCCCTCGCACCGGGAACTGCTGAGGCTGCTGCGCACCGTGCCGAGCCCAGCAGCTGTGACTGGGGCCGTGCGAGCATCGCACTGCAGTGACCCGCCCCTCGCACCGGGAACTGCTGAGGCTGCTGCGCAACGTGCCGAGCCCAGCAGCTGTGACTGGGGCCGTGCGAGCATCACACTGCAGTGACCCGCCCCTCGCACCGGGAACTGCTGAGGCTGCTGCGCACCGTGCCGAGCCCAGCAGCTGTGACTGGGGCCATGAGAGCATCACACTGCAGTGACCCGGCCCTCGCACCAGGGAACTGCTGAGGCTGCTGCGCACTGTGCTGAGCCCAGCAGCCGTGACTGGGGCCGTGTGAGCATCACACTGCAGTGACCTGTCCCTCGCACCAACAAATCGCTGCAGCTCCGCGCAGCAGGTCTGGAGCCGGCTCACGGAGAGGCTGAACAGTGCTAGCGACGCTCGGACAGGGCAGGCTGGATGAGGCCCAGCGGTGGTGAGCAGAGGCCTAGTGCGAGTGTTGCACTAATGTGACCCATGCCTGGCACGGCTGTCGCACAGGGCCCTGGAGAGGTGAACAGGAATGGGCACAAGGCAGGGCAGGCTGCACGAGGCCCAGCAGTGGTGTGCCAGGCCCAGCTGGTGCAGCGAAGGGCGGTGCCCTGTACCCAGGGCTCTGTGCACACCCAGGTCCCCCCAATGCCACACCCACACTCACCCTTTCCCCGGGAGAGCCATGGGGGCCGTCACCGCCAGAGGTGCCCTGAGTGGGGAGACAAATGTGAGAGGTAACCAGGAGCACATCCCCTTCCAACACACTGACTCGCGTGCACAGACGTGTACATTCATCCCTGTGCAAGCACACACACCCATTCTCACACTCACACACACTCGGATGTACACAGACACCCGCAGAGAGAGACAGAGACACACACATAGACACACGGGACACGCACACAAATGGGGGGACACACACACAGGGACAGACACGGACAGACACAGACGGGACACACACAGACACACACAGAGATACAGACGGGACACACACACACACGGACAGACAGAGACACACACAGACACATGGGGACACACACACAGGGACAGACACAGACGGGACACACACAGAGACACATGGGGACACACACACACACACACACGGACAGACAGAGACACACAAGCACACACACAAAGGAACACATTCAGCCTTGCACGTTTGCACGCCCAGAGCCTGCTCACACACGCTGACCTCTGAGCCCTGCCCAGCCCTCACCCTGCGACACACTGGCCCCATCCCACCCCAACCCGACATTCAGACAGACAGACAGACCCGGAGCCCCAGCCCTCACCTTCGCCCCCAGCTTTCCAGTGGCTCCTCGTGGCCCCCGCTGGCCCCTGGGACCCTGGAGGAATGAGACAAAGGCGGGTGAGTGTCTGAGCCCTGGCTCTGCCCCCTCCCATCCTCCAACCCCCACTTCCTGGGGGGCAGAACCCCAGCAACCCACACAGTGCCCTGAGGGCATTCATAAGGATCTCAGGGGTGGAAGCGGCAGACTGGAGGGACCCACCAGCCACGTAGGATGCGGATGGACACATGACCCCCAGCCCTGGTAGGGGAATGCTGGAAACCCCCCCCAACCCCAGATGGGAGGATTAAGGAGGGTAGGTGGAGGGGGATATTTGCCCCCTCACCAGAGAGGGGCCCAGCCCCGAGGCCCTGTGCCAACGCGGGGTGGAGCCCAGAGGGGACACATCATGTATGAGTCAAGCTGGGGAGTGAGCCCCATGGCAGGCTGGCCCCAGTGGTCTGGCTGGCCCCAGGGGTCATGGGCATGACCTCACTGGGACAGGGTGAGGGGGGTTCCATAGGAGGGGCAGGGGCCGGAATGGAGAGGCCTGCACTGGGCACGGATGGATGGATGGATGGATGGATGGATGGATGGATGGATGGATGGATGGATGGACGGACGGATGAACAGACGGACAGAAGAAACGTGGATGGGAGAAGGAGGGGATGGCGGTTTCAGATGGAGAAAGCGGAGGGAAGGATGGACAGACAGATGAGAAGGGACGGATTGAGGGGAACTGGGGTGGAGGACTGGGGCAGGGATGGGAGGACAGAGGGGTGGATGGATGGACAGACCGATGAGAAGGGACGGATCGAGGGGATTGGGATGGAGGATTGGGGCAGGATGGGAGTACAGAGGGGTGGATGGATGGATGGAGAAAACAGAGGGAAGAATGGACAGACAGATGAGAAGGGACGGATCAAGGGGATTGGGATGGAGGACTGAGGCAGGGATGGGAGGATGGAGGGCTGGAGCACATGACTTATGAGGAGAGGCTGAGGGAACTGGGATTGTTTAGTCTGCAGAAGAGAAGAATGAGGGGGGATTTGATAGCTGCTTTCAACTACCTGATAGGGGGTTACAAAGAGGATGGATCTAGACTGTTCTCAGTGGTAGAAGATGACAGAACAAGGAGCAATGGTCTCAAGTTGCAGTGGGGGAGGTTTAGGTTGGATATTAGGAAACACTATTTCCCTAGGAGGGTGGTGAAGCACTGGAATGGGTTCCCTAGGGAGGTGGTGGAATCTCCTTCCTTAGAGGTTTTTAAGGTCAGGCTTGACAAAGCCCTGGCTGGGATGATTTAGTTGGGTTTGGTCCTGCTTTGAGCAGGGGGTTGGACTAGATACCTCCTGAGGTCCCTTCCAACCCTGAGATTCTATGATTCTATGAGGGCTGGACAGATGTGGAGAGATGGATCGGGGGGATTGGGACGGAGGACTAGGGAGGGATGGGAGGGATGGATGGAAGGAGAACACAGATGGAGGGATGGACAGATGTGGAGAGATGGTGTGACAAAGTGGGGGGTTTTCTTGGTTTTTTCTGTGTTTCCCAGTGGGTTGCATGCAGGGGGGGGACTCAGTGTCCCCGGGTGTTACTGGTTTAACGAGGGGAGGGGAGAGGGAGTTTGTTGGGACACAGGACCGGAGAGGGAACTCAGGACCCCAGCGACCAGTGACCTGGTGACCCGAAGACGCAGCTCAGGAGTCGCAGCTGGTTCTGGCCAGTGGGGGACAATGGGCTGTGGGGAGAGGACCCCGGTGACCTGACCAGCCGGCTCCAGCCAGAGGGGCCAGAGGGGGGCTGAGAGAAGAGCAGACCCAGGCCTTCCATTTACGACCCTGTTTCCCTGGAGAGAAGCCAATGGACAGAGGCGGTGTTGGGGCCGGGGTATCGGAGGCCCAGCTGGGAAGCAGGGGGGCTCTGGGCTGGAGAGGGGGAGCAGGCAGAGCCCCCCTGGCTGCAGGGGGACTGGGATGTGCTGGGCTGACAGAGGCCAGGCCTGAGGCCCGGAGAGTTTCCTGTGCTGGGTTCAAATCTCAATAAACCCTCCTGTTTTATGCTGGCTGAGAGTCGCTCCGGTCTAGAGAATGGGGGGGGGGGGAGGGGCAGGGGGAGCGGGGGAAATCAACCCCTTCAGGGGTTAGGAGGCCCTGGGGGGTCCAGAGCGAGGGGACTCCCTGAGGGGCCCATGGCAGAGACAGACGTGCTGAGGCTCAGAGAGGTGCGGCTCCAGGAGGTGGAGGGGCCTGACCCCGGGAGAGAGGGGACCCCCGAGAAGGGCTGTCGCACTGGAAGGGGCACCCCCACGGGGCCACGAGTGGGCACAACCTGTCAGTCCGTGACAGATGGATTGGGTGGAGGGAGGATGAATGCGGGAGCCCAGAGACTTGGCTGCAGTAACCCCCCCCCCACCTCCCTCCCACACTCACCGAGGGGCCGCGCTCACCCCGGGGCCCGGGCTTCCCGGATAGACCCTGCAACAGAGAGAGTCAGTGAGACACAGCCAGGGCATGGGCACCCATGGGAGAACTCCTCAGCCAGCCAGGGCCCTGCCGGACCCATAATGTACCCACCCATGGGAAACACAGAGAGACACCCCACGCCCCACCCAGACCAGCCAGGGACCCCTCAGCCAGCCAGGGCCTGGCAGGCACCCCTAACAGCCACCCCTGGGACCCGCCACCCAGAACCAACCCCCTCCCAGCCCCCATAAAGACCCCCCATCCATGGCTCTGCAGGGCCCCCCATCCCCACAGAACTTGCACAGGGATCCCCCAATCCAGGGGTCTACAGAGACCCAGCCCATAGGACACCCCCAAGGACACCCTATTCGCAGCTCTACAGGGACCCCCAATTCCAACCCCCATGGGGACCCCACCCAGGGCTTTGCAGGCACCCCCACCTAGAACCACCACCCCTTTAGCCCATCCGTGGAAGACCCTCCCCCACCCCCAACAGCCTCTCACTCTTCACCCAGCCCCACCAGTAAGTCCCAGTTCCGATCCATCCCTGGTGGGGGTTGGGTGTCAGCCCCACCCAGCAGGACCTGCACCCCCCCTCAGATCCCCCCAACAGTTTCCCACGTGGGGATGCCTCCTGCGGAGGGAAGCATGGACCCCACTCCACCGGGGGGCAGTGGGGGGAGCTGTACTGGGGCTGGGGGGAGCCATGCTGGGGGGGTGATGGAGGGTTACTCACCCGAGCACCCTTCTCACCATTGGTGCCAGGGAATCCAGGGAAGCCCTGAGATCCCTGCGGAGAGAGAAGAGATGGGGGTTAAGGGAGTGCGGGGGGCAGAGGGGGAGCAGGGAGGGAGACTCACCGTCCACAGCGCTCACCTTCGGGCCTTGCCGTCCTGGGTATCCGGGAAGACCTGGTACGCCCAGCTTCCCCTGCGAGAGAGAGAGAGAGAGAGAGAGAGAGAGAGATGGGGTTAGGGGGATGGGACACGGGGCCTTTCCCCACTTGGGGGCGCCGGCTCCCGTCCAGCCCCAGGGTAGGGACTGGCTGTTCAGGGGGGCAGGGAATGGGACACGGGGCCTTTCCCCACTTGGGGGTGCCGGCTCCCAGCCGGCCCCAGGGTGGGGGGCTGGCTGTTCGGGGGGGCAGGGAATGGGACACGGATAGACCCACTTGGAGGCGCCGGCTCCCATCCGGCCCCAGGGTGGGGGGCTGGCTGTTCAGGGGGACAGGGAATGGGACACGGGGCCTTTCCCCACTTGGGGGTGCCGGCTCCCATCCGGCCCCAGGGCAGGGACTGGCTGGCTCAGGGGGCAGGGAACAGGCACATGGTCAGGGGCCGACTCCCTCATGCTCGGCACTGCCCAGTCCTGCCCCATGGTGCCCCGGCTCCTCACCTTCTCTCCCACCAGTCCAAGGGGACCCGGGTCACCCGAGGGTCCGGTCCGGCCTTTGGGACCTTCCGGTCCATCCTCTCCTCTGGCTCCTGGGACACCCACCTCGCCCTGCGGGGGCAGAGACGAGAGAGGGGTGGGTGAGACTGGCATCGCCAGGAGCAGGCTGGCAGCGAGGGGTGGGGGGCTCCGGGCACAAACTTACCCTGTCTCCTTTCACCCCGAAGTCACCTTTGAACCCGGGGAATCCGTCCTCCCCCTGCACAGACAGACAGACCGGAGACAGTCAGACAGCCAGAGAGGAAAGGGTGGTGAGCAGCTCAGCCGGTCTGACCTCCTGTATATCACAGGCCACCAGGCCCCCCGCCCCCGCCCCCGCACACTAACCCAGCCCCCGAAATGAGACCCAAGTGCCACAGCCCCTGGGAGACTCGGCTGTTACCTGCCTCAGACTGAGAACCGGGGTGGGGCGAGGGGCACCAGAGCCCGAGGCTCTGCCATGGCAGAGAAAGGGTTAAGTGAGAGACACCCCCTCCCACAGATAATCCTGGCCAGTGACCCGCCCCCAGGCTGCAGGGGAAGGTGAGAACCCCCAAGTCACTGCCAGTCTGAGGGGCAGGGGGAGGGAATTTCCCCCAACCCCACCCACAGCGATCAGCTACACCCTGAGCATGGGTGCAAGGACCAGCCAGCCACGCCCGTGGCTGAGATAATGCTGGGTGCCCCCTCAGCACCCGGGCCCCCCACCCAGTTCCTATCTCCAGCCGGGGCGGCCCTGACACTGCAGAGGGAGGAGAGTTAAAACAAAACACTCAGAATACACTGGGGAGGGGGAAATCCCTTCCTGACCCCTGGTCAGGGGTCCGCAGCTAGGGGGCGCCGTGCACTATTCCCCCAGCTGGGCACTAGGGGGCACTGTGCACCATTTCCCTAACCCGGCACTAGCGGGGCGACATGCACTATTCCCCCAGTCAGGCACTAGAGGGCTCTGTGCACCATTTCCCCAACCTGGCACTAGGGGGGCGCCGGGCACTATTCCCCCAGCTGGGCACTAGGGGACGCTGTGCACCAGTTCCCCAGCTGGGCAATAGGGGGCTCTGTGCACCATTCCCCAGTCAGGCACTAGAGGGCGCCATGCACCAGTTCCCCAGCCGGGCAATAGGGGGCTCTGTGCACCAGTTCCCCAGGCGGGCACTAGAGGGCGCCATGCACCAGTTCCCCAGGCGGGCACTAGAAGGGCGCCATGCACTATTCCCCCAGCCGGGCACTAGGGGGCGCTGTGCGGTGCTGCCAGCAACATGTCTGACCTGCGGTTGAGGGTCAGGGAAGCAGAACTCACCTTCTCACCCTTGTGACCCTTCAGCCCCCGAATTCCATCCACGCCCTGGAAGAGATGGGGAGAGTTCAACAGGGTGAGCTGCACTGCAGAGGCCAGCCACAGATCTAGGCATAGAACCCAGGAGTCCTGGCTCCGAGTTCCCACTGCCCCCTGCTCTAACCACTAGACCCCACTCCCCTCCCAGAGCTGGGATAGAACCCAGGAGTCCTGGCTCCCATTGGCTATAATTCTCTTGTCTTGTTTTTCATTGTAGCCAGAATCCTCTTCTCCCCTTGAGGGTCAGGGACCTCCAGGCTTCTGGACCTTCACCCATCCTTACTAAGAATTGTGGGTAATATCCCAGTCCCAGAAAGTCACGCCAAGTCCTGGGACCAATCAGCCACTTACCTTCACACCACGTGGGCCTGGGTAGCCAATCGGACCTTGGGGACCGGACGGACCCTGCAATAGAGAGAGATTAGCCCAATCACAGGGGAGAGTGGCTGGTGTCCCTGCTCCCTACTGGAGGGGTTAGAATCACGGATGGGAAACGTCACCCCACTGACCCGGGGGCTCTGAGCCCTGCACGCTGGGGGCCAGGGTCTTAGTACCTCACCCCTAGCACCTGGGGGGTTGTGACTTGGCCGCCAAGGTCTGAAAAGGCTAGGACTGGGGGGAGGGGAGCCTGAGGGGCGAGGGGATATTGGGGTCTGGGGGGACGACGGGAAGGGGCAGGAGTGGACATTCTCCCCTTACCTGGTTACCTTTGGTTCCCGACGGACCTTCCTTCCCCGGATGCCCCTGAGAGGGAGGGAATGGGAAAGGGAGGAGACAGAGAGGGATGAATCATTAACACCAGCCCCACAGCACTGGGCGTTGCTCCGTCCCCCTGCCTGGGGAGCCACCCCAACATCCCACACGCACCCCCGCTCCTGTGGCAAGGGCAGTGCCCCCTGCCTGTGGGGCAGGAATAGCCCAGCTGCCCTTTGACCTGAACTCCTTTAACCAAGCGTTGGGGACACCTGGCCCGGCTTGGGGTGAATGGTCAGTGGAGCTTGGTTGCGCCAGGGGGTGCAGGCCAGGGTTGGCGTGACTGGGGGTAGCTGCCTTTGGGGACCAGGCCAGAGCTGAGGCCAGAGGCTCTGGGGCCAATCCCACCCACTGGCATTTAATGGGGTCAACCAACCAAGCCAGGCTGAAGGGAAACCAACGGTACTGGCTCACTTCCTGTTAAACATGGCCACCAGGTCCTCGCCCCATGAGCAGGGGTGCGAGTGGGGGGCCAACAGGAAGTGGTGGTAGCTCGCATCCTGTTAAACATGGCCACCAGTCATTGCCCCATAGCCTGGGGGCACTGCTCAAGAGCATCCCTATGATGATGGGGCCCCTACAGGAAATGTGATAGCTCACTTCCTGTTAAACATGGCCGCCAGGCTCTCACCCCAGGGCAGAAGGGAGCCATGCCGCAGGAGGCCAACAGGCTCACTTCCTGTGAAATATGGCCGTCGTATTGCCATTCCGGGGCTGGGGGAGTCTGGGGGCCAGGGTGCTGGGAGGAGAGGGTGGAAGGAAGGAGGGAAGGAGCTGGGGTGAGCAGGTTACTCACGGGAGGCCCGTCAGACCCTGGCATGCCGGGGAGGCCAGGTTTGCCTGTGGGACCCTGCGGAGAGAGAGAAAAGCAGAGCTCAGAGCTGGCAGAGCAGAGACCCCCATTGTGTGACCCAGGCTGGTGCGGCGGGTGGGGGCTGCACAACACTGGGGGGCAGGGTAGGTTTGGGGCACTCACCTTCTCTCCGGGGGGGCCCATAGCACCTTGTGGTCCCGGTAATCCCTGAAAGAGAGAAACATGGTCAGATCCAGCCCCCACCCAGAGCCAGGGATTGAACCCAGGAGTCCTGGCCCCCAGCCCCTGCTCTAACCACTAGACCCCATTCCCCTCCCAGAGCCAGGGAGGGAACCCAGGAGTTGCTCCCAGCTCCCCCTGCTCTAATCCATTGGACCCCACTCCCCACCCAGAGCAGGGACGGAACCCAGGAGTCCGGGCTCCAAGCCCCGAATCCCATGTCCCCAGAGCTGGGCTGTGTCAGGCAGAGAGTTTTCCTGCCCTGGGGGCCTGGAGTTCCCTGCTGACCTGGGGGACCAGGCTCGCCTTGCGGCCCCTGTAACAGTCAGACGCAACTGGAGTTAGAACCAGAACCACCCGCGTGTTATACAGAAAGGAGAGAGGGCACTGTTGCAGGGGAAGTTCACAACACTGGGATCACTGGATGGGGGCACTGCTGTAAGGGAAGCTCACAGCACCAGAGACCCCATTTAGGGCACTGCTGTAGGAGACGCTCGCAGCACCGGAGACCCCATCTGGGGACACTGCTGTAAGGGAAGCTCACAGCACCAGAGACCCCATTTAGGGCACTGCTGTAGGAGACGCTCGCAGCACCGGAGACCCCATCTGGGGACACTGCTGTAGGGGAAGTTCACAGCACCGGAGTTCCTGACTTGGGGCGCTGCAGTAGGGGAAGCTCACAGCGCAAGAGTCCCCGGCTGGGGGCACTGCAGTAGGGGAAGCTCCCAGCACTGGCATCCCTGGGTGGGCGCCCCTAGGGCATTTCCAACCCAGTCCATAGCAGGACCAGGCAGCGCAGATAGACAGACAGACAGACAGACGTGCCGACTCACCAGGTTCCCTTTGGGCCCAGTGGGACCATCTATGCCACGCACGCCCTGCGGAGCAGACAGACAGACAGACGGGTGGAGGTTAGTGTGGTGGGGCTCACGGGGGCGGGGGGAATTGGGATGCCGTGCGTGGCACTTACCAGAGGCCCGGGGATCCCCGGTGGGCCTTTGGGTCCAAGCAAACCTCTGGGTCCCTGCAGGGAGGGGAGAAACCAGAGTTAGTGAGGCTGTGGGGACAAAGCCAGGCCTGGGTCCCTCCAACGGGGCTGTGGGGGGAGCCAGCAATTGCCCCCAACACTACCCTCCCCCCGCCCAGCAAAGAGCAGCACACATATGCACACACACACACACAGACACACAGACACACACACACACACACACACCCTGCACCAGCCAGCGCTCCCGGCACCACACTGAGCAAGCAACACAGAAACCCTGCAGCTGAGGACCCCAGGAGGATGCTGCTCCGTGGTGCAGACCCTGCCCCTCTCTGATCCCAGACCCTGGGCCGCGTGCTGGGGTGAAACCCCAGAGCACCCCGGGACATGGCGCTAAGATCCCTCAGTTTCAGTGCAACAAGACTCCGCTGGTGCCCGTACTAGGAGACGCTGGCCCTTGTGGAGTCTGCCAGGGGCAAGGCACGGGGGACCCCACAGGCCAGACCCCCAGTGGGTGATGCTCTGTCCCCAAGGCCTGGCCCCAGACGGCTCATCCGTCCATCCCGTGGGTAGCACCGGGCTAACCCCCAGACAGCTTCCGGGGGCTCGTCCGAAAGGGAACTGCTCTCGGGGAAGAGCGTTCCGGGCAATGGGGAATCGGGCACCACGTGGGAACGTTCGCTCCACTCGGGCTGTCGATAAACCCAGTGTTTCAGAGAGTCCAGACGCTTGCATTTGTGCTGGGTTTTACTACCAAATCCGGCCAGAGAAAGGATTTTGGGGGGGTTCTCATCCTCCCCCCACCCCCGGCTGTAGCTTTTCCAAACAGCGTCAAATCTGTAAATGTAACAGAGCCGCAAGAGGGGGGAGAGGACAGGAGAAAAGAGAAAACAAACCCAACCAAATCCCAACGCCACCTCCAATCCCAACGGCAACCCTAACACCAACCCCAACGTCCACCTCAACCCTAACACCAACCACCATCCTAACACCAACGCCAACGTCCACCTCAACCCTAACACCAACCACCATCCTAACACCAACATCAACGCCACCTCCAATCCCAATGCCAACTCTAATACCAACCACCATCCTAACACCAACCCCAACGTCCACCTCAACCCTAACACCAACCACAGTCCTAACGCCAACGCCAACGCCACCTCCAATCCCAACGCCAACCCTAACACCAACCACCATCCTAACACCAACGCCAACGCCTACTCCAATCCCAGCGTCAACCCTAATACCAACCCCAACGTCCACCTCAACCCTAACACCAACCACCATCCTAACGCCAACGCCACCTCCAATCCCAACGCCAACCCTAACACCAACCACCATCCTAACACCAACGCCAACGTCCACCTCAACCCTAACACCAACCACCATCCTAACGCCAACGCCACCTCCAATCCCAACGCCAACCCTAACACCAACCACCATCCTAACGCCAACGCCAACGCCACCTCCAATCCCAACGCCAACCCTAACACCCACCCCAACGTCCACCTCAACCCTAACACCAACCACCATCCTAACGCCAACGCCACCTCCAATCCCAACGCCAACCCTAACACCAACCACCAACCCTAACGCCAACGCCAACACCTACTCCAATCCCAACGCCAACCCTAACACCAACCCCAACATCCACCTCAACCCTAACACCAACCACCATCCTAACGCCAGCGCCACCTCCAATCCCAACGCCAACCCTAACACCAACCTCAACCCTAACACCAACCACCATCCTACCCCCAACGCCTACGCCACCTCCAATCCCAACGCCAACCCTAACGCCAACCACAGTCCTAACGCCAACACCTACTCCAATCCCAGCGCCAACCTAATACCAACCCCAACATCCACCCCAACCCTAACACCAACCCCAACGTCCACCTCAACCCTAACACCAACCCCAACGTCCACCTCAACCCTAACACCAACCACCATCCTAACACCAACGCCAACGCCACCTCCAATCCCAACGCCAACCTCAACCCTAACACCAACCACCATCCTAACGCCAACACCTACTCCAATCCCAGCGTCAACCCTAATACCAACCCCAACATCCACCCCAACCCTAACACCAACCACCATCCTAACACCAACGCCAACGCCACCTCCAATCCCAACGCCAACCCTAACACCAACCACCATCCTAACACCAACCCCAACGTCCACCTCAACCCTAACACCAACCCCAACGTCCACCTCAACCCTAACACCAACCACCATCCTAACACCAACCCCAACGTCCACCTCAACCCTAACACCAACCCCAACGTCCACCTCAACCCTAACACCAACCCCAACGCCTACTGTAATCCCAGTGTCAACCCTAAAACCAACCCCAACATCCACCCCAACCCTAACACCAACCACCATCCTAACGCCAACGCCTACTCCAATCCCAACGCCAACCCTAACACCAACCCCAACGTCCACCTCAACCCTAACACCAACCACCATCCTAACACCAACGCCAACGTCCACCTCAACCCTAACACCAACCCCAACCCTAACACCAATGCCAAAGCCTACTCCAACGTCAACGCCAACTCTGAACCCCAACGCCAACCCTAACATCAACTCCAGCTCCAATTCCAACTCTAACTGCGACAACAATCCTAACACCAATCCCAGCGCCAACCCTATCACCGACACTATCCCTAATACCAACTCCAACGTCAACACCAACCCTACCACCAACTCCAGTCCCAACCAACCCTAATACCAACTGCAATCCCAATGCCAACCCCAGTCCAATGTCAACTCCCACACTAAGGCTAATGCCAACCCTAACCCCAACCCTAGCACCAACCCCAACGCCGATCTCAACCCTAACGCCAAGGCCAGTGGCAGCCCCAATACCAACCCCAGCCCAACCATAGTGCCAGCCCCAATCCCTGCCTGGGACCCATTTTCCAAAGCGATATGTCAGAGTGTTCCCTGCGCTAGTCGGCGCTCCCCTGTCCAACCCCAACCCTAACGCCAACCACCATCCTAACGCCAACGCCACCTCCAACCCCAACGCCAACCCTAACACCAACCCCAACGTCCACCCCAACCCTAACACCAACCACCATCCTAACACCAACACCAACGCCACCTCCAATCCCAACGTCAACCCTAACACCAACCCCAACGTCCACCTCAACCCTAACACCAACCCCAACGTCCACCCCAACCCTAACACCAACCACCATCCTAACACCAACACCAACGCCACCTCCAATCCCAACGTCAACCCTAACACCAACCCCAACGTCCACCTCAACCCTAACACCAACCCCAACGTCCACCCCAACCCTAACACCAACCACAGTCCTAACGCCAACGCCACCTCCAATCCCAACGCCAACTCTAATACCAACCACCATCCTAACACCAACGCCAACGCCTACTCCAATCCCAATGCCAACCCTAACACCAACCACCATCCTAACACCAACGCCACCTCCAATCCCAATGCCAACCCTAACACCAACCACAGTCCTAACGCCAACCCCAACCCTAACGCCAACGCCTACTCCAATCCCAGCGGTAACCCTAATACCAACCCCAACATCCACCTCAACCCTAATACCAACCACAATCCTAACACCAACACCAACGCCTACTCCAATCCCAACGCCAACCCTAACACCAACCACCATCCTAACACCAATGCCAAAGCCTACTCAAACATCAACGCCAACTCTGAACCCCAACGCCAACCCTAACATCAACTGCAGCTCCAATTCCAGCTCTGACTCCGACAACAATCCTAACACCAATCCCAACGCCAACCCTATCACCAACCACCATCCTAACACCAACGCCAATGCCTACTCCAATCCCAACGCCAACCCTAACACCAACCCCAACGTCCACCTCAACCCTAACACCAACCCCAACGTCCACCTCAACCCTAACACCAACCACCATCCTAACACCAACGCCACCTCCAATCCCAACGCCAACCCTAACACCAACCCCAACGTCCACCTCAACCCTAACACCAACCCCAACGTCCACCTCAACCCTAACACCAACCACCATCCTAACACCAACGCCAACTCTGAACCCCAACGCCAACCCTAACACCAACCCCAACGCCTACTCAAACGTCAACGCCAACTCTGAACCCCAACGCCAACCCTAACACCAACTCCAGCTCCAATTCCAACTCTAACGCCGACAACAATCCTAACACCAATCCCAGCACCAACCCTATCACAACACGATCCCTAATAGCAACTCCAACGTCAACGCCAACCCTACCACCAACTCCAGTCCCAACCAACCCTAATACCAACTGCAATCCCAATGCCAACCCCAGTCCAATGTCAACTCCCACACTAAGCCTAATGCCAACCCTAACCCCAACCCTAGCACCAACCCCAACGCCGATCTCAATCCTAACGCCAAGGCCAGTGGCAGCCCCAATACCAACCCCCAGCCCAACCATAGTGCCAGCCCCAATCCCTGCCTGGGACCCATTTTCCAAAGCGATATGTCAGAGTGTTCCCTGCGCTAGTCGGCGCTCCCCTGTCCAACCCCAACCCTAACGCCAACCACCATCCTAACGCCAACGCCACCTCCAACCCCAACGCCAACCCTAACACCAACCCCAACGTCCACCCCAACCCTAACACCAACCACCATCCTAACACCAACCCCAACACCTACTCCAATCCCAACGTCAACCCTAACACCAACCCCAACGTCCACCCCAACCCTAACACCAACCACAGTCCTAACGCCAACGCCACCTCCAATCCCAACGCCAACCAGAGCTGGCTGCATTCCCATCCCGCGTCTCCCCAGCAGCAGGGCACTAGCACCCCCAGTTTTCAGCCCACCCCTAACAGCTTCTTCAGGGCCCCAGGCGGGGATTTTCAAATGGAGTCTAGGGCCCCAGCCAGGATCCCTCCCACGCCGTGCTAACCCTTGGCTAAATCCTGCCAATTTCAAACTCCTCCCCTCCACACTGCCAGCTCCTGAGGCACCACGGAGTCCCGTCCCGGCAATACCGGGGGTGCCGGGGCACAGGAGAGGGGGCAGTCTGGACACAGGTGGGAGCAGATGGAGGCTTGGGGGTAACCCATTAACTGGCTTGTTTCTGCTGAAGTGAGGGGGGTGAAGCAGCTAACATTGGGCTTTGATTTTGCCATCAGTAGGTTCAATGGTTCATGCTGATTTTATGGAGAGGGGTTAACACAGGGGTGGGCAAAATATCACCCGCGGGCCACGTCCATCAGACCTTTTAATCCAGCCCTCAAGCTCCCGTTGGGGAGTGGGGTCGGGGGCTTGCCCCGCTCTGCGTGTGCCGTGGCTCTGCATGGCTCCCAGACACAGCGGCACGGCCCCCCTCCGGCTCCTGCATGTAGGGGCAGCCAGGGGGTTCCTCATACTGCCCCCCCACAACAGCAGTTCTGCAGCTCCCATTGGCCAGGAACCGCAGCCAATGGGAGCTGTGGGGGTGGCGCCTGCAGACAGGACAGCACCGCAGAGCCGCATGGCCGGTGCTGCGCCTCTGCATAGGAGCCGGAGGGGAGACATGCTGCTGCTTCTGGGAGCTGCTTGAGGTAAGTGCTGCCCGGAGCCTGCACCCCTGACCCCCTCCCATGCTCCAACCCCCTGCCCCAGCCCTGATCCCCCTCCCGCCCTCCGAACCCCTCGGTCCCAGCCTGGAGCCCCCTCCTGCACCCCAAACCCCTCATCCCTGGCTCCGCTCCCGAGCCTGCACCCCCAGCCCGAGCCCTCACCCCCACATACCCACCGACCCCTGTCCCAGCCCGGAGCCCCCTGCACCCCAAACCCCTCATCCCTGGCTCCACTCCCGAGCCTGCACCCCCAGCCCGAGCCCGAGCCCCACACACACACCGACCCTCTGCCCCAGCCTGGAGCCCCTCCTGCACCCCAAACCCCTCATCCCTGGCTCCACTCCTGAGCCCTCACCCCACACACACACCGACCCCCTGTCCCAGCCTGGAGCCCCCTCCTGCACCCCAAACCCCTCATCCCTGGCTCCACTCCCGAGCCTGCACCCCCAGCCCGAGCCCTCACCCCACACACACACACCGACCCCTGCCCCAGCCTGGAGCCCCCTCCTACACCCCAAATCCCTCATACCCAGCTCCACCCCCGAGCCCGCACCCCCAGCCCGAGCCCTCACCCCCACACACACCCAACCCCCTGCCCCAGCCTAGAGCCCCCTCCTGCACCCTGAACTCCTCATTTCTGGCTCCACCCCAGATCCCAAACCCCCAGACGGAGCCCTCACCCCCTCCCACCCTTCGAGCCCCGCTTTCGTGGCCCGCCATACAATTCCATACCCAGATATGGCCTCGGGCCAGACAGTTGTCCCACCCCGGGGTTAACAACACAGAGCTGAGCGCCAAGGGGTTGAGAACCAAGGCTCAGCTGGGGCAGTTGCCTGGTTCAGGCTCTCTGCAGACTCAGGCAGGGCCAGAAAAGTGAGGATCGTGGGGCCCAATTCCGTGGAGTGGAGGAGTAAATCATGTGGGGGGGCAGGGTAAATGGGGCCCTGATTATCCCTCTGCACCACTCTGGGGAGCTGCTCCCTCTTACACTGGCACAAGCTCCTGCTGCCTGCCTGGCAGGGAGGGGACGTACCGGTTCTCCAGGGAGCCCTCTGGGGCCGACCTCTCCATCGTCTCCTGGGGGAAGAGAAAAGGAGTGAGGCAGAGAACAGGAGTGGGAGCAAGCTCAGCACCCCCAGCCATCCCTGCTCCCCATTTCCAGCTCCCTCTGCTCCTCACCTCCAGCCCCTCAGCTCTCTCACAGCTCCCTCCCCGGGGAGCCCCTCACTCTACCACCCAACCCACATCCCCTCCAGTGAGCCGTTCCTCACCCGCTGTCCATACTCACCAGGGGGGCCTGGGGTGCCATGGGACCCCGGCACACCCGGCGGGGACAAAGCCTTGGATCAGCTGGGCGGGTGGGGAGCCATGGGGGTTGTGTCCGTGGGATGTGCAGGGCTTTGGGGGTGGCTGTGTGTGTGATGGGGGCACGGCTGCATGTGCCGTGGGGGTGAGTGTGACTGAGTATGTAATTGCAGGGCGGGGGGTGCATCGCAAATGTGCCGGATGTGTATGTGTTGTGCTGTGAACTGTGTACAGCTGTGTTGTTGTGCGTACGTGCACAACTGCCGGTGTGCTGTGTGTACTGTGTTTGTGTGACTGCATGTGTGTGGGGCTGTGTGTGAATGCAGTGGCTTTGTGTGTATTGTTGCGAATCTGAGTGTGTGCACACATAGTTAGGAGAGTGTTAGCGTGTGCGTGGTTGTGTCTATGTGACTGTGTGATTGCACACGCCTGGCTGCACAAGTGGGAGGCTGTGTGTATACTGTGCAGTGCGGTGTGTTTGTGGTGGCACGGCTGTGGAGAAGTGCGTGGTTGTGCGTGTGTAGTGTTCCGCACGGCTGTGTGCGTTGCGCAGGGTGCGTAAGACTGTGAGTAGATTCTGAGGCCAGAAGGGCTCGGCTGCCCCTGCGTCGCTCCGGACGTCAGTCTGCCCCGAAACAAGCCCTGCTGGAACTAGACTGTGTATATCTGTGTGCGTAGATACACTTGTGTGTGCTGGCAGGGCGGCGTGTGACTGTGAAGGGGGGGGCGGCGGCTCTGGCTGTGTGGTGTACAGTTGTGTGTCTGTGTGTGTATCAATGCTCGGGGGGGGTGCACAGTTGTGTAGCGCACACATGGGCTGGCCAGAACTGACTGCAGGGCGGCTCCATCTCTCAGGGAGATCCCAACAGTGCAGCTGGACTGTCCCCCCACCTCCCCACCGCGAGGCGCCCGGCCAACGCAACTCACCCTGTACCCCTTGTCCCCCGGCAGCCCCGGCAACCCGTCAAAGCCTCGGTCGCCCTGCGGAGAGAAGCGCAGAACAGCTCCCTGAGCCAGCACGCCCCGGCTGGGGAGACGCCCCTGCAGGACCCCCTCCCAGCCAGGGCACCCCATCCCCGGGAGGCGGGCTGGAAATCCCCACTGGGAACGAGGGTGGGCCTGTCTCGCGGGGGCCCCGGGGATCCCGGTTCTGAGGCAGTGATGTTCCCACACAGAACGGGAGGGTCACTGGTTGAGTTAGTGGGTCTCCGATGTGCTAGAGTGGATCACAGGTGCACGAGGATCACCATGCTGCATGGGTGGGTTACCAGGACAGTGCATCACCAGGAGATTCGTGCACGCACTGAGTGGATCACTCATACAGCAAATGACTAGATCGCTAATGGATCGTCAGGCTGAATGAGCGAGTTACTAGAAGAGTGGATTACCACTGGATTCATGCACAGTCAGTGGATAACCAGCTCAGGTGATCCAATGATCTTCAGTGCCTTCACCTCATAGACTATTGGTGGATTCGCAGGGGCAGTGACCTAGTGGATTACCAGCAACACAACCTACTGGATCAACACTGCTACAGTCCATTGGGTCGCCAGAGCAGTGACCTACTGGATCATCAGTGGATCTACAGTGCTGGGACCTAGTGGATCACCAGTCCAAGGAGGCCAGGCCCCAGTTGGTCCCTCAGGCAGGCTCACACCCAGTGCCTTGTCCATGGAAGCCATGACCCCGTTACCTTAACGCCAGGCTCCCCGGGCATCCCCCGGGCACCATCGGCTCCAGCACGACCCTGCCAGAGACACAGAGACGGGGTGAGAGGAGGCTCTCCAGGCACAGAACTGCCCCCACCCTGGGGTATCCCCACCAGGATCCACACACTTACCCTCCTTCCAGGCTTCCCCGGGGGGCCAGACAGGCCCTGCGGCCCGCGGGGTCCCTACAGAGAGAGAGGGAGGGAAAGGGTGAAGAGAGCTTCCCCCACAAGCAGCAGGGGAAGGAAGAGAAGAGGGAGAAATGGGGGTGGGAGCTCTCCAGGGTCCAGGGGGTTAATGGGGGCTCTGGGGGGTCAGATCAGGGTTAGGCTCCAGGGTGGGATGCAGTTCATGGGGTCAGGCCGGGGGGTTCTTCCCCAGTGTCTGAGGGGTTAATGAGGGGTGGGGTGGCAGAGAGCAGTAACAAAGGGTAAACAGAGGTGTGGGCAGCAGCGACCCCGGCTCTGGGTCAGGGTTATAAGTCACAGGATCCAAACAGCCCAGAATAAATCCAGCGTCGAACCAGGGGTCAGAGGTCACTTGCCAGCATCAAGGGTTAGACATCAAGGTCAGGGACCACTAGTCGTGAGTTAGGGTCACAGAACAGAGGTGGGGGTCACGGGTCATTCGCCCTGGTCAGGGGCCAATGACTGGGAGTCAGGGTCAGAGACCAGGGTCACGGGCTGGAGAGAGGTCAGGGGTCAGGGGTCAGTGATAGGGGTCAGGTTCCTGAGGTTAGAATGAAGGGGTCAGAGGTCAGTGGCTGAGATCAGAGGTCAGTGGCAGGGTCATGTCCATGGGTTGGAGCAAGAGGTCAGGGCAGGAGCCAGGGGTCAGAGTCGGGGTCATGCTGGGCTCCAACCCACCGATCTCCTGCCAAGGCCAAGCCTGTTACCTGGGGTCCGAAGTCTCCGGCTTCCCCCTTCAGCCCGGCGCCCCCTGGCTGCCCCTGGAATGAGATAGCAGAGCAGAGGGGGTTACATAGGGGCAGCACGTGGGCCCAGGGCCACAACCCTCCCCACAATCTCCCCAGGGCGCTGGGACCCACCGAACCTCCCAAGGCGCTGGGACCCACAGAACCTCCCCAGGGCGCTGGACCCACAGAACCTGCCCAGGGCGCTGGGACCCACAGAACCCAGGGACATGAAATTCCAGCAACACAGCCCCCCACCCTACCCCCTTGCCCCACACCCCAGGGTGCTGGGACCCACAGAATCTGGGGACATGACATTCCAGTGACACCAGCCCCACATACCCAGAGGAACACAAGGACATGAAGCCCTAGTGACTCCAGCACTCCGTGTCCCACCCCAGGGACAAGCTGACACGTCCCCCTAAGCCCTGACACCCGTCCCCACATCCCCAAAGCACCAGCCATCAAGTGATGCCTTCTCCCAACCCCAGCCCAGAGCAGGTACCTACCAGGGGCCCAGGCCGGCCAGTGTATCCCATGGGTCCCGGGGGGCCACGCAGGGCCATCTAGGGGGAAGAGAAGAGAAGGAGAATTAGACAGCAGCAAACCAGGATCCCAGCCAAACTCAGAACAAAGCAGGGAATAAGGGGTGGGATTAGAACAGGGCTGAACAGGAAACTTGGGGATCTAGAGAATTATTGGGCCCTGGGGGGATTAGAACACGGTCCCAGCTGGGGATCTAAGAGGGGGATAAAACATGAATTTATCAGCATCGATAGACTGGAGGGAAAACAGTGACACTCGGTGTTCTAGAAAAGAAGCGACAGATTTACTGGAGTTTTAGGAAAAAGCACATCGTGATGTCAGCAGGGTTCTAGAAGGAGACAAGCATGGTCCTAGAACGGGGGTTCTAGAGGGGTGACAAGTTGGGGCCTCATTGGAGGTCTAGAAAAGGGGAAACTGTGATTTGCTCCGCACTCGGGAGGGTTAATAAGGTTTGAGGTTTGAAGGGAAGATAAATCACAGTCTTAAGGCAATGATCCATGATAGTCTTGGGGTTCTAGAAATGCTTTGTTATACTTGTAAGGGTTCTAGGTGGGCATAGACTGTAACCCCCGTGGTTCCAGGAGAGCAGTCGACTGTAATCTCGTCCTGGTTCTAGAAGGGCAGTAACTGAGATGTTGTTGAAGAGCTACTTAACCATAAGATTATAAATGAACCTAGAAGGGTAAGAAACAGGGATCTGCTGAGATTCTAGAAAGGTGACAAACCATTATCCTGCGGTTCTAGAGTGGCAGTAAATTGTGACCTTGGGGAAGCTCTGGAAGGCACAACCACTATTTGGTACAGAATCTTAAAGAGTAATAAAAGAGTGACCCTTAACATGGTTCTAGAAAGGTAATAAATTGTGATCCTACTGAGGTTCTAGAAAGGTAACACCCCATTGGTATCTGGGTTCCAGATTACCAAATTTATCCGGGCGCCAGGGAAGAAAATAAGGCAGGATCTTTTCCAGGCTCCTTGGACCCCCTACCCTGACCCAGCCCCACTCTCCCTGCCCTGTCTCCACCGGGACTTACCGGGCTTGCTGTAGAATGGCCTGCGCTTGTGCCTCTTGTGCTGACACCGCAGGCCTTGTCTCCACCGCTGCTCCCAAACCGGAACTGGGGGAGGAAAGACCAACCTTCACACTGGTGCCATCCCTGAACTCACGTCGCTATCCCAGAACTGGGCTCCTGGGAGACATGCCCAGAGCCTCCCTAGAGCGCCAGAGCCCAAGTCCTGCTCTGTCCTTCTCACTTCATGGGGGGGGCGGGGGCAGATCACATTGCCAGAGCTTCCCTGGCCTGTTCTAGACTCCCAGAGATTTGCTGCAACCTATCCAATTCCAGGCTGCATTCTTGGTATTCCCTTCTCGTCTAGACTCACACATATCCACTGCATGCTCTATGGTTCTAGGTAATACAACCAGAGTGCCCATTTCTGTTCCATACTCACATAAGCCCACTGTGTATCCTTGCTAGTTCCAGGTAATGCTATCAGGGTTCGCCCTGCTGTTCTAGACACCTATAGACTCACTGCATCATCTTTGGTTCTAGATAATGCTATTAGTACTAGCCTTTTGGTTCTCAACTCACTGTGCTCTCCAGTTCTAGATCACACTACAAGGGCTCTCCCTTCTATCCTAAATTCCCATATCCCTATTATGTTAACTACATTTCTAGAGAATAGTACCAGAGTCCTCCTGTCCTGTTCTAGATTCCACACAGGCCCACCCATGGTGCAATCTCCAGTTCCTGATCACATATACAAGGTTTTTCTTCTGATCTAGACCTAGACATCTTCTCTGGTTTTAGGTAATATTTCCAGAATCCATCTAATCTGTTACAGCTTTATACTCTGAAATACCTCTCTTTTAGGAGTTACTCTCTGGGTTCTAGATTAAAAGATCCCCACTACATACTAACAAGGACTAGCTAAGAGAGTCAGCCTCCTCTCTCCCATATCTTAGATCCTCACAGATCCACTCTACAATCTTCAGTTCTAGATCACAGTACTAGAGATCCCCTTTTTGTTTTAGACTCCAGCTGACCCACTGTATCCTCCCCAGTTCTAGGTAACACCATTTCTGTTCTCTCCTCACTTTTAGATCCCTACAGGTCCATCTGTCCTCTCTGGTTCTAGGCCATGCTATCAGAGTTCCTCTTGTTTTACTCTAGACCCCGCAGGCCCACTGTATAGTCTACGGTATTAGGTATCTGAGTTCTTGAGCCCCACAGACCCATTGTATCACCTACTAGTTCTGGATACTGCTATCTGAATCCCCATGCCTGCCCTAGACTTCCACAGACACATCGTATTGTCCCTAGTTCTAGGTAACACAATGAGAGTCTTCCTTGATTTATTCAAGACCCACAAACCCACATTATCCCTTCTGGTTCTAGATCACCCAATTAGTTCTCCTGGTCTTATTCTAGACCTAAGAGCCTCCACCTTCCATACACTTCCTTGGTCCAGCTCCCACAAGTATTTCTTCTGGTTTTATTCCAGATCCCACAGAGCCACCCAAGTCCTAGGTCACACTATCAGCACCTTCCCCTGCTGTCCTAGACCCAAATCAGCCTACGTTAGCCCATTCCATTCCAGACTGCAGCAGCCCCATCATTAACCCATCAAACACCTCCTCACTCACCGGGAGCATGAGAGATGTGCCAGGGGGTCCAGGCGTCCCATCCGAGCCAGGGAGACCTGAACGGCCAGGAGGACCCTGTTGGAGAGAGAGACAGAGCGGGAGGTTATTGCATGGGGTGGGGGGGGCTGCGATCTTCCCCTCAGACAGTGCTGCTGCTGCCCCTGCCCTTCTCAGCACCCATAGCTCCCCCAGCGGTGCATCAATCTTTCCCACGCACAGTGCAAGTCTCACATTCTCCCAACACCCCGACATACACTGACCCTTGTCGGGATCTCTGGCCTATCCCCAAACACCCCAGGCCATCGGCGCTGCGTATGCACACGCATGCACAATCACACACGCTCACGCATGCACACTCCCAGGCACTCACACACACAGCGCCTTCCCCAGCCCAGGGGGCACAATGACATCCACCCCAGTGCACATTCACACCTCCCGTGCAAACACACGCTCACTCCTCCCTTGGAAGGGGGACCGCGGTCTCCCCCAGAGCTGATGCTGGACCCACAACCCCTGCCACGGGGCCAGGTTTCAGCTCGCACTCACCCTCTCACCAGGATCTCCTGGGGGTCCCGGGGGGCCCTGTGTGCCCGGTGGCCCCGATATGCCCTGAGGAAACACATGAGAGACACACAGTGAGACTAATGCACCAGCAGGGGGATCTGCCCCCGGCCCCAGAGCATCCCCCAGAACTCCCCAGACAGGCTCTTACCGCAGGTCCCTCAGGTCCGGGGGGGCCCTCCACCAGCATTCCCTGCGGAACAAGAGGCAGAGAACAGGGTTAGGCCAGCGACAGGCCCGGGTGGGGCGAAGACACAGTGGGCCGGGGCAGGGGGGATAGAGCCCCCAGCTGAGGAGGCCTTGGGCAAACACGGCCCCGGCCATGAGGTGCCCTAGAGAGACTTGGGACTGCCCAGGTGAGTTTGAAAGGGGAGGATCTCCTGGCTCATCCACCCTCGCCCACTCCCCCTATCAGGAGAGAGGGCCATGGGCTGAGAACACACGACTGTGCACCCTCCCACACACACAGACATATACTAACCCGAACATGCAAATATGGTGGCAGGCATGCACCAGCGTGTGCAAATACACACACACACATGCGCCGTGGAGCGTAACAGATGCACACGCATGGGAACTAACACCAACATGCAAACTAGATGTGCACACAGAGGCACTCGCAAATACACATTTGCACAGGCATACACAATTGTGCACAGTGACAGGTGCAAGCACTGACAGACAGATGCCAATGTGAATCTGCATGCAGGGGCCTGTGCAAACTCATGCACACACTCAGAGGCACATGCAACATTTGTGCACACACGATTTTTCACACTTAAGGTGTGACAATACATATACGCTTGTTCACACAGGTGTGTGCAGACACGCACACGTCCCATCCTGCCATGCGCACCCTGCCCCCCTGCATACATACACTACAGATCACTACGTCCATCGCACACACACAACCCCGGGGGCTCCAGGCCCAGCTGACCTGTGACAGGGCATGCAGGGCGCGCTGATCCCTGAATAGGGCAGGGGCTGAGACAGGACAGGAGGCTGGCGGGGGGGCGGGAGGGCTCTGTCCCATGCACAGCAGGATATCCTGCTCCTGCCACAGGGTGCATTGGGGGCTGCATGGGGGTGGGGCACCCCAGGGCCCGGACTATGCAGAGATGGGAAACGTCCAGCATGAACAATGGAGGGGCGGGTGGGAGCAATTGGTCTCCCCCTAACCCGTCGACGCAGGGACCTACCGGTTCCATGACGGCCGGCTCTCCCTTCTCTCCTTTGTAGCCTCTGACTCCACGCACAGCCTGGGGGTAACACACATATAACCGCAAAGAGGGGCCCGGTCAATATAACACACCCGAGGCCCCACTCTGGCACCTTCCCAGCCCTGCAAATCCCAGCTCCCGCACCAGGCGGCAGGGCTCATCCAGCACCACTCAGCTGCACCACCCCGGGCTCTGTTATCTGAGGCGCCCTATCCCCCATGGTCTGAGGAAAAGTGGAGTAAAGTCTGAGTCAAAACTGGTGCAAGGGCTCAGTGAAAATGGAGAGGGTCCAAGCAAGGTGCAAATAAAAGTGGGCCTCATCTCACTAAGGTCTGGGTAAAATAGGAGTGAAGTTTGAGTAAAACTGGAGAAAGCTCTGAAAACGGAGCAGGGTCTGTGTAAATGTGGAGTAAAGTCTGAGTGAAACTGGAGTAAGGTCTGCATTTCCGTGGAGCAGAGTCTGTGTAAATGTGGAGTAAAGTCAGAGTAAACCTGGGGCAGGCTCTGTGTAAGGCCCCAGGATTTTGTCCCAACCCTTCAGTTATCCTCCTGGGACCTAGGGAGACATGGCTGCCGTTTCTCATTGGAGCCCACCCTCACCCCTACCAGCCCTCTTGGAGCCTCGTGAGTTAGGATGCTCTGTTAGCTCTGAGCTAATCAACGCATCGCGACCCACAGCAGCTCTGAACGGAAGCTGAGGACAGGTTACATCACCAGATGAAACACACCCCAGGGAAGGGGGTCAGGGGGAAGAGAGATTTAAAGGCCCACATCTGGAGATGCCCCTGGCCCTAAATCCCCAGCCCCATTGAAATGGCAGCGTGGGGAGAGGGGAATTACCACATCCCTTTTGGGGGTTATCCCCCCAAATCGGTAATTGACACCAGCGCTGACAATACTCGGGGAGGTGGGTGAATAACAGATGGCTGTACATGGGGATGACATCACAGGGCGTAAGATGACATCACAGAGTGGGGATGCCCTGGCGGGTTAGGGGCATTGCCAAGGCAGAGGATGTCATGGTTACAACATCAGGTGTGATGCCATCGGGGCACGACGGGCCCATCTCTGAACATACAAGGTGGGGGAGAGCGTGCTGATGTCACTCCGAGCAAGAAGTGACCTCACAAGAGAGGAAACGCATCACAGGAAATGGAATGGTGGAGGGAAAGTGACACGATGGTCAGTGAGGTGCAGGGAAGGACTGCCAAAGACAGGAAGCAACCACCACACTGGGCAGGAAGTGAAGGCAGCAAACAGGAAGTGATGCCACAATGGACAGCCATGACCCCCACGATGCCGAGCCAACATGGAGGAAGTGATGTCACGACAAACAGGAAATGACCATGACACAACAGTAAATGCTGACAAGGATGCCACAAACAAAATGACACCACACAGGAATTGACAACATGGCAAACAGCGGTGACACCATGAAAAGCAGGAAGTGACACATCAACAAACAGGAATTAACACATCAGAAAGTGATACCACGGCAAACAGGAAGTGACACCAGGACACACCAACAAATGGCCACAAACAGGAAGTGACACCACAACAATAACAACACAGAGCCATGAATGGGAAGTGACATCTCAACAAACAGGAAGTGACACCATGAGACACCAACACAGGACCACAAACAGGAAATGACACCACAACAAACAGGAAGTGATGCCACAACAGGAAATGCCACCAACAAAAGACCACAAAGAGGAAGTGACACCACAACAAAGAGGAAGTGACCAGCGAAAGACCACCCATGAGAGGCCCGCAGGAGGAAGGGCCCGAGGAGACGTCCCCGTGCCCCACTTACGCCTCCGTTCTGGGGGGTCTCTGCGGAGAGCACGGGCCCCAGCTCCGATGGCTCAGCTCCTCGGGAAAGTCCTTATAGACATACTGTACTCCTGCCCCGTCACAGCTGTGTCCTCCCCCGTCACATACTTCTCCACAAGCACCTCGTCCTCACCCGGAGCGGCAGGGGGTGGGCTGGGAGCCTCCTGCCCCACAGGATGGGGGAGAATGAGAAGAAACCCAGCAACACATTAATGCACAGCACAGCGCCTGCTGGGAGACAGGATCAAGGAGATGTGCCGAAACTGGATCCCCCAGACCTCCTTGACTCCAGCCCCCTCTCGCCCGGCTCTAAACCGTTAGACCCCATTCTCCGCCCAGAGCTGGAGATAGAACCCAGGAGTCCTGACCCCCAGTCCCGAATCCTCAGTCCTTTCTCTGACCCCTGGAGCCTCTCCCCCAGGGTCTCCATCTCTTCCATCGTGGGATCAGCACAGAGGCGGCTCTCTCGGGAACCTGCCCTGAATTGCGTGGGGAGGCTTTAAGGCCTCACCCCACTGAGACAGATAGTGGGGCCGCGGGAACTAGTGGGGAGCTAGACCTTGTCCTGGAGTCAGCTGAGCCCCCTGCTCCTTCCCATCCAGCCCCTTAGCCACCCCTCAGTCCAACCCCAGGGCGGTTACCTCAGCCCAGGGCTCCAAGGAGGAGGGGGGAGTTGCCTCCAGCCCCGTTGTCTCCTCCCGGTAGTCACCATCGGGGTCCTGGTCAGGGGGTAGGGTACAATCCAGGTACTCGCCAGCCCCCCAGGGCTCCTCTGTAGAGGACAGCCCCACATCCTGGGTGGTGGGGGGTCAGCAGTTGCCAGGGCCGGGGGGAACAGGGTTGGAACAGCAGTCATGGGGGCAAGGGAGAAAGATGGATGGATGGATGGATGGATGGATGGATGGATATGCACATGGATGGATAGAAGAATGGATACGCACGTGGATAGATGGATGGAAGGATGGATATGCATGAGGACAGATGGATGGATGGAAGGATGGATATGCATGAGGACGGATGGATGGATGGATGGATGGATAAACATGCATAGGGATGGACAGACAGATGGACAGACAGGCAAATATGCACAGGGATGGATGGATGCAGTGGACGAACGGAAGTGCATGGAGATACATGCATGAGGATGGATTGACAGATATGCAAAGGGATGGATGGATTACAGGAGAGAGAGGACAGAAGTATTAGTAGGCTATTCTTGTTCTCCCCCCTGCCCTGGGTAAGGGGCAGGGGCAGCGGAACTGGATTCATCCCAGCTCGTTTTCCCGGACACACAGAGACAAACCGATCGCTGATGGAATTGCGCCCCCCTGCAGCGCCCCCTGCTGGGGAGCGACTGCCCCATGTCATTCAAGGGGACTTGGGGTGTCCATTCACGGGAAAGAAGGTGCAAGATAAATCAACACAGAGAGAAAATGTGGGAAGTAGGACATGATGGGGCCTTTCCCCTCTAGGGGGCGCCGACTCCCACCTGGCCCCACGGCGGGGACTACCTGGCCCAGGGGGGCGGGGAATGGGAAACGGGGCCTGTCCCCTCTAGGGGGCGCCGGCTCCCACCCACCCCAGGGCAGGGACTGCCTGGCTCAGGGGGGGGAATGGGAAACGGGGCCTGTCCCCCTAGGGCGCTGCTCCCACCCAACCCCAGGCAGGGACTGGTGGCTTAGGAGGGAATGGAATACGGGGCCTGTCCCCTCTAGGGGCGCCGGCTCCCACCCACCCCAGGAGGACTGCCTGGCTCAGGGGCGGGAATGGGATTTGGGGCCTTCCCCACATTCCCGTCTGCTGGTTTATTTATGTTGCGGCGTTTCCGAATGGCCCGTCACAGACAGACAGACAGACAGACACGAGCTTAGACGCACAGACTACGGGGAGGGGAGGAGGAGCATGCTCCTCATTTCAGATCTCAGATCGTGCTGCTCCCTTTGGGGTGCCCAGCACCGATCTGGATGCCTCGCTCTTGCTCTACCTGCTGGTAGCCGTTGCCGTGTTTCCTGGCGCGCGCGGCGCCAGCGGCGTAGGCCTTGCCCCGCCTGGGCCTTGCCCAGGGCATTTTTCACGGCCGGGTGTTTCCCCCCAGCTGCCATCTTGGTGTTGCCGGGGGATTTGCCGTTGCCAGGGGACTTGGCGTTGCTGGGGGATTTGCTGTTGCCAGGGGATTTGCCGTTGCCAGGGGACTTGGCGTTGCCGGGGGCTTTCCCGGGAGATTTCCCGCCACCGGGAGCTTTGCCGTAGGCTGGGGCCGTGCTCATCAGCTGCTGCCGTTTCTGCTGCTTGGGCGCCGGCTTGGCGGGCGCCTTGCGGCCCGGCCCAGCGGGTTTCTGGTGCCGCGGAGGCGAGGAGGAGGAGGAGGATGGAGGTGATGAGGGTGAGGATGAGGATGGCAGCGGCAGCGACACACACACAGACCGGGAGCCGGGCACAGAAGGAAAACACAACACACACGGCATGAGTTCACGGGGAGCAGGGGTGCAGGGGCTGCTGCAAGGACTCCCTGGTGTACGGAGCACCCCACATCCCTCAGGATCACCCCAAGCCCCCTCTGTCCCTGGGAGCTTGTTACATTCAGAGCACCCCGGATCTCCAGGGGTCACCCAGAGCCTCCACCCTGGGGACTGGATACATACAGAGCACCCCAAATCTCCAGGGGTCACCCCAGAACCCCTCATTATGTCCTTGGATCCCCATGTATGGAGCACAACACCGGGATTCTCTCCTCTGCCCCTCGAGGCCCCACCAGCAGGTTACAAATGTGGGGCATGGCTACCCCTACTAGTAGCCCCATTCCTTGTCCCCTCAACTCAGCTACCCGTGCCTCTGCTCAGGGGTGCCATGAAGCAGGATGGATGGATGGATGGATGGATAGGCACGGACGACACCTGCCATGAGAGGATGAGACAGACACAACATGGAGCTGGGGCAGACAGGACGGACATGGGGGCGCGGAGCAGAACCTGCCCCTCCAGGTTACCTGCTCCACTTCGCCCCCGAAAGTGTGGGGAGAGGTGAGTTCCCATCCTCTTATTGCCGTAAGAGTGGGGTACTCCAGAGTACTCCATCTCCTCATAAAAGTACTGGGCACGGGTGGGGAGGATGGTGGAAGGGGGAAAAGGAGGAGAACAAAACAATCATAACAGAAACCCACAGCAGGGGGAGGGTCAGGGGCTGGACCAGAGTGTGGGGGTCTGTCTGTCCCCTGCCCCAGTTCTCCCTCCCCGCTCGCCCTCCTGGGCCTGACTCAGCCCCCACCAGGCAGGGATGCAACGGGAGGGGGGGGGCGCAGAAGTGCCTTTAAACCTCCAGTTCTGGGGTTCACCCCAGCATATTAGTCCTCCTCCATGAGCCAGAGCAGCCTGCCCCAAGAAGGGGCAGGCACATGCTGCAGAATCTGAGGGGCGGGTGGCTGGAGCAGGGCATGCTGGGAATACGGGGCGGGTGGCCCCAAGAAGAGCAGGGCATGCTGGGAATATGGGGCGTGGTGGCCCTGAAGTTGAGCAGGGCATGCTGGGAATACGGGCGTGGTGGCCCCAAGAAGGAGCAGGGCATGCTGGGAATACCGGGGCGGGTTGACCCGAGAAGGAGCAGGGCATGCGGGGAATACGGGGGCGGGTGGCCCCGAGAAGGAGCAGAGCATGCTGGGAATACGGGGGTGGGTGGCCCCGAGAAGGAGCAGGTCATGCTGGGAATACGGGGGTGGGTGGCCCCGAGAAGGAGCAGGGCATGCTGGGAATACGGGGGCGGGTGGCCCCGAGAAGGAGCAGGGCATGCTGGGAATACCGGGTGGCGAGAAGGAGCAGAACATGCTGGGAATACGGGGTGGGTGGCCCCGAGAAGGATCAGGTCTTGCTGGGAATATGGGGGCAGGTGGCCCCGAGAAGGAGCAGGGCATGCTGGGAATACCGGGGCGGGTGGCCCCGAGAAGGAGCAGGGCATGCTGGGAATACGGGGGCGGGTGGCCCCGAGAAGGAGCAGGGCATGCTGGGAATACGGGGGCCGGTGGCCCCGAGAAGGAGCAGGGCATGCTGGGAATACGGGGGCGGGTGGCCCTGAGAAGGAGCAGGGCATGCTGGGAATACCGGGGCGGGTGGCCCCGAGAAGGAGCAGAACATGCTGGGAATACGGGGGTGGGTGGCCCCGAGAAGGAGCAGGGCATGCTGGGAATATGGGGGCGGGTGGCCCCGAGAAGGAGCAGGGCATGCTGGGAATACCGGGGCGGGTGGCCCCGAGAAGGAGCAGGGCATGCTGGGAATATGGGGGCGGGTGGCCCGAGAAGGAGCAGGGCATGCTGGGAATACCGGGGCGGGTGTCCCCGAGATGGAGCTTGGCTTGCTGGGAATTGGGGGGCGGGTTGCCCAGAGAAGTAGCAGTGAATGCTGGGAATACCGGGGCAGGTGGCCCCGAGAAGGAGCAGGGCATGCTGGGAATACGAGGGCGGGTGGCCCTGAGAAGGAGCAGAGCATGCTGGGAATACGGGGGTGGGTTGACCCGAGAAGGAGCACGGCATGCTGGGAATACGGGGGCGGGTGGCCCCGAGAAGGAGCAGGGCATGCTGGGAATACGGGGGTGGGTTGACCCGAGAAGGAGCAGGGCATGCTGGGAATATGGGGGCGGGTGGCCCGAGGAAGGAGCAGGGCATGCTGGGAATACCGGGGTTGACCGAGGAGGAGCAGGGCATGCTGGGAATACGGGACGGGTGGCCCTGAGAAGGAGCACGGCATGCTGGGAATAGGGGTGAGGATTGGGTGGATGGACAGGTGTGTTTGGGGATGGATGGAGGCAAGGAGGCTGGGGATGGAGGGATGGGTGGGTGGAGCGGTGTGTAGGGATGGATGGATGGAGGATTGGGTGGATGGACAGGTGTGTGGGGATGGAGGGAGGGAGGTGGGGATGGAGGATGGATGGGGTTAGATGCACGGACACGTGTGTGGGGATGGAGGGATGGATGGGTGGATGGACAGGTGTGTGGGGATGGATGGAGGCAAGGAGGGTGGGGATGGAGGGATGGATGGGTGGATGGAAACGTGTGTGGGGATGGAGGGATGGATGGGTGGATGGACAGGTGTGTGGGGATGGATGGAGGCAAGGAGGGTGGGGATGGAGGGATGGATGGGTGGAAGGACACGAGTGTGGGGATGGATGGGTGGAGTGAGGAGGGAATGGAGGGATGGAGGGGGGGACAGTGAGGGGTGAGTGGAGGGGTGTGTGCAGAGATGGACGGATGGATGGAGGATTGGGTAGATGGACAGGTGTGTTTGGGGATGGATGGATGGAGGCAAGGAGGTGGGAATGGAGGGATGGACTGTGGAGAGAGGAATGGGTGGGTGGAGGGGTGTGTGTTGGGATGGATGGATGTAGGTTTGGGTGGATGGACAGGTGTGTGGGGATGGAGGGAGGGAGGTGATGGATGGAGGGATAGATGGGGTTAGGTGCACGGACACGTGTGTGTGGGGTCGGAGGGATGGATGGGTGGATGGACACGTGTGTGGGGATGGATGGGTGGAGGAGGTGGGGATGGAGGGATGGATGGATGGATGGATGGACAGGTGTGTGGGGATGGATGGAGGCAAGGAGGGTGGGGATGGAGGATGGATGGGTGGATGGACACGTGTGTGGGGATGGAGGGATGGATGGGTGGATGGACAGGTGTGTGGGGATGGATGGAGGCAAGGAGGGTGGGGATGGAGGGATGGATGGGTGGATGGACACGTGTGGGGGGATGGATGGGTGGCGGGAGGTGGGGAGGGAGGGAGGGACAGTGATGGGTGAGTGGAGGGTGTGCGCAGGGATGGATGGAGGATTGGGTAGATGGACAGGGGTGCGTGGGGATGGAGGGAGGGAGGGTGGGGATGAAGGGATGGATTGTGGATGAATTGGGGGATAGATGGAGGGGTGTGTACAGGGAGGGAGGGCGGGAAGGAGAGGAGTTACCTGATACCATCGGCTTCCCCATTGTGACCACCCAGAAATAACCCCAATTTTCCCCAAACCACCCCCAGGCACTTCCCCATTCCTCACACCCAGACAGTCTTAGAGGGAGACACGGGGTCAGGCAGGGTCCCCGTGGGCAGAGGGACACAGGATGGGCTGGGCTGGTACCTGGAAGACCTCCTCGTCGAGGATGCGGGTGCCAAAGACAGTGATGCCGCGGGTGTCGATCACCGGGCGGGGGCCCCGGGGCAGCGGCCGCGTCACCTTCTTCTTACAGTCCAGGATCAGCGTTACCGACTGCTTGCGCCACGCTCAGCGCCAGCCGGTGCCACCTGGGGACCCGGACATGCCGAGGGGCGGGGGCAGGACACCCAGACACGGGGGGGAGGCAGCGATGGAAAGGGGAGTCCTCAGGTGCTGGAGTGGAGTCGGTGTAGGGGGCAGAGGGTACCCATGTGCTGCAGTGTTGGGGGTCAGGGGGTACCCACTTGCCGTCAGCGAGGTTGATGCCCCGGAAGTGCTGGTAGCCCTCGGGGGCGGGGTGGGGCTGGAGGTCAGGTCGGGGTCAGGGGCACCCACTTACTGTCATGAGGCGATGCCTGAAGAGCGGGTAGCCCTCGGGGGCGGGGTGGGGGCTGGAGGTCAGGGGTCGGGGTCATGGGTACCCACTTGCCATCAGCGAGGTTGATGTCCCGAAGAGCGGTAGCTCGGGGCGGTGGGAAGAGGTCAGGGGTCGGGGGGTCAGTACCCACTTCACCGCCAGCGAGGTTGGAAGGATGCCCGAAGAGCGTAGTCTCGGGGCGGTGGGGTTGAGGTCAGGGTCGGGGGAATACGGCACCACTGCCGCTACGCCAGGTTGATGCCCGAAGAGCGGCAGCCCTTGGGGCGAGGTGGGGTTGGAGGTCGGTCGGGGTCACGGCACCCACTGTCATTAGCGAGGTTGATGCCCGAAGAGCGGGTAGCTCGAAGTAGGTGTGGGGGTTGGAGGTCGGTCGGGGTCAGCGGCACCACCTGGCATCACGAGGTTGATGCCCCCGAAGAGCGTAGACCTCGAAGCGGCAGAAGCTGGAGGTCAGGGGTCGGGGGTCGGGGTACCCACTTGCCGTCAGCGAGGTTGATGCCCGGAAGAGCGGAGTAGTCCTCGGGGCGAGGTGGGGTTGGAGGTCGGGGTCAGGGGTACCACTTGCCGTCAGCGAGGTTGATGCCCCAGAAGAGCGGGTAGCCCTCGGGGGGCGGATGGGTGTTGGAGGTCGGGGTGGGGGTACCCACTTGCCGTCAGCGAGGTTGATGCCCCGGAAGAGCGGGTAGCCCTCGGGGGCGAGGTGGGGGGTTGGAGGTCAGGGGTCGGGGGTCGGGGGGTACCCACTTGCCGTCAGCGAGGTTGATGCCCCGGAAGAGCGGGTAGCCCTCGGGAGGCGGTGGGGGTTGGAGGTCAGGGTCGGGGTCAGG
Organism: Mauremys reevesii; assembly: GCF_016161935.1. NCBI lineage: Eukaryota > Metazoa > Chordata > Testudines > Geoemydidae > Mauremys > Mauremys reevesii. Next base: position 5,074 of record NW_024100895.1, on the reverse strand, counting down.
GGTACCCACTTGCCGTCAGCGAGGTTGATGCCCCGGAAGAGCGGGTAGCCCTCGGGGGCGGGTGGGGGTTGGAGGTCAGGGGTCGAGGGTCGGGGTACCCACTTGCCGTCAGCGAGGTTGATGCCCCGAAGAGCGGGTAGCCCTCGGGCGAGGTGGGGGTTGGAGGTCAGGGGTCGGGGTACCCACTTGCCGTCAGCGAGGTTGATGCCCGGAAGAGCGGGTAGCCTCGGGGCGGGGTGGGTTGGAGGTCAGGGTCAGGGGTACCCACTTGCCGTCAGCGAGGTTGATGCCCCAGAGGAGTGGGTAGCCCTCGGGGGGCGGGTGGGGTTGGAGGTCAGGGTCGGGGTCAGGGGTACCCACTTGCCGTCAGCGAGGTTGATGCCCGGAAGCGGGTAGCCCTCGGGGCGAGGTGGGGTTAGAGGTCAGGGGTCGAGGTCGGGGTACCCACTTGCCGTCAGCGAGGTTGATGCTCGGAAGAGCGGGTAGCCCTCGGCGAGTGGGGTTGGAGGTCAGGGTCGAGGTCGGGGTACCCACTTGCCATCAGCGAGGTTGATGCCCTGGAAGAGCGGGTAGCCCTCGGGGTGAGGTGGGGTTGGAGGTCAGGGTCGAGGGTCAGGGGGTACCCACTTGCCGTCAGTGAGGTTGATGCCCCGGAAGAGCGGGTAGCCCTCGGGGGCAGGGTGGGGGGTTAGAGGTCAGAGGTCAGGGGGTACCCACTTGCCGTCAGCGAGGTTGATGCCCGGAAGAGCGGGTAGTCCTCGGGGGCGGGCCGGCCGCTCTGGTCCTGGTAGAGGAAGACGGGCGAGCGCCCCAGCTCCACGCCCAGCTGCTGGGTGCCATGCTGGTCGTACATGGAGAGCAGGAACACCTGGGTCCCGGCCTTGGCCTTCACCAGGGCCATGATGGAGAAATCCTCCGGGAACTTCCCTGGGGAGACACCGGGGCTGTGGGACCCCGCGGGGGCCGTTCGGGGGGCAGGACACTGGGGGGTGCAGGGACAGCCAAAGGGGGATGTAGGAGTGTTACACTAGGGACACAGGAGGGGGGGGGGCGTGGGAATGTCCCAACGGGGATGTAGGAATGTTCCACTACGGACATGGGGGTGGGGGTGCAGGGACATCCCAAGAGGGGCATGGGATTGTTCCACTAGTGACACAGAGAGGGAGAGCTGCAGGAATGTTCCACCAGTGGCACAGGAGGTGTGGGAACATCCCAAGGGGGTGGGGGAATGTTCCACTAGACTAGGGACGCTGGGGGTGTGGGAACATCCCAACGGGGATGTAAGAAAGTGGGGGTGGGCACACAGGAATGTTCCACTAGTGACACCGGCGGTGTGGGACCAGCCCACGGGGGTGTGGGAATGTTCCACTCGGGGCTGGGACCCCGCTGGGAGCTGGGGGTGTGGGACCAGCCACGGAGGCGGGGGGAGCCTGTGGGAACAACGCCCGTGGGCGTGGGAAGGGCACGGCTGATGGAGGACACAGGAGGGGAACACGCCGCAGGACAGGGAGGGGGTGGACTATCCCATGCGGGGGGGGGGGGCGCATGGCCCAGTACCTGGGAAGAGCTGCCTGGTGGGGGCGCTGATCTGCGCCTGCCGTGATATCCTGTAGGCCACGTCCGGCCCGTCCTGCCCGCCTGGTGGGGCAGAACCCCGTCGCCTTCCGGCCGGCTGGGCCTGGAACTGCAGTGCCTTCAGCACGTCCACCGGCTCTGCTGTGGGACACGGGGGGGGGAGTGTCAGAGCTCTGCAAACAGCCCCCACCTCCCCGACAGGGGCCCCTTCCCCAGCCGCACACAGCTCCCCAGTTCTGGGATCACATGAACTCACCCTGCAGCTACCAGGGTCCCCCCCTCCAGCCGTGACTCCCATTCCCCGCTGAGTCTCTCTATATTCAGCCTCCCCCCAGCCTATGCATCCCCCTCCCCATGAGAGTCCTTCTGCCCTGGGGGGTCTGGGACGCGGATGGTGGAGGAACACTCCCAGAGCGGGCAGGCCTGGCTGCATGGAAGTGGGTGTCTGGACAGCTAAGGGGGGCTGGCCGGGCGCGCGGAGAGGGGGTCCCCCTGCCCAGGTGCACTGGAGGCCGACTATCGGACTCCAGGCTGGGGGCTCAGGGCAGGGGGGCCCTGGCTGGGGAGCAGGGGGGACTAGCAGGACTGGGGAGGGGGTAGGGGTCCCCTCAGGTGCGCTGGCCAGCGCTATCCAAATTCCAATCTCCCCTCCTGGGACACTCACAGAGACGGGCCTTTTCAGGCCCAATCAACGGGGTCTTTGTTCCCAGCTGGTGGGGGAGGGGGTGTGGAGGGTCCAGGGGAAATACACACGTGGCACGCGCACACACACACACACACTCAGAGCAAGGGGCAGCGATTCACTCACACACCCCATCTCACAATCACCCTCCCAGGCACACGGCCTTTGCTACCCAAACGCAGCCCCTCTCCCACAATCCCACCCGACTACCCATCGCACGCACAGAACGCACCCTCTGCCAGCAGCAGGCACCCAGCCTGCTTCAACATCGCACGCACGCTGTCTCGCACACACATGCACCATTTCACCACGGCCCATTCTCCATTGCACATTCCACAAGCACAGCCGCCTCATCACAAATCGCACACCACCCCGCCACACAACGGCGCCCTCCCCCCTGTCAGTCACAATCACACACCCTGCCTACAGATGCACCCACTACGGTGCTCAGCAATCACCAGCCGCACATAGCCCATAGCACAGGCTCATATCACCATTACACACACACAGCCAGTCACACAGAGCCCATTTCACCATTGCACGCAGCTCCCAGTCTGCCCCGCCCCCTCTCAGCTGGACCAGCATTTCTGCCTGAACAAAAACAAGTCTGCAGCCATCAGCTGCAGCCGGGCCTGGCTCATGGCCCACCTCTTCTGCCCACGCCCCACGCCTCAGGCGGGCTGACCAGCCAGGGGCGGTAAGTGATGGCAGGTGGGCCACCTGCATAGGGAGCGGGGGGCAGAGGTGGGCCTAGACGATGGGGACATATCCGTGACTGCTCCAGACAAGACGGCTCCATGAAACAGCTGGAAAACAGAGGAAGGAGCCATCACTCCACCCTCGGGCTCTTGAGTCAGATCCTTTGAGGAATTCACTCCACGCCTCTGTCCGGACACTGGCCATGCGGGTCAGGCCGGCCTGTCGAAAGTCAAGGGGGCAGCTGCTGGTGGGGGCACTGCCCCAGTGGTGGCCTGCCCTGGTTAGTGATGGAGCAGGTTGTGCAGGTGCTCAGGGGCATTGCACAGGTTGACTCTGCAACACACTCTGTCTGTTTGCGTCCTCCACAGCTGCCTCACTCCATTTTTTCCCATCCAGTCGCTCCCACGCCACGGCCCTGATGACGTATGGTTCATTCTCCCCTGTCGTTGACCCATTCGAATTCATCCACATTAGTTTTCAGCAGGGACACAGGAGATATGACCAGAGCTCTTGGCGCAGGGCACTGCCACAAGCCTGCAGCGCTGGGAGAGTAGCTGGCACTGCTCCAGCGCCAGACTCCCAGCTGGGGGGGCACTGCTGGGAAGCTCTGTGGTGCACCAGAGAACTGCAGGAGGGGAACATTGTTCCTGGCAGATCAGCCCTCCACACACACTCAGGCCTGGCCTGGAGCCACGGTCCCCACCTGGGTCTCCCGGCCCCGCCGAGCTGGCGCTGGCCCAGCCCCGGCTGAGCGCAGGCTGGCCGCGCGCCGCACAGAGACACCTTCAGCTGCCAGGTGGCGCGAGGAAAGCCATTAGGCTGCATAGCACAACCTGGGAGGTGGGCGTGGGAATGGGGAGGGGATCTCAGAGCCAGGGCTGGAGCGGGGGGTCTGAGGAGGAGACACTAGAGGAAGAGGGGTGGGGTCCGGGGGTGGGGACATTGGCTGTAGAAAAGACGAGAGGAGAAGGCTGAGCAGGAGGCAGGAGGAGGGCTCCGGTGTGGGGGGGTCACAGTGAGGTCAGTCAGGGGAGGGGCTGGTTCAGGTGGAGGAGGAGCAGGAATGGGGGCCAGGTGGTGGGAGAGGGGCCAGAGAGGTCACAGTGGAGGCGGGAGGGGGCGCAAGAGGAGGGGATGTGGGCAGGGGTGGAGGCAGAGGACCAGGCGGGGGGGCAGGAGGCAGGAGGGGCAGAGGGTCAGTCAGGGGCAGTTGGAGAGGCAGAGGGCGGGAAGTGGGGGCAGGGGAGGGGCAGAAGGGGAAGTGGGGGCAGGGGAGAGGGGCAGAGGGGACATGGGGGCAGGGAAGTGGGGGCAGGGGAGGGGCAGAGGGTGGGAAGTGGGGGCAGGGGAGAGGGGCAGAAGGGGAAGTGGGGGCAGGGGAGGGGCAGAGGAAAGGACATGGGGGCAAGGGAGGGGCAGAGGAAAGGAAGTGGGGGGCAAGGGGAGGGGCAGAGGGTGGGAAGTGGGGGCAGGGGAGAGGGGCAGAAGGGGAAGTGGGGGCAGGGGAGAGGGGCAGAAGGGGAAGTGGGGGCAAGGAGGGGCAGAGGGTGGGAAGTGGGGGCAGGGGAGAGGGGCAGAAGGGGAAGGGGGGCAGGAGGGCAGAGGAAAGGAAGTGGGGGCAAGGGAGGGGCAGAGGGTGGGAAGTGGGGGGCAGGGGAGAGGGGCAGAAGGGAAGTGGGGGGGGAGAGGGGCAGAGGGTGGGAAGTGGGGGCAGGGGAGAGGGGCAGAAGGGGAAGGGGGCAGGGGAGGGGCAGAGGAAAGGAAGTGGGGGCAAGGGGAGGGGCAGAGGGTGGGAAGTGGGGGCAGGGAGAGGGGCAGAAGGGGGAAGTGGGGGCAGGTGGAGGGCAGAGGAAAGGAAGTGGGGCAAGGGAGGGGACTGGGGCGCAGAGAATGAGCCGTTTATATGAGTCACTTCCTCTGTTTGAACCACGAGCTCCCCAGCATGGGGCCATGGGCTTGGGACCAGACAGGGTCACCTGATCCTGCCGGCGACCACACAACCCACAGCGCCCCACAGCTGCCCTGGCTCCCCCGGCCGTGCCCCTCCCCATGGCCCTGCTGCAGGCTTGGCGGGGACAGGACATACTTGCAGCAAGACGCAGGGACCTGCAGGGACCT